>NC_086376.1:61395614-62656985 GCF_036588685.1 Mytilus trossulus | reverse complement strand
AGGTTTGAGGTAATGGTAAGTTTTACTTTGTGTATAATGTATAGAGGGGGGATAATGAATCCAAATGACTTCATAGGGGGTGAAAAAAAAGATTGGTTTAAGATACTGTTATGTTTCAGGTAACAGTAGGTTAAATTTTGTGTATTATGTATTAAGGGGGTATAATCAATCCGAATGACTTCATATTTTGTGACCAACAAAGATTGGTATTATACTGTCAGGTTTGAGGTAATGGTAGGTTATACTTTGTGTATAATGCATAAAGGGGAGATAATTAATCCAAATGAGATCATAGGTGGTGAACAATAAAGATTTGTTTTATATTGTCAGGTTTGAGGTAATGGTAGGTTTTACTTTTTGTATAATGTATAAAGGGGAGATAATTAATCCAAATGACTTCATAGGGCGTGAACAATAAAGATTTGTTTTAAATTGTTATGTTTGAGGTAACGGTAGGATTTACTTTGTGTATAATGTATAAAGGGGAGATAATCAATCCAAATTTTATAAGGGGTGAACAATAAAGGTTTGTTTTATATTGTCAAGTTTGCCCCCCAAGGGTGACTGGGGTATAGAAATATGGTCACTTGGTCTTCACCCGACCGGCAGTAAAACGCTTGCCCAGATGGGGCGTCCGTTTGGCTGTGCGGGATGTATCAAGTTCGCAGTCACGTCCGGTCAGAAGGGGGACGTTAAATCCGATGTCTCGTGTAAGGAGACTGCCACGCTCTTTGCACGTTAAGAACCCTTGCAACAACTCTTTGAGGGGTCCGTAGGTGGCCTGTTGCAAGGCAAAATTTCTGTCCCTATCCAATATACCCTCCTTTTCCGGTGGCAGTCCAAATTTCCCCGACCATCATCCCAGATGGCCTCTATTGTACAACCTACCTATTGTATTTATTGTGAATTTATTCTCGTCCTGAATATGCATGAAATTTTTGCCACTGGACGTTAAGCAACCAACAATCAATCAATCAATATTGTCAGGTTTGTTTTAACAGTAGGTTATTCTTTGCGTATCATGTTTTTAGGGGAGATAATCAATATGACTTTAAAGGGGTTGAAAAAAAAGATTTGTTTTATATTGTCAGGTTTGAGGTAATGGTAAGTTTTACTTTGTGTATAATGTATAGAGGGGAAATAATGAATCCAAATGACTTTATAGGGGGTGAAAAAAAAGATTGGTTTAATACTGTTATGTTTGAGGTAAAAGTAGGTTAAACTTTGTGTATTATGTATTAAGGGGGTATAATCAATCTGAATGACTTCATATTTTGTGAACAACAAAGATTGGTATTATACTGTCAGGTTTGAGGTAATGGTAGGTTATACTTTGTGTATAATGCATAAAGGGGAGATAATTAATCCAAATGAGTTCATAGGGGGTGAACAATAAAGATTTTTTTTATATTGTCAGGTTTGAGGTAATGGTAGGTTTTACTTTGTGTATAATGTATAAAGGGGAGATAATTAATCCGAATGACTTCATAGGGCGTGAACAATTAAGATTCGTTTTAAATTGTCATGTGAAGTTAACGGTAGGTTTTACTTTGTGTATAATGTATAAAGGGGAGATAATCAATCCAAATGACTTCATTAGGGGTGAACAATAAAGATTTGTTTGATATTGTCAGGTTTGAGGTAACAGTAGGTTATTCTTTGTGTATCATGTATTTAGGGGAGATAATCAATATGACTTTATAGGGGTTGAAAAAAACCATTTGTTTTATACTGTTATATTTCAGGTAGCGGTAGGTTATACTTAGTGTATAATGTTTTAAGGGGAGATAATTAATCCAAATGACTATAGGGGGTGAACAATAAAGATTTGTTTTACATTGTTGTCAGGTTTGAGGTAATGGTAGGCTCACTTTGTTTAAAATGTTTAAAGGGGAGATAATCAATCCAAATGACTTCATACGGGGTGAACAATGAAGTATAAAAAAGAAAATGTGGTATGATTTCCAGTGAGACAACTATCCACAAAAGACCAAAATGACACAGACATTAACAACAATAGGTCACTGTTCAGCCTTCAACAAAGGGCCTTCAACACTGAGCTAGGATTTGTTTTATATTGTCAGGTTTGAGGTAATGGTAAGTTTTACTTTGTGTATAATGTATAGAGGGGGGATAATGAATCCAAATGACTTCATAGGGGGTGAAAAAAAAGATTGGTTTAAGATACTGTTATGTTTCAGGTAACAGTAGGTTAAATTTTGTGTATTATGTATTAAGGGGGTATAATCAATCCGAATGACTTCATATTTTGTGACCAACAAAGATTGGTATTATACTGTCAGGTTTGAGGTAATGGTAGGTTATACTTTGTGTATAATGCATAAAGGGGAGATAATTAATCCAAATGAGATCATAGGTGGTGAACAATAAAGATTTGTTTTATATTGTCAGGTTTGAGGTAATGGTAGGTTTTACTTTTTGTATAATGTATAAAGGGGAGATAATTAATCCAAATGACTTCATAGGGCGTGAACAATAAAGATTTGTTTTAAATTGTCATGTTTGAGGTAACGGTAGGATTTACTTTGTGTATAATGTATAAAGGGGAGATAATCAATCCAAATTTTATAAGGGGTGAACAATAAAGGTTTGTTTTATATTGTCAAGTTTGCCCCCCAAGGGTGACTGGGGTATAGAAATATGGTCACTTGGTCTTCACCTGACTGGCAGTAAAACGCTTGCCCAGATGGGGCGTCCGTTTGGCTGTGCGGGATGTATCAAGTTCGCAGTCACGTCCGGTCAGAAGGGGGACGTTAAATCCGATGTCTCGTGTAAGGAGACTGCCACGCTCTTTGCACGTTAAGAACCCTTGCAACAACAATCTTTGAGGGGTCCGTAGGTGGCCTATTGCAAGGCAAAATTTCTGTCCCTATCCAATATACCCTCCTTTTCCGGTGGCAGTCCAAATTTCCCCGACCATCATCCCAGATGGCCTCTATTGTACAACCTACCTATTGTATTTATTGTGAATTTGTTCTCGTCCTGAATATGCATGAAATTTTTGCCACTGGACGTTAAGCAACCAACAATCAATCAATCAATATTGTCAGGTTTGAGGTAACAGTAGGTTATTCTTTGCGTATCATGTTTTTAGGGGAGATAATCAATATGACTTTAAAGGGGTTGAAAAAAAAGATTTGTTTTATATTGTCAGGTTTGAGGTAATGGTAAGTTTTACTTTGTGTATAATGTATAGAGGGGAAATAATGAATCCAAATGGCTTCATAGGGGGTGAAAAAAAAGATTGGTTTAATACTGTTATGTTTGAGGTAAAAGTAGGTTAAACTTTGTGTATTATGTATTAAGGGGGTATAATCAATCTGAATGACTTCATATTTTGTGAACAACAAAGATTGGTATTATACTGTCAGGTTTGAGGTAATGGTAGGTTATACTTTGTGTATAATGCATAAAGGGGAGATAATTAATCCAAATGAGTTCATAGGGGGTGAACAATAAAGATTTTTTTTATATTGTCAGGTTTGAGGTAATGGTAGGTTTTACTTTGTGTATAATGTATAAAGGGGAGATAATTAATCCAAATGACTTCATAAGGGGTGAACAATAAAGATTTGTTTGATATTGTCAGGTTTGAGGTAACAGTAGGTTATTCTTTGTGTATCATGTATTTAGGGGAGATAATCAATATGACTTTATAGGGGTTGTTTTATACTGTTATATTTCAGGTAGCGGTAGGTTATACTTAGTGTATAATGTTTTAAGGGGGGATAATTAATCCAAATGACTATAGGGGGTGAACAATAAAGATTTGTTTTACATTGTTGTCAGGTTTGAGGTAATGGTAGGCTCACTTTGTTTAAAATGTTTAAAGGGGAGATAATCAATCCAAATGACTTCATACGGGGTGAACAATGAAGTATAAAAAAGAAAATGTGGTATGATTTCCAGTGAGACAACTATCCACAAAAGACCAAAATGACACAGACATTAACAACAATAGGTCACTGTTCAGCCTTCAACAAAGGGCCTTCAACACTGAGCTAGGATTTGTTTTATATTGTCAGGTTTGAGGTAATGGTAAGTTTTACTTTGTGTATAATGTATAGAGGGGGGATAATGAATCCAAATGACTTCATAGGGGGTGAAAAAAAAGATTGGTTTAAGATACTGTTATGTTTCAGGTAACAGTAGGTTAAATTTTGTGTATTATGTATTAAGGGGGTATAATCAATCCGAATGACTTCATATTTTGTGACCAACAAAGATTGGTATTATACTGTCAGGTTTGAGGTAATGGTAGGTTATACTTTGTGTATAATGCATAAAGGGGAGATAATTAATCCAAATGAGATCATAGGTGGTGAACAATAAAGATTTGTTTTATATTGTCAGGTTTGAGGTAATGGTAGGTTTTACTTTTTGTATAATGTATAAAGGGGAGATAATTAATCCAAATGACTTCATAGGGCGTGAACAATAAAGATTTGTTTTAAATTGTCATGTTTGAGGTAACGGTAGGATTTACTTTGTGTATAATGTATAAAGGGGAGATAATCAATCCAAATTTTATAAGGGGTGAACAATAAAGGTTTGTTTTATATTGTCAAGTTTGCCCCCCAAGGGTGACTGGGGTATAGAAATATGGTCACTTGGTCTTCACCCGACCGGCAGTAAAACGCTTGCCCAGATGGGGCGTCCGTTTGGCTGTGCGGGATGTATCAAGTTCGCAGTCACGTCCGGTCAGAAGGGGGACGTTAAATCCGATGTCTCGTGTAAGGAGACTGCCACGCTCTTTGCATGTTAAGAACCCTTGCAACAACTCTTTGAGGGGTCCGTAGGTGGCCTGTTGCAAGGCAAAATTTCTGTCCCTATCCAATATACCCTCCTTTTCCGGTGGCAGTCCAAATTTCCCCGACCATCATCCCAGATGGCCTCTATTGTACAACCTACCTATTGTATTTATTGTGAATTTATTCTCGTCCTGAATATGCATGAAATTTTTGCCACTGGACGTTAAGCAACCAACAATCAATCAATATTGTCAGGTTTGTTTTAACAGTAGGTTATTCTTTGCGTATCATGTTTTTAGGGGAGATAATCAATATGACTTTAAAGGGGTTGAAAAAAAAGATTTGTTTTATATTGTCAGGTTTGAGGTAATGGTAAGTTTTACTTTGTGTATAATGTATAGAGGGGAAATAATGAATCCAAATGACTTTACAGGGGGTGAAAAAAAAGATTGGTTTAATACTGTTATGTTTGAGGTAAAAGTAGGTTAAACTTTGTGTATTATGTATTAAGGGGGTATAATCAATCTGAATGACTTCATATTTTGTGAACAACAAAGATTGGTATTATACTGTCAGGTTTGAGGTAATGGTAGGTTATACTTTGTGTATAATGCATAAAGGGGAGATAATTAATCCAAATGAGTTCATAGGGGGTGAACAATAAAGATTTTTTTTATATTGTCAGGTTTGAGGTAATGGTAGGTTTTACTTTGTGTATAATGTATAAAGGGGAGATAATTAATCCGAATGACTTCATAGGGCGTGAACAATTAAGATTCGTTTTAAATTGTCATGTGAAGTTAACGGTAGGTTTTACTTTGTGTATAATGTATAAAGGGGAGATAATCAATCCAAATGACTTCATTAGGGGTGAACAATAAAGATTTGTTTGATATTGTCAGGTTTGAGGTAACAGTAGGTTATTCTTTGTGTATCATGTATTTAGGGGAGATAATCAATATGACTTTATAGGGGTTGAAAAAAACCATTTGTTTTATACTGTTATATTTCAGGTAGCGGTAGGTTATACTTAGTGTATAATGTTTTAAGGGGAGATAATTAATCCAAATGACTATAGGGGGTGAACAATAAAGATTTGTTTTACATTGTTGTCAGGTTTGAGGTAATGGTAGGCTCACTTTGTTTAAAATGTTTAAAGGGGAGATAATCAATCCAAATGACTTCATACGGGGTGAACAATGAAGTATAAAAAAGAAAATGTGGTATGATTTCCAGTGAGACAACTATCCACAAAAGACCAAAATGACACAGACATTAACAACAATAGGTCACTGTTCAGCCTTCAACAAAGGGCCTTCAACACTGAGCTAGGATTTGTTTTATATTGTCAGGTTTGAGGTAATGGTAAGTTTTACTTTGTGTATAATGTATAGAGGGGGGATAATGAATCCAAATGACTTCATAGGGGGTGAAAAAAAAGATTGGTTTAAGATACTGTTATGTTTCAGGTAACAGTAGGTTAAATTTTGTGTATTATGTATTAAGGGGGTATAATCAATCCGAATGACTTCATATTTTGTGACCAACAAAGATTGGTATTATACTGTCAGGTTTGAGGTAATGGTAGGTTATACTTTGTGTATAATGCATAAAGGGGAGATAATTAATCCAAATGAGATCATAGGTGGTGAACAATAAAGATTTGTTTTATATTGTCAGGTTTGAGGTAATGGTAGGTTTTACTTTTTGTATAATGTATAAAGGGGAGATAATTAATCCAAATGACTTCATAGGGCGTGAACAATAAAGATTTGTTTTAAATTGTCATGTTTGAGGTAACGGTAGGATTTACTTTGTGTATAATGTATAAAGGGGAGATAATCAATCCAAATTTTATAAGGGGTGAACAATAAAGGTTTGTTTTATATTGTCAAGTTTGCCCCCCAAGGGTGACTGGGGTATAGAAATATGGTCACTTGGTCTTCACCTGACTGGCAGTAAAAAGCTTGCCCAGATGGGGCGTCCGTTTGGCTGTGCGGGATGTATCAAGTTCGCAGTCACGTCCGGTCAGAAGGGGGACGTTAAATCCGATGTCTCGTGTAAGGAGACTGCCACGCTCTTTGCACGTTAAGAACCCTTGCAACAACTCTTTGAGGGGTCCGTAGGTGGCCTATTGCAAGGCAAAATTTCTGTCCCTATCCAATATACCCTCCTTTTCCGGTGGCAGTCCAAATTTCCCCGACCATCATCCCAGATGGCCTCTATTGTACAACCTACCTATTGTATTTATTGTGAATTTGTTCTCGTCCTGAATATGCATGAAATATTTGCCACTGGACGTTAAGCAACCAACAATCAATCAATCAATATTGTCAGGTTTGAGGTAACAGTAGGTTATTCTTTGCGTATCATGTTTTTAGGGGAGATAATCAATATGACTTTAAAGGGGTTGAAAAAAAAGATTTGTTTTATATTGTCAGGTTTGAGGTAATGGTAAGTTTTACTTTGTGTATAATGTATAGAGGGGAAATAATGAATCCAAATGGCTTCATAGGGGGTGAAAAAAAAGATTGGTTTAATACTGTTATGTTTGAGGTAAAAGTAGGTTAAACTTTGTGTATTATGTATTAAGGGGGTATAATCAATCTGAATGACTTCATATTTTGTGAACAACAAAGATTGGTATTATACTGTCAGGTTTGAGGTAATGGTAGGTTATACTTTGTGTATAATGCATAAAGGGGAGATAATTAATCCAAATGAGTTCATAGGGGGTGAACAATAAAGATTTTTTTTATATTGTCAGGTTTGAGGTAATGGTAGGTTTTACTTTGTGTATAATGTATAAAGGGGAGATAATTAATCCGAATGACTTCATAGGGCGTGAACAATTAAGATTTGTTTTAAATTGTCATGTGAAGTTAACGGTAGGTTTTACTTTGTGTATAATGTATAAAGGGGAGATAATCAATCCAAATGACTTCATAAGGGGTGAACAATAAAGATTTGTTTGATATTGTCAGGTTTGAGGTAACAGTAGGTTATTCTTTGTGTATCATGTATTTAGGGGAGATAATGAATATGACTTTATAGGGGTTGAAAAAAACCATTTGTTTTATACTGTTATATTTCAGATAGCGGTAGGTTATACTTAGTGTATAATGTTTTAAGGGGAGATAATTAATCCAAATGACTATAGGGGGTGAACAATAAAGATTTGTTTTACATTGTTGTCAGGTTTGAGGTAATGGTAGGCTCACTTTGTTTAAAATGTTTAAAGGGGAGATAATCAATCCAAATGACTTCATACAGGGTGAACAATGAAGTATAAAAAAGAAAATGTGGTATGATTTCCAATGAGACAACTATCCACAAAAGACCAAAATGACACAGACATTAACAACAATAGGTCACTGTTCAGCCTTCAACAAAGGGCCTTCAACACTGAGCTAGGATTTGTTTTATATTGTCAGGTTTGAGGTAATGGTAAGTTTTACTTTGTGTATAATGTATAGAGGGGGGATAATGAATCCAAATGACTTCATAGGGGGTGAAAAAAAAGATTGGTTTAAGATACTGTTATGTTTGAGGTAACAGTAGGTTAAATTTTGTGTATTATGTATTAAGGGGGTATAATCAATCCGAATGACTTCATATTTTGTGAACAACAAAGATTGGTATTATACTGTCAGGTTTGAGGTAATGGTAGGTTATACTTTGTGTATAATGCATAAAGGGGAGATAATTAATCCAAATGAGTTCATAGGGGGTGAACAATAAAGATTTGTTTTATATTGTCAGGTTTGAGGTAATGGTAGGTTTTACTTTTTGTATAATGTATAAAGGGGAGATAATTAATCCAAATGACTTCATAGGGCGTGAACAATAAAGATTTGTTTTAAATTGTCATGTTTGAGGTAACGGTAGGTTTTACTTTGTGTATAATGTATAAAGGGGAGATAATCAATCCAAAATTTATAAGGGGTGAACAATAAAGGTTTGTTTTATATTGTCAGGTTTGCCCCCCAAGGGTGACTGGGGTATAGAAATATGGTCACTTGGTCTTCACCCGACCGGCAGTAAAACGCTTGCCAAAGTGGGGCGACCGTTTGGCTGTGCGGGATGTATCAAGTTCGCAGTCACGTCCGGTCAGAAGGGGGACGTTAAATCCGATGTCTCGTGTAAGGAGAGTGCCACGCTCTTTGCACGTTAAGAACCCTTGCAACAACTCTTTGAGGGGTCCGTAGGTGGCCTGTTGCAAGGCAAAATTTCTGTCCCTATCCAATATACCCTCCTTTTCCGGTGGCAGTCCAAATTTCCCCGACCATCATCCCAGATGGCCTCTATTGTACAACCTACCTATTGTATTTATTGTGAATTTATTCTCGTCCTGAATATGCATGAAATTTTTGCCACTGGACGTTAAGCAACCAACAATCAATCAATCAATATTGTCAGGTTTGTTTTAACAGTAGGTTATTCTTTGCGTATCATGTTTTTAGGGGAGATAATCAATATGACTTTAAAGGGGTTGAAAAAAAAGATTTGTTTTATATTGTCAGGTTTGAGGTAATGGTAAGTTTTACTTTGTGTATAATGTATAGAGGGGAAATAATGAATCCAAATGACTTTATAGGGGGTGAAAAAAAAGATTGGTTTAATACTGTTATGTTTGAGGTAAAAGTAGGTTAAACTTTGTGTATTATGTATTAAGGGGGTATAATCAATCTGAATGACTTCATATTTTGTGAACAACAAAGATTTGTATTATACTGTCAGGTTTGAGGTAATGGTAGGTTATACTTTGTGTATAATGCATAAAGGGGAGATAATTAATCCAAATGAGTTCATAGGGGGTGAACAATAAAGATTTTTTTTATATTGTCAGGTTTGAGGTAATGGTAGGTTTTACTTTGTGTATAATGTATAAAGGGGAGATAATTAATCCGAATGACTTCATAGGGCGTGAACAATTAAGATTCGTTTTAAATTGTCATGTGAAGTTAACGGTAGGTTTTACTTTGTGTATAATGTATAAAGGGGAGATAATCAATCCAAATGACTTCATTAGGGGTGAACAATAAAGATTTGTTTGATATTGTCAGGTTTGAGGTAACAGTAGGTTATTCTTTGTGTATCATGTATTTAGGGGAGATAATCAATATGACTTTATAGGGGTTGAAAAAAACCATTTGTTTTATACTGTTATATTTCAGGTAGCGGTAGGTTATACTTAGTGTATAATGTTTTAAGGGGAGATAATTAATCCAAATGACTATAGGGGGTGAACAATAAAGATTTGTTTTACATTGTTGTCAGGTTTGAGGTAATGGTAGGCTCACTTTGTTTAAAATGTTTAAAGGGGAGATAATCAATCCAAATGACTTCATACGGGGTGAACAATGAAGTATAAAAAAGAAAATGTGGTATGATTTCCAGTGAGACAACTATCCACAAAAGACCAAAATGACACAGACATTAACAACAATAGGTCACTGTTCAGCCTTCAACAAAGGGCCTTCAACACTGAGCTAGGATTTGTTTTATATTGTCAGGTTTGAGGTAATGGTAAGTTTTACTTTGTGTATAATGTATAGAGGGGGGATAATGAATCCAAATGACTTCATAGGGGGTGAAAAAAAAGATTGGTTTAAGATACTGTTATGTTTCAGGTAACAGTAGGTTAAATTTTGTGTATTATGTATTAAGGGGGTATAATCAATCCGAATGACTTCATATTTTGTGACCAACAAAGATTGGTATTATACTGTCAGGTTTGAGGTAATGGTAGGTTATACTTTGTGTATAATGCATAAAGGGGAGATAATTAATCCAAATGAGATCATAGGTGGTGAACAATAAAGATTTGTTTTATATTGTCAGGTTTGAGGTAATGGTAGGTTTTACTTTTTGTATAATGTATAAAGGGGAGATAATTAATCCAAATGACTTCATAGGGCGTGAACAATAAAGATTTGTTTTAAATTGTCATGTTTGAGGTAACGGTAGGATTTACTTTGTGTATAATGTATAAAGGGGAGATAATCAATCCAAATTTTATAAGGGGTGAACAATAAAGGTTTGTTTTATATTGTCAAGTTTGCCCCCAAAGGGTGACTGGGGTATAGAAATATGGTCACTTGGTCTTCACCTGACTGGCAGTAAAACGCTTGCCGAAGTGGGGCGTCCGTTTGGCTGTGCGGGATGTATCAAGTTCGCAGTCACGTCCGGTCAGAAGGGGGACGTTAAATCCGATGTCTCGTGTAAGGAGAGTGCCACGCTCTTTGCACGTTAAGAACCCTTGCAACAACTCTTTGAGGGGTCCGTAGGTGGCCTGTTGCAAGGCAAAATTTCTGTCCCTATCCAATATACCCTCCTTTTCCGGTGGCTGTCCAAATTTCCCCGACCATCATCCCAGATGGCCTCTATTGTACAACCTACCTATTGTATTTATTGTGAATTTGTTCTCGTCCTGAATATGCATGAAATTTTTGCCACTGGACGTTAAGCAACCAACAATCAATCAATATTGTCAGGTTTGAGGTAACAGTAGGTTATTCTTTGCGTATCATGTTTTTAGGGGAGATAATCAATATGACTTTAAAGGGGTTGAAAAAAAAGATTTGTTTTATATTGTCAGGTTTGAGGTAATGGTAAGTTTTACTTTGTGTATAATGTATAGAGGGGAAATAATGAATCCAAATGGCTTCATAGGGGGTGAAAAAAAAGATTGGTTTAATACTGTTATGTTTGAGGTAAAAGTAGGTTAAACTTTGTGTATTATGTATTAAGGGGGTATAATCAATCTGAATGACTTCATATTTTGTGAACAACAAAGATTGGTATTATACTGTCAGGTTTGAGGTAATGGTAGGTTATACTTTGTGTATAATGCATAAAGGGGAGATAATTAATCCAAAGGAGTTCATAGGGGGTGAACAATAAAGATTTTTTTTATATTGTCAGGTTTGAGGTAATGGTAGGTTTTACTTTGTGTATAATGTATAAAGGGGAGATAATTAATCCGAATGACTTCATAGGGCGTGAACAATTAAGATTTGTTTTAAATTGTCATGTGAAGTTAACGGTAGGTTTTACTTTGTGTATAATGTATAAAGGGGAGATAATCAATCCAAATGACTTCATAAGGGGTGAACAATAAAGATTTGTTTGATATTGTCAGGTTTGAGGTAACAGTAGGTTATTCTTTGTGTATCATGTATTTAGGGGAGATAATGAATATGACTTTATAGGGGTTGAAAAAAACCATTTGTTTTATACTGTTATATTTCAGATAGCGGTAGGTTATACTTAGTGTATAATGTTTTAAGGGGAGATAATTAATCCAAATGACTATAGGGGGTGAACAATAAAGATTTGTTTTACATTGTTGTCAGGTTTGAGGTAATGGTAGGCTCACTTTGTTTAAAATGTTTAAAGGGGAGATAATCAATCCAAATGACTTCATACGGGGTGAACAATGAAGTATAAAAAAGAAAATGTGGTATGATTTCCAATGAGACAACTATCCACAAAAGACCAAAATGACACAGACATTAACAACAATAGGTCACTGTTCAGCCTTCAACAAAGGGCCTTCAACACTGAGCTAGGATTTGTTTTATATTGTCAGGTTTGAGGTAATGGTAAGTTTTACTTTGTGTATAATGTATAGAGGGGGGATAATGAATCCAAATGACTTCATAGGGAGTGAAAAAAAAGATTGGTTTAAGATACTGTTATGTTTGAGGTAACAGTAGGTTAAATTTTGTGTATTATGTATTAAGGGGGTATAATCAATCCGAATGACTTCATATTTTGTGAACAACAAAGATTGGTATTATACTGTCAGGTTTGAGGTAATGGTAGGTTATACTTTGTGTATAATGCATAAAGGGGAGATAATTAATCCAAATGAGTTCATAGGGGGTGAACAAGAAAGATTTGTTTTATATTGTCAGGTTTGAGGTAATGGTAGGTTTTACTTTTTGTATAATGTATAAAGGGGAGATAATTAATCCAAATGACTTCATAGGGCGTGAACAATAAAGATTTGTTTTAAATTGTCATGTTTGAGGTAACGGTAGGTTTTACTTTGTGTATAATGTATAAAGGGGAGATAATCAATCCAAAATTTATAAAGGGTGAACAATAAAGGTTTGTTTTATATTGTCAGGTTTGCCCCCCAAGGGTGACTGGGGTATAGAAATATGGTCACTTGGTCTTCACCCGACCGGCAGTAAAACGCTTGCCAAAGTGGGGCGTCCGTTTGGCTGTGCGGGATGTATCAAGTTCGCAGTCACGTCCGGTCAGAAGGGGGACGTTAAATCCGATGTCTCGTGTAAGGAGAGTGCCACGCTCTTTGCACGTTAAGAACCCTTGCAACAACTCTTTGAGGGGTCCGTAGGTGGCCTGTTGCAAGGCAAAATTTCTGTCCCTATCCAATATACCCCCCTTTTCTGGTGGCAGTCCAAATTTCCCCGACCATCATCCCAGATGGCCTCTATTGTACAACCTACCTATTGTATTTATTGTGAATTTGTTCTCGTCCTGAATATGCATGAAATATTTGCCACTGGACGTTAAGCAACCAACAATCAATCAATCAATATTGTCAGGTTTGAGGTAACAGTAGGTTATTCTTTGCGTATCATGTTTTTAGGGGAGATAATCAATATGACTTTAAAGGGGTTGAAAAAAAAGATTTGTTTTATATTGTCAGGTTTGAGGTAATGGTAAGCTTTACTTTGTGTATAATGTATAGAGGGGAAATAATGAATCCAAATGACTTCATAGGGGGTGAAAAAAAGATTGGTTTAATACTGTTATGTTTGAGGTTAAAGTAGGTTAAACTTTGTGTATTATGTATTAAGGGGGTATAATCAATCTGAATGACTTCATATTTTGTGAACAACAAAGATTGGTATTATACTGTCAGGTTTGAGGTAATGGTAGGTTATACTTTGTGTATAATGCATAAAGGGGAGATAATTAATCCAAATGAGTTCATAGGGGGTGAACAATAAAGATTTTTTTATATTGTCAGGTTTGAGGTAATGATAGGTTTTACTTTGTGTATAATGTATAAAGGGGAGATAATTAATCCGAATGACTTCATAGGGCGTGAACAATTAAGATTCGTTTTAAATTGTCATGTGAAGTTAACGGTAGGTTTTACTTTGTGTATAATGTATAAAGGGGAGATAATCAATCCAAATGACTTCATTAGGGGTGAACAATAAAGATTTGTTTGATATTGTCAGGTTTGAGGTAACAGTAGGTTATTCTTTGTGTATCATGTATTTAGGGGAGATAATCAATATGACTTTATAGGGGTTGAAAAAAAAACATTTGTTTTATACTGTTATATTTCAGGTAGCGGTAGGTTATACTTAGTGTATAATGTTTTAAGAGGAGATAATTAATCCAAATGACTATAGGGGGTGAACAATAAAGATTTGTTTTACATTGTTGTCAGGTTTGAGGTAATGGTAGGCTCACTTTGTTTAAAATGTTTAAAGGGGAGATAATCAATCCAAATGACTTCATACGGGGTGAACAATGAAGTATAAAAAAGAAAATGTGGTATGATTTCCAATGAGACAACTATCCACAAAAGACCAAAATGACACAGACATTAACAACAATAGGTCACTGTTCAGCCTTCAACAAAGGGCCTTCAACACTGAGCTAGGATTTGTTTTATATTGTCAGGTTTGAGGTAATGGTAAGTTTTACTTTGTGTATAATGTATAGAGGGGGGATAATGAATCCAAATGACTTCATAGGGGGTGAAAAAAAAGATTGGTTTAAGATACTGTTATGTTTGAGGTAACAGTAGATTAAATTTTGTGTTTTATGTATTAAGGGGGTATAATCAATCCGAATGACTTCATATTTTGTGAACAACAAAGATTGGTATTATACTATCAGGTTTGAGGTAATGGTAGGTTTTACTTTTTGTATAATGTATAAAGGGGAGATAATTAATCCGAATGACTTCATAGGGCGTGAACAATAAAGATTTGTTTTAAATTGTCATGTTTGAGGTAACGGTAGGTTTTACTTTGTGTATAAAGGGGAGATAATCAATCCAAAATTTATAAGGGGTGAACAATAAAAGTTTGTTTTATATTGTCAGGTTTGCCCCCCCAAGGGTGACTGGGGTATAGAAATATGGTCACTTGGTCTTCACCCGACCGGCAGTAAAACCCTTGCCGAAGTGGGGCGTCCGTTTGGCTGTACGGGATGTATCAAGTTCGCAGTCACGTCCGGTCAGAAGGGGGACGTTAAATCCGATGTCTCGTGTAAGGAGAGTGCCACGCTCTTTGCACGTTAAGAACCCTTGCAACAACTCTTTGAGGGGTCCGTAGGTGGCCTGTTGCAAGGCAAAATTTCTGTCCCTATCCAATATACCCTCCTTTTCCGGTGGCAGTCCAAATTTCCCCGACCATCATCCCAGATGGCCTCTATTGTACAACCTACCTATTGTATTTAGTGTGAATTTGTTCTTGTCCTGAATATGCATGAAATATTTGCCTCTGGACGTTAAGCAACCAACAATCAATCAATCAATATTGTCAGGTTTGAGGTAACAGTAGGTTATTCTTTGCGTATCATGTTTTATGGGGAGATAATCAATATGACTTTAAAGGGGTTGAAAAAAAAGATTTGTTTTATATTGTCAGGTTTGAGGTAATGGTAAGTTTTACTTTGTGTATAATGTATAGAGGGGAAATAATGAATCCAAATGACTTCATAGGGGGTGAAAAAAAAGATTGGTTTAATACTGTTATGTTTGAGGTAAAAGTAGGTTAAACTTTGTGTATTATGTATTAAGGGGGTATAATCAATCTGAATGACTTCATATTTTGTGAACAACAAAGATTGGTATTATACTGTCAGGTTTGAGGTAATGGTAGGTTATACTTTGTGTATAATGCATAAAGAAGAGATAATTAATCCAAATGAGTTCATAGGGGGGTGAACAATAAGGATTTTTTTTATATTGTCAGGTTTGAGGTAATGATAGGTTTTACTTTGTGTATAATATATAAAGGGGAGATAATTAATCCTAATGACTTCATAGGGCGTGAACAATTAAGATTCGTTTTAAATTGTCATGTGAAGTTAACGGTAGGTTTTACTTTGTGTATAATGTATAAAGGGGAGATAATCAATCCAAATGACTTCATCAGGGGTGAACAATAAAGATTTGTTTGATATTGTCAGGTTTGAGGTAACAGTAGGTTATTCTTTGTGTATCATGTATTTAGGGGAGATAATCAATATGACTTTATAGGGGTTGAAAAAAAACATTTGTTTTATACTGTTATATTTCAGGTAGCGGTAGGTTATACTTAGCGTATAATGTTTTAAGGGGAGATAATTAATCCAAATGACTATAGGGGGTGAACAATAAAGATTTGTTTTACATTGTTGTCAGGTTTGAGGTAATGGTAGGCTCACTTTGTTTAAAATGTTTAAAGGGGAGATAATCAATCCAAATGACTTCATACAGGGTGAACAATGAAGTATAAAAAAGAAAATTAATATGATTTCCAATGAGACAACTATCCACAAAAGACCAAAATGACACAGACATTAACAACAATAGGTCACTGTTCAGCCTTCAACAAAGGGCCTTCAACACTGAGCTAGGATTTGATTTATATTGTCAGGTTTGAGGTAATGGTAAGTTTTACTTTGTGTATAATGTAAAGAGGGGGGATAATAAATCCAAATGACTTCATAGGGGGTGAAAAAAAAGATTGGTTTAAGATACTGTTATGTTTGAGGTAACAGTAGGTTAAATTTTGTGTATTATGTATTAAGGGGGTATAATCAATCCGAATGACTTCATATTTTGTGAACAACAAAGATTGGTATTATACTGTCAGGTTTGAGGTAATGGTAGGTTATACTTTGTGTATAATGCATAAAGGGGAGATAATTAATCCAAATGAGTTCATAGGGGGTGAACAATAAAGATTTGTTTTATATTGTCAGGTTTGAGGTAATGGTAGGTTTTACTTTTTGTATAATGTATAAAGGGGAGATAATTAATCCAAATGACTTCATAGGGCGTGAACAATAAAGATTTGTTTTAAATTGTCATGTTTGAGGTAACGGTAGGTTTTACTTTGTGTATAATGTATAAAGGGGAGATAATCAATCCAAAATTTATAAGGGGTGAACAATAAAGGTTTGTTTTATATTGTCAGGTTTGCCCCCCAAGGTTATTGGGGTATAGAAATATGGTCACTTGGTCTTCACTCGACCGGCAGTAAAACACTTGCCGAAGTGGGGCGTCCGTTTGGCTGTGCGGGATGTATCAAGTTTGCAGTCACGTCTGGTCAGAAGGGGGACGTTAAATCCGATGTCTCGTGTAAGGAGAGTGCCACGCTCTTTGCACTTTAAGAACCCTTGCAACAACTCTTTGAGGGGTCCGTAGGTGGCCTGTTGCAAGGCAAAATTTCTGTCCCTATCCAATATACCCTCCTTTTCCGGTGGCAGTCCAAATTTCCCCGACCATCATCCCAGATGGCCTCTATTGTACAACCTACCTATTGTTTTTATTGTGAATTTGTTCTCGTCCTGAATATGCATGAAATATTTGCCACTGGACGTTAAGCAACCAACAATCAATCAATCAATTTTGTTAGGTTTGAGGTAACAGTAGGTTATTCTTTGCGTATCATGTTTTTAGGGGAGATAATCAATATGACTTTAAAGGGGTTGAAAAAAAAGATTTGTTTTATATTGTCAGGTTTGAGGTAATGGTAGGTTTTACTTTGTATAATGTATAAAGGGGAGATAATTAATCCGAATGACTTCATAGGGCGTGAACAATTAAGATTCGTTTTAAATTGTCATGTGAAGTTAACGGTAGGTTTTACTTTGTGTATAATGTATAAAGGGGAGATAATCAATCCAAATGACTTCATAAGGGGTGAACAATAAAGATTTGTTTGATATTGTCAGGTTTGAGGTAACAGTAGGTTATTCTTTGTGTATCATGTATTTAGGGGAGATAATCAATATGACTTTATAGGGGTTGAAAAAAAACATTTGTTTTATACTGTTATATTTCAGGTAGCGGTAGGTTATACTTAGTGTATAATGTTTTAAGGGGAGATAATTAATCCAAATGACTTTAGGGGGTGAACAATAAAGATTTGTTTTACATTGTTGTCAGGTTTGAGGTAATGGTAGGCTCACTTTGTTTAAAATGTTTAAAGGGGAGATAATCAATCCAAATGACTTCATACGGGGTGAACAATGAAGTATAAAAAAGAAAATGTGGTATGATTTCCAAATGAGACAACTATCCACAAAAGACCAAAATGACACAGACATTAACAACAATAGGTCACTGTTCAGCCTTCAACAAAGGGCCTTCAACACTGAGCTAGGATTTGTTTTATATTGTCAGGTTTGAGGTAATGGTAAGTTTTACTTTGTGTATAATGTATAGAGGGGGGATAATGAATCCAAATGACTTCATAGGGGGTGGAAAAAAAAGATTGGTTTAAGACACTGTTATGTTTCAGGTAACAGTAGGTTAAATTTTGTGTATTATGTATTAAGGGGTATAATCAATCCGAACGACTTCATATTTTGTGAACAACAAAGATTGGTATTATACTGTCAGGTTTGAGGTAATGGTAGGTTATACTTTGTGTATAATTCATAAAGGGGAGATAATTAATCCAAATGAGTTCATAGGGGCTGAACAATAAAGATTCGTTTTAAATTGTCATGTGAAGTTAACGGTAGGTTTTACTTTGTGTATAATGTATAAAGGGGAGATAATCAATCCAAATGACTTCATAAGGGGTGAACAATAAAGATTTGTTTGATATTGTCAGGTTTGAGGTAACAGTAGGTTATTCTTTGTGTATCATGTATTTAGGGGAGATAATCAATATGACTTTATAGGGGTTGAAAAAAAACATTTGTTTTATACTGTTATATTTCAGGTAGCGGTAGGTTATACTTAGCGTATAATGTTTTAAGGGGAGATAATTAATCCAAATGACTATAGGGGGTGAACAATAAAGATTTGTTTTACATTGTTGTCAGGTTTGAGGTAATGGTAGGCTCACTTTGTTTAAAATGTTTAAAGGGGAGATAATCAATCCAAATGACTTCATACAGGGTGAACAATGAAGTATAAAAAAGAAAATTAATATGATTTCCAATGAGACAACTATCCACAAAAGACCAAAATGACACAGACATTAACAACAATAGGTCACTGTTCAGCCTTCAACAAAGGGCCTTCAACACTGAGCTAGGATTTGATTTATATTGTCAGGTTTGAGGTAATGGTAAGTTTTACTTTGTGTATAATGTAAAGAGGGGGGATAATAAATCCAAATGACTTCATAGGGGGTGAAAAAAAAGATTGGTTTAAGATACTGTTATGTTTGAGGTAACAGTAGGTTAAATTTTGTGTATTATGTATTAAGGGGGTATAATCAATCCGAATGACTTCATATTTTGTGAACAACAAAGATTGGTATTATACTGTCAGGTTTGAGGTAATGGTAGGTTATACTTTGTGTATAATGCATAAAGGGGAGATAATTAATCCAAATGAGTTCATAGGGGGTGAACAATAAAGATTTGTTTTATATTGTCAGGTTTGAGGTAATGGTAGGTTTTACTTTTTGTATAATGTATAAAGGGGAGATAATTAATCCAAATGACTTCATAGGGCGTGAACAATAAAGATTTGTTTTAAATTGTCATGTTTGAGGTAACGGTAGGTTTTACTTTGTGTATAATGTATAAAGGGGAGATAATCAATCCAAAATTTATAAGGGGTGAACAATAAAGGTTTGTTTTATATTGTCAGGTTTGCCCCCCAAGGGTGATTGGGGTATAGAAATATGGTCACTTGGTCTTCACCCGACCGGCAGTAAAACGCTTGCCGAAGTGGGGCGTCCGTTTGGCTGTGCGGGATGTATCAAGTTTGCAGTCACGTCTGGTCAGAAGGGGGACGTTAAATCCGATGTCTCGTGTAAGGAGACTGCCACGCTCTTTGCACTTTAAGAACCCTTGCAACAACTCTTTGAGGGGTCCGTAGGTGGCCTGTTGCAAGGCAAAATTTCTGTCCCTATCCAATATACCCTCCTTTTCCGGTGGCAGTCCAAATTTCCCCGACCATCATCCCAGATGGCCTCTATTGTACAACCTACCTATTGTATTTATTGTGAATTTGTTCTCGTCCTGAATATGCATGAAATATTTGCCACTGGACGTTAAGCAACCAACAATCAATCAATCAATTTTGTCAGGTTTGAGGTAACAGTAGGTTATTCTTTGCGTATCATGTTTTATGGGGAGATAATCAATATGACTTTAAAGGGGTTGAAAAAAAAGATTTGTTTTATATTGTCAGGTTTGAGGTAATGGTAGGTTTTACTTTGTGTATAATGTATAAAGGGGAGATAATTAATCCGAATGACTTCATAGGGCGTGAACAATTAAGATTCGTTTTAAATTGTCATGTGAAGTTAACGGTAGGTTTTACTTTGTGTATAATGTATAAAGGGGAGATAATCAATCCAAATGACTTCATAAGGGGTGAACAATAAAGATTTGTTTGATATTGTCAGGTTTGAGGTAACAGTAGGTTATTCTTTGTGTATCATGTATTTAGGGGAGATAATCAATATGACTTTATAGGGGTTGAAAAAAAACATTTGTTTTATACTGTTATATTTCAGGTAGCGGTAGGTTATACTTAGTGTATAATGTTTTAAGGGGAGATAATTAATCCAAATGACTATAGGGGGTGAACAATAAAGATTTGTTTTACATTGTTGTCAGGTTTGAGGTAATGGTAGGCTCACTTTGTTTAAAATGTTTAAAGGGGAGATAATCAATCCAAATGACTTCATACGGGGTGAACAATGAAGTATAAAAAAGAAAATGTGGTATGATTTCCAAATGAGACAACTATCCACAAAAGACCAAAATGACACAGACATTAACAACAATAGGTCACTGTTCAGCCTTCAACAAAGGGCCTTCAACACTGAGCTAGGATTTGTTTTATATTGTCAGGTTTGAGGTAATGGTAAGTTTTACTTTGTGTATAATGTATAGAGGGGGGATAATGAATCCAAATGACTTCATAGGGGGTGGAAAAAAAAGATTGGTTTAAGATACTGTTATGTTTCAGGTAACAGTAGGTTAAATTTTGTGTATTATGTATTAAGGGGTATAATCAATCCGAATGACTTCATATTTTGTGAACAACAAAGATTGGTATTATACTGTCAGGTTTGAGGTAATGGTAGGTTATACTTTGTGTATAATTCATAAAGGGGAGATAATTAATCCAAATGAGTTCATAGGGGCTGAACAATAAAGATTCGTTTTAAATTGTCATGTGAAGTTAACGGTAGGTTTTACTTTGTGTATAATGTATAAAGGGGAGATAATCAATCCAAATGACTTCATAAGGGGTGAACAATAAAGATTTGTTTGATATTGTCAGGTTTGAGGTAACAGTAGGTTATTCTTTGTGTATCATGTATTTAGGGGAGATAATCAATATGACTTGATAGGGGTTGGAAAAAAACCATTTGTTTTATACTGTTATATTTCAGGTAGCGGTAGGTTATACTTAGTGTATAATGTTTTAAGGGGAGATAATTAATCCAAATGACTATAGGGGGTGAACAATAAAGATTTGTTTCATATTGTCAGGTTTGAGGTAATGGTAGGTTTTACTTTGTGTATGATGTATAAAAGGGAGATAATTACTCCAAATGACTTCATAGTGGGTGAACAATAAAGATTTGTTTTACATTGTTGTCAGGTTTAAGGTATTAGTAGGTTTCACTTTGTTTAAAATGTTTAAAGGGGAGATAATCAATCCAAATGACTTCATATGGGGTGAACAATGAAGTATAAAAAAGAAAATGTGGTATGATTGCCAATGAGACAACTATCCACAAAAGACCAAAATGACAGACATTAACAACTATAGGTCACTTTACGGGCTTCAACAAAGGGCCTCCAACACTGAGGTAAGATTTGTTTTATATTGTCAGGTTTGAGGTAACAGTAGGTTATTTTTTGTGTATCATTTATTTAGGGGAGATAATCAATATGACTTAATAGGGGTCGAAAAAACCCATTTGTTTTATACTGTTATATTTGAGGTAGCGGTAGGTTATCCTTTGTGTATAATATTTTAAGGGGAGATAATTAATTCAAATGACTATAGGGGGTGAACAATAAAGATTTGTTTTATATTGTCAGGTTTGAGGTAATGGTAGGTTTTACTTTGTGTTTGATATATAAAAGGGAGATAATTACTCCAAATGACTTCAGTGGGTGAACAATAAAGATTTGTTTTACATTGTTGTCAGGTTTGAGGTAATGGTAGGTTTCACTTTGTTTAAAGGGGAGATAATCAATCGAAAAGACTTCATACTGGGTGAACAATGAAGTATAAAAAAGATAATGTGGTATGATTGCCAATGAGACAACTATCCACAAAAGACCAAAATGACACAGACATTAACAACTATAGGTCACTTTACGGCCTTCAACAAAGGGCCTTCAACACTGAGCTAAGATTTGTTTTATTTTGTCAGGTTTGAGGTAACAGTAGGTTATTCTTTTTGTATCATGTATTTAGGGGAGATAATCAATATGACTTTATAGGGGTCGAAAAAAAAGATTTGTTTTATACTGTTATATTTGAGGTAGCGGTAGGTTATACTTTCATATAATTTTTAAGGGGAGATAATTAATCCAAATGACTATAAGGGGTGAACAATAAAGATTTGTTTTATATTGTCAGGTTTGAGGTAATGGTAGGTTTTACTTTGTGTATGATGTATAAAAGGGAGATAATTACTCCAAATGACTTCATTATGGTTGAACCATAAAGATTCGTTTTACATTGTTGTCAGGTTTGAGGTAATAGTAGGTTTCACTTTGTTTAAAATGTTTAAAGGGGAGATAATAAATCCAAATGACTTCATAGGGGGTGAACAATAAACATTTGTTTGATATTGTCAGGTTTGAGGTAACGATAGGTTATACTTTGTGTATAATGTATTAAGGGTAGATAATCAATCCAAATGACTTCATAAGAGTGAACAATAAAGATTTGTATTATACTGTTAGTTTTTAAGTAATGGTAGGTTATACTTTTCGTATTATGTATTAAGGGGAGATAATCAATCCAAATGACTTCATAAGGAGTGAACAATAAAGATTCGTTTTATATTGTCAGGTTTGAGGTAACAGTAGGTTATTCTTTGTGTATCATGTATTTAGGGGAGATAATCAATATGACTTTATAGGGGTTAAAAAAAAACTTTTTGTTTTATACTGTTATATTTGAGGTAGTGGTAGGTTATACTTTGCGTATAATGTTTTAAGGGGAGATAATTAATCCAAATGACTATAGGGGGTGAACAATAAAGATTTGTTTTATATTGTCAGGTTTGAGGTAATGGTATGTTTTACTTTGTGTATGATGTATAAAAGGGAGATAATTACTCCAAATGACTTCATAGTGGGTGAACAATAAAGATTTGTTTTACATTGTTGTCAGATTTGAGGTAATGGTAGGTTTCACTTTGTTTAAAATGTTTAAAGGGGAGATAATCAATTTAAATGACTTCATAGGGGGTGAAAAATAAAGATTCGTTTTATATTGTCAGGTTTGAGGTAATGGTAGGTTTTACTTTGTGTATAATGTATAAAGGGGAGATAATCAATCCAAATGACTTCATAAAGGGTGAACAATATAGATTCGTTTCATATTGTCATGTTTGAGGTATCGATAGGTTTTACTTTGTTTATAATGTATAAAGGGGAGATAATCAATCCAAATGACTTCATGAGGGTGAACAATAAACATTTGTTTGATATTGTCAGGTTTGAGTTAACGGTAGGTTATACTTTGTGTATAATGTATTAAGGGTAGATAATCAATCCAAATGACTTCATAAGAGTGAACAATAAAGATTTGTATTATACTGTTAGTTTTTAGGTAATGGTAGGTTATACTTTGTGTGTTATGTATTAAGGGCAGATAATCAATCCAAATGACTTCATAAGGGGTGAACAATAAAGATTTGTTTTATATTGTCATGTTTGAGGTAACTGTAGGTTATACTTTGTGTATAATGTATAAAGGGAAGATAATCAATCCAAATGACTTCAAAAGGGGTGAACAATAAAGGTTTGAATTATACTGTTAGTTTTTAGGTAATGGTAGGTTATACTTTGTGTATTATGTATAAAAGGGAGATAATTACTCCAAATGACTTCATAGTGGGTGACCAATAAAGATTTGTTTTACATTGTTGTCAGGTTTGAGGTAATGGTAGGTTTCACTTTGTTTAAAGGGGAGATAATCAATTTAAATGACTTCATAAGGGGTGATAAATAAAGATTCGTTTTATATTGTCATGTTTGAGGTAATGATAGGTTTTACTTTGTGTATAATGTATAAAGGGGAGATAATCAATCCAAATGACTTCATAAGAGGTGAACAATAAAGATTTGTATTATACTGTTAGTTTTTGGTTAATGGTAGGTTATACTTTGTGAATTATGTATTAAGGGGAGATAATCAATCCAAATGACTTCATAAGGGGTGAACAATAAAGATTCATTTTATATTGTCATGTTTGAGGTAACAGTGGGTTTTACTTTGTGTATAATGTATAAAGGGGAGATAATCAATCCAAATGACTTCATCAGGGGTGATCAATAAAGGTTTGTATTATACTGTAAGTTTTGAGGTAATGGTAGGTTATACTTTGTGTATTATGTATTAAGGGGAGATAATCAATATGACTTTATAGGGGTTAAAAAAAAACATTTGTTTTATACTGTTATATTTGAGGTAGCGGTAGGTTATACTTTGCGTATAATGTTTTAAGGGGAAATAATTAATCCAAATGACTATAGGGGGTGAACAGTAAAGATTTGTTTTATATTGTCAGGTTTGAGGTAATGGTATGTTTTACTTTGTGTATGATTTATAAAAGGGAGATAATTACTCCAAATGACTTCATAATGGTTGAACCATAAAGATTCGTTTTACATTGTTGTCAGGTTTGAGGTAATGGTAGGTTTCACTTTGTTTAAAATGTTTAAAGGGGAGATAATCAATTTAAATGACTTCATAGGGGGAGAACAATAAAGATTTGTTTTATATTGTCAGGTTTGAGGTAATGGTAGGTTTTACTTTGTGTATAATGTATAAAGGGGAGATAATCAATCCAAATGACTTCATAAGGGGTGAAAAATAAAGATTCGTTTTATATTGTCAGATTTGAGGTAATGGTAGGTTTTACTTTGTGTATAATGTATAAAGGGGAGATAATCAATCCAAATGACTTCATCAGGGGTGATCAATAAAGGTTTGTATTATACTGTAAGTTTTGAGGTAATGGTAGGTTATACTTTGTGTATTATGTATTAAGGGGAGATAATCAATATGACTTTATAGGGGTTAAAAAAAAACATTTGTTTTATACTGTTATATTTGAGGTAGCGGTAGGTTATATTTTGCGTATAATGTTTTAAGGGGAGATAATTAATCCAAATGACTTCATAGTGGGTGAACAATAAAGATTTGTTTTACATTATTATCAGGTTTGAGGTAATGGTAGGTTTCACTTTGTTTAAAATGTTTAAAGGGGAAATAATCAATCCAAATGACTTCATAGGGGGTGAACAATAAAAATTCATTTTATATTGTCAGGTTTGAGGTAACGGTAGGTTTTACTTTGTGTGTAATGTATAAAGGGGAGATAATCAATCCAAATGACTTCATAGGGCTTGTACAATAAAGATTCGTTTTATATTGTCATGTTAGAGGTAACGGTAGGTTTTACTTTGTGTATAATGTATAAAGGGGAGATAATCAATCCAAATGACTTCATAAGGGGTGAACAAAAAAGGTTTATTTTATATTGTCAGGTTTGAGGTAACGGTAGGTTTTACTTTGTGTATCATGTAATTAGGGGAGATAATCAATATGACTTTAAAGGGGCTGAAAAAAAAATTTGTTTTATACTGTTATATTTGAGGTAGCGGTAGGTTATACTTTGTGTATAATGTTTTAAGGGGAGATAATTAATCCAAATGACTATAGGGGGTGAACAATAAAGATTTGTTTTATATTGTCAGGTTTGAGGTAATGGTAGGTTTTACTCTGTATATGATGTATGAAAGGGAGATAATTACTCTAAATGACTTCATAGTGGGTGAACAATAAAGATTTGTTTTACATTGTTGTCAGGTTGGAGGTAATGGTAGGTTTCACTTTGTTTAAAATGTTTAAAGGGGAGATAATCAATCCAAATGACATCATAGGGGAGGGACAATAAAGATTTGTTTCATATTGTCATGTTTGAGGTAACGGTAGGTTTTACTTTGTGTATAATGTATAAAGGGGAGATAATCAATCCCAATGACTTCATAAGGGGTGAACAATAAAGATTCATTTTATATTGTCATGTTTGAGGTAACGGTAGGTTTTACTTTGTGTATAAAGGGGACATAATCAATCCAAATGACTTCATAAGGGGTGAACAATTAAGGTTTGTATTATACGGTTAGTTTTTAGGTAATGTTAGCACTAGTGTTTGCCGTAAGACTATTCCCAATGCCTCAGTAATAGTTTTAACACTAGATTATGTATAACAGTTTGAGCAATTATATAACAGTTTGAGCAATTATATAACAGTTCGAGCCTGAGATCAGAGAACTGTTGAAATAGTTTTCTAGAAAAAAAAAAACATGTTTTATTTATGCTGCTAGTACGTTTTTTTTTTAAGTCCAATTTAAAAATATTAAAATATGAAATAATATTGAAATCTGTAGCTCTAGAACTATATGACAAGACAGCTGGATAAACCGAACTTTATTTATGCTGCTACATGACTGATATGAAAATAAATACTAAGTCCGACTTATTGCTAAATTTAGAATATTTGGGGGAAAAATAAAATCATTTGACATGATGCGCGTTATTATGAGTATAAACATCCAAAATTAAAGCTGTAGCTCAAAAACTGTGAGAGAAGATAACTGGACAAATCATGTCCCTTTGATGAAGTTAATTTGAAAAAAAGATTACTAAACTACTAAGTCCAACTACCCTAGTATTAATTTCAAAGTAATTGAATATAATCAAATCCATGTTACTATGAATTATTTTTGCACACCTACAATATTATAAATATGGATATATAAAACATTCTACAAAATATCCAAATTAAGAGCTTCGAAATTATCGGAGGAGATAGCCTGGACCAGAAAAATCATACATTTTTATCCAGATGAACAGATAATCTGACCACGAAAAGAATCGAAGGCAACATCTGAATTTCAATTAATGCCAATTTGACAAAACTAATTTGGATGCCATTAATGTTACGACCATGTCAACCTATCAACCATGTCAACCTGTCGACCATGTCAATCAATGTCAACCATATCAACCCCTCGACATGCCTACTTTGTCAAACTATCGACCTGTTTACTTTGTCAACCTGTCGACCTGTTTACTTTGTCAACCTGTCGACCTGTCTACTTTGTCAACCTGTCTACGTTGTCAACCTGTCGACCTGTCTACTTTTCCAACCTGTCGACCTGTTTACGTTGTCAACCTGTTGGCTCTGTCAACCCTGTCAATCTGTCTACCTTATCTACATGTTTTCTGTTAAGAAATTAATTTATTTTCTATAATTGATCATTTTTAAATGATTTGTTGGGTATGAATATAAAATTGTAATTCGGCTTTGAACTACTTGTTCTGTATACTCCAATTGAGCCGAATACTGTAAACCATATAGATTTTAATGACAACTGGGCCTCAGCCTTCTTACATGAAGGTATGTACAGATTCTCTAAATTAGGTAATTTAAAAAAAAAAATCTGAAAAAGATTGATGAAAGCGCTGACTAATAGTCCATTTGCCAATTACCGATTTGATTCTATTATTACACACTTTTTAAACAAATTACTTCCCTTTGTCAATAGTAGACTGGTTCCATACCAGACAAAATTGGTTTTTGCCAATGCAAAGCATAATGAATTGAAAATGATGCATCGGCGGTTTAACGAATATTTCATGAAAAATAATTTCAGATGTAAAAAGTATTCAGCTTAACAAATTAATGTAAAGATTTGAAAACCTTATAGATTACTCACATTACTCACAGGTAAATTGCTCTTTCTGCTAGCTCTCCATTTTAAATAAAAATTAACGTCTCTCATAAAGGGAGACAACAAAAATAAAGGTCTCTAATAATAGGGTCAATTACGGAAATTGGCAAATAGACTATTCAGCAATAATAAACTTTTATGCTATTTTTTTTATATTTAGTTGTTTGTCAATAGAGAGCATGATTTTATTGCATAATCACAATGCCTCAACCATAATTTGTACTGGAACTGTGTGCTACAGGGCAGTGCTCTAACAGTCTGAGCTAAAGGAGAACTTCCCCATTAAATTTATTATCTAAAGATTTTTTTTTTAAATACTGTCCATCTTTGAAAAATATCAAATAAAGAAATTATTCTAAGGTCGCCTGAATGTAATCGGTACTACAATACTTTTTTTTTTAATTACTGGTTCCTTTTTATTTAACTTCTTTTTTTTTGTAACGGAGAATAGACCGTACCATTTCAAACCAGTTTCCAAAACAGCAATGGCGTCCTTAAAAATTTGTAACCGAACTGTACAAGGAAAAACTGACAAAATAACACTTAATTTTGTAAATCTGAAAGGCAACTCATTGTTTTTAAAAGAGGAAGTTTCTAAAGTCATTAACTTACCTCCTTCTGACATCGGTAATGATGATATTCATTGTTTTGATTACATTTATTCACTTTTAAATTTTTATGCTATGCAATAATTTTATAAATTTTATTATAAACACGTACAATAATAGCAGTTATACTGACAATCCGTTTGGCACAACTTCAACCACAATTCACCAAATGTGGAATTATCCCGTAGTCTAGCAAAATGATCCCATAGTCTGGCGATGACATGATAGAGAATAAGTATACTTCAAATAATTATGACATATTGAAAACTATAATTTGTCCTTGTAAATATCTATTACAGTGTAAATACCTTAGTGACACATCTCTATTTTTAATCGCAATAGGGAGTGTAAACGGATTCCGCTGTACCCTTGCAGCTCTCAATAGGTTCTCCTAGTCCAAATAATTGTGACGTCTGGCAAGGCTATTTTAATTTTTATCTGGGATAATCCTAACTATGACGTCTGGCAGGCTATCATAATTATTTGGACAAGAGTTCTCCGTAAACTGTTTTTTTTTGTCCCAGGTTAGGGGTCAGGATTGGTTTCTTCAAACTAGTTTAACCCTATAATTTTGTTTATTGTACATGAACAAGGTTGTTAGTTTGTTGTTTGAATTTATTTTCATTTAATTGGCTTTTAAATAAAGCTGACATGTGATATGAGCCTTGCTCATTGTTGAAATAGATACAGTGTTCATTGTCTTTAATATCTGTGCCATTTTGGTCTCTTTTGGGGAGTTGTCTAATACACCTCATCGCTATTTGTCAGCTAGACTGAATATCACACAGGTTCCCCTTAAATTTTGATGTCAATACAAAATAACTGAAGCAACAATGAAAAATTGATTGTTGTATGATGTTAATAGTTCAAGCAAGACAGATTATCTGACCAGTCAGACAGGAATAGCTATGAGGTGTATTGGTAATCATATCAAATCTTTTTATTTTTATATTTAAAGAATTTGTTGTTTCAGAATTGAAATACAGGTATTTTTAAAGGGAACAGTGAAAACCTTGTGATTGGCTCAAAGTGTCTCAAAATATTGGAGGCAGTAGACAGGAAAATCTTGAGAAAAAAATTCTTTCACTCAAATTCACCCAAAAAATAATCAATAAATCCCAAGTTTTTATTTGTGTAAATGTGGAATTTCTGTGGAAATAAAATTTAAAATGCACAATCCAGATATCCTGCAATTGATAAGTATTGAATTGATTTTTACAATAGATAAAGTAGGTTAATCTATATCATCATCTGTATTTAGGGATTGTTCATCATATCCCCTTTCCTCCATAATGACGCTTTTTGACGCCCCCTTTACTACATAATGACGCCTTTTGACGTCTGTGTAGTACCTCAGTTGAAACAAACTACAAAATGTCTGCATCAGACTTAAAAAAGTTTGTAACCAATATGAAAAGGATATTCATTAGAATATCTGACTTGAATTTCATTGATGAAATATTTGTTTTTCACAATGAATTATAACTTTAAATTTAAACCTGCTAAAAAAAAATATTGATAAAATCCGTAAAGCACAAACAACAAATTCAACATGTTAAAAAAAAATATGAAAAGATAAAAAAATTATTAAAGTAAACATTCTTTAAAGATCAGATAAGCATAAATGACATATATCGGGTACATTTATTTATGAAATTTCTTATTATCTGTTTATTTTTCAGAATTAATTTACTGTGGTAAAAAATTACAAGACAGTGAACCACTAGAGGGTGCTGGTTTAAAAGCAGGTGCTACAGTTTTTGCTTTAAAGAAATTTTTAGCAGAGAAAGATGACTCACACGGTAATATTTCTTTTAATCATTATATACCAATGTGTACATGTAGTTTATATAATCAGTGGCGGATCAAGCCATTTTAAAAAGGGGAGGAGACTTCAAACTATATGCTCCCATTCAAATGCATTAATCTTCCCAAAAAACAAAAAAACTGGGTTCCAACCACTGGAACCACCTGGATCATAATGACAATGAATAGAATATATTTAATGTTGATAAGAATTGTGTACTACTTAAAGTGTACATTACAAGTTTTTCTCTGTGACTGTGTAAGTAAACTACAATTATGAACAATATAGTTTGGTGGGAATAAAAAACACCAAACAAGCATTAGCTTTTAGTTAGTTATCAAAACATATTTGGTATTAAACATATATACAAGTACTGTAAATTGATATATAAAGAAATTTTTAACACTTTAAATTTGGTGAATTTTATTTCATAGTTAAGGTGGTGGTACCAGTCTTGTATTACAACTCCAATTTCTGGTGCATATCAAAACATGGAGGGAAACAAAAAAATGCATTTTTTGCTGTATTTTTTCTGAACTAATTTTTTTCTGTTTGATTATAGGTTTATGCTGAATTGAAACATATATATAGACTTTAAAAAAAATCTTGCATCTTTTGGGGATATCAATCCAGGAAAGTGGAAGGATATCATGTTTACTGGAAGTGGTGCGGCCTAGTAAAAATAGCAAACAGAAAGTAGAAAAAAATGTTTTGACTTCAGGATTGCGTAACTTTTTATTCTTCGTGGCAAGACCCCTTCTTTTTTTTTTTTATTAAATCACAATTTCACATTAGTACATACATGATATGAACATGAAATTTTTTTCTGTGTAGCATTTTTAATTTTTTAATTTCAAAGATCAGCTGTTTAGCATGTAAGACTATGGAGCAGTCATTTACAAGACTGCAACCTGCATCCTAACACTACAGGGAGATAACTCTGTAAAATCAGCTAAACGTTTCAATTATGTTGTGTTGTTAAGGGAATATTAATCTTCTCAATGATCAAATTAGTGTTTGTCAAACTGCTATATAAGCAGTGTATTTTTTCTGATAAAACAGTTGGTACAAATTTCTTGAAATTTTTATATATTTGTCATAGGGTCAAAGTAAATACTTTGTCAAAATTTTATGAAAATTAAACCAGCCAAATAAATTAAAGTGAAGGTGTTGAATACCACCTTAACTTTATTCAAATTTGATAAGGGCACAGAAAAATCTTATTTAAATGAGTGTATAACTATTTTTCAATATTTTTTTGTTGTAAAATGAAAGAGGTATAAGAACATGAAGAAAGGAAAGATATTTTTATATTTGCAACAGTTTCTAACCTTAATATATAGAATAAGTAAAAATATATTTATTTAAAAGATATGATGGCAGATGTAGATGTCAGACAGTTAACACAAACAGTTAGAGCAGCCTTGGTGACACAAGACTATTCTGCTATAGTAAGTATATTGTACATGTATATAACACAAACAGTTAGAGCAGCATTGGTGATATATTCTGCTATAGTAAGTATATAAACAGTTAGAGCAGCCTTGGTGACACAAGACTATTCTGCTATAGTAAGTATATAAACAGTTAGAGCAGCCTTGGTGACACAAGACTATTCTGCTATAGTAAGTATATAAACAGTTAGAGCAGCCTTGGTGACACAAGACTATTCTGCTATAGTAAGTATATAAACAGTTAGAGCAGCCTTGGTGACACAAGACTATTTAGCTATAGTAAGTATATTGTACATGTATATTATGTCATTGTTGCATTTGTGCAGGATCATAAAACCTTCCTGATTGGGGTAAGGACTGATTATGGCCTCAAATTTCAGGTTCATCTGATGAAAGATTTTGACCACTTTTTAAACACTTAAGTGTCTATTTTATGTGAATCAATAAGTTTTTGTGAAAGATTTTAACTGATTTAGTCATTAAAAATGATCCGATTCAAGCTGAAATATAAAAAATCTACCAAATATGCCGAAAAATGTCGCTTTTCAGATGGTTTTTGTCAAAAATGAAAGTGGCCGCATCCGTGTTCATCCTCAACCTTTATATATGTTATGAATTATCCTAAAATACAACTTACATTTAAATATTAAGGATGAGCATGAATGCGACCACTTTCGTTTTACACGAAAACCGTCTAAAATTTGACCAAAAAAGGGTCTTACTGGACCTACTCCTTTATAATTTTGATCAATACTGTCCTCTATTTTAACATTGGTCAAGTTCAGTTTTTATTAATAGTACACCTTGTTCAGAAGTATAATTGTAAAATCCACTATGTTACTGATTTAAAAAAAAAATCATACAACTTTAGCTCGTTAAAATAAACTATAATTGAAAATTGAAAAATTGAAAAAGTAATGCATTCATCTCTTTTATTTTTCGAAATATTACTGTCGGATTGAGGCCTTCAAAATAGTTGAACAGCCAATCAGATTTTTGAAAAAGTCAAGTCTACTGAAAAGTCGATAACATTTAAATTTTCAAATTTTCTGCATAATAGTTGTTTATGTGAACAGTCATTATATTTTGGATATGATGTTAGAAATAGCAGACTTTTTTTTATCAGGATTAGGAGTTTGTGCAAAAAAGAGGATCATCTGTTGACAGTGCAAACTTTCTGTCATGTACAGCATATACAATGCATGGTGTTGTTGTAGTAAGGTCTTTAATTAGTATATAACTACTCTGTGTTATTTTATACAACTTTTTTTGTAAAGATTGATTTAGATTTTAATTTTTGTAGGTAGAAAGAATGGTGAACAATCCAGAGACACTAGAAAATGTTATTGCAGCTTCTCCAGGCTTAGAGAAAGATCCAGTAGCTATTGGTATATTATTTATTAAGTTAACTTATGTCAATTATACTTAAATACTGCTAATTATATATATATAGATTCTTACATTGGTACCAGTGGATTATCGGATTTATCCGATCGAGATAGTTAAATTATCAATTTTAAAGTCCGAGCCGCCTCGGCGAGGACTTTAAAATTTATAATTTAACTATTGAGATTGGATAAATCCGATAATTCACGAGTAACTATGTAAGAATTTTTTTCTCTAATGATTAAAACATACATTTTCTTTTTTTGTTAACCGAAAATCCCCTTCGAGTACCTTTCCAATTGCAGGAAGTTGTCAATTTCATTAACACCTGTAATAGCATAAATTGATTCATTCCTGTTAGCTAAAAAGGTCATGACCTTTAAAATCATCCAATGATCTTCTGAGATCACTGGCAACCACACGTTGATTAAATTTTTTTATGCAATGGGTTCGGAAAGCGATAAATTTACATAGAATTAGAGAAATATATATATTTGTTTTACATGCACACTTATAAAAATTGCTGTTTTTATCCAACGCAATCATAGGTTTGAACGTAGTTTTCAATTTAGACTTGTGTATATATAAAAGTTTCTCAGTTTGAATATATTAACATGATTTATTTGACATCATGATTGAAGAAGGATATCTGTTATCCTAAATATCTAATATTTGTTCATTTATTTAATGGTGATGTTGTACCCTTTTGACTTGTTATATAGTATAGTTTGTAGTGTACAGAATCATATTACATGATACATTGCCCTGTAAGATTGAGAGTTGACTATTTATTCAGTCATTTTATTATATATTAAAAACATACTTTAAATATAACATTAAAGTTTCACATAATGAAAAAATTTTAAGAACCCTTTTGCTTTGGTTATATTCTATGGATATTGATTTTCTCAGGTTAGATGCATTAATTATTTAAAAAAGATATTTATCTGTATGGTTTTTTTTTTACAGCTATGCTTCAAGACAGGGCTTTGTTAGCTATTTTAGCTCACCCTGGAAATATAAGACAGTAAGTTTTTTTTAAAGTTTCACTGAAAACTATTTGTGGTCTTTTGCAATCAAATATTGTTATTGAATAACATGCCATCTTACTGCATTTAGTCTTCATCATGTGGAGTTGGAACCCATCATGTATGGTGTAACACAAAACTAATTTTGAAGTCCAATTATGTAGCATTTTGCTGTACCTGTTCTGTTCATGTTTAATAGTGAAATATGGTCAATACAGTTCACAGAATCAAAATATTTCATTCAAATTTTACCTATGTTTAACTTAAAAGAAATCATAAAATTCTAAGTATGAATGAAGGAAGAAAAAGATATGAAGATAATGCTTCTCACTTTAACAAAGATTTTTTTTTTTTTGGTTCAATCTAATTTGCATAAATTCATTTAACAAATATATTTGACAGAATTTTAGAGAAACATCCAGCATTTGGCCAAGCAGCAATGATGGTTGCAGCAGCTGTTTGCGAAGAAGGCTCTAAGATGGAGGCTGGTGCAGAAAGATTAGCCCCTGGTAATTTTTTTTTATTTCTTAGCTCACATGAACTTTCTAAGTATCCAATAGATAATTCAATTATCTTGATAATAATCCCTATATTTTTTCTTCATTTCAAAGTATATCAATAAAAGTTATTAAGAACAACCAGGTAACCTTTATTTTTCTAAAAGCAAAAAGATTGTATTTGTTTCAGAGAGTTTTTTTTAATTGACTACATAGGAAAATCCTTGATGATCTTAGTAGATATAATTCAATCTTGGGCCACTTATGTGTCTACCAATAATTAGATCATAATTGTGATGGTAAAAATATAGTGCTTATTTCTCCCTAACAATACTACTAGAATGGTTTTACACTGGTACATTTCTGTATGAATCAGAACAAAATTATATTTATCAAATTCAGTTAAATTTAACCCCAAAAATGGATGAACTAAACATTACTTAAATATCAATGCACTAAGATTTCCAAATTATATATAACTAATCATTTAATTCTATCACAAAATTTAATTTCAATGCACTGCAATCTATTGAACATGTTGAATTTGCTATGGAATAGCCGATATGGCAGATTGACTACTTAAAAATAATTTTGATAAAAGACCAACATATTATAATTCTGAAAGTCATAAAGCTATAAAATAAGATTGGTTAACTAGTTTTATGTGTACTGTAAGTGAAACAAATCCTTTTATAAAAGATTTTGTCTTTTCTGTATCCAACTAATGGCCATGGTCTTGATCGAATTGAAATTATAATTTATTTGTTACTTTCAGGTGCCTACTCATTTGAACAAATGTCTGACGATGAAGATATGGAACCACAAAACAGACAAGGAACTTCCGTAAGTATTTAATATATGGGGAGACCCTCAAAATAGACAAAGAACTTCTGTAAGTGTTTAATATGGGGAGAACCATAAAACAGACAAGGAACTTCCGTAAGTATTTATTATATGGGGAGACCCTCAAAATAGACAAAGAACTTCTGTAAGTTTTTAATATGGGGGAGAACCACAAAACAGACAAGGAACTTTTACAAGTTTTTTTTAAATGGGAGAATGATTTGATTAGGAGAGAACCACAAAAAAGATAAGGTACTTCTGTAAGGAAGGGAAATTGAAATTAAAAAAATGCATGCCAGCCCAACACTTAGTAGAGAACTGTATTGTATTTGAAGCTTTAAGGACGTCCATTAGTAGTTTTACTGTCGCAAATTAAGTTAACCTGGCGACGCGTAGTGGAGATAGGCAAACGGGTATATGGACAGTAAAACTACTGATGGACGTCCGTAAAGCTTCAAATACAATACGGTTATCTCTATTCTATTGCAACACAAGTTCATAATTAAATTTCAATCATTATTTCAGTGTAAAATCTTAATTGAAGAAAATTCCACGAAAAGATGTTATCTTCTTTGGTCCCTACACTAGGTGATGTCATATGTATGCGTCCGGCGTCAAACATAAACACCGGGCATTTTCTGGCTTCTGTGCCCCTTCAGAATCTTATAAAATTAGATAAAAAGAAGATTTTTGGGTGCAACATGTGAGTTTTATTGGCTTATTATTGTAATTATTGAAATTACATGTCAATACATTCAGCAATTCAAAATGTCCGCTTCATTAGTTACAGACAAGGAGATAGAAAATTTTACGCTAACTGTCATCCAATCAGAATCATTGATACAAAATAATTGCATTAGAATAATGAATTTACAAGACTTAGGAAAATATAAAAATCTTTTCTCATTACAGAAATTTGCTATTAATAATACATGTATAGGTTTATTGCTATTAGTTTTGTTTAAAACTTGTATGGCAATACCTTAAGGTTTTCAATATCAAACAGGTAACGTACAATAATTTGTTTTTTTTTACAGGCTCCAAGATCAGCTATAACACCAGCACAGTTAGCAGCTGCCTTAGCCTCAGCAGGGGGCCCATCTCAGCCAGAAGCTAGTCCGCAACCTCAGGTATTGTATTATAGAAAAAAAGGTGTTTTCAAATTTCAGTTTAAGTTCAAACCTGCCAACTTTTTAAAATGCCCATGAGGGTTTTGCGTGCAAGATAGCTGTCATAGTCCTAAAAAACCTTCAGGAGGGCCTGCAAATACATTTTAACATTGTTTTTTGGCTTCTTCATACTTTTATAAGCCTTATGTCATTGTTAAATTAATTGTTTTGTTGAAATTGTGGTCAAAAGGAGTAAGTCCGGTAAGGACCGATTTTGGCCTCAAATTTCTGGTTCATCGTACAAAAATTTTGACCACTTTTTAAACACTTAAATGTCTATTTTATTTCATTCAATTAGTTTTTGTGAAAGAATTTAACTGATAAAGTAATTAAAAACGACTTATTCAAGCTAAAATTTGAAAAATCTACCAAATATGCCGAAAAATGTCACTTTTCAGATGGTTTTTGTCAAAAATGAAAGTGGCCACATCCGTGTTCAATTTCAATATGAAGGATGCACACGAATGCGGCCACTTTCGTTTTACAAGGAAACCGTCTAAAATTTAACTAAAATGATAGAATTGTGAAGATTTCAGTAATTCAGCATGATTTAATGGTGCTAGTTCCCGATATATATATGCATTGCATTATCAAAAACAGACCATATTTATGTAGCAGAAGCATTCTACTGTCCAATAAATAACTAATAGTTTTCATTTTAACAACTTTGTAAAACTGCTATATTTTGGGGCCAAAAAGGGGTCTTACTGAACCTACTCCTTTCTCTTTCAAAATTTCAATTTGGGAGCCTCCATGGGGAAAATCCCCCACAAATAGTGACAGTTGGCAGGTTATGTTAAGCTATGAATACCAAAATTTATATTCATCCAGGGTTTGTATATATAGTTTAATAGTGCCACAAATTATGAAGATTCAAATCAAGGGGTTGATTGTAGAAACAGTAATCTATTGGTAAAATTTCTAAATTTCACAAATATGACTGGTTCAAATGAATTTTATACAAAGTTGTGAGAGCCTGATAGAAAATAATGAATACACCACTAACATATTTGTTTATTATTTCAGGGAGGACCACCTATCATCTCTAGTGATTTCTTCTCACAAGCAATTGACCAAGCACAACAAAGAACGACTGCACCATCTGATGTAAGTATGTCAGATCTCTACCATGTTCAGTCACACTATGAGTCTATGATACATAGCACAACAAAGAACGACTGCACCATCTGATGTAAGTATGTCAGATCTCTACCATGTTCAGTCACACTATGAGTCTATGATACATAGCACAACAAAGAACGACTGCACCATCTGATGTAAGTATGTCAGATCTCTACCATGTTCAGTCACACTATGAGTCTATGATACATAGCACAACAAACAACGACTGCACCATCTGATGTAAGTATGTCAGATCTCTACCATGTTCAGTCACACTATGAGTCTATGATACATAGCACAACAAACAACGACTGCACCATCTGATGTAAGTATGTCAGATCTCTACCATGTTCAGTCACAGCATGACCACTTATAAACAGCAATTTGACACAAACCATTTATAAACAGAAAAAAATTAAATTGTGCAAAATTTTGTTGAAATAATAAGATGTTTAATGATAAATATCTGTTGTGATAAAAAAAAATCATTTATACTAGCATAATTGATTTGAAAATTCTACACAAAGTTTCAGTCATAAATTTTTCATGTAAGCCTGGATTGATCTTTAAAATGTCTAACCAAAATTGAAATTGGGACAGATTTATTTGCAAAATTGAATAACTATTTTTCAATTCCATAGATGGAAAAATGAATTAATATCCTTAACTGTTTCTGTATTTTTATATTATTGTATTGATAAAGGAAAACTATCCTATCAATCAGATCATATTTGTTTTTCAGGATCAGATACAACAGTTACGTGATATGGGTATAACTGATGAAGCTCTAGCTAGGAGAGCACTACAAGCAACTGGGGGAGATCTACAAGCAGCTCTTGATCTCATCTTTGGAGATGGACATTTTTAAAAAACTGTGATATTAATATTTATGTTGTTGTTTTGTTTTTGCAAATTCACATGAATTAAATACAAAAATTGCTAATAATTTTCAGACGTTCTTTTAAAAAGTAATTTTCCCGACTAGATTTATAAATTACAGATTTTACTTTCAGTTTTGAGACAGTGAGGTCCAGCTACTTTACTAAATTTGATTCATAGCTTTAAATTATTAAAGTATTTAATTATTATTTACATGACCAAATCAGAAACAGAAGCTTGTTTTATAAATTTTTCATTCAATATGCCTTTCGCAGAAATTTTCAAAGAAAACATGTCATATTTTAATAATTATTTCCAGGGTGTATGTAAAATGTTTGTTATTTTGTTTATTTGCATAATATTGCATAGTATATGTGAAGTGTTCTGTAACAGCAAAATGTTGTGATATGTACTTCATTAAAATTTTATGATTTATAGCTTTATTATTTACAATCATGGCAAAGTCCGCACTTTATAATTATTTTAAGAAATATCTCTCACAATAAATAAGGATGAACATCAATTAAGTGTGAAGTTTTCAGACCAAGCAATTCATTTTTATTGTGAACAAATAAAAATCAAGGTCCTGCTTGAAAAAAATGAAGCCAAAATGATAAGCTATTGTATAATCTCCTTTGAAACACTTTGGAAACCATCATGTGACTGAATATTTGAATTTTTCGCTTGTTAAAACTAATAGGATAACTAATATGGTATAGAATTTGATTGTAATGTCTATATGTTCATCAGATTTTGGGATTTGAGCTCAACCTCATTTCATGGATCAGTGATTAAAGTAAAAGTTACATGAGTAGGTCTGTTTATCAGATACGTTAATGGTGAATGATTAAATAAAAGTGTACATGTCTGACTGGTAGGTATCATCTGTTCATGACCTAATGTTCATGGTTCATTGGTTAATGCTTGTGCACACTTGTTATGTATTCATGTAAAAGTAGAGTCAATAGAGAAAAACTAAAAACAGAAAAAATTAACAGCAATACTGGATCAACTAAAATAGGGATTTAAGTCATGAGTTATATTTTAGTCTACAATATTGGAAAGGATCAAAGTTTAAGATGCACATATATCCAGGTGACCACAGTCTCTTATTTTACTCAGCATATCAAGACAAAATTTGGTTCATAACCAAATATTGATGCAAATTGATTAAAAAAAAAATACATCATTGCTAAATGTATAACTAGTGCAACTTATTGAAAAAGATGCAATGGTTGAAATAGAATTGGAATAAAATGTGAAAGGGGCATGCAAACAAATCAAAGGGGATTTTGTCACATTTTTAATTCATAGGAAATTCAAAGGCAGGTAAAACTTTTCATAGATATAAGAAGATGTGGTGTGAGTGCCAATGAGACAACTCTCCATCCAAGTCACAATTTGTAAAAGTAAACCATTATAGGTCAAAGTATGGTCTTCAGCACAGAGCCTTGGCTCACACTTAACAACAAGCTATAACAGGCCCCAAAAAATGACATGTGTAAAACAATTCAAATGAGAAGTCTAAGTCTTAACTATATAAAAAATAAGAAAAGCAAAATACATATGGACCAAATCAACAAACAACAACTATTGAAAATTAAGATTCCTGACTCAGGACAGGTGCAAACAAATACAGCAGGTTTAAACAAATAAAACACAGATTTCATATTTAATACCAACTGAAGATTATGAGCATGGATAGTTCTTGGCAAAGTTCATTATTATAATTATACAAAGTGAAAGATCAGTAATTGGTTGTTCCTGTTCACCTATATTAAATAATAATCCAACAAAAAATGCCACATTTCCTGACTCATTTTTAAAAATATATAATTACCTGCATTAATTTAACTGTAGAACAAAAGAAGAAGAAAAAAATTGGAAATTGAAAAAATATAATTTCCAATGTACTAATGCCTCATTCACACATACATTTAATTCGCGCTCACACACTCTTCCTTTTTAATTCAAATTGATTCGAATTGGCTAATTTGAATTATCTAATTCGCATTAGAAATACTCTTTTTTTGAATTCGAATTAAAAGTTAACGTGGTTTGAACAGTAAAGAGAATTTGATGCGCATTGTAATTTAAATTAGAATTAATGTTAGGACGTAAAATGTTTCAAATGCGAATTAAACTAATTCGAATTAGTTAATGGGAATGGAATTTGGATTACGAGTGAACTCAGCATAATGAACTCAAAATCATTAATTTATTTCTGACTTTTTTATTTTTCACCATTTGCACAGACATCACTTTCTTTCTTCTTGTCTCGTTTGAGAAGAGTCTTTGAGGAACAACAAAACCATTATCAGAAACATAACTGTGTTTCTGTTTCTTTGTTAACATTAAAACATGTTAGAATAATTTAACAAAGTAATTGACATGGAGTTGGCATGAAATTACACAACTTTTTGCTTAAGCAGAGACATATATATACACATATATATATATGTCTCTGGCTTGAGCTATGCATTATCTTACAATTACATGTAATGCGAAAAAATGTTGCATTACACACTTCATGTAATTACTTGAGAAAATGTAATGCATTACCATGCATTACAATTACAAATTTGTATTACTCCATGTCTTCATGTCTGATACTGACTTCGTCCCCTTTTTCAGGTATTCTGCCTAATATTAATCTGTTAGACCAAAATATCAGTTTCCTGGATGAATCATAATTGTTTTGTTAACAAATTTAAACTATTTGATCATAATGTTTTTACATTGGATATTCGTTTCGATATTCTTACGATTAAATCTTTCTTCAGTTTTGTTGTCTTTGGATTTTAGTTAATGTCCGTTGCGTTCCATTTTATTATTAGTCTTTTTGGGTTAGTATAGATATATCTACCGATTGGGTTTCGACCGATTCGTCAGTCAAATCATCCGGAAGTTATTGCTACATATGCGCAGTTCAATGTTGTCAAGAAATACAAATATGGTGGAAGTTGACAAATTTTTGGCGCACGCTTTGGGATTTTTGCATATATCACTTTTATAAGATCAATTTGTGAATTTTAGATACCAATTTACACATTAAAATTCAAAAATGGCGATGGAAAAACTGTATTCGATCCGTGATACTCACTCTCGGCCCATCACTGCAATCGGTTACAATCCTGCACGAAGGGAGATTTTGATAGGCTGCGAAGGTAAAGAAGGACGATGACAATGATCGCCTTAGTTATGCAATTTATAACGTTAACATCATTGTCAGCTGATCTTGGCAACTGACAATTTTAAGACTATTTAAAAAATAAAGATATTGAGCTAATATTTGTCCAACTTCTTTTTGAGATCTTTTAGGGTTTCTTCTTCTTTATGTAACTAAAGGAAGAGAGCATGCATTATATTACAAAATTGTTTTTGTTTCCACGGGAATCTCACTCAGAACCTCTTTGTTGCAGTGCAACATGACCTATACTTTCTTAGTTGAAGAAGTATACTACCTTGGCTCAGACACTTACGGCTGACTACACTACAGAGGGGGGATAGGACCTTTATCGGGACTCCGGGATCGGCTGTTTTTACGCCCGGGATTTCGGGATCCGGGAATTTTTTATTTGAATTTCGGGACCTCGGGATTTCGTGTTTTTAAGTCCGGGATTTCGGGATTACATGTATTTAAGCCCAGGATTTCGGGATCAGGACCCCTCCTATCCCCCCTCACTACAGCTGCAAAAGTGAAAAGGGGCGAACATGATAGGACGCGAACGGACCTAGATTTACTACAGCTCAGGTGGATTTTGTTTTGTCCACGTGTCCACAGTGAGAGTGGGTACAGGGTGGGCAAAATTTCTAGCTTGTCCAATTATGGGTGGGCATGCAATTTCTATTGTTTAATCAAAAGACTAACAAGTACAGTCAATTGAAATAAGCAGATAAGCATTTGTAGTCACTATTTTTACAAAAAAAGAGATGATAGCTAGGTTGGGCATGAGTGGGCTGGTGGAAAAAGCAAAATCCTTCCCCCACATCAAAAGTCATATTAAACTCTATAATGTTGATATCTTTGTTTTTATACTTCCCTGGCTATGTTGTTCAATTCATCCATGTGTTTTTATTGTTGGACGCTAATGAAAATGGAGAGCATGGTTCTTCTTTCAAAATAGTCTTTTGTTTTCACTGGAACTCAATACCCAGAAACTCTGTGTTTCAAGACAGCTCCTATAAAGACTGAGCTGAAGAAGTACTTCCATAGCTCAACAGCTTACCATTTATAATATATTATATTTAGCAACCCTACAGCATACTGATGATATGATGCCTTACACTGTAGTTGCTATCTGGCACATGCATGGTATCTTATTTATATGAACACTTAAACATACATTGTACAGTATTCTCCTCAGATATTTCAAATACATGTAGCATCCTGGTAAAAAAAAGAAAATTAGAAATACCATTTAAATATGTTTCTGAAAATTATAGCATCACATACATGACACAATCTATAAGAAAATCAATTCAGATAGCATCAGATTCAGAAATATATATGCATCATATTACTATGATGCTAAAAGGTCCTGCAGAGAACACTGAACATATTCATGATATTTAAAATAAATAAAGATACCCGGTCAGTGAAATTTCCTTAGACCACCTTGGCATTCACCGTTGGTCAGCATCCTTTAACTTTTACACAAATTTTCTCCTCTGTAACTGCTGTGCCAGTTTAAACCAAACTCATTATTTTAAAAGTATCTTGTTTAAAAAATGTGTCTGGTGACACTGTCTGTCTGTCTACCAACATGGCTTCAAATAGAATATACATGTAGGACATATGTTGTGTTTGTATAGTGTTCATGTCTGTCAGGCATGGTTCATCTGACCATAACCTCGTTATCATAGAACATTGATAATGTTAAGTTTATGTGATACTTGTATTGAAACCCTCATATAAGCAACATGAATTCAATGATAAGTAAGTAAATGGCCAAATATATTAGCTTGTGCTTTCTTGCATGAAAAGAGAAGGCTACATTTTGTTAATAGATAGGGCTCCACTCATTCATTAGTAGAAGGCCAATACTAAAGTCCCAATTAATCTTGACTAGACACAGTGAAAGTAGCCTTGTCAGACTAGTGGCCAAGGTCCAATAAAAAAAAATCTTAGGAGAGAATGAATCTTTTGGTACAATGTAGATATCTGTTATTTGTAGCATTTCATTTTATGCTAATTTCTGGTCTTATATTATTTTTCAGATGGTGTTATTAAGAGCTATGAATCTGAAACAGGAAAACTATGCTCTGTGCAGCATGAACATAAAGGCTGGGTGACAGACTTTTTATACTGGTAAGTGCAGTGATGGGTACTGCAAAATACTGTTGTTTTGTAAATTAATTATTAACCACGAAACAAACTTTGCTTACTGACAGTAAATAGCATGAAAAAGTACCACAATGGTTTGCTTACATCTAGTAAGATATGTAAAAAAATGTCATTAGCATCAGTAAAACTTAAACACATCCATTGTCTAGGTGGCATCAAAACTGCTTATCTGTTTGTCTTGAAATTGGTTTACCTAGAACCCTAACTAGTTTGCCACAAGTTGGGAAATTTGGGTGACATTACTTTCACCAGTCTTGAGTAGTCCCTCTTTATAAATGAAAAAAATTGAAGAAATTGCATTTTCCCCACTATAACACTATAATAGCATCACTTTACTTTGACCAAACCGTACAAAACTTATACACAAATCTTATTACCACCGAACATAGATCAAGTTCAAATTTTGGTGGTATTTAAATTGAAGATAACTATAGTGATCATGAGTTACATTAAATTTTAAGAGGTGTGGTGTTATCGCAATTCACAGGCTATTATTTGAACTTGGAATTATTTTTAATTATGGAATTTGCTTGATTTCTTGTTATTGATTTTTTTTTTATAAATTCCATGTTTATTCTGTTCTGAAATGTTCTGTACTGCGCACAACACTATCTATTACAAAGAAAATATTATATTTTCAATAGAATGTACTGTGCCGCGCACAACACTATCCAACCAAAATAAATGTTATGAACCGCTCAAATGATCATAATACCAAATAAACATGGAATTTATTAAAAAATTTAAACACAAGTAATTATGCAAATTCCATAAATAATTCCAAGTTCAAATAATAGCCTGTTAATTGTTGATAAGAGAATTATCAACCTAAGACCAATGACTTGTACATGTATGATGTAATCTATAGGTGACAATACAGCCTTCAACAATAAGAAAAATGCAATACATTACAGAAACAAACATGACACATTAAGGTTCCTAAGTTTTGACTTGGAAGGATGGTAGAACAAAAAAGTAAGAAGACAAAATAACCTATAACTGTACAATTTACATGTGATATTGCTAGAATTTATACCTTTATTTATTTGTAACAGGACTTCAGCCAAACTGATGTTGTCTGCTGCTAACGATGGAGACATTGTAGCATGGTCATCTGGTGGAGGGGTTTTTGATATAGTTCCTGTAAGTTTATAGTCTTCAAACTCTCAAAAGAGAACACGATGATGGATCCTGTGAATAGTTATCAGTTATTTGCAGAACAATCTTTTTAAATGAATTTTCATCCATTTTCTGTTTTTAAAAGTGACTGTCATGATACATATCATCATAAGAAAAAAGTTTAAAAAAAATTGTCAATGCTTATTCAACATCATCGTTAAAGTACAATTATGATGTAAATAATAAATACTAGATTTGATGTCGTAACAGATTTTTACAACTCATATATGACCATCACTGATTAATGTTTTCCAGAACATCTTTTTTCACTCATAATACAGATTTATTTTTGCCTTTTATTTTTTATGAAAAATAGGATATTTATTCAAATATTCTATACAGGTTACAGTTGCTAATTCCAATCTTTATTACATGTACATCTTGTTTGTAACAATGATGGTTCCTAAAATTGAAATGTTATACTAAGTATAAATGAAAAATTGAAGTGAAAATATTAAAATATCTAGTATATAAGGTCATCTGATCTTAAGTAGATAAGATATGGAAATTATTTTAGAATATTTTTTTATTGAGGTACTACATGTATATATAGATTTTACAAATGCATTGTTTCTCTACAGATTGGAATACCAGTATACTGTATGGCTATGAACCCATGGAAAAAGCAGATTGTCTGTGGTTTTAATGGTGCTATAAGAATCTATGGCTTAGATGAAAGTAAGTTTGATAAATGTGTTAAGACGTTAGTCTTGAACAATTTTATTTCTGATTAGAGAATTATATAACAGCAACAAACCATTCACATCTCATTATCAGATATTAATAGATATATTATGGTCATTAATGAAATTAAAAGGAAAAAAAGAAATTCTTCCCTTATTGTACATGTTATATTACTGTGAATTCATTATTATTCGTTGGATATCAGTTTTCGTGGATTTCATGGGAACAGGTAAACCACGAAATTAAATGTTCAACGAATAGCAAATTTTCTATAGGCGGGAATGCAGATTTTAGCAAAACCACTATATTAAATATCCACGAACATGTAAGTTTTCCTAAATCCACAAAAAATTGGTACCCACGAATATAAATGAATCCACAGTAATAAAAACTAAATTCAGAACTATTTTTCTCTGACAATATCCCCATTATAACTTTATCGGATATCTACCAATACGAGAGACAAACCTAATCATACTGTATATACATGTATCAGTAATTTAACTTGATTTGATATCTTAAAGATCAATCTATTTTTCGCCTGAAATCTTGGGTAGTTTTTATGCAATTAGAATGGTAATGCTGCATAAAAGAAATTAGATAACTGAACTTTTTAGAAAACTTGAAGCTAAATTCTTAAAAAAACCAACCCCATGCAAAGGAGGTAAAGATACAATCAATAGTTCTAAACATAAAAGTTGCTTTTCAGCCACCATTATGATACATTTAGAAGAGATAGAAGGTAGAATATGACAGATTTTAGGGATCTTTTGTCTTTATCTTTATTATGGTGGTACCTAACACTACAGGGAGATAACTCTGTAAAAAATCACCTAACGCTTTAATGACGTTGTGTTGTTAAGGGAATATTAAGCTTTTCAATGATCAAAATTAGTACCTGTCAAACTGCTATATAACCAGTGTAATTTTTCTGAAAAAATAAATGGTTCAAATCTTTTGAAAGTTTTATATTTTTGTCAAAGGGTCAAAGTAAATATTTCGCCAAAATTTTATGAAAATTAAACAAGTCAAATTAATTTTAGTAAAAGTGTTGGGTACCACCTTAAACATTTTGGTAGTAAGTTCAGGTGTAGACGTAATAGATATAAGATATATATGATTGGGTTAATTAAAGACATAGTATAATTATATCATAAGATAGATATGATTGGGTTAATTAGAGACATTGTATAATAATATCATAACTACAATATATGACATATATTTAGGTGTAAACTTTTGTTACATGTTGTATTGTAGTAGATGCCTTATTCCTGGGTGTATGTTCAAGTTTATAGATTTGTTATTGGAGTTCTTTCTTATCAACAAGTTAACATTTTGCCAAATTTTTAGCTATCCATTAGATTAGGCAGGTTATGATGGTAAAAGCATTTGTTTAAATCAACAATAGTTAACATTGTATAATTACATTAAAACTTTTCATACTTGGTACCTGAATAAACTTGTTCATCCAATTTGCTATTTTTTCTACTCACAAACTTGGATAGAAAAATTACCAGCTCATAGTTTTGGTGCTTTTAGTGTCTAATTGTTTGTCAATCATTTACATTATTTGCGACTGACTGTTCATACCCTCTGTTCTCTGGGCTTATTAAGATTCCTTGTTTTCAAAATTCCAATAGGGAACATACTTATTCATACAAGGATTTCATGGGAACAGGTAAACCACGAAGTTAAATGTTCAACGAATAGCAAATTTTCTATAGGCTGGAATGCAGATTTTAGCAAAACCATGATATTAAATATCCACGAACATGTAAGTTTTCCTAAATCCACAAAAAATTGGTACCCAATTCATACTTGATACCTGAATAAACTTGTTCATCCAATTTTACAGTCTTATTAAGATTGTCAAGTTTATAAAACTCAGGCACGTTTTATTACTTTTACTTATTCTTCCATGAAGTAAAATTTCCCTCTTTTCCAATTTGGTTACAGAACTGAGACATTACCTGAAAAAGAAGGTCATACAGATGATGCATAAATATATAAAAGTCTGATAATGATTCAGTTTTATGATAATTTAGCAAAATCAAAACATAAAATATAATATCATTTCGGACAAAGTTACATGTAGGAACAGTGGGAAGGTAAAAAAAAATATATATATATGTTAAATTTAAATAATTAAAAAGTAAAAATTTTACTATAACAATATTTTGATATTAATGTTACAATTTAAGCCAGTCTTTTTCAAGTATTTGGTGAGTATGTGTTGGTTTTTGTTCATTTTGTTCTATTGATATATATAGCATGATATAAATTATGAGATGCGTATTAAGCAGCCACATTTCTTTGGTTTTGTATGCATAATTTATGTGAAATTCAAGCTTCAGTTTATTAAATTCAGAAAGTTAAATATAGACAATGGTATTTTCCTTCTTTGAACCTATATTCCTTAGCAAACTATGGGTAGAAATGTACAAGTCCCTGGTAGAAAATGTCTTTTACACTGATATTCATCAAATGGCAACCTTAAATTGTAAATAGGTTTTTAAAGACATTTCATTCTATAAAGATTGACACAAAAAGGATAAGAATGTATCTGTAGAAATACATCATGTTACATTGTATGTGTCGCCCCAGCAAATATATCAAACCCCGTAGTTACAACTTAGAATTATTTTTGAAAAGTAGTCTGTATTAAGGATGTACACCTCTGAGGAGCCAAAAATTTCTAGAATTTAACTTTTTTTCTAACCCTATTTTTTGGGTTCATATGACTGTAAAAAAATAATTGATGAAGAAAAAATCATACGGTGGTGCACTTCTTTCTTTGCTACGGCCCTTTGAAAGTACCCAATTTTGATGATTTTCTCATTTTTCATCAGTTTTTACCTATTTTTGGGCTATAATCATGAAAAAAATCACATTTCCACAATTAAACTTTTTGTCATACTTTCAATAAAGATAAAGGGGACCAATCTGAATAAATTTGAATTACAAAAACTATAGGTAGGTGTTAATATAAGAAAGTTTTATCATTTTTTGATGCTTTTTTGTGCCAAATTTACCATGTTGGCAATTTTGTAAATTTGAGATTTTTCTCCGTTTTAAGTACAAATTGCATATTTTTTCAACTTCTTTGTTATAAATGTTTGAAAACATACATATCTAAGAAATTTGAAAAGAAAAAAGGGATGTGGGATGTACATGTTTCTGGTAAAATAATTTTTTGTATCCCTCACCCATTTTCTCGAAATTTTGGCTAAAAATACTGACTTGATTGGTAATAAAATTTGAAAAATTGATTACTCAAAAACTACTCGTTGGAAATACCCAATTTTTTCACATAGTTGAATTTGATTATAACATTTTTTAAATTCATTCATATTTTCCACTTTTACCACATGTTTTAGACATAATTCCAGAACGAGATTTCAACGAGACTGAACGAGACTGAAATGTCAGAAGAATACATCCTTAAGTGTCCTATACTACTGGCACTAGACAAAGTTATTTCTAATAAAATCGATGTTTTTGTCTGTATTCTTTTCAGTCATTTTCCGTCTTTTATGTGAGCCTTTCAAATTGTACGGTTTCCAAATCGTATTAGTTTTGCCATTAAATCTTCCACAAGTTCACAACCAATGCCTTCCTCTCCACTGAAATATTAAGGGATATTTAAACGTATGTACAACATGATTGTTCATTAAAGATTCAAATTTCATATTTATGATAGGCAATAACTTTATTTTATTTTTCAGGTAAAGAGATGGGTCACATCATAGATTTACATCCTGTCAATATTTTTGAACTTCATGATGATATAGTAAGAAGTATAATTTGGCAGGATTCCAAAATATATTCTGCAGGGTAAGTTGTAGTCATTTACCAATATCATTTGTAGATGTGCAAACATCATTCAAATTATATTGTTGTATAGATCTACATTCTATTTATAAGATTGATTATGATGCAGTAATGTAGAGGGTCTAATTGGGGGTTCCAATCCCAGATCCCGCTAACTGTTTTGTCAGATTTCCAGATCCCGCTTATTCTCTGCAATTCTCATTTTTTTTGTCATTTCCCTGGTCCCGCAAGACCACATTTCCTGTTTTCACAACACAATAATTTGACTTGCACGTGTCATGCTTACAAAAAAATGGGCAATCCTGTGTCACTCTTCCAAAAATCAGAAATCCTGCGTCACGCTTAGACCCCAATGATACCCACAATGTAGTTAGATTATATGATTCTCGTCACAACAATCCTCATAATTAACAGATTAAGAAATGGAAATCATTATGTATTATCATTACACTGATTTTTCTCACTATTATTATTATATTGTACTTTTAAAATAACATGTAGTTTATTTTCCTTTACAGTTATGACGGTAAATTAATAAAGTATGATATATCAGCTGTGAGGAGTGAAGATGGAAAGAATCCAAAAGTGTAAGTCATCTGTTAAATTTAAACAAAGTTTTTATGAAATAACCTAAGCACTCTTAATCATCATAATATCTTTTCAACTCACCAGTTCATTTTGCAAAATTGACCCAGAGATCTTTTTAGCTAACCTGGCCCAAAGGGCCAAGTGAGCTTTTCTTATCACTTGGAGTCCGGCGTCGTCCTGCGTTAACTTTTACAAAAATCTTCCCCTCTGAAACTACTGGGCCAAATTTAACCAAACTTGGCCACAATCATCATTGGGGTATCTAGTTTAAAAAATGTGTCCGGTGACCAGGCCAACTAACCAAGATGTCCGCCATGGCTGAAAATAGAACATAGGGGTAAAATGCAGTTTTTGGCTTATAACTCAAAAACCAAAGCATTTAGAGCAAATCTGACATCGGTAATATTGTTCATCAGGTCAAGATCTATCTGCCCTGAAATTTCAGATGAATTGGATATTTCGTTGTTGGGTTGCTGCCCCTGAAATGGTAATTTTAAGGAAATTTTGCTGTTTTTGGTCATTATCTTGAATATTATTATAGATAGAGATGAACTGTAAACAGCAATAATGTTCAGCAAAGTAAGATCTACAAATAAGTCAACATGACCAAAATGGTCAGTTCACCACTTTAGGAGTTATTGCCATTTATAGTCAATTTTTAACCATTTTTCGTATATCTTAGTAATCTTTTAGAAAAACCTTCTCCTCTGAAACTACTGGGCCAAATTCAACCAAACTTGGCCATAATCATCATTGGGGTATCTAGTTTAAAAAATGTGTCCGGTGACCTGGCCAACCAACCAAGATGGCTGCCATGGCTAAAAATAGAACATAGGGGTAAAATGCAGTTTTTGGCTTATAACTCTAAAAGGGTAATATTGTTCATCAGGTCAAGATCTATATGCCCTGAAATTTTCAGATGAATCGGACATTCCGTTGTTGGGTTGCTGCCCCTGAAATGGTAATTTTAAGGAAATTTTGCTTTTTTTGGTTATTATCTTGAATATTATTATACCCCAAGCAACGAGTTGCGGAGGGTATAATGTTTTTGACGCGTCCGTCCATCTGTCAGTCCGTCCGTCAGTCCTGTTTTTTGTCATCGCAACTCCTCTCAAACCACTCAACAGAATTTCACGAAACCTTTTCAGATAATAAGGACATACTATGTAGTTGTGCATATCGACGGGATGGCCACCATGGCTAAAAATAGAACATGGGGGTAAAATGGCTTATAACTCAAAAACCAAAGTATTAAGAGCAAATCTGACAGGAAATAAAATTGTTGATCAGGTCACGATCTATCTGCCCTGGAATTTTCAGATGAATCAGATAATCGGTTGTTAGGTTGCTGCCCCTGAATTGGTAATTTTGAGGAAATTTTGCTGTTTTTTTGTTATTATCTTGAATACAATTATAGATAGATATAAACTGTAAACAGCAATAATGTACAGCAAAGTAAGAACTAAAAATAAGTCACTATGACCAAAATAGTCAATTGACCCCCTAAGGAATTATTGCCCTTCATAGTCAATTTTTAACAATTTTATTAAAATTTGAAGATTTTCAATAACATTTTCCACAGAAAGTACTGTTATAGATAGAGATAATTGTAAGCTGCAAGAATGTTTAGTAAAGTAAGATCTACAAACACATCACCATCACCAAAACACAATTTTGTCATGAATCCATCTGTGTCCATTGTTTAATATTCACATAGACCAAGGTGACCGACACAGGCTCTTTAGAGCCTCTAGTTTTCATCATTTGGCATCTATCTTCATCGTGTAGTCAGTTAACTTTTTCAAAAATCTACTACTCTGAAACTATAATAAGGCCTTATTTTCCTAAACTTGGCCACAATTATCATAAGTAATAGTTGAAAAAATGTGTCTGGTGACCTGGATATAGCTTATATGATATTGGTGATTATTGGCGAACAAATTAAAAACCACACGCTACAATTTACAAACAAAAATTGAATAAGTTCCAAGTGATTTTTATTTTTAATGAATTAAGATTCGCATGAAATGAAGCCGAAAACAGATAAACAAGTTCTGCATCATTTTTAAATCCTGAGCAAAATCCTGTGTAAACTAATTATTGTACTTTTTGTATTATATTAGGCTTTATAAATGTGTATTTGTCAGGCCATGGAAAAATCATTGATTGTTTCCCCTAACCCAATTTAATGTTTCTGTAAAAAAAAAGTAAGTCTTGATTTGCAACCATTCCAAGTTGAAGGAGGGCTATGTGTAGGAGATGTTGTTAACTTTCGGAACAAGTTCATTGAATTCCAATGCACAGATAATTACACGTTTACAATTTTTTTTTTTTAAAAGCCTGCCTGCCCGGTCTTTTAAATTTTCCCATGTTAGGGGTATCAACAATTAATTTTCCATGGCCTCATAGTGATTGCTCATTTGTTTTTAGAAATCACCATGCTCATGATGCTGGGATATCTTGTCTACTGATGGCAAAAGACAACGAGAATAACACATGGGTAATCACTGGATCATTTGACAAAACAGCAAAGATCTGGACGGTCGATTTAGACTTGGTACATCGACTGGACAACTTCATGGCAACAGTGTCAGGAATATGTTATGTACCTAGGAACAAAACACTGTGGGTGGCTGGTGGCACATCATATGCCACATTATTTGACCCAAAGTCAGGAGATAAAGTAAGTAAAAAGAGTCATAAGTATTAAGTTTTTGATATTTCACTATTTAGCCAAGATTTCTTTCTTTGATTTATAAAGTTTTGTAATATTTATTAAATATCTTATTAACAAAGAGTAGGTTGCTGTCTCACTGACTTTTGTTTTATTGTTGTAGGTTTCAGAATTTATTGGGACATTTCAAAAAGAGGAGGAAGAAAAATATTCTTTACAAGTTTTAAAGTATTTTAATGAATTGAATGAAGTTGTGGGTAAGTGTTTGCTACAGTTATTTTAACAAAGTTGTATTAGATTTTTTTTAGAGAATGTAAAGTATTGCTTTTTACTTTTATTTTTTTTAATATTTCAAAGATAAAAAGAGACCAGGAATTATATGACATGTTGTCATGGTAAATAAAAGCTCTGAAATTTGTAATGGGAAAAAAAAAAAATTAAATCAATGATTTCCAAATATTGAAGTTTTTTTCATTATAGAACAGTAAATCAATTTGGATATTTTTCTGATTTATTTAAAATTGAGAATGGAAATGGAGAATGTGTCAACAACCCAACCAAAAAGCAGAAATTAGCTGAAAGTTTCCAATGGTTCTTCAATACAGCGAAAAAATCCCACAACCGGAAGGTTGCTTCTGCTGGCCCCTAAACAAAAATATGTACTAGTTCAGTGATAAACGATGTCATACTAAACTCTGAAATATATAAACAAACTAAAATTAGAAATAATACAAGATAAAAAAAAAGGCCAGAGATGCCTGAATTATATTTCAAGGTACATTTTGATACTAGACTGGTACTTTACATGTGGATACTAGACTGGTACTTTTCATCTCACAATTTTATTTTGTCAAAAATACTAATCTTGCCTTTGCCTAATTGAAGTAGAAACCAAATCAGTGTAAATATTTTGTTATCCGCTTACTTCATCATTCATATGTTAGTAAGGATTGTTTGATTTTATTTTTAGCTTGTACAAGCAGACGGCATCTGATAGTATGGAAGTATAACACATCTGGTTGTATAACTGCATTAAAGTGTAAATCTCCACTAGAAAGTTTATGTTATAGTGAGTATCATTACTAGATTAGCATGCATTTTCCAAAAGTTAAATGTATCGCTTGATGATATAGATTTAATATCTTTTAGATTAATGAAAATTAATGACAATCTTTGCAATATCACAAAGGAACTTAAAAGTAATGACTGTTTTTATGCCCCACCTACAATAGTAGGGGGCATTATGTTTTCGAATCTGTTGGTCTGTTCAACTGTTTGTTCGATCGTCTGTCCAGTTCCAGGTTAAAGTTTTTGATCAAGGTAGTTTTTGATGAAGTTGAAGTCCAATCAACCTGAAACTTAGTATATATGTTCCTTATGATATGATATTTCTAATTTTTCTTTCTGGAGTAATACCTTTCTCTTGTAGGCTTTTTCTGCTTTTTTATTGCTATAAATTTGTAAATAATATTTTGCAGCTAAGAAGGTGCCGATATTGATATTTAGTGGAGACCATGAGGGTGTAATAATGAAATGGGAGAGAATGCAATCTAATCATTTTATGTACAGGTAACTAATCATATATATAATCAGATGTTATTAATTATTTTTCACTGGATAAGTGTAATGTGAGCTTTTTCTGTCACTTCCTTTCTATGCTTATTTAAAACTGCTGAATCAATGTTGAGGGTGACAAAACAATACAGAGGGTTAAATGTTTTGACAATTTCTTCTCTTTCATTGATGTAAATAGTGGTATACAGGAGACAAAAGGCAAATATAAACAGTTATGACAGTTGCTCTAAACCTGAGAGTTCTGTCAGATGTATTTTCCTTAACTTTTTATCAGATCTGAAATAAAACATATTTTAGATAAATGTATTTATGTTATAATCATCATAAATGGTTTCCACATCAAGTTATCTCTATTTTCAATGATGAGAATCATATTGGTAAACTTTTATCCTGTAAATATAGTTTGGAAAATTTACAATTAAGACCTAGGTTCTAAATAAAAGTTTGTACATTCAATTTCTGGCCATCTTTAGAGGCAAACAAAAGTCTGTTTGAAAGGTTGAATTTTTTGTCATGATTGTCAATTTCAAAAAAATTTGGTGGTAAAGAAAGTTGGTTGACTAACAGAAAACAAGACATAAAATTTTATATTTACTTAAAAACGTCTACTAATATATACAGTTCTGCTTATTATTTACAGTAATGAACCTTACCAAATAAGTGATACACAGCTTAAAAAGAAAAAGAAGGCAGGCAGTAAAGCCAGAGAGTTGATTTTAGAACAACAGCTATCTCAAACGTCTTCACTGAAACCATTGGACCCAATCAAAGTAGATGCTGCCAAAGTCAACTTTAAAAATGTACAAAGTCACTATGCTTATAACAAACCAAATCTTCAACATGTGAGTACTTTACAAAACATTCATTTCAATTTTACAAAATATCCTTATTATCCAATCTTTTTTTTTTGGGGGGGGGGGGGGGGGGGTATTAATTCCCTTTTTTATTTACACTTCAAAATAAACAAGTCATGCGATCAATTTGACAGTCCAATAGGTTATCATGTATGTGTATTTGTTTAAGGTCTCAGAAAAATTGGTAGAGGGAAATCTCTTTCTAATTAAAGATGAACCATTTGTTTAGTGAACAAAATATTCTCAACCAAGGGTATTGAAATGTATTTTAAGATCAATGTAGAGGCAATATATAGTTAATCATTGTCCATATAACAGTCCCTCAAAAAATTGTTTTTCACTGTGAGCTTAAAAATTATGTTTTGAAACAATATCAATGAATAAGATAAGATATTGAAGACAGCACCTCAACAAGTAAACTGATACGAAACAAAGTTGTAATTTTATGATTTCATCAGCATAAGTCCCTAGTTGGACTAACTGTTAAAACCATAACAATTGGTCTCAACTACAATGTACTTTCAGACATCAACCCAAGATGACCAGAAAATTACCATAATGAAAGTTGTCTTTGTTGAATATTTAGATTATATTATAGCTGCTTCAGAGGATAGCAATATTTGTAAGTAGATACACATATTCATGATTTCATTTGTAAGTAAATATGCATATTCATCACATGTTTTAACTGCATGTTCCATGCTTCCCACAAAGAAACCATACAGAATGTGTGTGGTTCATTACTCATGGTTTAAATACAGTTGCATGTCAGATATCATTAAGATATTGTTTATGCTCTCACAACTGCTACTTTTAATATTCAAGTTTATAGTTTGAAATGCATCATGAAGTTTTTATCCTGCCTGGTCATTAATGAAAAATGTGTTTTGGCATGATCTAACTACTTACCCATTCAAACAAATATACACTGATTTTTTTTTTTATAATTTTGCATCCATTTGAATAATCTATTGTATAATGCTTTTTTTCAAATTTGAGATATTTCTTCTAATATAGGCAAAGTTATTATTTTTGTAACGCATATATATGAAATTTTCAAATACGGTAGATTGATACTAATAATTTGTTACCAATTTTTTAGGGTGATGTTTAAAGATCTGATAGATTTTTTTGGTTAAAAAAAGAGCATTTTTTCTATAGTTCAAAGTTAATATTTACATAAAATTTCCAAATAGCTTTATTGATGTAATCTGTGATCCACTTGAAGAGCTGTTTTCTTGCTTAATGCTTTGTAACATTTCATACAAACCTGTAACCCTGATGTCAGAGATTATAATTTTGTATCATTGCATTGATTGGAATAATTTATCTAGCTTTTATCAGATATACATTGAAAATTCTAAAAGCAATTATCAGTATTCCCTTATATTTCAGTGGCTTAAAATGTTTTTAAAATGGTTGAACAACTACAAACACTAAATTTATGTCCTTTTGGAATTTCTACACAAAATTATGTGTTTTTTTAAGTTTGCAAAAAATATCAATTTGATGACTGTTTAAAAATAACTAGCTTTAATAGTATATATATTTAAATAAACACCACTATATCTATATATTTTTCAAAAGTGCTAATATTTTTATTATATAGATAAAGTTTTTCTTCTTTAACCTTTGATAAGAATGATGTAAGGAACATTGAATAGTAAATAGGATATTATATCAACATGGATCTAGATATATCTTTACATACTATGTCTTTTTTTTAAAGATTTTGTTTTGTTGGTGATTTTATTAAAATAATCTTATATATTCAGACATTTGGGGATTCGATGATGATGCTGTTAAAGCTTTAAAGGATATGAAACCGGAAGATTTGGATAAACTAATTGAAAAGTACAGTATATTGTTGGATCCTGACTCAGAACTACTGCCAAAGAACAGAAAATTCAATGTTAGTACTATAGTAATAGTGACAATTATTTATAAAAAAGAGGGCTTACAATACCATAGGTACATTCAAAGTGATAAGATGAATAATGTCTAAAAACACCATGGAAATTAAAGAAAGACTATATAAACTACATCCTACAAAATTCATCATAGAAAACTAAAGACTTATCAGCATAAAGTGCATGATTTTCCTGATTTTAATTCTGTGGACCAACCTATTTGCATTCATTTGGTATCAACACTTCTAATTGAGTTTTTCTCATTTTTTACTTTTTTGACTTTGATAACATTTATATAGTTGTATATATACATAGCTTTCTCTTACAGGACAATAATTCTGTGACCAATAAAGGGGAAGGAATTATTTATGTGTATTTTTCTTGCAGGACAATGATTCTGTGACCAATCGAGTGGCAGGATTTATATGTAAATCTGTATTTGCTGAACACACTAGTTGTGTAACCAGTTTAGTGGTTGTTGGGAGAGAACAGGGACTGGACTCCACCTATCTGGTTTGTATTTATATTATTATCCTAAATTTCTTATATATTAATGCAGAACTGCCTTAAAATGAAATAAAAAAATAGATAATTAGAATGAATACTAAATATTTACTGTAAACTTATTTGTTTTTGAAGAATTCTCTTTATGAATCTGTGCAAAATTTGTATCTTTTAACATTTTGTGATTGTCTTTGTCTTCAATATTTTTGCTTTATTTTGAAATTGTTTAAATTGAATTTGTGGCTATATATATGTTTGTTTCACAGAACTTTTACATTTTATTAAGTAATTGTGTTTTTTCGTTTGTCATTGGTAGATAATTTTGTATGTTGTACAAAAAGAAAATTAAGCAAACTAGTTTACTGTGAATGAAATGAAAAATTATTGATAAAAAATTAATTTGCCATATCTTTTGCATTCTGTTTTTGATATCTATAATTTTCTATAACTTTCTAGCTAAGTGGTGGATGGGACAGCAGAATATGTATATGGGATTTAGAAAAAGGAAGGCAAGTACTGGTATTATTTCAACAACAAAAATAGCACTTTTAAATTTTGTATGTTTGAAGCCCTTTGATATCTGGATTTACCCTAATCATGAATGCTTTGACATTTGACTTTTTAGAGCAAACTAATTATTTGGTAAAATAACACTGTTTTACTGTGAACCATTTTTGGTGCATTAACTGCCTCAATGGTAGCATGCTAGCCCTGAGTGGGATGAAGAGGGTTTCAGTTCCTGGTCAGGTGAAAACAAAGACTCGAAAATAGGTATTATAATGCAATTAGTTTGTAACAATAATTTTTATTGGACGTAGACAAATATTTTGAGGGGTTAGATTCCAAGTTCTACCAGTCTGTAACTAAGAAAGCCACAATTTTGAATTTCAATTTTATTGGGGTATGTAATTCTAAAAAAAATAAACAAGATTGTCGCATTTTAACCCTCAAAATCTTCTTTTTGTCTATATTGAAACCATTTTGAAGCGTATGTTTAGTATTCGGATTGACATTCAGAGTATACATATGATGCCACATTGTTTAGATGCTAAAGACAATGCAACAGTTTCACAGACTTTTTCATTTATGCCATTTTTAAGCCAAAATATTTATTAGATAAATAAATTTTATTTTATTTTGTGGCATTAGAATGGGGATAATTGTATTGTATTTTAAGCTTGGTCTTTGTAAAACTTGATTTTACTGTCGCAAATATCCCTTTACCTATCTCCTATCTTCGCTAGGTAAACTTATTTTGCGACAGTAAAATCTATGTTTTACGAAGGCAAAGCTGAAAGTCAATACAATTATCTCCTAATTTGCAGATTTTCTGCAAAGTTTGTCACATTGAAAAATAGAAGTAAAATGAAAAGTTAAAATAAGCTTAGTAGAAGATTTGTACATGAACATGAATGGGGATTAATCTACAACAGTGTAATATATCTTTCAGGCTTCATGACACCTTTAGAAACACAGCACCTGATCCAAAGTTAGATAATGCAGAACTAGCTTGTGATGGTGTTATTATGGAAATGGATTTCTCTCCTAAATAGTAAGTGCAAAATGTGTTAAGTATAGTTGAGGCTTCAAAGTAAACTAATAACACTCAGTTTTTTGTACATTTACACAAATTTACCTTTAAATTATGGACATAATGGTTGCATATTTCAAACCATTTGTAATTATAAAGTAGTTATTTTGAAGATGATTTGATAAACATTGACTGCACACAATTATTTCATCGAAATTTACTGGAAGAGAGTTCTGAACATTCACTGGGGGTCAATTGAAGCTTAATACTGTGAAAGTACTTTAATTCGTGGGTATCAATTTTCGTGGTTTGAGGAATATTTACATGTTCGTGGGTTTTTAAATTCGTGGATTTAAGTTTTCTAAAAATAAAAAATTTAAAAAAATTAAAGCCTTTTAAGAAAAGAAGGTTACAAAATGTCTAGATTGAGGAAATTGCAAAGTAAACATTGACCCATGTAAATCTTAGTGATAACACTAATTTACCCATGATAGAGTGATTCACAGATTAAACACCATTGGAGGTGTTAATTAAGCCATAAACATGTCACATAAAGAAAACAGTTACATAAACAAATGCTATAAACGTATCTAGAATAGAATTGTCAAACAATTCTTATCAAAATCAAACCCAGCTTTAAATTATAATTTCCCATATGTACGAGAACTATGAGGATATAAAATGAACACTTTATCATACTAGCATATCCATACTGGATATCTGACTTTCATCGATTAAAAATGCTTTTAAAAGAAGTAAAAGATCAAAAGCTGTACAGTTTATGTTATTAAGGATTAAATGAATATAATCAATCATGCATGCGGTTGTAGTTCTGTGACTGCTATTAAAGAATTCTCAGGCTTGGCGATTTTCAATATATTCTCTAGATCATATCAGTAGTCAAAATACCGATGGGGATCTTTCCATGTCTTGATTTGGTTCATGGTTGTTTTATTTCGATGGACACTTAAATTCGTGGATAAAGTCATCCACGAAAACCACGAAAATTGGTATCCCACGAATAAAAGTACTTTCACAGTAAATGAGAATTAAAAAAAAAAAAAATTTCAACATTTGCATTGCATCATCAACGTAACATACAAGCCTCTTTTAAAAAAAATGTGGATGTTAAATAAACTTAATTTAAAATAAATGTGGCATTTCATTGGATTTTAATGAAAACTTGTTTTTCAGTAATGAATTTGCATATTCATCATCAGACGGTATGGTTTATATCAGAAAGTTTTCATTGGATGGTTCAAAGATGACCTTACAGAATACACTGCAAGGTCATGAAGGAGAAATAACATGTGTTCGATGGAATCCTCATGGCAAAGGATTCTGGGTAACTGGGTCAGATGATGCTACAATCAGGATTTGGGTAAGTTCTGTATAAATTTCATTGATAAAAAAAGTGGTCTGGGAGAAATGTTTATACTTAATCCACTGATTAGGTTGAGGAATGTCACATCACATGAGAGATAATTTTGCAAATTTAAATGAAAAAGATTATCGAAAATTTGATTTAATACAACAAACATTTTTCTCAATAGTTCGTTTTTTTGTTAAAGCATTGAACCTACACACATTTTTGATATGAAGTGCTCTACACTTCGAACAATATGTGCTTTGTTCAACTCTTACATCTCCATAAAATTTTAAAAATTAACATTGAATTCTCAATTCCAATCAAAAGAAAAAGTTGAATGATGAATGAAATTTTTGACATTATTTTTCATATGAAAATGTTTCTATTCTTCTATTTATTTACAGGCTGGCCATGGTTTAAATAAATGTGAGGCAATATTGTCAGCACAAGGTGCTGTTAGTTGTATGTGTATAGATCAAGTCAATGGATGCATAATAGTTGGTGTTCAAAATTTTATCAGGTAAGGCATTACAGAAGGGGTCAACAAAGAGTATATACACAATTTATCCAACTTTTTAAATTGCTGACTCAATCAAATTGTAAGGTAGAAATATCATATTCACATCAAAATTTAAAATGTTTAAAGTATCGAACTGTTTCAATCTTTAGACTTACAGATAATATGATTTTTTGGCAAACAGGGATTTGTAACATACATATTACATCTAATGGTTTAATGAAGTGCCATCAAGTATAGACATATGATACTTAATTTTTATTTTTATTTCAGGGTATATGATCCAGAGAATTATAGACTTGTCCAGACCAATGAAGGTCATACAGATTCAGTGAGAACAATCATGCACATAACAGAAAGAAATCAGGTAGGTCTATCAACAGGTATTTTTAGTCTCCTACCAATTTAAAAGGGATTTTAGGTTTGCACTCTGTCTGTTTGGTCATCCATCAGTTTTCCACACTTTTTTCTTAGGTGCTTAAAGAAATTGATTTGATATTTGTAGTATTGTTTTATAATGACAAGTTACAGATCAAGTTAAAATTTTGTACTGGTCTGATGATTTAGGACAGAGTTATGGTCCTTGGACTAAAAAAAAGTCACTTAAAAAATCAGTTTCCCACACCTTTTTTCATCATGTTTGAAGATATTTACTTGATAATTGTAACTAAGTTTACACCATGACAAGTCATATATAAAGAAGTTAGCATTTTGTTCCAGTACAATGATTTTTTTACAGGTAGGAGCCTGTGTATTGTGGAAATAATTTCAGAATACTTGTTGTTTATCCAGTTCAACTTAAAATTATAAAATCAGTGTTTTCATGCTTCAGAGTAATTTGTATTCACTATGTTCCTGTCTCACAAAAATCAGTGGATTTTAACTTTCATTTTAATACCAAAGGTAAACACACTAGCAATGTTTTATTTTAACCTTGACCTCATTAAGTTATATAGTCCTTCCCTTCAAATTGTATGATTAAACTAATTATCAAAAGTTCTCAAAAACTTTTCTCTTGGATAAAGAATTTTCTAAAAAGCACCCAAAAATGTACATTTGTTATGATATGATGTTTCTTACTTTTTCTGATAGTAAATTAGTAATACACACAAATTTACATTTCAGTATGTGTCATGTTCTTGGGACAAAACAATTCGTGTTTGGAATGCATACAGGAAACCAAGAAGGAAACACAGGCCAAGTAAAAATGGTAGTAAAAGTTCTAAGGACACTATAAGTGACAGTAGAAAATCATCTACTGGGTCTGAGAAAAAAGTGGGATTTGTTGACAGTGAAAAAGACACTGAGAAAAAGGAGGGTGAGGAGGATGAAAGTCAATCAAAACAAAATGGAGAGGTTGACGGAGATTATTTTGAGGAACAAGAACAATTAGATGTTCTGTCGGAATGAGGCAATAGATGTACGAGAATATTAAATTATTAGTCAAATATTATTGAGAGTAATATTTTTGAATTCTTAAGCACTGTGGTAAATTCATTAAACTTTCCCCATGATATGAATAATTTAAAATAATGAAATAGAAGTTACAAATTGATTTAAATGCTGATTTTTTTTTCAGTGTTATATTTCTTATCAACACAGTTTCTTTTTGCTTTATCTAAAAGTTTTAAAAATTGTCCATAAAAGCGAAAACATTTATATACTTACATATCATAAAGTCAGTCATGAAAACCTATTACTTATGTTTCTTTTATTAGAAAAATGAAACAATAAAATATTAAGACAAATTTGGGGGTTTCTGTTTACTCTAGGGCACCCTGTACATAAGAATTAGGACAGGGTTTATTTTGGGTAAGAATTATGATTAAAGGTTGGGTTAGTTCAGTATAAAACTATATGGGCTGGGTCCCCTAATGTAAATAACTATAAAAGGGCTATATATTGATGAAAGATAAAAGAAAAGAAAAAGAATGCATTTGAGGCATGCATTTTGAACTAGTCATACTGAATAGATTTCTGAATCATAAATCACACTTTGTTGAAAATTCACATAAACTTGTAACTATGGTAAGAAAATGCAGGTCATTTATCATTCTGTAATGCTATCACTATTAATATAATAATTTTTGTAAGTAACTGTGATATTTCAGTACTATTTTTATTACTGTGGATTCATTGTTGGGAATCTCATTGGGGGGTTCCAATCCCGGATCCCGCTTACTGTTTTTTTCAGATTCCTGTATCCTGCTTACACTATGTACATAAGCAATTCTCATTTTTTTTGTCATTTCCTGGGTCCTGCTAGACCTCATTTCCCGTTTTCATGACACAATAATTTGACTTTCATGTGTCACCCTTACAAAAAATCAGGAATCCTGCATCAAGCTTAGACCCCAATGAAATCCACATTGTTATTCTTTGGATACCAATTTTCATGGATTTCATGGGAGCCACAAATTCCAATTTACAAAATATTACACATTATCTGTTAAAATATATGCAGACTTTGACAAAACCAAAAAATCAAATATCCACAAAAATGCAAGTTTTCCTTAATCTGAACTTTTAGCCTAGTTTCAACTTTGTCATGACAACATATCACATCTTGTTGGACTTGAGTTTGCACAATACATTGCATTTATTGGTACAAATAATGGTGCTCCATACGATAGCTTTACATGTAGATTAGAATTTTATAGCATTTATGAATCATTATTTTTGGAACCACTGGGCTTTTCTAGTGGGAAAAATTGTTATTGTCTTTAACTATAACTTTCTCCAATAGCTTTAAAAGATAAATTATATGAAATGATTGTATTCCAAATATTTATATACAAACTTTTATTTTATTGAGTAGTTAACTATGTTAAAAATATGCATGTTATTTTGTTTTTGATTGAATAGCTTATCATGTGTGGTAAATCTCAAATGTTAAAGTTGATTTATAGAACACACGTTTTACTGTTGAAAAAGAAAAAAAATATGATGTGTATTCATATGAATTTACAAAGAAATAACCAGTATATCAATTAAATACTAAGTTTATATTGTTTATCTTGATGGTTGCTTGAAGTTTTATGTAATATTTTCAATAGAGGATGGCATTATATTTTAAAGTGTGATCTGGCCACTTCAAGGAAAGAAAAATAAATTTATTTTTAATTGTGTCTGTTTAAAAGAACTATTTAAACTATTGCTATTTGTAATCAGTTTTAGTGAATTTTTCCCAAAAATTGCTAAAGATAAAATTTTGCACCTGTGGCGCTAAACCATTTTGTTTTGGTAAAACATTCTGATTTTTGTAAAAAAAATAAAAACTATAAAATTGAAAATGGTGTGGTTCAGAAGCTTTTTCTTTTTCATATTCACAAATTATAAGCTGTTTCAAAAATTTAGATTGACACTACTGCACAGTTTTACATTGTTCCTCATTAAAAGTACAAAATGTTTTTTTCTATAATTAGTGCTAAATTAAAAGTATTAAACTTTATGGTTTTATTGTCATTGATTTTGAACTGATTATCGAAGACTTTTTGATCTTTGTTATATGGCATTACTTATGACGATGCATTTCAGGGGAATTAATAGGGTAAATTGTATTAAGCGTAGAAAAATAGTTACATGTACTGTTCAAAAATATATACATATCTATTAAGCTTTTATAGAGATGTGCAATGAAAGCCATGATCCATTACTGTGGATTCGTTATTATTATGGGGATCTAGTTTTTGTGGATTTTGTTGTGAAGGAAAACTACATTTTTTTATGTTCAACAAAGTTTCAGTCTTTTAGGGTCTTGTAATCAAGATTTTGGTAAATCCACAAAATTTCCATAAACATACAATCTTAAGGTGGTACCTAAAACTACAGGGAGATAACTCTGTTGAATAAGAAGAATGTTTAATGACGTTGTGTTCTTAAGGGAATATTTAAGCTTCTCAATGATCAAAATAAGTGTTTGTCAAACTGCTATATAACTGGTGTAATCTTTCTGATTAAACAGTTGGTTCAATTTTTTAAATTTTTTTTTAATATTTTTGTCAAAGGGTCAAAGTTAATACTTTGTCAAAATTTTAAGAAAATTAAACGAGCCAAATTAATTTTAGTTCAGGTGTTAGGTACCACCTGAAATAGTACCCATGAACATAAATGAATCTACAGTATCAAACCTCCATTGAACATCATACTTTATCCTGTCTTTATGAGATATGTATGAGTAATTGTTAATAAAGAAGAGAGATTACTGAAGTCATTTTACAATAGCCTTAACATTTATTCTTATTTTCTTTTGACTAAGTAGGAATTATTTAACAACATCAACTAATGTCCTGGAATAATTTTATTATTACTAAGTAGGAATTATTTAACAACATAAACTAATGTCATGGATTTTTTTTTCTGCGTGACTCAATGGTCCTGCAAATGTCAGCTTTAAAATTTTAGGAATGTTGATTGTTTTTTTTATGTTGTGCTATTTGGTTTGAATTGTTTTTATGACTTTCTTGAAATTTGATGTGTTTTATGACTGATTGTGAAGGGTACTTTTAATTTAATTTTAAAATTGACACTACAGAAAAACATTGAAAGCACGATGTTCAACATTCTTCATCACATTCTCCATCAAGTGCAATTTTTCATAAATTTTCCAATTAGTTTCATATTTATTTTATCATTTATCCGTAGTATATATGTATATGTAATAAGAAGCAAGCTTTGTCAAAGAACAAACAATACTAATGAACAGGAAATGTTTTTATTGGTATTTTCTGTCATTATAATTGTTTTTAATCCTAAAAGGAGAAACTATTTGTGAATAAGAACTATTATCTGAACAAAACTATAAAAAGAAATCACCATGTGTGCTGTTACTATTTTTAATCAACAGTGCTAGTTTTGAAATTTTTTTTTTTCACTGTGTGTTACCTTCAATGAAATCAACATAGTAAAAGAAAAAGCTTTAATAAGATCTGTATGAAAAAATAATCAAAACATTGTGAGGAATTAGCACCAAGACTTCCAGATGTTTACTTTATGAGAGTTTTTGTTATTTGTGAATACTATTTTTAGGAGCATTGCTGTGATCCTTATTGTTCTGTTATTATATTTCGTAATATTTTCATATTTTTCTATATGTTGTTTTATAAAAATTTAATATTAAAATATTTAGATAATAGTTTGTGTCTTATTTATGTTCTATTTGTTTGCCTAGACAATTTTTTGTTCAAACAATTGAGAATGGAAACGGGGAATGTGTCAAAGTGGCAACAACCTGAACATAGAGCAGACAACAGCCTTTGTATATGTACATGACATTACCATAATCTTTCCATCCCAACATTCAGTCAGGGTTCTCTTGCCTGTATTCAAGCTTTTTATCTGACAGCTCAGTATCAAAATGCGACAGTATTTTGCATTTTTCAAATTAATGAAGAGTGTGTCCATATGACATAGATGTCATCGCTTGTAAATATATAACTAATTCTGCAATTTTCTATTAAGAAGGGAACATAACACAAGAACTACAAAAGTGATGCCACCCAAATTTGATCTATGTTTGGTAGTAATAATCATTGTGGATAGATTTTATATCATTTGGTTGAGGCAATTTAAGTGACTGTGTGTGAATGGGAAATTTAACAATTTTTCCATTTATAATGGGACATAACTCAAGGAATGGTTAAAGGGGCACTAGCTACGAGATATATAAAAAGTCTAAAGTTTGATTTTTTTTGTTCAATCAATAATGAAAGTGAAATAGTGAAATAACAATTCGCTTTTTGCAGGCAAAAAGTTTCAATTTTGTCAAATTAAGCTAAGAAACATTGATAATTAGGTTTTCACTTGCAAGTGAATGAGTCGACCTTTTTAAATCTGTATTCATGTGAACTTCAATTTAACCCCTAGCTAGAGATTGACAACACATGCATAGTACGTGTACTGGTTATTTAAAGAAAAAGAATGTCAACAATGAAAGTGAAACTGCGGTAAATCATTTGATTACTAATTAGATGCACATAAGATCAATCTTATACGGTTAAAATCAATGAGAAACATCTATTGTTAATCTATAAAATAAAATCAAACAGACCTATAAAAATCCAATTGCACTTGTTGGTTTAATCTATTCATATCTTTCTTTATGTTTACATCGCTTATATGGTCATTTGAGGTCAAATCAATAGTTAATTAGATGGTGTCTGGACTAAAATACACACGAAACGAACCTATATTTTATCTACCCCATGCTCTGTAAACTGTTTATTTTAGACTTTTGATTGTGTGGATAAATGTTTTACATTGTTATAAATCAAATATGAGAATTTTGAGTCAAATCGGTGACCATGAATTTGACAGCTAGTGCCCCTTTAAAGTAATACCACCCGAAATCCAACTTGATCTGAGTTTAGTTGAAATGAGCACAACATTGAACAAACTAAAGTTTGAGAAAGAAACTAGATTTAGGAAAGATGGACAAGGGTAAAACTGAATGTCGCACCCTAACCCTCAGCAGGGGCATTTAAATCATTCAAAACATTGCATTTTTCTTCATTCAGCTCTCCAGAAAAATTATCAGAAAAGGAAATAAGTGCCTCAAGTCTCCATCTATTCGAAAATTTATTCATCAGAAATTTACAGTTCCTAGAAGATAACTTAGTAGTAGTATCTTATAAAATGATGATAAATTGATTACAAATGATAAAGCACTTTTTGATTTTTAATACATTATTTGACAATATTTAATACTAGTCACATTTTGAAGAATCAAAAAATGAATATTAGCCAAGCTTAGATGAAATTAGGAAACAAAGTGATGTCAAAGGTGAAATTTGTCAGATCATCAACTAATATCAAGAATATTTTTGCTATCCAATTAACATGGAGCACAAGAATTAATTAAAAAATATTAGATTTTAAGAATAAAACACACAATTAACTGGAAAAGCAGATAATGATTGGTTTGACTTTACTATTCTAAATATATGCCCATGAAATATATCAAAATGGAGAAATCACCTTCTGCATTATATGGTAGGTTTGTTTTGAAAGAAGGGTTTCATCACTGCCAAGTTACCACCTACCAGGAAATGCAGGACGGCTTTAATTTCCACTGTTTGCACAGTTACTGTACTTTCAGATTTCATGGCTTGCTCAGGTATAGTGAAGCCAGAGTCTAAGAGGTATTCTTTCCCAGAGTCTGGGCACTTTACAACTGCTTTGTCTTTTGTAAAATCTTCTCTGGCTGAGAATCTTGCTAACACTGCTTGTGACCGGTCTTTTTCTAGTTTGCTTGGTTCGAAACCTTTGGATGGCCTCAGACTTTCTCAAGCTTCTTTTGTCAAGTCAGAGAATAATCTGAGATGTTTGACTTTTGTTCTTGAGACGGCTGAGCACTTTTTGTCAGCAGCTGGGTCTCTTTTAAATCAACTGTCTCTGAAGCTCTTCATCAGAGACTTGTCAGTTCTCCTTTGTCTAAGGACAAGTTGTTCTCTGTTTACTTAGAGCAGTTACAGGAAGAGGTGCACAAGGCCCCTCCTGTAGTCACGGTGGATGTGAAGGTCACTGATGGGAAAAGATTTGTCGACTACTCAGGTTAACAATCCCTCTTCTTCTCATCAACCCAAGGCTTCTACCTCTTCTTCTTCACAGTCTACGAAAAGGCCAGCTTTTTCTCGTCCCAACTATTCAAGTGGGAAGAAAGCTTAAGTTGTAAAGGGACAGAAGCAGGGTAATTGACGTGTTGTCCCCTCCGTTGAATCGTTCCCTACTGGATGAGGAAAATTATATTTCTCCTCTTCCTCATCTTCCAGTGGGGGTAGGCTGTCCTTCTTTCTAGATCAATGGGCTCTGATAACTTCAGACAAGTGGATACTTTCGATTATACAGAGGGGATTGGAACTTTAGTTTCTGTGACAGCGTCCTCTTTCTCCTGTTACAATCAATCCGTCAGTGACAAACGATTCTCAAAAGAATCAGTTGTTACAAGACGAAGTGAACATTCTTATTCAGAAGGGTGTGTTGGAGGAGTTTAATCCTCCTTTTCATCTAGGGTTTTTATTCCCGGCTGTTCTTGGTTCCCAAGAAGAACGGGAAAATGAGACCGACTCTAGATCTTTCGTCATCCTGAGACGTTGTTGGGCAGACAATGCTTACAGTTTCAATGCTATGCCTTTTGGCTTGGCTATCGTTCCCCTAGGTTTTACGAGGATTTGTCAGACGGTGGTGTCTTATCTTCATACTCAGGCAGTACTAATTCACTCCTACCTAGACGATTCTCTCATCAAGAATCATTGCCGATCTCTTTTGGAGGAACACACAAATTTGTCTATCCTTTTACTCCTGAGACTGGGTTTTTTTTATTTCATGGGGGAAATCAGTGGTAATTCCCAGTCAGAGTTTCAATTTCCTGGGAGAACATTTTTGGACAGATTTGGGTCTAGTGCTTCCTCCTGAAGAGAAGGTAATCAAGGTACCTCAGTTAGTCAATGCTCTGACTCAGTTTTCATCTGTCCCAGCTCGTGAATTGCTTCAGCTGGTGGGTTTCTTGATTTCGATCATGAACGTCATTCCACTAGGACGTTTACACAATTGTTCAATTCAGTGGTATCTGTCAGATTTTTTGCACCCAATTTCTCAAATGTGGAAGGCACCTATTCCCATCCTTCCTCGGTTGTTACCTCATCTTCAATGGTGGCTTCAGGAAAAACATCTTCGGAAGGGAGTTTTGTTGGATCCTCCAGATCCCAGCCTAACTTTGTTCACAGATGCGAGTCTGATAAGTTGGGGAGCTTATCTGGAGGGCAGGACAGTATCAGGCATTTGGTCAGGTGCTCAGTTGGAGGAACACATCAATCTTCTAGAGATGAGAGCTGTTTCTTTCTCTCCGTTAGTTTCAGGCTGTGATTCAGTTTCAGTCACTACTGGTTGCCACGGACAACTCCACAGTAGTGGCTTATCTTCAGAATCAAGGGGGACCCATTCCTTTTCTCTGTATCATCTGAGCAAGGAAATTCTTCTTTTGTGTCACAGTCTCGATATAATTCTGTCAGTGAGACATGTTCCAGGCAGTCAAAATCTTCTGGCGGATACTCTCTCCCGTTCCCGTGTTCCAGTGAACACAGGATGGGAAATTCCTCCATCAGTGTTTCAGGAGATCATTCTTCGTTGGGATCCACATATATCTCTTTGCCACCAGTCTGAATCACAAGTTGAAGACTTAAGTTTCTCCCATTCCATGAGAAAAAGCTTGGGAAGTAGATGCTATCTTGGAAGGGAATGTTCAGTTACATGTTCCATCCTTTTCGTCTTCTTCCAAAGATCTTGCACAATAGTCAGAGGGATCTTTGCAGGACCATTCTTATTGCGCCGGCTTGGAAAAGACAGTCTTGGTTCCCAGAACTACTACTTCTGTGTTGTGCGAAGTCCTTTTGTCTGCCTCTAAGAGAGGATCTACTGTCTTAATTCAAAGGAAGAAAACTGCATCAGGGTCTGGAGAATCTCCATCTGCACAATTGGTTGTTTTCAGGAATTCCCTCAGAAAGGCAGTTTTTTCCGAGGGAGCAACCAAGTGTATCTCAGGATCAGTCCGACAATCTACAGGAGCAGTTTATGACTCCAAATGGTCAATCTTCTGTACTTGGTGTCTGTCGAAACAGATTGATTCAATCTCAGTTACTGTCCAACTGTTAGTGGGTTTCTTCCTCTATCTTTTTGAGGAGAAGGGTTATTCTCCTTCTATTATAAAGGAATATAGATCTGCCATAGCCAGAACAATATAACTTTCAGGAGGCTCTGATTTTGGGGATAATTGTCATTATTGATAAAAAAAAAAAAACGTTTGCCTTTAGAGACCTCGTCAAAGGCGTTTGGTTCCTTCTTGTGACTTAGGGTTGGTTTTGAAGGTTCTTCAGTTTCCATCTTTTGAACCTTTACATTCAGCCTCCTTCAAATTTTTATCTTATAAATGTTGTTTTCTGATAGCTTTGGCTACTGGTCGCAGAAGGAGAGAGATTCATGCAATTTCTGAGTCTTGTCTCCGCTTTGCGATTGATAAATCTTCAGTTACTCTTCTCACTAATCCATCTTTTTAAGCAAAAAAACAGTTATGGAAAATTTCTACTAAAAGTAAATGTAATTTTTGTCAAACAGAAGAGGAAGATTACTTTCATTTCTTTATAACATTTTCTTTTTTAAAAGACTTATGGGATAAAGTGGAATATCTTCTTGCACAACTCAATTTTAAATAAGATATCAGTTAAACAATTTGTATTTGGATACAAAATATCAGATAAGTGTTATTATGGTTTTAACTAATTTTTTTTTACAGTTTTAGGTTTTTGTATTTTCAAGTCATATTATGTTTCAGAGCAAAAATTGAAATATTTAGATATGTATGAATTGTTTTAAGGAATTAAGAAGGGTTATGAATGAAAGCAAAATAATTTCTCAAAATGTATTTTTCATAAATTTGAAGAAATTGATTTATAAGAATTAGTTGAATATATTGTAATAGTTTATGTAATATTGTTTATTAAGGTCTTTTATATTCTGAGTATGTTCCTGGCAACTCAGAAGTTTTTTTCACAGGAATACTCCACTGGCGCTTGTACAGTGAAGTATAATTGTAACAAGATATCTTTAGAATAAAGAATACATTTGTTGTTAAAAAAAAAAGAACCAGTTACCTGATAAAGGTTCTGGTTTTATTACTTCAATTCAATTCAATTCAAAGTTTTATTGCCATATAAATTTTAGTTTGTGACATTTAACAACAACAAAAACAAATAAAGACAATAACTAAGTAACTCAATATATATACACAAATTCGGGTAAATATTAAAGGGTCCCCTGTCCTCAGTTCCATTGACTTTTTTATAAAGGATCCTAGTTTATTCACTTGTGTTGGTGTTGATGGGTTAAGTATATATATAACTTTGTCATTGTCAGTGAGATTAGCAAATACTTTACTTTCTCTGTTAATGCAATCAAAATATGTTAATCTAATATTTGAATTATGAGAACAATTTATTAAGAAATGTTTCTCATCATCTAGTACTTTGCATTTTTTGCAAAGTCTCTCTTCGCGAGGAATTTTAAAATGCCTCCCTTTTTTAATTAATAATGAATGGTCACTGATTCTAAGTTTTGTAATTAACTTTCTAAATTCAAAGTTTGGGTTAGAGAGGTAAGGTTTGATTCCTGCTTTACCTCCCACGGCGGATAATAAGGTTTTGTGTCCAGTGAGAGCCTTGCTTGTTTACCTAGCTACTTCGGTTAAATTAAGGTCTGCTGGTTTTTCTAGGTTGTTCATTCCTATTAAAAAAGGAATTTCTGACATTTCTGCTAAAACCATTTCTATCTTGATTAGCAATACTGTCATTTTGGCTTATGAGTCAGCTTCTTCTGAAGTTTTAGTTAAACATCAAGTTAAAGCACCTTAGCCTCTTCTTGGAACATTTTTAATTCCCCCTCTATGTCGGAAATCATGTCAGCTGGTATTTGGAGGTCTGATAGTGCCTTTTATAACCATTATTTACGGTCCATGCCTCTTCATTATGACAACCTCTATTCTTTAGAGCCTTTAGTTGCTGCTCAACAGGTTGTTTTTCGTCCTCTTAATGATGGGGATTCAGCGCTTCATTAAATTCTGTTATCTGTTATCCCCCCCCCCCCTTCATCCACCTTAGTTCTTCGCATTTAAAGGAGAAAATGATGAAGGTTTCGGACGCGCAGGTGTCAGATGGGAGAGGTTGTCACGGGGTCATGGTTGTTTGATTTGATTTTAATAAATTCATGTTATAAACAGCTTTTTTTTTTATTTAACAGTTGAAGTTTTAGTTCGTCTTTCAACTGTTTCTTTCTTGTATGTTTACATTCCTTGATCTGGGAGCAAATCTCAGGATATTAAAGAAAAATACAAAAAAAAAAAGAAGAAAAAAAGCGGTATTTTCAAAAATAACTTTACTGATAGCAGATAGCTTGAATTGCCTTTAAAAATTACAGCCAGGATTTAATCTTGGAACCTCTGGCACGGTAAAAAGTAAAAATCACAATAATACTGAACTCAGAGGAAAATTCAAAACGGAAAGTCCCTAATCAAATGGCAAAATCAAAAGCTAAAACACACCAAACGAATGGATAACAACTGTCATATTTCTGACTTGGTACAGACATTTTCTAATGTATAGAAATGATGGATGGAACCTGGTTTTATAGTTAGCTAATCCTCTCACTTGTATGATAGTCGAAGCCAAAGATCTGCCAACTGATACATGAAGTAATTCAATAGTGTATTTAATGTATACTACACATGTAATTATTATATTGAATATTATTTCAAACAGCTAAGGTTAGATATCGGAAGATGTGGTGTGAGTGCCAATGAGACAACTCTCCATCCAAATAACAATTTAAAAAGTAAACCATTATAGGTTAAAGTACGGCCTTCAACACGGAGCATTGGCTCACATCGAACAACAAGCTGAATTTCTTAGGACATATATATATATATATATAATTATAGTATTGTTTGAATAATAACTAAAAGGATTCGTATTTCAGAATAAAAAATCTCTTCTAATAAACACTAAAGGTAATTATATGTTGAATTGATAAAGACATATATAGTATTGTATTAATTATGATAAATAAAAGCATCTGTTTTTTTTCAAAATAAAAAATAACTCTATATTATCCTGGTTACTTGAAATGAGGTAAATGGACCAGTAATGTCTGATAATTTTAAAGGACTAGTCATCTTTAGTTTGATTCCTTTCAATGTCTACTTGTAAATCTTGCTTCTTTTGTTTAGTAATTTCTTTACTTTTCTATCGCAATGTTTTATCAATTCCTGTTGTATTTCATGAATTAAAATGTACGTCACAACGTCCCTTGTTATATTACAATATTGCACGTGAATATGGCGTTTAAGAGACTTGGGTATTTTCTAAGTGCATAACAGAAAGAAATGTCCTAACACATTGCATGATATGTTCAATTCGTTTACGTCATTTAGGTTTCTGGTGGAGAGTTTTTTGAATTTTTGAATATTTGATTTCTATGGTATTATATTGTTCTCGTTTTCAAAGGGTAATTCTAAAAGAGGTAGGATGACAAGAACAATCAAAACCAAGGAGCAAACAAAGACTCACAAAACTAAAGGACATTTACATCAACAGTTATAAATAATAAATAAGAAACAACACAAATTCCAATAACTGGGAGTGAAATCAGGTGCTCCGGAAGGGTAAGCATTTCCTGCACCGTATACGGCACCCGTCGTATTATTTCTTTGTTCAGTTCGGTAATGATGGAAGGTTATTATGGGTGGCACGGTAGTATTTGCTTTCCAGAATTTAGGTTGCTCTTTTGTGTACTTAGGTAAATGTATCTAAACAGTGTGATTGGACAAAAAATACAGTATCAACTGAACATACTTTCCCAAACTGAGTGATGAATCAGGTGTAGAAAAATATGAAATAATTTTTCATACAGATGAAAATGAATTTTTGAGAATTTCTTTAATTTTGCATTCACTGCACCATAAAAGTCCTAAAAGTACTAGTGGCCTCAGGATTTTAAAAATAGCAAAAAAAGTAATCGGTCATGATACATATTAAAATTCATTTCTGAATGGTAAAATGAAAGTACATTGTACATCCGTTAACTGTGAATGTAGATTTTTTTGCAGTGTTAGAAAGTGGTGAAAATTCTAAAAAGGCTATCATTATCCCTTATGGGCCAGGAAATACTACCGTGCCACCTATGACTGAGGGAAAATATCATATATGATTTCTGACAAACTTTTGTCATAATGTCCAATCAGCACATGATTGCGACCGTAAAATTTTTTCATAGCCCTGTCTTTTTTGAGAAAGCAGTATTCCTCGTGCAACAAAATCAACGTGCTTTGAGATAGCTCTAGAGTAACGTATCAATTGAGACACTTATTCTCGATATGCTAGTGCCGCTGGGATGTTGCTACACAGAAATGGAAAGTTGACTATAGGAAAATTAAAATAAGTAGGATAAATTTCATTTGAATTTCTTCAATCTAAATCGCATAATCAAATCCGAAAGTTGATAAAACCAGCTGAACATTGAAGATTCGAAGTAATATACATTCAAGATATTACAATGTTATGTATTTCAAAAAATCAAAATGTTATTCAGCGATCTTCATTGTTGTTATAGACAGTTTTGCCACATATATATGTGTTTTTTGTACAACTTTCATTCGAGAACATCCATTACCATGATGAATTGAATTGTTTTCAGAAACACAAACATAGCTTTGCTAATATTATTTTGCGTCTGTGACGTAGAAAAAATTTTCACGTCAGACACGCGAATCAATGAATGTGTTTGTAGATGTATGTTTTTGTGTTTGTTAAATAGTTACTTTTAGAATTGTTACACGATGATGACTGCTGTATCCATATTTTGACTATTTTATTTATTATATCTGTTTAGTTCACGTATCATTGTAAATATAACGGTTTTTGATTAGACTGTCATCAAAGTGAGAGGGTTAGCGGTATAAAACCAGACTTAATCCACCATTTTCTACATTTGCAAATGCCTGTACCAAATCAGAAATATGACAGTTCTTGTCCATTTGTTTTTGAAGTGTTTTGTTATTTGATTTTGCCATGTGATAATGGACTTTTCGATTAGATTTTCCTCTAAGTTCAGTATTTTTGTGATTTCACTTCAGTTTAAGTATCAATCCCGGTTTATTCCGAAAATCAATTCTATCAAAACCTTTGATTTTTCAACCGTTTATACCACAATTTCTTTGGGATACTATACGGCATATTTTGAACAAAAATTGTAAATTTGCTACATAGAGTGACAAGTGATCATTAGATCAGTATGGTTGAAATCTTTATTGATCACATATTTGATGAGTTTAAATGTAGATGTTTTTCAAAAGATTGAGGGCATTCCTATTGGAACGAACTATGCGCCTCTCTTGTCTTAATATTGGGTTTTTTCCATGAGTCTGAATTCCTTCAAACACTTCTCAAAAACCAGAAGATTAAGGAAGCTAGATAATTTAATTTCACGTTAAGATATTATTGATGATGTTCGTTCCATTAACAATCAAAACTTTTCTTACTGGATTTTTTAATGTTTCCTCTAGATCTAGAAATTGAAGTCTCATTTATATATATATAACTCGAATTTAAAAAAAAAGCGGTGAGGTTAGTACCAGAGTATATTACAAACGAGAGTCAGAGAAGATTTTAATTTTGAAATTATAAATTGCCTCCACCTTACTCGCAATATACCAACTTCACCTCCATATTGGATATGCATTACCCGGACATTCAAGAGATTGCAGTTGCTACTCAAGACTTTATAACACGTCACCAGTGTCTGGGCAGAACGTTGATGAACCAAACCAGGGTTACATAAATGAACGTTGTTTCATTTTCTAAAAAATATTCAAATACCAAGACCTTTGTTGATAAATATATCGTATCAACTTCATAAAAAAATATAATGGTCTTGAACTAAGATAGAGTGTCATTTTTTGTTTGTCGAAAAAGCGAGACTAATCGATCCTACATTCCGTCGTCTGCGGTGTCGTCGTCGGCGGCGTCCAAAAATATTCACTCTGTGGTTAAAGTTTTTGAAATTTTAATAACTTTCTTAAAATATACTGGATTACTTCCAAACGTGGACAGAAGCTGTTTTATAATCATATGATACTAAGCAGAGGTAAATTTTGTAAAAATAAATTTTCATTTTTTTCGTATTTTACTTATAAATGGACTTAGTTTTTCTGCGGGGTAACATTACATTCACTCTGTGGTTAAAGTTTTTAAAATTATAATAACTTTCTTAAACTATCCTGGGTTTGTACCAAACATGGATTTGTTTATGATCAAAAGATAATATACAATAGTAAATTTTGTAAAAAAAATAAATCCATTTTTTCCGTATTTTACTTTTAAATGGACTTAGATTTTCTGCCAGGAAACAACACATTCACTCTGTGGTTAAATTTTAAAAAAAATAACTTTCTTATATTACTTTTAATTTGAACCAAACGTAGACAGCAGTTTGTTTATGATCAAAAGCTAGTATTAGAAGGAAATTTTGTCGATATTTTGTACCTGGGTATCTGTATTTTACTTATAAATGGACTTAGTTTTTCTTCCAGTTAACATTACATACAGTCTTTAGTTAAAGTTTTTAAATATTTTTTTAGATTCATAAACTATCCTGGATTTTTACCAAACTTGGACAGAAGCTTCTTACAATCAAAAGATAGTATCGAGAGGAAATTTTTTATTGATTTTTTTCTCAGTTTTGTTGAGCCTGTGATTTTCAGCAAAAGTAGGCGAGACACTGGGTTCCGCGGAACCCTTACAAATTTTTTGTATTCTTATTTATAATTTATAATTTTTGTTTTCGTGCTTTGTTTATATAACATTTTGTTTTTCTTTGTTGACTTATTCGTTTTTAGTGATTAAAATTATAACACAATGTTGACTACTATTCCCTAATTTTTGACATTTTGACATATTTGCTATAAAAATATATACTGTTTGTTTTGTTCACCCATTGTTGTCAAAGTAACGGAAGTGTGCGACTATGTGACTATCTTGAATTGAGCGTCTAATGTAGACGAAACGCGCGTCTGGTGTATTTAATTATAATCCTGGCATCTTTTACACTACTGGGTCGATGCCACTGCTGGTGGACGTTTCGTCCCCGGGGGTATCACCAGCCCAGTAGTCAGCTCTTCGGTATTGACATGAATATCAATTTTATGGTCATTTTTATAAATTTACTGTTTACAAAAATTAGAATTTTTCGAAAACTAAAGATTTTCTTACCCCGGAAATAGATTACCTTAGCCGTATTTGGCACAATTTTTTGGAATTTTGTGTCCTCAATGCTCTTCAACTTTGTACTTGTTTGGCTTTATAACTATTTTAATTTGAGCGTCACTGATTAGTCTTATGTACGCAAAACACGCGTTTGGCGAATTAAATTATAATCCTGGTACCTTTGATAACTTTTTAATTGAGAGGTTAGCCTAGTTATATAATCATAATTAATCCACCATTTTCTACACAAGATAATGCCTGTACCAAGTAAGGAATGTAACAGTTATTTTCAATTCGTTTTAATGTGTTAGAGCTTTTTATTTTGCAATGAGACTTTCCTTTTCGAATTTTACAGGGCGTTTGGTATTTTTGTAATTCTTCATTCTATAAAAAGAGCAATTATTATACAACATCTTGAACATGGGCACAGGACGTTTGCGCTTTTTTACCTGTTAAACGATAGGACATTTGCGCTTCAAATACCATGGACATTTGCGCTTTTAATTTTGATTCACCTGTAATAAATTGACCGGTCATTTGCGCTTTTTATCTACCTGCAAATAAATTTAACTTAAACATATATTTATCAATTCATTATAGTAAGACAAATGGTCCAGAATTCTTCCATGTCCACTATAATGAACAGTTCTACTCAACTCATCCAATTTATTTTTTAAATATATATTTGAAGAGTATCATTTAACAACAGACGGTGAATTACATTAAGATTCGTTCTTATGATGAACAGGCACCCAATAAAGAATTGAGAAAGTGAAACTTAATTATTTATTTGAAATGTTGGCACAATACCATTCAGAACAGATAACAAGGGCTAAATTTTTTCACTCTTTGGACATCAGATATCAAGCGAAAACTGATCTGTGATGACTATACGTGATTTAATATCTTTGAAATATTTACTTTTAGCTCTATATAATCTTTAAATATATGTCAAAGTGCTATGACATAAATGTGGTATGAAATGTGGTATGAAGTGATTTTGATGCTTATAACCATAAAGGAAAATATGACTTCAACTCTGCCGGGATAAACCTGCCAGTCCCAAGTCCAGATGAAAGAGTATGAATAGTCATAAAAACCAAATATTGCAAAAGCGCAAATGTCTTATGTAAAAAGCGCAAATGTCCTTTTTTTAAATCGCAAATGTCCTATGATTTGAAGTATCTAAATAAAAAAAGCGCAAATGTCCTATGAAAAAGCGCAAACGTCCGGTGCCGTTGAACATACAGCTTCTAAGACAAACGATACCTAAATCATTACTGTATCTTAATTTGCTTACTTGACTGATGTATCCCTATTTTGTATTTCATTTTTATCTATTATGTCTGTTTGTTTTGATCACGCATATTTCTTTCTATTATAGAATTTGATGTGACTGTCATACAAGTGAAAGGTTTAGCTAGCTATAAAACCAGGTTTAATCCACCATTTTCTACATAAATAAATGCCTGTACCAAGTCATGAATATGACAGTTGTTACCCATTCGTTTGATGTGTTTGTCTTTGAGCTTTTGATTTTGCCATTTTATTAGGGACTTTCCATTTTGAATTATACATGGAGTTTGGTATTTTTGTAATTTTGTACTTTTTTGTATGTCGAAATGAATTTATTTTTAAAAGCAAATCAAAATATAACCTACATTCCAAAAGAGTCAAGAGAATAATGTTATACTAAGAATACATATGGTTTATTTCATTGAATAAATACAATACACTTGTATAAAAAGTCAAGACAGTGCATCAAACATTAGTTATCACTTTTTCTGTTGCTTTCTTTTCTGCATCCTGGATAGTTGATTGTTTTGAACTGTCTTCACCAACCTCAACTGGTTCTGCGTTGTTGTCTCGTACTTTAACTTGTTTACTGTCCTTAGATTCTGGTGTTCCGACATCTACAGTTTCAGTGTTTGTATCTCTTACCTCATTTCCTTGACTTAATGTCCCAGACTTTTTTTTATCATGAGAAGCTAAAGGACTTTTCTGACTTGAATCACTACAAGTCTCAGTTTTATCCTGGCCTTCAGTTTGACATGGTATGCTCGATGATTGTTGTTCTTTACCTGTATGTGACATTTTGTATAGCTTTTCTCCTGCCTTTTCTAAACGTTTTCGGTATTCAAGTTTTTTATGGTGATTATCGGGAACTCCCAAAAATCCATATATTGCTCCAAACCAACACCCTGCCATTACTCCTGTGCTGTCGTTATCTCCAGAATGTAAAATACCTCTTTTACATATTTCAATCCAACTATCACCCGATCCGAGCATAGCATCATATGCAATCATTGGTGCATCATGTCCACTAGCTCCACCCCAACCAGAAAAACTTACAGATTTGTAAAATTTATCACGTTCATTGATTCCATACTCTGAGGGGAATTTCGGTAGAGTTTTCCCAGATGTAATGTTTCGTGTTTCTAAATAATTTGTCCATGCATTTTCGAAATATCCCCATTCTTTTAAATTATCTTTAACCTCATGACCCCTTTCCTTTATGTACTCACTAGCAAGAGGTAGGGTGTCCATTAAACCCGCACCCCACTGCTCTATTGGTTTGTTCTGTATAGCGTATGCTGTAAACAAAGCGGCTGCTAAACTTCCTAGAAATCCCGTTGGGTGGTGATGAGTCATACGTCCGGATTCTATGCTATCGGCGATCAAATCGGATAGTTGATCTGGCTTCGGATATCTAAGACCAATACACATTGCCCGCATCGCAGCGCCACAGCCACCACCTCGCGGATTGAATGGAATTTCATATCCTTTTTCTCGTAAAGGTTTCAGCATATGGCAAGAGTTCATTGTTGTTGGGCCAGGTGCTCTTCCACTCATGTCCTTCATACCTTCTTTGTATTTTTCTGCAATATGTTTATATAAAGTTTCTTTGTCTTTTGTGTCTTTAGTTTCCTGTAAATTACAAAAACAACTTTAGCAAAGCAATATAAAAGATCGTAAAGTACTATATACAGCTGGGCATCTAGGTGGGGTGGGGGGGGGGGGGTCCGGGGTTGCCCCTTTTATCTGACAATAAACAGCCGAGAACGATTCACATTGCAGGATCACACTGTGGGTTAGCACATTGTTGACATCTGGACAACGTAAACAAAATGTCTCAAAAGTACAATCACATTTATAACCAATAAATTGCATAATGCTTGTTATTTCCCATGCAATCCAACTTTTTGAAAGTCATCTAAGTCATGTAAGTTAAATTGTGATTATTTACTTCAATCAAACAAAGTTTTACCCAATGCAAAATAGAGGGACTTTTTTCTTGACTAATCAAACCAAAAGTAACAGTGTTTCATGACTTGAAGGATACAAATGTTTAAAATTATTTACAAAACTGCAATTATATAATTCATGCTGGCGGAGTTAAACTTACAAAATGTTGGCTCCTTAATTTAGGGGGTTGAAGAGAAAGAAACCAAGAACATTTTATGTCAATAATTAAGTGTACTGTGTAGGTCAAGATTACTTAAGAATTTTGGAAAAGTGGTTTTCGGATTAAAAAAATAGTTTCCCTTGCTTGATTTAATTTGTATTAGAATAATTACGTTAGATGTATGTTTCATTATAATACGTTATTCTGATTGGCTAATTGCTCATCACGTGTTATTCCGTAAGCAGTTGCATGAGACAATAACATTTCATTCATGATGACACGAGGTCCCACAATAAAGTGCACAGGAAAATTAAAAAAATTTACTTCATGAAAATCGTGTTTTTATAATCCTAGCTAAAAAATGTAATTATAAGTATTGAATGCTCTTTTTGTAACTTTATAGGGTTGTAAAAGCGTTGACCGTGCGTACATTTTTAGAAATACAAAATGTACTTCGGTCAACGCTTTTACACCCCAATAAATTTACAAAAAGAAGCATTCAATTCTTAAATGAAACTTAATATGCAAATATATGGAAGCCAGGATAAAATAAAATGGGTGTGAAAGACGGGTTTTTAGTTTTTGTTTTAGTTGCAGTGGTTCAAATTTCAACATGGGCAAATTGAGTTGTTATTAAACTGTTTTTATCATATATCTTATAATATTGTCGAGTTTTTATTATGTTTGATTATGTTTGTTTTGTCAATGTATTTGTCATAACCAAAATTGGTTTTTGTATGTTTTTGCAAATAAAGAATTATTATTAAAATTGATGTATTCTATTTTATAGGCTTTATAGTGTACTTTCACAGGCACTTGTCTCGGAAAAAAATGTCCTATACACCTTAATATAACAAGGTATATATTAATTAAGGTATATAGAAAATTTGAAGGTTATATTAAGGTTTATAGGGAAACAAAATTCCGAGACAAGTACCTGTGTTTACTTTCTCTAATTACTCTATGGAAATTTATCCCTTTTCGAGCTCATTGTATAAAAAAAAATAAACGTGAGGTAGCCGGTGATCTCAAAAGATAATTGGATGATTTTAAGGGTCATAACCTCTTTAGCTATAACTGGATGAATCAAAATATGCTAACAGGTGTTTATGAAATTGACAACTCAGTCGTGGAATGTGAAAGGTTCTCGAAGGGGTTTTTCGTTTAACAAAAAAAGAAAATATATTTTTTAGTCATTAGATTCTTACAGAGTTACAAATGGATTATCGGATTTATTCAATCTCGATTCATGTAAGAATTTATATATATATATATATATCATAATTATATGATCCATGATCGCCCATAAGATTTATCGTTGGCTATTATTCAGTCATGTTATATGATAACGTTATACTTAATCATTTAAAGTATAAAGACAGATAAATAAAATCATAAATACCATATAAGCTTCGGCTGTTGCCAAATGTAAAACAGTGTCATCGCTAACCATCCAATCCTTTTTTTTTATGTTCAATTTTTCAATTCCTCCTAAGTCTTCGGCTTCCTGGTGTATTGCGGTCCCCGAATGACAGAATTCCCAACTTCCATTTTTATATCCCATCGCGTCACCTACACCACTCAAAACCATAGCGGCAACATATCTTTCCAATATTGCTGGAGCTGCCATCTTAATAGCAGATACTTATCCTGCTTCTAAATATTGGCATTAGCAACGGCTGCCTATACGAATGGGTATTTCTACTTTCTGTTTTGTTTTGTTGAGATAATAATTTTCGGTTATTTCCCTTACTCTCTTACATTATAGCTTAAATACCAAATGTTAACCGATAGATAGAAAGGGGCGTTTAAAATCTTATAATTTAAATTATTTTTAAAATAGATCTGCTTTAATAAAATTAACGGTACCAATTTTCTTGCACCAGAAGCACATTTCGACAATACATGTCTCTTCAGTGATGTTCGTGGCCAAAATATTTGAAATCCAAAGCTTATATAAAAGATGAAGAGCTATAATCAAAAAGGTCCAAAAAGTATAAGCAAATCCGTGAAAGGAATCAGAGCTTTGCATAAGGGAGAATCATTCCTTTAAGCTTAATTTATAATAATTTCTAATATTTTGTAACAGCAAATTTTAATAACACAAAAAAAATCCGTATTTCATGCCAGTACCGAAGAACTGACTACTTGGTTGGTGATACCATCGGTGACTAATAGTCCACCAGCAGCTGCGTATTTCCATTGTTCTTGACTTTAATCAATGTTTACAGATCATATGAAAAAATGTTGGCATTCAATGAAATGTACAGCAGCAGTAACAATTAAATTTATAGATTTGATTTGAAGTTTGCCTTCCAAAAGTTAACTTGAACCACCTGGATTCTATCTCAAACCCCAGCTCAGTAGGACACTGCTCTACCAATCGAACAAAAGAGTGTTCCACTAGAGTAAGTAATCGAGGGCGGTTATATTATACTGTATACCAGTAAGTACTACATGTTAGTATTCAGCTAAACACTCAAGAAAATAATATTTTCGACATTTATTCGTTTGTTTGAATTGAGGTATATTTTTTTTAGCAGGGATTGACATAAAAACTAGTAAATTAAAGCACAAATGAAAAATAATATAATTCGACAGGATTTCATAAAGATTATCGGTTGTTTACTTTACGTTCAGTGGAAAGTATTTCATTTATGTTAAGTAATATTATTAATTAACAACAAATAAAACTGATATGTAGGTCCATACTCCAATACATATAGAGGGTCAGTATACATTGGAATCGTGGATCAAAAATTCGGAATGCCCAATTTTGACAAGTGGTGTTCTGTCGGTCGGACTAGACTCGACATAAAATCAAGCTTTCGGTGGCCGAGTGTTGTGACCTGTCCTGGTCAGATTCAGTGGCGGATCTAGAAATTTTCATTAGTGGGTCCACTGACTGCCCAAGAGGGTGCCCGCTCCCGTCACGCTTCAGTGATTCACAATACAACCAACCAAATTTTTTTCTCAAAAGGGGGCAGGGGGGCTGGCCCCTTAATCCGCCTCTGAGTTTTGATCTAGCGTCGTTACACAGTCAGTACATGCTATATAAGGCATGAAGATTGAATATTACAGCTGAATTGTTTATTGAAGAGGGAGGATCTTACAAATTAATGTAGAATGCTTTCGCAAAAATAATTATATGCCCCCCTCTTATATTATAAGGCCGCATGTACCAGTGACAACTCAGATCAACTTTACGACAGATTTTTATTGAAAACAATGTTAAAACCTATGGTTGCGTTGGATTAAAACCGCAAGTTTTATACGTGTGCATGCAGAGGTCTAAATCCTGCACAAACAGCATTTTGAAAAAGACCAAAAAGTACAAGATTGCACACCCTGAAATGCATCACATCTTTACTGATCACTGATTTAATATTGATACAGTCTAGTTCTAAACATAGAGCTTTACTACAAGTATCACATAAACTTAACATGATCTAAGAAAATGAGGCCACGGTCAGATAATTCATACCGGAAATACGTGTACACCTTACAATCTTTCCATACACATAGTTGACCTATTGCTTATAGTTTCTAAGAAAAATACTAAACCAGGAAAATTTAATCTTGACCTATGAATCATGAAAATGAGGTCAAGGTCAGATTTCCCATGCTATACAGACGTGTTCACCTTAAAATTTGTGCTAAATATAGTTTACCTGTTGTGTATAGTAACTTAGAAACAAAATTTACCATAATTTAATATTGACCAATGAACCATGAAAATGAGGTCAAGGTAAGATGATACTGTTAAGATAGACATAAACACCTAACAATCATTACAAACACTAAATGTAATAGACCTTATAGCTTGTAGAATGGGAAAAAAAACACAAAAACACAAAAAAATCATTTTAACCACTGAAAAAATGTGAGGTCAAGATCAGATGACACCTGCTTGCACATGTACACTTAACGACAATTCCATACATGGACTATAACTGACCTATTGATTATGATTTACGGAAAACAGACTAAAACACGTAAAAAATATTACTGAACCGTGAAAATGGAGTCAAGGTCAAATACAATCTGCCAGACAGAAATATACATCGTATAAAATATGTATACGCCAAATATAGTTGATCTATTGCATATATTATAAGAAAAAAGACCAAAACATAAAAACTTAACTATAACCACTAAATGAGGTCAAGGTCAGATGGCACCTGCCAGTTGGAAATTTACATCTTACAATAATTCCATACACTAAATGAAGTAGACCTATTGCTAATAATATCTAATGTATGGACTTGACCACGAAAACTTAACCTTGTTCACTGATACATGGAAAGAAGGCTGAGGTCAGATAAAAAAAAACCATGACTCATCTTACGTACATGAGTGTGTTGCTTAAAAAACATTCATTAACAAGATTAATGTTCTCTTTTGCTTTAACTTGCTTGAAGAAGTTTTATTCTCACATTTACAAGTATATTTTTTTTTAAGCTTATCGTAGTACGAACGTAGGTCTAAAAAAATATTCCCTTGAATTTGACCGTTGTAGGTAATTAATCCTACATTTTATTGCAGTAAAACTATTTCTGGGTCATAAACATATGTCTTGGGTATTTCTAAACACCATTATTTTTTATTTGTGATTTCTATAGAAAATTTTGTAATCTTGAGGTTACATGGTGACTAAACCTTGTGCACACTTAGAATAAGGGGAGAAATTTGATTGGTTAACTTCCGATGATGGTTATTTTCTTATATAAAAGAAAATATGCAATGAAATGTTATGTGAAAATTTTTCTATAGAACTGAACAGAATAAAACTTTACTCATGCCAAGTATTTCTTTATTTGAAACAAAGATAAATTCTGCACAATTTTTTGAAAAGTGCAAATTTAACAAAGACTAATGGGTAAAATCAATGGTGGTATTACACCTATAAAAAAAACCAACAGCCTGTCATTACATCAGTGGTATCATTGTGACTGCCATTGCCACCACCATGCAAAATACCTCTCTTATAGATTTCAATCATAACATCGCCTAACAAAGCATCGTATGCACTCATTGGAACATCATGCCCGCTAGATCCACCCGTCCCGAAAGGTTTACAGACATTATTATGCACAATGAGCAGATTAGATGAATTACCTCTACTTTCAAGTCTATTATATAGATTTTGAATACCACAGGCCGTTGCGCATTGCTCTCATCGCTACCACACAAGGAGCCCCATGTGGATTGCAAGGCATTTGATAACCTTTCTTTTCAATTGAATTAAATTTCTGAACCCCACCAAATGTTGTGGAACCATGAGTTCTATATTCCGTATCGTCTATGGACACATATCAGGGCATACCAATAAAAGGTTTCTTTTTTTGAAAACTTGATTTACCCATGGCATGGGTAAACGATAACTTAAAATCATATATTTTTCCCATATATATATAATTTTGCAAAAACCAATTAACACAGTTTTTTTCTTGTGAAATGATGTCCTTACATTCTAAATTTCGAATGGAGATAGTTCCATTACCATTTTTCAATTGATATGTATAGGTAGGCTCTCCCCTAAATAGCACTAACATTATATCAAATGAAGAAATTGGGTAATTCTGCATTACAAATAGATCAATTGTAAACTAGTCAAAAAGTAAAATTTGCGTGATATTTGGATAGAACTAACTGTAAAGCGTCAAGAAACTCCTACGGCCCAAACAGTCTTAAAAGGGCGTCAGGGCAGTCGTGGATTATAAAGAAACGGAGAAATTTGCTTCAACACATTACCAAAGCAATAAAGAAACGTAATTTGACGCATGCTTTTATATTCCCTTTAGTAAAAGAATGCAAAAACTTAAATATTTTCATAATACTACCGTTGGTGAGTTATGTAACTTTAAAGGGGCACATTAATGAAAGTGAAACAGTTGAATTATAATTCCCTTTATAGCAGCCAGTTTTGCTAAAATTATCAAAAAAGGCTAAGAAAAATCACTGACGAATTATTCACTTGCAAGTGAATAATTCGATCTCTTTGAACCCGTATTCATGTGACCTTCAATTTAATCCCCAATATATATTTAGAGATGGGCTACACATAAATTAAGCGTGTTCGGTTATTATAACGAAAATAATGTCAACATTAAAAGTTAAACAAAGGTAACCACTTGATTGGCTTATTCGGTGCAAAAAAAAAACTCCTTTACAGGTAAAAACAATGATAAACATAATTTTATCTATGATATAAAATCAAACAGACCTAGAAAAATCCAATTGCACGAGTTCACTCTCTTTTTATATTTTTATTTGTGTTTATATCGGGTTGTATTACCGTCGGCAGTCAAACAATAAAAAAACATACATAAACGCGTTGAAGGACGGTTTTTCAAAGTGCAAAAATATAAAATAAAATAGTTATTATTCATTACTGAACTATAGAAACGAATAGTGCATTTCAAATTATTTTTTAGTATTCAAGCTGGCTGAAAAGTACATAATGCACTCTGGATCATTTTTCATTTGACCCTTGTTAGCGTGCTGTATTTCTATATTCGCAAAACTGACTTATGTCGCTTTACAACGAATTTGTATAATCAGGAATTATGTAGAATGCCTGATTTTTCAGGGATTATGTAGAATCACTAAAATCATTAGATTAAAATATAGATTTCCTGAAAATGACCAGTGATTTTGTAAAATCACTGATAATTTTAAGTATTATTCTGCAAGTTCCCTAATATGATTGCAAGAATTGTCAATAATTAAAAGCTCCAAAGATGATGAAACCATTTAATATAGACGAATAACCATTGTTTTCTTGTTCCTTGAAAGTTTTAGTAAACCGTTTTCATTCCTGATCTACTATGTGAATCTTTAGTGATGAGTTTTTCCCATTATATTTTATTCAAGTGTTGAACCTCATTATATCACTAACAAATAAACTCGAAACAGACACAGATGTAGCTTTGGTTTGAGAAAACGTATGCTCAAAAGTTAAGAGGAAAAACAAAATGCAACATATGCATATCTCAAACCAATTCTACTAGTGGTTCCAGGAAAGGGAGATAAAAAAAATAATGACCATTATTCACGAAAAAACTGAAGAAGGATATCGCCTTGCCAATAGCATAGACTCCTGCTCGGATCTTTAATTAAATTAAATCAAATCAAATACTTTTATTGACATATAAATCAAAAACATGATCTGTGACAAACATAACATATATACAAAAATAAATAATAATATAAAAATAGCAGTTACAATAAATCAGTTTGAGGTTCGGATGATTTTCCTTCATTGGTACATTCAGGTGTTTGTGCTGAAAGCTCGATTTCTCTGATTCGATATGGAGGACAAGTTTTTTTAAATGTTGATATTGTGGTAAAAACAGATATGAGTTTGATAGATAGGCCTGTAGAAAAGCAGGGCAAATGTGTAATAGTCGATGCCATCGAAATTTAGTTTGTAAATAAAATGCTTATTTTTTAAAATATTGCATGGGTGTAACATATACATTTATCAAAACGAGTGTACGCATAAAAACAGTTTTAATGACAATTTCATTTTATTTCATATTCTCATCCTAAAAACAATCAGTGCTAAAACAATACGATTAAAAGAATAATCATTATGCCATTTAATACTTTCATAAGAGACTTCCATGATGATCAACCCGCCCTTGTTGGCTCGCTTGATATTATTAATACTGATACAGTGAGTGCCAAAAGGGGCTCACTTGATATTATTACTGATAAAGTCAATATTAATAACAAAACATCAATTATTCTATATGTATTTATCTTATCATTTAATTTTATTGTGCTTATTTCAATATTTTTGTGTCTTTCATATTAATATTATGCCTAACGTATACAATATTAAGGTTATTATATTGATTTATTAACTAACTAAGTACATTATTGTCAAAAATGACTGTTTTAAAAATTAATTGTTTTCTGGCCCCGTTAATGCCCCGTTTTTTCTGTAATGGCCCTGTTTTTCTATAATGGCCCTGTATTAATGGCCAGTTTGTCTATTATAAGCCCAGTTAGGGTTTTTAATAAAGTTAATAAAATTAAGTTGTTAAGAGTATAATACCTTTTGTATTTTATTTAATTTAGTAACCAGCAACCAACATTAAAGAACCATATAAAGGGATCACTGTTCATCCTGTTTGTATTTCCAAGCAGTCAATGTTTATATGTATCACTGGTGACTTTGGTATAGATATCACGAACGGTATCATCTCTCAGTCAAGCACACACAATTGTGTAATCTGAATGAAAACAATTACGTTGTTTTATTAAAATACAGATATTTGACTAATGCCTAAATAAAGTTTAAAGGTCAAAAGTGCACCAATCTTATAGATTTGTATAGAATTATTCCTTTGTGACAGTCCTCCTATAAGTGGTTCCAAAACAACTAACCTATTGTTTGCCACCTATGACGTTCCGGTCAATAAACACAAATTCATCTGAAAAATAAATAATGAAAAGATTGTTAAAATAAATAAATAATTTTCGATTCAGTTTAAAAGAAATATCTCTCATTGATTCAGTCACTACATATTTAGCAGTGTAAAGTCTTATGAAATTAATCCAACGGACCGATATTGAAAAGGTTTACTCGTCAATGGGCCATTAACATACAAACTCGAGATAGTACACATGTTGATTTTGGTAATGGCTTGAAACAGTTATTATTTTAACAATCAACATAGTTTTTCCTTGAAAATATATTTGGCGATGCCTTTTACAGAGTTCATTTTTTAATAGTTGTTGCTTTAACCTCGCAAACGCCTTCGTGGATATCTTTTTTTTTTTAAAGTTCGAATTTTAACATTTGCCGTAATAGTTACATGAATAAACCACTACGGTTAAAGTTTTTAAAAAAAATACTGAGATATATTAATTACAGTGGTCAACTTACTAAAATTTATGAGAATTTGGCAGGAGCTTTTTATGATTAAGAAAAATATTATGAATTTGGGAAATTAAGGGGAAAAAAAAACGTATATTGAATAGAAATAGTTTTGTTACATATAACTCCTTTGTTTATTCATTTATCAGAGGCAAATTAAATAAGGACAGGCCCAACTCCCTTTGTGCGGAAAAAAATGATTATATATGGATTTACTGAAGCATGAATGGATAGGGCCCATCTTAGGCAGTCAGTCAGTCCGGCGGACCCCACATATGAAAATATCTGGATTCGCCACTGTTTTTCACTGCTATCATAATAAAAACAATTCATTATGCTTTATATTATGAAATATCGCCCCGAAATTGTTTAAATCTTTACACAATTGTTTATAACCGTTATACTCATGTATGCATACCAGAGTACAGATATAATTTGAAATTACCGCCAAATTTTTTTGTTTCCATTTATGGAAGGTTAAAATGAAGTCTTTGAACTTTAGATATACATAACATGGTTACTTAAATTTGATCCGTCCCATTAGGTGAAACACATTAAAAAAAACAGACCTTAATTTTACACTTTCAATGTAGTGTTCCCGCTTCACTATACTGTTTAACATAATTTTTTAGAAAATAAATATTTGAATTTGGTGTCTACCACAATTCTAGTCAGTCTTTACAGAAGTCAATCCACTGTGAAGTTCACAACCCGTATATCCATAATTCTCTATAGTAACGCATATTTTAAAATTAAAGGCTTTTTCGTTTATGAATGGATCCCCATAATACATAAGACCGATTAAATGAAAGTTTCGGACGCTCAGTTTGAAATTTTAAATGTTTATGAAAATTTATAAACATATTAAAATAAGGTGTTAGTGGTAAAAAAAAAGAAAAAAAGAATTAAGGCAATACATTCTTAGATTTTTGTTGTGTTTTTTTTTTATTTGATTGTAGTATGATTGTAACTCGCGACTACAAGAGACCAAAATAGCACAGAAATTAACAACTATAGGTTACCGTACGGTCTTCAACAATGAGCAAAGATCATACCGCATAGTCAGCTATAAAAGGCCCCGAAATGACAATGTAAAACACGTACGTTTAAAAGTAATTACCAATTCATTCAGTCTTATCGGCCTGTAGTCCTTTTCAGACTTAAAAATTTTACCCCGCCGGCAAAGGAGTGGATCCGACTGAATGCTGATAATATTTGAGACTACCATGTGTTTTAGCTGGGACTATTATACTAGTGTAATAATTGTTCCAGGTTATAATAGTCACAAGCTATAGTAGTCTCAAGTATTTGTACATTAAATGATCTATATATGCTTTCGTGTTTCCTAAAACAATGTTTTACTATACACTGAGAGCTTTAAGTCAATAAATATCGACAACCAATGTAAGATTGCATATTTTGATATTGATTCACTTATAGGGTCTTTGCATCGGAACTAAACACATTTATATTTAAAAGAAAACAGTTGTTGGCATGACACGGGTTATGTTCTTCTCATATATTTTATGATACTAGTAGTATGATACAAAACCCCTAACTGGAGGGATTGTGCCTGACATTCATATGATGAAGAAATAATCTTTCGATAAGTTTAATTGGGGTCTGGAGCTGGCATGTCAGTTAACTGCAAGTAGTCTGTTGTTATTTATGTATTATTGTCATTTTATTTATTTTCTTTTGTTTCATCTTCTGACATCGGACTCGCACTTCTCTTGGACTGAATTTTAATGTGCGTATTGTTATGCGTTTACTTTTCTACATTGGCTAGAGGTATAGGGGAGGGTTGAGATCTCAGAAACATGTTTAACCCCGCCGCAATTTTGCGCCTGTCCTAAGTCAGGAGCCTCTGGCCTTTGTTAGTCTTGTATGCTTTTTAATTTTAGTTTCTTGTGTATAATTTGGAGTTTAGAATGACGTCCATTATCACTGTACTAGGACACATATTCTTTAAGGGACCAGCTGAAGGACGCCTACGGGTACGGGAGTTTCTCGCTACATTGAAGACCCATTGGTGGCCTTTGGATGTTATCTGCTCTATGGTCGGGTTGTTGTCGCTTTGGCACATTCCCCATTTTCTTTCTTAATTTTATTGAAAAATTCATAAAACAAACAGAAATCACAGGCACTTGTATTTTAGTGATAAAATTACGGAGCACAACATTTAGTGATATATATTACTACATATATACCATTGTTTTGTTTTTATTTATTTTTTATTGAATCAATTATCACTGAAATTCAGCGGCGACTGTGTCTATATCAAATACAATACTGAAATATCAAAGACATATGAATACATAATAAATTAGTATATATGTCTCAGGAAATATGTATCAGAGACATTATACATCATTGTATTATATGTCTCTGTGTGTATTACTGATTATTATAATACACGAGATAATATATGAGACTATCCTAGCAAGAGTGTCATCATAGGCTTCCCCGTACAAATTCCTCTTAGCATATTTACTTTCCAAATAAAGAAATAATTCCGCACCTATGGCCAAAGGTAAATCATACTTAGGCCGTAGTTTTTTTATTTTTAGTTTTACGAACCCTCCTACCCTATTTTTTGCCAAATAGGGAAAAAAATAAAATTAAAAATGTTGATTTTTTTTCTCCTCCGACCCAGTGTTTTTCATGCAAAAAAAATAATTTAGTTCATAACTGCATGAAAGAATCTAAATTTATGCTCTTGGTGATTTAGTAAGTTGTTGCACATTGATTTTCAATTCAAACCTTGTCAAGAAAAAGAAAATAGTTTTTACACTAGTAGAAAATCTCCTGGTGAAATAAAAAAAATAAATTTTGATATTGACGGTTGGTATTAAAAAAAAATCAGCAGCAGCAGTTTTTTTTTGCTTTTTTTTTCGTCCTCCTACCCATTGGTTTTTTCAAAAAATTTCGTAAAACTAAAAATATAATAACTATGGCCTTAGTAACAAATTTCCGGTCAAACCAGATTAATCCTCTCCTTCTCTTTGCATTGCGCAATAATCGAAACACGTGCTGCTGTTTACATTTTTTTTGATTGACCAATCAGAAAAGAGTATAGATTATTCGGAAAATGGCGGTCTTGACGGAAGCATGACAGAAGTGTTTGTGTAGTGAAAAATGACTGAGATGAAAGTTAACGGCTCACTTGGAGCCGGTGAACCGTCAGATACTTTAGACTTTAGACTCACGGAAGGTAACATGAAAAAGGTACCATCATCATCTCGATTTCAAGTGGCTAGGGTTGATTTTGCGGAACCTGTAGACAAAGAAGCTGAATCGGATGCAGAAGACACCATTGATAGAGAGAATGAAAATAGAGGAGACCGTTATCAACGCCAGGATTCTCACAGGGATTCTATAAATGTGTATATTGATACGATAAGTCCAACTGCTACATATCAATCTGTCAATGCAAATACTAATCATAAAACTTTTGGAAAATACACAACAGAAGCTCTGCCACATGTGGATCATTACAGAAATTTACTTTCTGCTACAAATGCACTCAAAAGCAGACCAACCCTTGCAGAGCTACATGAAGAAAAGGTATGGTAAATTTTACATGTCGAAATAATATACAATTTTTATACACATATAATTTATGTATAATTAGCTTGTATCCTATTCCAAATATAAACTTACTATGGATATATTAATATTTTATAAAATGGGTACCCGGTGGTTCAAGGAAAGTTTAAATAGAATTAAAGCATTGTACATGTATGTGAAAAGAAAACTTTTTTGGGTCATTTCATTTGATTATTTACAAAATAGAATATTAATTTATAAATGTTTTAAGATTTTTATAGCTAAGATGACATGTATGATGTTGACAGGTACTTGTATTAAATTTAATTATTTGTTGAACATTGTATGTATCACATGTCAACAAAGTTCATGGAATTATCTGACAAAACTAAACTAAAATTTTAAGGTACATGTACTATTTGATTGAATAAATGAGAGTAAGAAAATTCTAAATATGAGAAAGTAAAAAAAATTATCAGCATCTTATTGAGATTTTGAAATTTGCATATTAAAAAAGATAAACATGATAAAGCAGTGGTGATATACATGTATATATATCCATGATTTGGATAATGATCTGCCTGAGGTTGAAAAGGGGCTGGTGTAACAATTTTCGATGATTTTATGATTTCGGTATAAGGTTTATATTTCTTTATTTTATTATTCCTGTCAATCTTAATATTAAAAAAGTGTTTTGTTGAAGATGACATGTTTGATATACAACCTACAATTTGATGGATATGTGTTCATGTAAAGTAGTATACATGTTCAATAAATTATTTTACTTTAGCGCCTTTAGCCGTCATACATGTAGGCTGACACCACATTAAATACTTACCAATCAATCACTGTACTTTAAAATGTATAAATTGCACATTATTTGCATATACTGCACATGTACAAAATGTATATGATTCGTTTAAAAAGTAATAAGCATGCATTTATTTGTGTATTATGTTTGTTTTTTTAGAGTTTCAGATCAACTTTTCAGGTTTGTTTTGTTTGTTTTATAGGGTTTTAATAGATCAGCATTTCAGGTTTGTTTAATTTCTTTAGCTCACTTGGCCTTTCAACAGATCATTGGTGAGCTCTCTTATAACACTTATCAACCTTTTGTTCTTTCTGTTGTACACTACTTTCAGGGACATTCAAACGTTTGTTTTATACATGTATCTTTGTCATGTTTGTTTGACTGCAAGTTTATTTTCTCAGAAACTTAAATGGCACTTGTATGATAACATAATTATAGTATCAAAAATGTTTCGGTATTATATAAGACTTGAAAGCTAAAGTTAATTGAAGTCTGAAGTCCTATTGACACTACCTTTTAAATCGTTTCAATGAATTTGCCATTAAATAGAAAATTTTAAAGAATTGTTAGGGAAACCAAATCAGCCATAAAAGGAAATAATAGATTGCTTAATGCTATTTCTGTTATTTGTTTATTCGTTGTGTATTGCTACATGTATGTTGAATAATGGTGATAGAAATGAAACAAGATGTACTATTGTACAGGAAGTTAGAGGTAGCGGTTAAAAAGAAATACATATATTTACATTTACATAGAATTCAATTTTTCTCTGAAAAATAAATAAATTAGGTCTTAACAACCATATTATGCATATGAAAAATAAATTCACATTTAATGAAGGTACATACATGTATATATATATACAAACTTTCCAGATTGAATCTCTAAAAAACAAAGAAAAGAATATACAGCAACATCCTTTGAAAATTTCCTTTTAAATGGTATCAGTTCACATATTTAGAAATTTTTACTCTCTGAAGCCAACTTTATCTGTCAGTGTCATGATTTGTCCATCGGTACAATGTATTGCTGTCCATGCTAGCTACATGTATTTTCCTGTTTCTATGTGGCTCACACAAATTCGCTCTAATAATACATTGTACATGTGTTATGCAAATATATTGAAAATGTAAAGCATGGATCAGAAATTCTGATGTTCATCTACTGCCTTTGTTCTTTACAATATGTATAACGCATGAACATATATATGTAAGACAGCTTTTATGATATCTACATTGTACATGTATGAACAACATTACAGTGGTCGACTGAACTACATGTACATCGCTCATGTACAAAAATGAGTGGACAATTTAACAGTACTATTTACCGTAGTACATGTATATATTTGTATGTTTGTATTTATCTCATGAGTCATGTGAGTAATGTAAATTCATATTTGACTAGGGGGACACATTCAGAATGAAGAACACATTAAGTACAGAAAAAAATGAAGTACAAAATGTATATTACCTTCCAGAGTTGTCCAGAGAATTTTATTGGACAAACAGGCCAAATTATTAGTAAGCAAATGACAGTACAAAGTAGCCAAATTAAGTTCCAAGTACAAGACACATCTTTCCACTTGTATGATTCACAGGAACAAATCATCCATTTTTCTTTTGCTGTCCCATTCTATCGATATATCTGAGTCCTGACAAAAGAACCAAATACAGAAGAATACAAAAGTCATGCATAACCTCTGCTAATGTTGCAAGCGACTGTTTATACCATGAACACCTGTATCTGTGAAACATCAAAATTAGTAGGAGACCATGGTAAATGGTTTTAAAAGTATTAATATGATGTTTAAATCCATCAAATGTAATTATGCATATTGGTTAAAAACAAGATTTTCATGCATTCTGTCTATCTAGTATGCCGGGTGCCGGTGGCAAATTTATTACATATGAAATTTTTCGTTTTATTTATACTTATAAAAATATACATTTGTACATGTAGTATTACAGCTGTGAAAGCTCATGGATAGGTAAGACAATTCAGGCTGAAATATAAATCTGTGAATAGTAGCATTGAAGCTAGGCATCAAGTATGACCAAAAGGGCTTTATTGCATTGGTTGTATCTAATTTACACCAATGCAAGAGAATTATGTTAATGGATTAATTATCATTGATTTCTATAATTTAGGATGGGGGGTCTGTTATTTGACACCATGCAAAGAAGAAATTTGATACATGCAGGATATTTGCATCGATTATAAATAAGTGTAAATAGCTAAAATAAGTCAAAAGATTAACTATTAATCCTATAATCTTAATCTCATGGGGTAACATATGTAATGTAAGTAATTAACTTATCAGAATCTTTTACTATGTTTCATTATTGAAACCAGTCAGAAGAATTCCCATATGGAAATTAAATTAATTAGGTAGGAATTTCTGGCTGTGTCACTGTTTGAATGAGGATGTTTTGAATATTCTATTCTATATAAAGATGCCACCCTTGAAGACTTTTCCATTGATAATTGCTGTTCACCTCCATGAGAGTGCTATTTATTGTAATGTTTACTCTTGATAGAATGTAAATCTAATACACTGCTTTTCGGTCAATAGGCATTGCTACAAGAGAGATAACACTGTAGAGGTAGCTGTTGCAATAGTGTTTATAGAATTTATTTTCAGTTTGTTTTTTAAATTTTATAGTTCACACATGTAGGTATTGCTGGGGTTAATACAATATAGAAATGGCCTTGTAGTAAAGTGCAAAAGTACAAGTTTATAATGTTAGATATTGTTATTAAAATTGAGATGTTAATGTATCGTGCAAATACTTCATGCAAATACTTTTGTTCAAAACATTATTAAACACATACATCACATATCTGCACAGTATTTGACAGTGCAATACACAGTTAATCCTTTGATCTACTGTCACAAAATATTTAAACATTGAAAATTCTTTTTTTTTAAATAATGTTTCCTGTTGTGTTCATTAAATAATGATGTAATTTTTGAAAAATTTTAAGCATTCTGACTGACTGTACTGAAACACCTTAAGTTTACTACCACTGCTAATTATATTACAGTATGTACAGTCATCAATTAAAACACTATGACTCAAGAACTAAGAAATGCTCATGGTAATGAATTGAGGGGAAAATAACTGATTTAGGGATGACTTCTGTTGTTAATGTTAAGGTTGTAGAACTTTTTACAAGTGGGTAAGAATGCACAGTCTTTGATGATGATGACGATGATGAATGATTTCTAATTAAGTACAGTACTAGTTAACAACTACTACATGCTCTAAATACAACACAGTTCTTACCTACCTCAAAAATGTAAATTGATTATTAGTTACGTTCAGTTTTATATAGTTCCAATTAAGTATATAGTACCTGCGTACTGTTTACTGTTGCCAGAATACACAGTTTGACTACAACACGGTTCTTTATTATCATGTTTACATATATATATTTTACTAGTAAGAGACAGTCATGACAGTTATGAGTTCATCATCATCCTCTATCCTTGTTTCAGCAGACCTATCTAACTTGGATGAAATGAATTTTAAATTTGAATAAACTTAAAAAAATCACAGTATTTGATTTTGATGAAAACCCATATCCCCATGTTAGTCTTTTAGCTGTCTAAGAATACAAGCAGACCTCTTTTGTTAGAGGGACAAACAAGATGAAGGATGTGATATTGTGATTCAAGCATGCTGATTTATAATAATAAGAAGTGTGTGATTGGTTCAAACAATTTCTAGTCAAGCTAAAGAGTTTTAAATGCATTGCAGCTTGAATTGTAGGAGCAAAAGGAGAGAGTATTTTGCTCAGTTAGAATAATGCATGTGAATGGGGTGACTGGTTTTTAAAAGGAATATTACGATGCATCGAGATCTACATGAATAGCAATATTTATAACTGACTTTCTCAGGATGTTGTTTTGGTACAAAGACATATTCACTTCACTCATTATTTTTATCATATATCTTCTATAGTCTTTTTTTTGGATACATACACATATAAATTTATTCAACATGTCATTTACCTAAAACTGTATCTGCAATGCTTAGTACTCTGGTCAAGATGTTTTTCCTTCAAATCAAAATTTTGTATTCATATGGTTAGGTTAAAACAATAAACAAGCACAGATCACTTCAGGGTGTTTTTTTTTTTGGTGTGTGTTAGCAATTTTTTTAATTTTTGTTATGAACATGCAGTGTCACTCTGTGGATATTAATTTTCATCTTTATCATGAAATCTACATTGATAAACAAACGGTTCTTTATTTTTCTTTTGAATATATTAAAAAAAAATATACTTGTCCCTTATATGTATTACTTGAATATATTTAGTAAAATATGATAAATCTATGAGGTAGTCCATCATATTTGGTTAGAATATTTTAAGATATTTATAAGTTAAAGGAAGTTTGATGGTCTGCCACACAATTGATCTTAATAGTACTTGTGGTTTGTTCCTAGACCTTTTGTCTTTTATTATAAAAATAGATGACCCACCGCATGATTATTCACATTGTATTTGTTGTGGTTAAATAATAATGTACTATGTATGTGTGTTTATGGGACAAATTGCATTTTAATGTTGAAGGTCAAGGAAAAGTCACATGTTTAATTTGTGGCATGGTAATTAGTCAGCATTTGGAAATTTAAACACGCCCAAATGATCATGATAAAATGTTAAATACATGTGTACAACAATATTAAACTCTTCTCTCTTCTATTAATCTATTTAAGGTCGATAAGGACAATTTACAATTTTTAGAATTTGCTTTGAAGACAACAAATCTACACCATGTGTAAAAAATGAATAATAACATATAATTCAGAGAAAAGTTTGAATTTATAAAAGTTTGAAGCTGGTTTAGAATAGGGTTTGATTATGCCCTAGGGAGTTGGGAAGACCCCTATAGATTGTAGGGTTGTTAATAAGGTCAAGGTCACATCAACTGTTGATGAACTGAAATTTATCCTTTGAAAAAAAAATTTGTTTCTAGTTGCTATATTTTAAACCATATATCCAACTTGAACAAGACTTTGGTTGAATTGCCTCATAAGATAATGGAAAATGATATAAATTGAGGTCACTAGGTCTAAGGGCAGTCGGAAGAAAAAAAAATAAGAATAAAATCAAAATCAAAATTAAACAAATAAAAGCTCTCAACTCAATGCTATAGTTTTCATTATTTCTATTCATTATCCTATGAACTTCACAATTTAGCAAAGTTAATGGAAAGACATTTTAAATCTGTTTGTGTATGATCCAAATTTCAATTTATATCAAGGAAAATTGTAATCTCATGGTTTTAACAAATTTTGCTTTTCCAGCCTTATGAACATTTTATTTGTGTAAATATTTAAAGTTGTGGTTAAACCTTACATCATGACCCTAAAATTGTTCAACCAGACATCCACTATCAATAAGGAACTTTATGTTATTACCGATGTTTCTTTGTAGGTAGATACATAGTATGCTGCACCAATAAATTTGTTTATATTTAAACTATAATCAAGGTATTGTTGTAAAGACCAGAAATAAACAGAAATGCAGATACAATTTCATTAGTTTTGTATGTCTATGTTTTAGGATGAATTAGAATCTAAAGGAAAACCAAGTGAGCCATTATTAAGTAATGCTGTAACAGTAGAAGACGGAAAGCCTTCAGGTCCTACAGCTGTTAAATTTGGTTGGATCAAAGGTGTTCTGGTAGGTAGTTACATGTATATCTAGTTAACATGTATTGGAGTCTATGTCTAGAATTAGATGGTTTATTGTATTAAGATTAAGAACAGTGCTGGGATATGGTTCAGTCTTCATGCTTTAATTTAGTTGAAGGCTTGTAAAATTGCTTTCAGGCCTGTAAAAATCATCTTGACAAGTCAACAGAATTTTTCTAAAAAAAATCCAAAAGACCTGTCGATTTAAAAGGTATCTTAAAGACATCTTGGGTTTCATCATTAATTTTTCATCATGAAACCTTATTAATTCTGTGAACTATAAAAAAAGAAGATGTGGTATGATTGCCAATGAGACAACTATCCACAAAAGACCAAAATGACACAAACATTAACAACTTAAATGTTACTGAGATGAGTGTTTGTATCAGTTAAGAGAAATAAACAGTATGGGTTAAAACTTGTATACCTTCCTCCCCTTTTTGACCATTCTTGCAAATGTACTTAAATTGCAAGTATACAACAGCAATGTCACATAATCAAATCATCTAGTTTGTTATACATGTACGTTGTAATTGAAGTTGTATCTGATAACTGTTATTAAAAGAAATCTACATTAACCTCTATGAAGCTCTCGGTGGATTTGACTTTCAAAGTTAATATTAATATGTATTTACGTCACAGGATTAGCTATGATACGGTTGTAAGGGTAACCAAAAGAATCATGTTCAACATCCCGTTAAATGAACACATACGTCTTGTGCTTATGGGTCATTAAAATATACTGCAAAAAAAAATCATTTTATACCAACTAATCATGGTTTTTCTGACAGGTTGTTATTGAACATCGATCTATATGATACTTTGTAGAACATTCACTCGCTGTTTAAAATCAAATAAGTCTTAGTATTATGTAATCTGTTAAGGAATTAGTTCAGATAAAGTGCAGCTATTTCAATATATTCTATTGTGTTGATTTAAAGATATATTTAAGTCCCCAGCGGAAATGAAATTTTAATGTTATATATGTTATAAAGTTGATGATACATCATATGATATAACTTTAGGAAGAATTTTTCCATTAGGTTTCAGGTAAATTAGTCTCGTGTGATTTGTGAGTAATGAGGTGAAAAGTACACCTGCTATTTTTGTCAACACTATTATCAATAATAACAAAGTACCTACTTCGATAGACAAATCACCATGACTTCTGAAAAAAAAATCAAATTAAAAAAATTAGCATGATTATGATATATTGTTCTAGTAGTCCCCAAATGATTGTGGTAAAAAAACATATATATATTAAATAATTGATTGTCCTTAAAAGCTAGTTTAATTTTTTTCACGTTTAGTTTTGCCCATTATTTTTAAAATCTTTTGTGAAAAGATTGAGCCGTGTTTTAATATTTAGTTTAAAATTTTCCCATGAAACAAACATTGTTCGAAATATAAAAATCTAGGTAAATAAGTTATAGGTTCTATGTAATTTACAAAGTAATAGAACCCACTGGTCACGTTGGTAAATTGATCGAGGTATGTTCTCTTTTAAAAATAAGACCAGATGACCTCATCTGTCGACCTAATGAAAATAGACTTTATAGGGAAAGAAATCGAAGGGACACAAAATATCAATTCAAAGAGAACACCCCACAGTTCAAAACAATTCTTTACTAATTATAAACAACTATTTTGAATTGAATTTTGAATTAATTATTCAAATGATATTCTCAATTAGATTTTTTGTAAGTAGTCTTCATATATAGCTCTATTTTGACCATTTTCATCTGTTTTCAAAATAATTAAGCAACCACTACTTAACTTTGAGACTTAATTTGACCTTATCAACTACGTCACAGTGTATCAGGATGAGTTATTATGACATCACATTGGGGGAGATTTTATTCAGCATACATTCATCAAGCGAAAAAACTGTCTAAGGAATGGGAGAACCTATAGTATCTGCCCCCCGACACAATTTGTAGCTGTTTAACTAATTCCATGTAATCACTCACCTTAAAAGTTGAGATTGTGGCTCACATATGATATTTTACTATACATGTATCAATATGTGGAGATCCTGAGAACTTGTACCCCATTCAGTACAATGAGAGTTTATTAATATTCATCATCCTCATCTTTTTGAGCCTACATGTTTATTTTTTCTATTGCAGGTACGATGTCTTCTAAACATTTGGGGAGTGATGTTATTTTTAAGATTGTCATGGGTCGTAGGTCAAGCAGGCACTGGACTGACCTCTGTTATTATTTTACTTTCTGTGGTTGTGACTTTAATAACATCCGTCTCAATGTCAGCTATTTGTACAAATGGAGAAGTAAAGGGAGGTAAGTATTTCTCTTTAGAATAGGAACGTGCATACAAATCCGATAAAAAATCTTTAGACAGTTATTTGAATAAAATTATGAATACTGTTGATATTCGAATATCTCATTTAGAAAACAATTCTGAAATTAATAATAGGAACCATGATATTCCCATTTCTAGAATAAAAAACAAACTCAAGGTACTCGCAGAGCGGTTTGTGTTCGTACCGGCAGACAAGGCAGCAAATAATGTAGTGGTGGTGTGACGCATATACTACACGAAAGTTCTTCAAAACGAAATAATAAATTCCTCTACATTCAGGTCAGTGCGCACCACAGAGAGTCAAATCGTTAACAAGCATACCACTGCCACTGCCCAGCTTAAAGCATCTTCCGAACATTTGAAAGTCCCTACCATGTACTGGTTAACGAAATTACACAAAAAAACATTTAAATTCCGTTTCATCTCCGCTTCGAGTAAGTGTTCTACTACTAATCTATCAGTGCTTCTAACCACCTCCCTTACTACTATCAAAGAACTGGTTATTAACTTTTGTAATAAAGCTTATGAAAATAATGGTATTAATTATTTTTGGAGTGTTAAAAATTCTTTAGAGGTTTTAGATAAAATACATGCTTTCAATGGTCCTTACAATTCTGTTGACAGTTATGATTTTTCTACTCTGTACACTACACTTCCACACAATCTTATAAAGAAAAAGTTTTTGTATTTGATAAAATGGTCTTTCGAAAAATCTCATTGTAATTTTATTTGCTGTAACTCGTTTAAGGCCTTTTTCTGTAACGAAAAAGGAAAGTATGCTAGATACACTTACTGGAAATGTGAGGATATGATTGAAGCTTTAAACTTTCTGCTTGATAACATTTATGTACGTTTCGGCGATAAAGTGTATCGTCAGGTAGTAGGTATTCCTATGGGCACCAACTGTGCCCCTTTAATAGCAGATTTATTTCTATATTGCTATGAATCTCAGTTTATGACCAAACTCAGTAAAGACCCATCATTGTTACATTTGGTTGATACATTCAAAAATACCTACCGTTATCTTGATGATATTTTTTCGTTGAATAATCCAGAGTTCTCTAAATATACTTCAGAAATTTACCCAAACGAACTTACTTTAACTAAATCTAACATAAACAGCAGCAGTTGTCCTTTTTTAGATTTAGACATTTCAATTTCAAACGGGAAACTTCACACTAAAATTTACGACAAAAGAGACGATTTTTCATTTCCTATTGTTAATTTTCCTTTTTTAGACGGCGATGTGCCTTTGACTCCATCATACGGTGTTTATATATCGCAACTCGTTCGGTTTGCCCGTGTGTGTTCTGATGTCATAGATTTTAACGAACGTAATCAATGCATCACTGGTAAATTGTTGTGTCAGGGATTTCGATACCATAAATTACTTAAAACTTTTACTAAATTCTTTCATAGATACAAAGATTTGAATAGTAAATTTGGCTATACCTGTAGAAAGCTTATTAAAAATGGTATTTCTCATCCTAAATTTTATGGTAATATTGTACTTAAAGCGAGGAAATCACTATGTGATCCTTGTAAACTCATCGAACCTTTGAACAAACTTATAAGTAAGGGGTATCGTACCAATATTGTAATTAGATCTCTGAATATAGTTCACATTGGCACTTATATTGATTTTGTCATTAGCAAATTAAAACATAACTAAATTTCATTATCTTTTGAGGCGAGATGTATAGGGGACACAGCCACGTTAACTTTTATTTCTATAGAAGTCGCTCTTCACTATACTACTACCTGTCGATACATTTATTTTTGGCATTGCACAAGTCATGTCTTCTTTGACTATTAATGACGTTAAAATACTAAATCCCTGTGATGTGTTTTAGTCGATTTTAGTCTCTGATGCATGATTTTTTACTATTGATTGGTTTTGGCTTTTAACTAGCTGTCAGTAACTGCGAGTACTCTCAAATCGTATGTTCTTGTTAATTCGACCTGTTGATACTGTTTATAATGCTTTTTTGTCATTTTTTATTTATATGGATCTTGGCTGTATACCAGCTTTGATTATTTGTAATATCTTCAATTTTTCACTTATTCTTACAACATTTGTATAAACTTCAAGATTATAAAAAAACGTTTTTTTTCTAAAGTGAACATTGATTGGTTAAATATTTCTCAGTGTGTTTGAATTTATTTGATAGCCTTTTGGTCATGACTGTTTGTCTCTAATATTTAATTAACTGTGCATTTGTATTCAGATATCGCAGATCAAATTTATTCGTTCTTTGTGTAATCATACGTTTTTTGATTGAGTTAAGTCTGCTAATTGATATTTTATCGTATGTTTTTATATGTTGTGATGTTATGCTATTGTTTCAGAAAAAGGGAGAAGGTTTGGGCCCATTAAAACGTTTAATCCCGCTGCAAATGTTTGCACCTGTCCTAAGTCAGGAATCTGATGTACAGTAGTTGTCGTTTGTTTATGTAATATATACGTGTTTCTCGTTTCTCGTTTTGTTTATATAGATTAGACCGTTGGTTTTCCCGTTTGAATGGTTTTACACTAGTAATTTTGGGGCCCTTTATAGCTTGTTGTTCGGTGTGAGCCAAGGCTCCGTGTTGAAGGCCGTACTTTAAGTATGGAGAGTTGTCTCATTGGCACTCACACCACATCTTCCTATATCTATGTATCAATTGATGGATATATGAAAAATAACACCATATATATATATATATATACTTTACTAGAGACAGACATGTGTTAAATCAGATTTTATATGGAGTTCTTGGAAGTTTTTTCCCCTGGTGGTCAATGATGAAAATATGCTGCTTCTCACTTTTATTTCTATTGTGAAATACAAAAGTTGTGTCTGTCCTTTGTAAAATTGTGGTGGTCAGCATCTTCAAACCTCCATCAACCTTAAAATACCAGATAGAATATTTTTCTTTCAAAAATACCAAACTCTTAAGTAAAATTCAAAACAGAAAGGCCCTTATCAAGAAGATATACCAAACTCCAAGTAAATATAATACTCACATTTCATAAGTTATACTACAGTTGATAGGACAAGTCACGTGGAATTTCCTGTCAACCACTGTTTCGTAAGCATCAATAGTTTGCGCAAACAACGCTTTACAACAGCTCAGGATTCAGGGAAATTGACGGGAAAAATATTTTCATAATTCCCTTATCAAGAAGATATACCAAACCCCAAGTAAAATACAAAACGGAAAGTCCCTTATCAAGAAGATATACCAAACTCCAAGTAAAATTCAAAACGGAAAGTCCCTTATAGACAAGACGATATATGCTGTATTTTTCAATAAGAGGATTTAACCTTATTTATCTACCATCCTTATACATGTATACGATTATTCTAATATAAAGTAGAATTTCTGGCTTCTTGTGTGATTTACCAGTAAATGTTTTTAAGTTACAAGTTATCTGTAGCTATTTGAATTCATTAATGGAATGACAGTTGAAGAGTCCCTTCGGAAATCATCTTAGCAATTGACATGTCTACAGAGACAATTAACCCTCCTTATATGTTATGTAAATCAATTATTGGGCTACAACAGCACATTTAACATTGCATAATCCTGTAATGAAGTAGAATAATCAGGAAATACATAATTTGTAACCATGATATCATTACGCAGCTCAATATCATGTACATTATGACATTCATAAGAATTCTTAAATGGTCACTATAGTATAGGCCTAAATTACTTACATAGGTATTATTCATGAAACTGATTTCTTTCCTGAGTGTATATCTGGCCTATTTATCAGCATTTTGTGTTTGCATAAAATATTATTGATATGATTTTCTGTTTAGTGTTATATGAATATTGAATTATTCACAACACTAGGGTTTTTCTACCCCTGAAATAGATTGCCTAAAAGCCATTTGTGTTGCAACTCTTTAGAATTTTTGTTTTTAAATGCATTTTAACATTTGATTTGGTCTTCCAACTTATTTTGTTTCAGTTCCACTGATGAGTTAACGTTGATAAAAACATGCATCAGGTGTACCAAATTATCTGCTTGGTACCTTTAATGAGTTTATAAATAAACATTTGGTTGCCATGACACTCAGGTGCCTACTCTATGATATACAAATGTACCATAGTTTAGGTCCAGAATTTGGTTGGGATATTGGACTAATTTTCTCTGTTCTATTGTAGGAGGTGCTTACTTTATGATATCCCGTAGTTTAGGTCAGAATTTGGTGGTGCTATTGGACTGATTTTCTCTGTTCTGTTGTAGGAGGTGCTTATTTATGATATCCTATAGTTTAGGTCAGAATTTTGTGGTGCTATTGGACTGATTTTCTCTACTTTATTGTAGGAGGTACTAACTTTATGACATATCGTAGTTAAGGTCCATAATTTGGTGGTGCTATTGGACTGATTTTCTCTGTTCTATTGTAGGAGGTGCTTACTTTATGATATCCCGTAGTTTAGGTCCATAATTTGGTGGTGCTATTGGACTGATTTTCTCTGTTCTATTGTAGGAGGTGCTTACTTTATGATATCCCGTAGTTTAGGTCCAGAATTTGGTGGTGCTATTAGACTGATTTTCTCTGTTCTATTGTAGGAGGTGCTTACTTTATGGTATCCCGTAGTTTAGGTCCAGAATTTGGTGGTGCTATTGGACTGATTTTCTCTACTTTATTGTAGGAGGTGCTAACTTTATGACATATCGTAGTTAAGGTCCATAATTTGGTGGTGCTATTGGACTGATTTTCTCTGTTCTGTTGTAGGAGGTGCTTACTTTATGATATCCTATAGTTTAGGTCAGAATTTTGTGGTGCTATTGGACTGATTTTCTCTACTTTATTGTAGGAGGTGCTAACTTTATGACATATCGTAGTTAAGGTCCATAATTTGGTGGTGCTATTGGACTGATTTTCTCTGTTCTATTGTAGGAGGTGCTTACTTTATGATATCCCGTAGTTTAGGTCCATAATTTGGTGGTGCTATTGGACTGATTTTCTCTGTTCTATTGTAGGAGGTGCTTACTTTATGATATCCCGTAGTTTAGGTCCAGAATTTGGTGGTGCTATTGGACTGATTTTCTCTGTTCTATTGTAGGAGATGCTAACTTTATGATATCCCGTAGTTTAGGTCCAGAATATGGTGGTGCTATTGGACTGATTTTATCTATTTTATTGTAGGAGTTGCTAACTTTATGACATATCGTAGTTAAGGTCCATAATTTGGTGGTGCTATTGGACTGATTTTCTCTGTTCTATTGTAGGAGGTGCTTACTTTATGATATCCCGCAGTTTAGGTCCAGAATTTGGTGGTGCTATTGGACTGATCTTCTCTGTAGCCAATGCTGTAGCTGTTGCCATGTATGTTGTAGGATTTGCTGAGACTGTCAGAGATATATTGAAGGTATTTATATCAGTTTTAGGATTATTTTAATTATTTATGATCATGATATTGTTAGGATTCATATTAACATTATGGCATTATACAATGTAAAACTGATATTGTAGGAATTAGAAACACTAAATAGAATTACAGTGGAATATTAAAACTAGTGCTCAAGATTTTGTAACTCAACAAAATTAGTATAGAGGTACAAAATGAATTGGAACTCACATGCAGAAAAATCATAACCCATTTTTGGTTGTTCTTAATATGATCTCCTTTATTCAATGAAAAAATTCTTTCAATATTATTTTTGATGCATACATGTACATGTACATGTATATATATTTATACTGTGACAGTCCAGTATGGAAAATTTTGAATACTAAATGCCCTGAAACTGAAATTCTATACAAATAGCTGAGTGAATGGTATAGTAATTAAGTTTCTATACTGGGAGATATATCTAGGTAGAATAATAAATGTTCACATTGTCATAAAACTATTCCTGTGATCAATAAAGGTATAAGTCTGATTAATATATACAAAACTATTTGCAGTAGAATTAATTATGCATGGAAACTGTCTGTGGTATTTATTTGTTCTGATTGTCAATAAGAAAAAAGGAGTAACCCCAGCCATTAAAGAGAGACAAGTGTCAGAAATAATCCATATAGTGGACAGTTATAGATCGTTATTAGTATTCCATATTTATTATTGTTTATCACTTCCTAACGAGACAGTGGTATTTATTGTAATAAAATTTATAGTCCAAAGGCAAAAGATATTCCATTCACTATTTGTCATTACAGTTTCCTAATGTGTCAATATATTTATTTAAGATTATCTGCAAGGACTCAAATATTTGATAAAGGCAGTGGCGGATCCAGAGGGGGGGTTCCGGGGGTGCGCACCCCCCCTTTATTTTTGCCGATCAATGCATTTGTATCGGGACATATGTTTTGCACCCCCCCTTTGCCCTGGGTTAGCACCCCCCCTTTCGAAAATTCCTGCATCTGCCCCTGAAAGATATATCCTACTTGCATCTTTTGATATCCTCATCAAGACCTGTAGAATATAATGTCATGTAACCCTTGAAACCCTCTCATTCTGTCCAGTTATTCTCTCTTTTTCTGCTGACATATGATGGAAGTGTTTAGTTTTAAGTCTAATTTTAAAATACTTTATCCTTGTTTACTTATGAAAAAAAATAAAGAATATATATGTTTAAACCTAATAGAACAGAATATTATTGACTTTGAAAATTGTTATTAATAATATTATTGACGGCCATTACAATCTGTACAATGTCCGCTATTTCAAAAAGTAAACCATTATTAGAACAATGCCTTAGCCTAAAACTGAAAAAAGATTGAACTAAAAAAGAATTAAAAAACGAAAAATACAAAAGAAAATCCCACTTTTCATCCCCCAAAAAATTGCTTTGTTTAGCTTGACCAGTTCTCTTGAGGATAAGCCACCTATCACTTTTACATAACATCTTAATATATCATTTAAACTTTTATGATACAGGTTTTCTTCAAATCTGATGTTTGAAAACATCCTGTATTATTTGTATTATAGATATAGTGTAATTACATTTTATAAGTTAACTGTAATTTGTTTTAATAAATATTTAGTTTTCTGATATATATTACAACTATTATTAAGGCCAAACATAAAAATATGTGTGTTAAAGGTTTGTTCTGAAAGAAACCCCAGGGTAGGTAGGTACAAAGTACATGTAGGTAACGTAGGACTAAGGTAATTAAGGTAAAAACCTTGAGTTCAATTTATCCACCCCTGTGCTTACATACACCAGAATTGTTTTGCTTACATACACCAGAATTGTTTCCACTCTCAAACTTTAAAACCCATTGTAGTTGGGTAATGAAACTTGGCACAATTATTCACCACCTAAAGAATGAGTGTCATAAAAGAGGGAAAAAGATATAGGTGTACATTGAAAGTGATGGTATAGAAAAACTTGATCCAACTTAGCCACATCTGTGCATATGTATAGAAGATGTGGTGCACAACATTGTCGGATCCATGGGGGGAGTTCTGGGGGTTGGAACCCCCCTTTTTTTTGGCTAATCAATGCATTTGAATGGGGACATATGGTCCGAGTACACAGTTATCGTCCTTTGATTTTCGTTGTCCACGAATATAGTCCTTAATTTGGACAGTGTGTTACTTGCCAATTTATGTTATACCCCTTCCAAATTTAATTCTCCATGTTTTATGCCTCATATAGCAAGTTGGGGGGTGAAATGTCACTGTAAAAAAATTTAGGTCATAAATATTAAGGTAAAGTAGTGATTAGGTCCAGCTGAAAAAGGTAAAAAATTAGCACTTCGGAAGCTGTCAAAAGATTTCAAGACCCCCTTAACACAAAATTGTCCATATTTTGAGTTAGAGCTGATGAAGTTTTCTATAATTTTGATATAATTTGTCCCAAAAGTAGTACAACACACTGTAAAAATGTTATTGAGAAAGCGCAGGTGAGATTTTTTTTATTTACATTTATTGTCTAAAAGAAATGCACTACGAAATAACTGTGTACTCGGACCATATAGTTGGAACCCCCCTTTGTCCTGGGTTGGGAACCCCCTCTTTTTAAAATGGCTGGATCCTCCCCTGCACAAGTCAAATGTCTGTGGGTATAAGCTGTGATTGAATGGATGATCCTAAATAATTCAAATAATAAAAAGAATTGCATAATTTTTCTAATGAATTTGAGCAGGTACATCTGTGATGATGCTATTCCCATCCTATAGTTCCCAATAAAATAGTACGTACTACATTGCCAGTTTGATAAGATTACTTTTAAAATTAATGCACTAGAAAAGAAGTCCTGTGAAAAATGTTTGTCTATAGTATAGACCCCAATAGAATCGGTAGATAATTAATTTATGTGCAAAATATAATGAACATTGACATATGAATTAAATTTGATAATGATACATGGGCATACATGTGCCTTTGTAGTTTATACAAATGTATCATTAGTATTATAAAGAAACTAGACTTCAAAAGGTTCCTGCTGTCTTAAACGGTTATGTCACAAGTGTAGAAATTAATGATACAGTTTTATATGTAATTGTTTAAATGTTCAAGGCTGAGACATGCCTTGAAACAAAATAGTCTTCCTATTAAACACGAGAAAACTATTGGAACATGTCATATATGTGATGGTATATATTGTAAACATGCTTTTATATTCACCTTTATAGTGCAGCACATAATCATTCTTAATTACATGCACCATATAATTTGTAATTTCTAGAACATCTTACAAAAAATCTAAATCTTATTAATTGTCTTGTCTGGACAATGATGTAACATATAAAGTACAGGGGCACACTAAATAAAAAATATTGTTATTGTAGAAAACTATTACACCTTTACAGGTATCTTGTCATATGAGAAGTGCATACATGCAGGTAATTTGCAGTTAGATCTGGTACAGACAGATTTATTTTGCATGTATCTCACGTAAATAAACCTTGATGTTGTATTTGTAGGAACACGATGCCTTGATGATAGACGAGGTCAATGATATACGTATAATTGGTATCCTGACTACTACGTTTCTGTTGGTGATCGCTATCATTGGTATGGAGTGGGAAGCTAGAGTAAGCTATGATATATCAGTGTCTGAATAAAACAACCTTACAACATCTGTACAAATGTAGACATGTTAAATTGTCTGGGTAACAAGTAATGAATTTCATTAGGATTTTTCTACAAGTTTCAGTCGATATGAAAGGCTTCTTTTACTTGTTAGAAAGTGTATACACAATAGATATTGAGAGTCACATGTCAATAACCTTATTCCATATAAACTGGTAGACCTGTTTACTGCTTAACTTTCATCACAGTTTCTCATCTCTTATATATTTTTTTCTATAAGATTCATGCATGCTACATTTCTTTTCAAAATTCATTTTCATCAATTTTCCAAAAAGGACAAAAATATAGAAAAAATGAAATAAATGGACTGATAGAAAAAAAAGTGTTTTTTTATTTTATTAAAGTATAATTATACATAAATGAATAAGGTTATGTACCTATTTTCCTCATACATATCCCTGAAGCCCAAAAAACCTTCTATTCTTCTGAATGTTAAATATGATATTTGTAAAAATGAAATATATTAATTGACGTTCATGTTTTATTTCCAGGCTCAGATGGTGTTGTTAGTAGCCTTATTAATTGCACTTGTTAATTTTATAATTGGAACATTTATCCCTCCAAGTAAAGAAAATTTAGACAGAGGTATCATAGGATATAATAGTAAGTAATCCCTCCAAGTAAAGCAAATTTAGACAGAGGTATCATAGGATATACATGTAAGTAATCCCTCCAAGTAAAGCAAATTTAGACAGAGGTATCATAGGATATACATGTCAGTTATGTCTTCTATACCTATGAGTAGTGAAAAAAACCAACAGTAAACTTAATGCAGGCACTGATGATAAAAAAGGTTCAAGAACATTTGAAAATTACAATTATAACTCCCCATAATCTACAGATAGGTCAAAAGGAAGTATAACAGGATATTTATAGATTTATATATAATTATAATACATGTATAAGGTAATTAGTGCAAAGAGGTCCTAGATGTCATAATAATGAATACAAAATTTAAAGTGCAAATGTCTATCATATTTGGAGTGTAAATTCTTCATGTGATAAATGGTAAACAGAGCACATGCCCTTTGCACATTATCATTAGTATAAGTCAATCTACCTTTAATTGGGTTGACGTTTTAATTAACGTTATTAAAGAATGTAAGTTGTGTATTGTTCCAAGGATATGTTAGCAGTTAAACTAAATCAGTAAAGAACAAGTGTCACTGGTACCAGTACTATCATGGGTTATCACATATATTGGTGTTTTGTTCTATGTGGCCAGGAAAGCTATACACAAAAATGACTGAAATCAGCCAAAAGAAAACTAGTAAATACAGAAATTGTGAAGATGTTTTATCTCTTAATCAATACAAAAAAAAAGATGTGGTATGATTGGCAATGAGACAACTATTCACAAAAGGCGAAATGACACAGAATGCATATGGACCATAATTTGCTATTGGGCTCCGTTTCCTATAACTATAGAAAAGTGATAAAATGTGAATAACTGTAAGAAAAGTTGTAACTACATCTAAAGATGCCATTATTTTTATCAACATACAAGTGTATGCTACTCTTCACTAGAAAAAAATTTAAAATATACGAATTTTAAAGATTCTACAACCGTATTTTTGTGTCGTTTCTCGCGTTACTTTTTGCTTCCGAAGAGCATAACACTGACTGATTTATAGATAATCGTCACCAGCAAATTCATAACTTTTGCTTTCAAATAACAAAGAACATCAACCAATAAGAATAGTGAGAAGAAAATGCTGAGAACTATAAATATTTATGTAGCAGATGTAAGAACAGTGGCGTGATTTTTGTGTCCGATTTCGTAACACAATTTTTAGATGATGTAATCTGCTTTGTTGTAATAGAATTCTTAAAAACAATATGCAAATATGAACTCTCGCGAGATGTTCAAACAGGTAAATCCGAGATGATTTACATTCTTGTTTTGATCTTCGTAATAATTAAGTAAGAAAATTACGTTATCGTTATGCGTTACATTTCACACGAAACAGAAGTCCAGTTATTTATTAAAATTGTTTTTGTCCTTAAGTTCAAACATTTCCGGTCATACGTGAAACATGTGACTAACATGTGATAACGCCATTACGGCCGGATGTACGAAATACTAGGTCTAAACATTGTTTTTGTTTCCATCTGGATGTTAGCAAACATAATCTGTAGACTTGTTTCGTCTTGTTTAAAAGAGGAAAATACAATTGTCAAAGAGATTGCGCCGGTGGTCTGTTATTTTTCCTATGTGCATAATGTTACATACGATCCTGTGTGAAAATAAATGCCCAATGACTTGACAAAATCGATTTCATATTTGACAGACGTTAGAACACACTTCGTTTCCCGATAATGACATGAAGAGTCCTTTGAAAAATCAATCGAAATTATGTCTCTTATCATTGTAGCAATGCTCGTTGGATTGATTTAACTTCAGCAGTAAATATTACTGGATATTTTAGGTGAATAAATATAATTTAATAAAAAATACATGTTTAATATACCGTTACACTTGGAATGTACAAAGTTGGAATCTTTGTCACAGTTTTTAATTAATATTTTTTATTCATGTTCTGCAAACACTTATCAGAAACGCAATAAACTTGTCAAAGGAGAAGTAAACTTTTACCATGCATGACTTGAAAGGAAGTACTTTATTGATTTTAGCCCACTAAAGTAGGTTAAAATGTGGAAACCATGTAGATGGTGTACAGGTCACAAGTATCACATTGTGCCTATTTTAAAGATTTTAATTTCAAGTTAAAAGTTTTTTTCTTTACTGGATTTAAAGAATGTTACATTGCCAATGATTTGGAATAAATTGTATATAACTGGAATATTAAAACCAAATATAAATACATTGTTTTGGCTTAAACATCAAGATACAACGATTATGGTATCCTGTATCAATGAAGAAAATATGGAAAATTCTGAATAAATTGTACTAATTGATTTCAAAACAAGCACATATTTAGGAGTTTTATAATACTGTTACATTTAAGATGGATTTTAAGAAAAAGTATACTGTTCTGATTATTTAAGCAGATTTTGCAATAAAATAAAACTAAAAAATGCTTTCGGTTTCTTATGGTTTCCTGTCAGGTTTAAAAAAAACTTTAATATAACATTGAAAATAGATTTTAAATATTAACATGAGGCAAGTAACACTAGTAATGGTGTTTATTTATGCCTTTTGAATTATATTGTGCAAAATAAAGAAAATAAAGATTGGTTTCCTGTTTGGTTTCATGTCACATAAACGGTGAATCAAAATGTATTAATTTTTTCTCGAAAAACTCAATTGTTCCATTCATACCATTCTAACACCAACACAACCCACAAAATAAAAGTTAAAATTTTAGAACTTATAAAAAAGGATACAAAAAGAAACCAAAGGCTGAATACCAAATTATGGTCCATATCCTTAACTCAGGACAATCAATTTGTATTCTGACTTTCACACTTGTCTTCTCTTGAACAACAGTCACTAGATTTTTATTCTCAAAGAGATACACATGGGTATCAATGGTAAACCAAAAACATCAACTTGTACAATAATTAAAGTTAAAATAGAAACTTGCACTTGGATAGTCACTCAAGAAATGGGAGTGAAAACATAATGATTTATTTTGATTTTTGTTATTGTGGTTTTATAACTCATTCATTTTTATTTCAGGTACTGTTTTTGTAGAAAATTTGAAGCCACAGTTTATAGGTGGTGAATCCTTTTTCTCTGTCTTTTCTGTATTTTTTCCTGCTGCCACAGGCATATTGGCCGGGGCTAATATATCAGGAGATTTAAAAGTAAGTATTGGATTAAAGCAGCATTCAATAGTGTTATTTCAACATTTTGATATAGAATAAAAAAATCTATGAAATGATGTATCATATAGTGTTCTTCACCTTTATAATACAGATCATCAGTCTTAAAAGAAAATATGAACAGGAGTGTTAATAAAAACAACAACAACTTGAAAATGGATTGCTTCCTAAAAAAAATCTGGTACATAAGGTCTTTGAGTATATCTCGGTTCTATATACATGTAGCTATAGTAAATCTTGGATGGCCCTGAAAAATATGATATGAAATATAATCAAGATAGATGACCTATTAAATGTAATGGACTGATCAGCTGTTCTTTTCCTTTTATCTGTTTGGCTTTAACTTATATGATAATCCAGTTTACCAATATCCTTCTTCAACAGCCTTTAATAACCGTGAAATACACTCAAAAATATAAGACTGAACATCTTACCCCAACAAATTTTGAACCTGTTAAATATGACTTTAATAAAAAGTCTTCTATAATCCATATAATTGGATGATACCCACAACCTTTTCACCACAAAAAAGTAGGATTTTTTATAATAATTTTTTAAAGTACCAAGTCTTTTATTGTTATTTGCAATACTTTAAAAAAAAAAATCCCTTTCTTCAATCAAAATATAGTTGAAAAAATGTTATCAAATTAATGTGAATCCTTTATAAGTGTAAAAATAGGATTAAAATAAGAAGAAAGATGTTGCAAAAAATGTGTTTGTCATTAGTTTTTAAATAACCATCAGTATTCTGCAATCCAGTTTGATGTTTGATATTACATATTTATACTATTAAGACGTAGATATTTAAAGAACTTTATGTAAAATATTAATCTAAAAATCTTCATAGAACTATTTTCAAAAACAAGCAATAGCTGGACTACTTCTAAATTCATATTATAGAGGTCAATTATTGGTGAAATTTGTTTTCTGGTTGCTGCCTTATAATGTTAATTTTTCTTTTTAGCTCACCTGGCCCAAAGGGCCAAGTGAGCTTTTCTCATCACTTGACGTCCGGTGTCCAGCGTTGTTTATTTTACAAAAATCTTCTCTGATGAAACTACTGAGGTAAAATGCGGTGTTTGACTTATAACTCAAAAATCAAAGCATTTAGAGCAAATCTGACATGGGGTTAAACTGTTTATCAGGTCAAGATCTATTTTCAGAAGAAATGGGACAACCTGTTGTTAGGTTGCTGTCCCTGAATTGGTAATTTTAAGTTAATTTTGCTGTTAATGGTTATTACCTTGAATACAATTACAGATAGAGATAAACTGTAAACAGCAATAATGTTCAGCAAAGATTTACAAATAATTCAACATGACCAAAATGGTCAGTTGACCCCATGAGGAGTTATTGCCCTTAATAGTCAATTTTTAACAATTTTCATAAAATTTGGAAATTTTCACTAACATTTTCCACTAAAACTACTTGGCCAAGTTCATTATTGATAGAGATAATTGTAAGCAGCAAGAATGTTTAATAAAGTAAGATCTTCACCATCACCAAAACACAATTTTGTCATGAATCCATATGTGTCCTTTGTTTAATATTCACATAGACCAAGGTGAGCGACACAGGCTCTTTAGAGCCTCTAGTTTCTTCTATTTATGTTGTTTCAACATTTAATTTTTGGTAAATTAAATTATACATGAAATATCCTTATTATCTCTTTTTTTTTTTTACAGAATCCTCAGAAAGACATTCCTAAAGGAACAATTCTTGCCATTTTAATATCGTCTGTTGTGTATATAGTTGTTGCATGGATATTAGGCGCTACTGTGATACGAGAAATTCCATTAACAGTGTGTTCATCTGTGCTTGTAAATAATACATTAAACTCCAGCCTTGTTACCTCGGACAATATCACATCTACAATAGCCAATTGTACGGTTGATCCCACAAGTTTGTTTGGATTATTACATGATTATCAGGTAAGATAACTCCAGCCTTGTTACCTCAGACAATATCACATCTACAATAGCCAATTGTACTGTTGATCCCACAAGTTTGTTTGGATAATTACATGATTATCAGGTCAGATAACTCCAGCCTTGTTACCTCAGACAATATCACATCTACAATAGCCAATTGTACTGTTGATCCCACAAGTTTGTTTCAGGGACTAAACTTAACGCTCGCCCGGGCGCCCGAGGCGACCAGATTTTCGGCTGGGCGAATATATTTAGTCATCATGGTCGCCCAGCTGGCGACTGTAAAAAAAATTGAAGTAAATCCCATTTGTACCCTTTCCCCCGAAATATTAACAAAGACTGTTCCCAAAAGGAAACCTGTTTGTCTTATCAAAGCGATATAGAAATATAGAGTATTTCCGAAAACCAGTAGGTTATTTCTAATAACTGAACCCAGTCGAATAGCTATGTTTTCAATCCGGAGTCACGATGTTGCATATATATAACTTCTTCTTTCCGCATGTTTTCTTAGTTCTGCTAAATTTTCTACGATAATTTCATTATTGAACAGTGTTTTCTATTTTACTGTTCAATAAGCATCGTGAAAGGGATGTTTTCTTATTGTACTGCGATTCATTACAAGCCTGTGTTAGACGCACAGGCACTTGTCTCAAAAAAAATTAACTATATACCTTAATATAACACAAGGTACTTAACTAATTTTTTTGAAAAATGACACCCAGTCTCGAATTCACGTTATTTTTGTATTTCTCGGTTGTCAAACCTACTTAAATTTAATATACCGTAAATCTTAATTGATTTATCTACACAATGGTATATGACACGACTATCATTGTTGTCGGGATCATTAGTAGCAGGCCTCAGAAGTCGGTCAACGGGATGTGTTGCCAAAAATTGAGACGAATGCAAAAAAACATCCCGTTGACCGACTTCTGAGGCCTGCTACTAATGATCCCGACAACAATGATAGTCGTGTCATATACCATTGTGTAGATAAATCAATTTAGATTTACGGCATATTAAGTTTAAGTAGGTTTGACAACCGAGAAATAAAAAAAATAACGGGAATTTGGGAATGGGTGTCATTATTCAAAAATTTAGTTAAGTACCTTGTGTTATATTAAGGTATATAGGAAAAAATTTTTGGAGACAAGTGCCTGTGGTTAGACGGTAACTTGTCCCTGAATCGCTTTTACCAAATATTTAATAAAAAAAGAAATTTAAAATCTCGTAAATAAAAATCCCGATATCTAGTTTGATATCCAATCTTCATTAAAAACTTATTGAAAAATATATTTTGATCAACACTATTAGGGGATGGCTTGGATTGAGATAATATTTAATGTTCATAGAAAAAGCCATATTGTCTAAAGGTCAACAGGAAGTTGAAAATTTGAAGGGAGATAATTTTGTTAGGAAACAACCTAAAATAAATATTGTCAAATCTTATGATGCATTTCTGGTAGCAATAATTCAAATATTATAATGGTTACCATAGAAAACATTTTCAAGACTACAAGTGGGATTTCACAATAAGGCTTCATTAGAAAAACTGTTTTGTTTCATACCATGAACATACATTTAAAGAAGAATCAAAGAAGTTTGTATTTGAACATATATGAAGACTACTTCCTGTTTAACTTCTTGTATGAATGATCCTCCTTACGTGGGAGCACTTAACAAATGTACAAGTTTGTTAACATAAACATCAAAATGATTTGCTTTGCTTCATGGTATGATAATTTGATAAAAAAAAATCTGACTGGAACCAACATCAAGAACATATTAATTTCTGAATAAGGTTTAGATACAACTAATGTTCTCCAGCTGAGCCTATAGCTAGCAATATTCAAGATAACTTATACAAAGTATCCTTACAATCACTGTTATTATGCTAAAGTGCCCTTTCAGAAAACTAGCACCCTTCTGCCCTGAGATTTAAGCTGGAACACTGTTAGTAAGTATATACTAAGTAATTTTCAGTTTTGTTTTATTTTAGTATAAAGATTAGTGGGCTCCTTAAATTTTAAGCGGGCCCCTGAAAAAAATATCTTAGGGGCCCAGCTGGCCCCTAGAGAAAAACAGTTAAGTTTAGTCCCTGTTGTTTGGATTATTACATGATTATCAGGTAAGATAACTCCAGCCTTGTTACATGTACCTCAGACAATATCACATCTACAATAGCCAATTGTACTGTTGAACCCACGAGTTTGTTTGGATTATTACATGATTATCAGGTAAGATAACTCCAGCCTTGTTACCTCAGACAATATCACATCTACAATAGCCAATTGTACTGTTGATCCCACAAGTTTGTTTGGATTATTACATGATTATCAGGTAAGATAACTCCAGCCTTGTTACCTCAGACAATATCACATCTACAATAGCCAATTGTACTGTTGATCCCACAAGTTTGTTTGGATTATTACACGATTATCAGGTAAGATAACTCCAGCCTTGTTACCTCGGACAATATCACATCTACAATAGCCAATTGTACTGTTGATCCCACAAGTTTGTTTGGATTATTACATGATTATCAGGTAAGATAACTCCAGCCTTGTTACCTCAGACAATATCACATCTACAATAGCCAATTGTACTGTTGATCCCACAAGTTCGTTTGGATTATTACATGATTATCAGGTAAGATAACTCCAGCCTTGTTACCTCAGACAATATCACATCTACAATAGCCAATTGTACTGTTGATCCCACAAGTTTGCTTGGATTATTACACAATTATCAGGTAAGATAACTCCAGCCTTGTTACCTCGGACAATATCACATCTACAATAGCCAATTGTACTGTTGATCCCACAAGTTTGTTTGGATTATTACATGATTATCAGGTAAGATAACTCCAGCCTTGTTACCTCGGACAATATCACATCTACAATAGCCAATTGTACTGTTGATCCCACAAGTTTGTTTGGATTATTACATGATTATCAGGTAAGATAACTCCAGCCTTGTTACTTCAGACAATATCACATCTACAATAGCCAATTGTACTGTATGTTGATCCCACAAGTTTGTTTGGATTATTACATGATTATCAGGTAAGATAACTCCAGCCTTGTTACCTCAGACAATATCACATCTACAATAGCCAATTGTACTGTTGATCCCACAAGTTTGTTTGGATTATTACATGATTATCAGGTAAGATAACTCCAGCCTTGTTACCTCAGACAATATCACATCTACAATAGCCAATTGTACGGTTGATCCCACAAGTTTGTTTGGATTATTACATGATTATCAGGTAAGATAACTCCAGCCTTGTTACCTCAGACAATATCACATCTACAATAGCCAATTGTACTGTTGATCCCACAAGTTTGTTTGGATTATTACATGATTATCAGGTAAGATAACTCCAGCCTTGTTACCTCAGACAATATCACATCTACAATAGCCAATTGTACTGTTGATCCCACAAGTTTGTTTGGTTTATTACACGATTATCAGGTAAGATAACTCCAGCCTTGTTACCTCGGACAATATCACATCTACAATAGCCAATTGTACTGTTGATCCCACAAGTTTGTTTGGATTATTACATGATTATCAGGTAAGATAACTCCAGCCTTGTTACCTCAGACAATATCACATCTACAATAGCCAATTGTACTGTTGATCCCACAAGTTTGTTTGGATTATTACACGATTATCAGGTAAGATAACTCCAGCCTTGTTACCTCAGACAATATCAAATTATAATAGCCAATTGTACTGTTGATCCCACAAGTTTGTTTGGATTATTACATGATTATCAGGTAAGATAACTCCAGCCTTGTTACCTCAGACAATATCACATCTACAATAGCCAATTGTACTGTTGATCCCACAAGTTCGTTTGGATTATTACATGATTATCAGGTAAGATAACTCCAGCCTTGTTACCTCAGACAATATCACATCTACAATAGCCAATTGTACTGTTGATCCCACAAGTTTGTTTGGATTATTACATGATTATCAGGTAAGATAACTCCAGCCTTGTTACCTCAGACAATATCACATCTACAATAGCCAATTGTACTGTTGATCCCACAAGTTTGTTTGGATTATTACATGATTATCAGGTAAGATAACTCCAGCCTTGTTACCTCAGACAATATCACATCTACAATAGCCAATTGTACTGTTGATCCCACAAGTTTGTTTGGATTATTACATGATTACCAGGTAAGATAACTCCAGCCTTGTTACCTCAGACAATATCACATCTACAATAGCCAATTGTACTGTTGATCCCACAAGTTTGTTTGGATTATTACATGATTATCAGGTAAGATAACTCCAGTCTTGTTACCTCAGACAATATCACATCTACAATAGCCAATTGTACGGTTGATCCCACAAGTTTGTTTGGATTATTACATGATTATCAGGTAAGATAACTCCAGCCTTGTTACCTCAGACAATATCACATCTACAATAGCCAATTGTACTGTTGATCCCACAAGTTTGTTTGGATTATTACATGATTATCAGGTAAGATAACTCCAGCCTTGTTACCTCAGACAATATCACATCTACAATAGCCAATTGTACTGTTATAGCCAATTGTACAGTTGATCCCACAAGTTTGTTTGGATTTTTACATGATTATCAGGTAAGATAACTCCAGCCTTGTTACCTCAGACAATATCACATCTACAATAGCCAATTGTACTGTTATAGCCAATTGTACAGTTGATCCCACAAGTTTGTTTGGATTATTACATGATTATCAGGTAAGATAACTCCAGCCTTGTTACCTCAGACAATATCACATCTACAATAGCCAATTGTACTGTTGATCCCACAAGTTTGTTTGGATTATTACATGATTATCAGGTAAGATAACTCCAGCCTTGTTACCTCGGACAATATCACAACTACAATAGCCAATTGTACTGTTGATCCCAAAATCTTAGTACAAATGTTCCTTATAATATGATCTTTCTAATTTTGATGCCAAATTAGAGATTTTCCCCCTTTTTACGGTCAGAACCTAGAACCTAGAATATGATAGTGCAAATGGGGCATCAATGTACTATGGACACAATCTTGTTAAGATCTTTATTAAATTTGACCACATAAATTTGGTAGAAATGTTTATAATATCAAAATTTTTATCACAACCAAAAATTAAGACAGTACCAAGCATAATATTTATCCAAACTTGCCCCAAATGTTCAGGGTTTGACCTCTGCTATTGTATCAGGCTGTGCTGCGCTCAGCATTTTATTGTCATTGGTGTTTGATGCCAGAGTCCCAGAGAGGACTTCCTGCAGGAAAACTGATGTTACTTTTAATCTTGACATATTATATTAGATACCTGCCTATGGTTGATCTCTAAATATCTTTTTGCATTGTTAGTATGCTTTCTACCTAATATCCTCTTTTATATGTATTCAAGTAGAAATATAGTAAACCAGTGGGTTTTTGGCTTCTCTGTTTGAAGAAAACTTCTAAATGCTGCAGATCTTAAACAAGTCTTCTAGGTTACAATTTATCTTCTAATTGACCTAACAGTTTATCTTTCCATTTATCTGATTGCTTTTGTAAGATGTTTACAATCTGTTTGTGTAATTTATAAGATATCCCTGACCTTGCTACATCTTGAGCAATTTGTCTTGAGGATGTCCTATTCAGTAATCAATTGTAATCAGTAGAACTAGAAGTGACATTTGCTACAGTATTGAAAAAACGTATGGATATGTTGAGTGCAATGTCCAATATATGTAACAACAAACCATTGATTTACTCAGCCTTGAAAACTTGTAACGTTTAATTACAATTCTCATTTGAATATGCCCATAGAAAATTCATGTATTTTTAGCACTGGATTTGCTATTGATCATGTTGATCAGATTTTTTTATTCTGCTTCAAAATATGCTGATACTGCAGTGTTTTAGTGAGAAAAATAAATATTGTTTGAGGAATTACTACCCAACTAGAACATTGGTGGATCCAGGGGGAGGGGGGGGGTCCGGGGGTTGGAACCCCCCCCCCCTTTTTTTTTTTGGCCGATCAATGCATTTGAATGGGAGCATAAAGTGGGAACCTTCCCTTTTTCAAATGGCTGGAATGGCCCCTGTAGAATATCTTGGTTTACCGTTCTTCCTGTAGAAGAAAATGTCCTGAGGTCACCTTGACATTAAAGATTGATTTACAAGGGTTTTGGATTTTATTTTATGGTTTATTACAAATTGGTATTAAAGGGAAAAAATCACTTGGGTTATTTGAAATATTCCATTTTATTGTGATTTGAATTCATCAATTACATGAAGAAGCTAGTGAGAAATTGATTTGTCAATGTCAAGTTGGGAAGATTATGTCTTCAAATTGACAATTCTTTACAAAGTAATTTGTGTTGACGTGCATGAATGCACAACCAACATAAGGAAAACATTAATGGAAAATTTATTAGAAAACTTTATAAGAAATGCCATTTAGAATTGTTCAACACAGAATTTTATTGTCAAGACCTTAAAATCTAGATTGAAAAAAAACTCAAATGTTTTTTCGTACTGAAATATAATTTTTAGAAAATTTGAACAATCATTGAATTTCTTTCATATTAGGTGCCTCTGGTGCCTTGTAGAATTGAAATATTGATTCACATTATATATAAAGGAATTTAATATCCTGTTCAAATTGCAATTGTGTTGTAAGCTTTATCAACAATCTTTACAAAAGTTTAATAAATTTAGAAATTGCACTACTTGTAAAGTTATAAATGCAAGATTCTATATCAATATAAGCTTGACCCTCAAACTTTCTCTATTTCCTTCACATCATAGTGCCAGTAGATGTGACAATTATGGTCATACTTTTATGAACCCATCATAGCGAAGGGGGCATTACGTTTTACCCTTGTACGTCCACACATCGCAAAGTTGGTTTGACTCAACCAAATGCTATGAAACTTATACACAATGCATATTACGTATACCACAAAACACCGTTAAATTTTGAGTTATAACTAGTTTAAATATAAACTCATAAGGTTAAAACAAAAATCAGGGGTGATCCATATGGGTAAGAAAAACCCATTCAACACATAGTACCATTGTGTAGAAAATGAGGACATTTGTGTTAAAAATTGCTTTAGAATACTGTAAATTCAGAAATTAATGCAAGGTTTTTATTATTGCGAAAATGCGACTGAGTTGTAAACGCAATAATTTAAACTCACATTTTGAAATATTTCATATGAATTTAACAGGATTTTTCTCAAAATCGTAAAAATTAAAAACGCATTAAAGTCTTAAATGACAATATCACAATAATAAATGCACGCAATCATTTCTGAATTTACAGTATCCAGTTTTAGCTGGATTTTACCTGTGTTTAACCTTATTTACAATTTTTTTTTATCAAATCAATATGGGAATAAATTGACTCTTTAACCTTTAAACTCTTATATATGCTACTGCAGTGTTGTAATAAATACATTGATTTAGCTATATGATAAAAGATATATAAATATATAGTATAATATATTTTAATGTGTGTTGTGTATTGCAGGCAATGGAAAAGGTGTCAGGGTTTGGACCTCTGATCACCATTGGTATATTCTCAGCAACTCTGTCTTCAGCATTAGCCAGTCTTGTATCTGCTCCTAAAGTCTTCCAGGTTTGCTCAGTTACTTCCCTTTCTTTCTCAAATTACTATGAATTCAGAAAATTAATGTGTGCATTATTATTATTTTTTGAAGAATGAACAATTATGTAAGATTATTTATTACAATTTAAGGAAAATTTACATTCTGATATATGTTACAGATATCACAATGCCAGTTGTTAGTTTTGTAGTCCTCACCCAGTCACATTTATTTGCATTAATAAAAAAATTGAAATAATTTTTTACTCTAAATTACAGTAGTCAACAACTATCTACTGCCTTTTTTCACAAATTTCAAGATTTAACAAAAGCTATTTTTGAAGTTCTTTAATCTTAGTGAGTGGTTTTACCTTGACATATATTTAAAACGCAGTTTAACTTTAAAAAGTGAAATTAAGATAATTATTCAAGCATGTTTACTGAGCCACAATTAATTGTCTGTTTAGAATGTCATTATGTTAGGATCTTAACAATCAAAGTGAAAGCTTTAAATCTATTGTATGCTTCTCAAATAATCTGTATGGTTAGAATTCAAAAGTCAAGTGTTGACCATGTTAGAATTTATGTGATAACTATCAGTATGGTTAGAATTCAAAGTTAAAAAAATCACCATGTTAAAATTTAAGCAATAATAATTTGAAGTGCTTTAAAATTTTATATGCTTCTGAAATATTGCATGATTAATCCCAAATGAATATACAATGATTGAAATCATGGCTACAATTAATGGTAAAGTACAAGATTTCATTCAGGGAAATGAGTTTATTTTCAAGTGAAATAGGAAATTTGTTTTGCCACAAACCTAATCCACTCATCCTCCTCTCGTTGATGATCTCTGTACTGGTAAAAGTATGGTCTAATTACAATCAACACAGCTGCTGTTATAAGTTCCAATCATTATGGAGTGTCATATAACCAGACACATGATTTCATTTGATAAATTGATGATGAAAAGAAAGAAAACATGAGTGAATATACATATATATATATATGAGGCAGAAACAAACTACAAAAACAATCAAGAGATAATACAATATCAACACAAAATAAATGACTATACACAGTTAAAAAAAGGGGAGGCTGTTTAGCTACATTTTAGCTACATTTAGCATTGTCCTAGACTAGTGGATTGTCTTTTATTATAATCTTATCCATTGTTTCTGATTTCTTACTTCTGAATTACCAAAAAGTAATACTTATATAATTATCACATGTTGGTTTTGTAGGCTGTATGTAAAGATAAGATATTTCCAAAGATAGATTTCTTTGCTAAAGGATATGGTGTGAGTGATAATCCCAGACGAGCCTATATATTAGCATATTTTATAGGGGTAGCATTTGTTTGTATAGGTAAGTGATGAAAACAAGTTAATAACAACAAATTCCTCTTCTTTCAACAAAAGCCAGAAAGCCACTAGCAATACCTGCCATATCAGCTCCTGTCGAAAGACCATTTGCTATAACTCGCTATTGGTTTCGACCATAGAGATGCAGGCTTAGTAGCAAAACATTTGCATAACTTATGAAGATCAAATGCAATGCTTAAACTGTGTTGAAAGCTGTTGTGAATATTTTACACATGCTATATGGAAATAAGTATGGCTTTCATTATCACTGAACTAGTATATATTTGTTTAGGGGCCAGTTGAAGGATGCAGGAATTTCTTGCTACATTGAAGACCTGTTGGTCACCTTCTGCTGTTGTTTTTTCTATGGTCGGGTTGTTGTCTCTTTGACACATTCCCCATTTCCATTCTCAATTTTATATAAATATTGTTCAGGACATATTGTTTAATAATATTGTGATAAATGTAATGTGTAATTTAATTATTTACATTTTAAAAACTGTAATGGTAATTAATGTATTTATTCATTTTTGCAATGTAATGTGTAATTTAATTAATTACATTCAAATGTAATTGAACCCAGTATGGTTTATGTCACCTGTATTATCTCCCCTTTTGAATGTCAAAAGGAGGTATATGAATATTGTTAGTTAAGCACCAATGAGAAAGGGAATGTTTCCCAAACTGACCATCATCTTGCTTGCTGACCTAATATATTTATAAGCATTCCTACAATAACTTTTCACCACAATATCAGTTGTAACAGCTAATGTATTTTATTATATTACTCAATAAAATAAGTCTCAAACAAGCCTATATTTTAGCTCCCATTATATCTAAATTAATTATTGTTTTATGTTTCAGGTGATTTGAATGCTATAGCTCCGATTATATCCAACTTTTTCTTAATGGCTTACACTCTTATTAATTACGCTGTGTTTGATGCATCTTTAGCCAGATCTCCAGGTCAGTTACTCAACATATTTGCTTTTTAAGGATGTTCGCTGCTCAGTTTCAAAATAAATAACTTTTCATAAAACTAGTATGTATTGATAGGGAATAAATTTAGGAATCAAAAAAGCAAAAATAATATAGGAGTCAAAAGTGATTGTTTTGAGATATTAGTCATTGGAATTTTGGTGGGAAAATGTTCTCTCTTGATTTTTCATAGCTTTATCATTGACCAGTTAAAGTTCTCAAATACTATTAAGAAATTAAAAAAAAATTATAAGACTTTTACAAATGACTTATAATAATACATGTAAAAGATTTATAAAAAGATAAATGGGGGTTCATGGGGATTTTTTTTAAGGATAAAACCAGAGGATTCTGAAAATCTGACAAAAATTCCAAAACATGACAAGCAGACATCCTTAATGGTTTATAGTAGTGATTATCATATACATGTGTCTAACAATTTACAAAAATGTGGAATTGAGTTTAAAAGTTTGCATATACTAAAAACATGTAAAAACTTGACAACTTGACATTAAGGGCATACAATACAGTTACAGGGGAGGTAATGACGTTGCTCACATAAAACATTATTTTTTGCAACGCCAAACTGTGACATATTGGGAAAAGATTAATTTTTCAAGTGTTTTTATGATTTAAACTGTTTAACTTTAGTACATGGACCCCGCGTTTTAAAAAAAAGTGTTATAACTTAAATGTGGCTTGCAATTGTTTAATCCTGCTCAGCTGTTGAATCAGTTTGACAGATAAACTGTTTTGAATTTATTTTTATTCATTGATGTGATCTTTAAACAACTTATCTTTAGGAGATAACTACATTTTATTTTAAACCTTGCCTATGTTAGTTAGGTTTTACTGATAGAAATTAAGTAAAACCTTGCCTATGTTAATTAGGTTTTACTGATGCAAATAGAGTAAACCTACATTTTATTTTAAACCTTGCCTATATTAATTAGGTTTTACTGATGGAAAATAAGTAAAACCTATATATGTGTATTGGAGCAAGGAAAACAGATATTTGCAGCAAGTAAAACCAAGTTTTAAGTGTGCCAAGTTTAGAATACAATATATTTATCTCTATTCAAATGCAAAATGAACTTGGTTTTCCATTCAAGTTATAATTTGGGTGTAAAACAAAGTGAATTGTGATCTTGTCTTGGGTGACTAAATATCATGATATTATAGGAATGCTTCCGGCTTCAAACATGAACACCATGCATTTATATTAATTATTGATACATGTTTGCATCAGACATATAATTGATAAAAAGGAGGTTTACTGGTGAAGCAATTGATTATTTTGTTTATTTTTGAAGATACATGTATTACAATACCATTGAATTCTGGGATACCAAATTGAGGCTTTTATAGTTGGTCAGTTAATACAATGGATTTAACCCCTCGAAAATTATGATGTTGTCTATTCAAAATTGCTATTACAAACAAATTGCATTAGAAATATAGATATTAATGTGTGTGTGTGTGACTTAGTTTAACCTAATTGTGTATATATTAATGTGTGTGTGTGATTAATTTTAACATGATTTACCTGTATTACCTTAACAGGATGGCGTCCTGCTTTCCGTTACTACTCTATGTGGATAAGTTTGTTGGGTGCCTTACTTTGTACAACTGTGATGTTTATAATTAATTGGTGGACAGCTCTGGTTACCTTTGCTGTCGTTGTAGCTTTGTTTGTATATGTACATTATATCAAGCCAGGTAGGTGATAACAGAAAGACTGTGATTTAAAATGTATGAACATTTGTGTCTAAGTGTTTGGTTTTGTAAGAATCCAATTTGATAATCCAATATGTAAATAATCATGGACTTAATAATTTTTAAACAAAGCTTAAAGTCAGAGTCATATTTCAAATAGTAAGTGATAATGTTATTACCAGCATAGCCTGATTAATTTCAATGGCATGCATATCATAAATCAGTTGTCTTACAAGACTTGAAACATATTATTTCCAATTTTCAATATTTCGATAAACACCTACTAGAATTAATTCAACCATCTATAATATAATATTGTAACAGTGCCTTTCTGTACAGCCTAGCAGAGCTTCTCATGTAAATACATATTAAATTATTTTATTTTCAGATGTAAACTGGGGTTCCTCCACACAAGCCCATGTATATAGAACTGCTTTACAATCAACATTAAAGCTAATTCAGGTGGAGGATCACATTAAAAACTTCAGGTTAGAATGTTCACAGTAAATCCAGAGGGAAGATTGTTGATAATGTTCAATACTATTAAAGTGCAATGTTTTTTTGATACCCCCAATCTTAGTGAGAGGGCATTTGTTGTTATCCATGTTTGTCCATCTGTCAATCCTGAATGTTCCCAAAATTGATTATCATCGTTCTCTTACAGCTTGCCTCATCCAATTTTTATAAAAGATAAATATATAAACATAACTGATTTGTTTCTTTTCTCTAACTTTAACTTGCCTCAACCAATAATATTAACTTTATACAGAATGCATATTACAACAAAACACAGATTCTTTTATGAATTTGGTGGCATAACGTTTACTGAGCATGAGTTGTGCCCCTTTGTGCACATAGAAATTGCTATTTTTTTCGTTTCTGTTCTCTAGCCTTCTAGCCTTGAGGTTGTGAGTAAGAACCCTGCTTCTGACAGAATTTTAAATCTCTAGTATTTCCAGTTTTCTATCCTGAGTTCTGTCCACAATCTCCAGTTTCCTATACCATTTTATTATCAACAAACAATTAATCATATCTTGTGGTATTCAAAAGGATGAGTAATATTTACCAACATATCTGTTATAGCGGTAACTAATGTGTAGTCTTGAAAATACACAGAACAAGTTCAGTGTCAATATATCTAGGATTTATGAATTTAAATTAGTATATTAATGTTTGTTTTTCAGACCTCAGATTTTAGTATTGACAGGACTACCAAAGTCTAGACCTGCATTAGTGGACTTTGTATGGTCACTATCAAAGAAAGTCAGCTTAATGATGTGTGGCCATGTTATTATAGTGAGCATCATTTATATCTTATCTGTTACAGGGACACATTTAAAAAAAAATATTGGTACATAATGAACAAGGCATACTTTATAAATGTAGTCACTTTAAATGAAATTAAACTGAAGGATTCACCAAAACTGTCATATATACTGTAAATTCCAAAATGATTGCGTGCATTTATTATTGAGATCTTTGAAGAATGGTCGAAAATGCAGATTATTATTCCGCTGTCATTGAAATTTACATACAGATATATTTTATATAAAATATCAGAATACAAGTTCTTATTATTGTGATACTTACATAGTCACATTATTTGCATTAATAAAAACCTCACAATATTTCTGAATTTACAGCATTCATTCTAAAAAATTGTCAGAAGAGTAAAATGTTTTTCATTGAAAGTAAAAAATAGAAATGTGATACCGGTAATTGTTCTTTAGACAACACAAATACCTGTGTGAACAAATCATGAAATTAACCAGCAGTAACTTGTAAGAGTGCTGATCAAGCAACTATAATGTGGAATGGAAAATACTACAGAAGGTCATTGGATTAAAAGGCAATACAGTTATACACCGTTTGAATTTTTGAGAAACCCTAATATATGTTTTGTATTTTTGTTCTCAGGGTGATTTCCATGAGAATGTGAAGTTGATAAACAGATACAAATCATGGGAAGTTAACAGATGGCTGAATAAGAAAAAGATAAGGGCATTTTACAGTGCAACATCAGCGGAGAATTTCAGGACAGGGGTCCAGGCTCTTATGCTAGTGAGTAGAAAGACAGATTTTATAAGGTGTACATGCCCGTCTGATAGGGCTATCTGTCCTTGACCTCATTATAAAAGATATTTAAATATTTATGTGATACTTGTAGTAAAACCTTTATCTTGGAACATAAAATCAATGATCAGTTTAGCAAACCAGACAATTCAGTGTATGCATTTTTTTTTATGTTTTATATAGGCGAGTTAGCATTAATGGCTTTGAAATACAAAATTTAGAATTTTATGAAGAAGTTGTGTGTTTCTTACTATGCAGAAAACAGTCTTCTTTAAATATCTTATGACTTAACCCTTTCACCGATTGCTGCCCAGACAGAAGCTACTCTGAGGACGATGGCTTCCCTGGCTACTATTACTCAAGCGGTAGATCTTCATAATAAATGTCAATAAAAACTTGTTTGTAGTTATTTCTGTATTTATTTCTTTCACTAACACAATGTTCACAGTTTTGTTCATGTTGTGATAATTTTTTCTTCATAAAATATTTAAATTTTTTAATTTTCGGCATTATCTAGGTGAAATTCTCAAAATTCAGTTCTTTGACCCCAAATCGTGAATTTTTTAATCCTAAACCGGCAAAATTTTGAAAAATTTTAGGAGGCCGTATAAATTCCTGACACTGAATGATGTCCATTCCAAGTGTTTTGTACATCCAACGACATTTTATGTCAAAAAGTATACTAGTTTGTCTTCAATTCTTCCATATTCTTTCAAAAACAATGTTCCCTCATTTCAAATTCTCGTAAATTCCGTAAGTTTCCTCTGATTTTGACACGGTTTTCAACAAATGGAAGCGCCATGTTTACACTTTCATCCGGGTATTCATCAAAGAAAGATAACTCATGTTTGCACTGTTTTGAGCGCGAAATATAAAAGAGGTATTTCGATCCCGGTAAAACAGGACTCATTGTTAGCTGTCTGAAGCGTGAATCCCGTTAAACCGGGACTCATCGGCAAAAGGGTAAAGGAATTTTGTTTTTACAGACATCAACAGGTACATGTTTAGGGGTGTTTTTTTTTAAAAGATATCTGTCAGCCTTTGAAGACATTGTATATTAATTACTATTGGTGGTTTGTGTGTAGAACATTTATAAGCTTAATTAAATAATTATGGTGGCCTATGTTCATGGGATGGTGGGATTTTAAGAAATACTTCAAAATTATCTTACACCATCTTTATTTATTATGTAACTTATTATTAATATATTTTCAGAACACAGGAGTTGGTAAACTGAGACCTAACGTTGTAATGATGGGATTCATGTCTGGCTGGAGGACAAAGGAAGACCAGAGTCAAGTGGAGGAATACTTTAATGTGTTTCAGTAGGTTGACTGATTAAGTTTATTATACACCCCGCTTTAAAAAAGGGGGGGTATACTGTTTTACCTCTGATTGTCCGTCAGTCCATCCGTCAGTCAGTCCGTCCCATGAATATTTTTCGTCGCATTTTTCTCAGGAACTACAATACAAGGATTTCTGAAATTTGGTTTCAGGGTTTATCTAAGTCAGCTATACCGTGTGATGCATTTTCAGATTGATCACTTGAAGATTTCCTGTTTACCGAACACTTGTATGATTTTACACATGATAGCCAAGTTGAAAATTTTCGTCACACTTTTCTCAGGAACTACAATACGAGGATTTCTGAAATTTGGTTTCAGGATTTATATAAGTCAGCTATACCGTGTGATGCGTTTTCAGATTCATCACTTGACAACTTCCTGTTTACCGAACACTTGTTTGATTTTACACATGATAGCCAAGTTGAAAATTTTTGTCACACTTTTCTCAGGAACTACAATACAAGGATTTCTGAAATTTGGTTTCAGGATTTATATAAGTCACCTATATCGTGTGATGCGTTTTCAGATTGATCACTTGACAACTTCCTGTTTACCGAACACTTGCATATTTTTACACTATTTATATTATCCACTTGCGGCGGTGGTATCATCAGTGAGCAGTAGTTCGCAGTTTCACTTGTTTTTTCATAATTGCTTGTTATAACTGCTGAGTCATTTATTTCCTTTTATTTATGGATTTATGGATGAATGCAAACAATGTAATAACTATAAATTCTTTGAACACAGATATATAAAATTAATATAAGCAGACAAAATGAATTAATAGAGATTGTCTTTTAAACTTAATTTACTTGTCTGTTAAAAATTAAATACAACAATGTTTTGTGTTTCTTCAGTGATGCTTTTGACCTGCAGATGGGAGTGGCTATACTGAGAGTAAAGGAAGGATTTCTTGTTGATGAAAGTGGTGATTGTACAAAGCAGGAACAAGAGGAAGAAGTCAACCTAAATGGTAATAAGACCCTTTGTTTTCTATTTTGGAATTGTCACATATTTTTTCATGCCAACCAGTTGTTGTTTACATCTTTCTTATTTGGTCTCTCATGAATTGTTGTCTCATGGCAATCATTAGATATATCTTTATTTTGACCTGTAAAGCAGGTCTTATAACTGATTGACTTTTTGTTAGTTTATCTACAAAGTCCAATATCGATGCACAGATATTTTTTGATAGCATTATATATTTCATATTGTAAATACAGTAACATCGAGTCACTACAATTCTCAATCTCACACTATTTACATATGTTGTATATGAATTAAGGACTTAAGCTCAGTTACATATAATATTTTATAAATGAACCTGTTTGATTATAATTAACCAATGTCTTCTTTCTCGTCAATATAATCCAAACAGGTCCATATATAATGCATTGACCTCCTCATCAAAAGTCCATAATTGATAAATATTTGAGTACCTGAATTTGAGGCACATTACTAATATTGACCTTTTTTTCTCTTTCTCTTTTTTAGATGAAGAAGATGAGGATGAAAGTGATCCAGAAAGAGAACAGACTCTGAACATTCCTGAGGGATCCCCCACCATGTTACGTCGTTACAGTACAGCCTCCACCAATGGAGAGAATGAGACTCATGCTTCTACACCTAATAGAGACATGGAGAAGGACGACTCAGCCTCTCCTCTAGATCAGCTGTCTGAGAGGTTTGGGGGGAAGAAGATGAGGAAAGGAACCATTGATGTCTGGTGGCTGTTTGATGATGGAGGTATGCTCTTTTAGTGAATCTGCTTAGTTAAGACAAAGATAAAAAAAAAATCAGCTTTGTCTTTACTTTATAGTTTTACACTAAAGCTATAAGTACCATTTTGAGGGACTTAACATTTATCATTCATTTAATTGAAAAGAATATAAAAATAGATTGATTTCTGTTTTTTCTCAGATGTGATATTAATGATACAGTTCTTACCACACAATGCCAATGTTATAACTGAAAATCAACTGTTTTCCCCCAGGTCTGACATTACTGTTACCCTACATTCTGACTACCCAGAGTCAATGGAGCAACTGTAAGCTGAGAATATTTACAGCAGGAACAAAGAGAGGAGAAATTGACAGGGAACAGAGACAGTAAGTTCATTTTACAAATATAAGGGAGATAATCACTAAGATTGACAGGGAACAGAGACAGTAAGTTCATTTTACAAATATAAGGGAGATAATCACTAAGATTGACAGGGAACAGAGACAGTAAGTTCATTTTACAAATATATGGGAGATAATCACACAGATTGACAGGAAACAGAGACAGTGAGTGAGTTCATTATACAAATATAAGGGAGATAATCACTAAGATTGACAGGGAACAGAGACAGTAAGTTGGTCCGAGACCACCATTGTCGTCCCTTGATTTTCGTTGTTCACAAATATAGTCCCTAGTGTTGACAGTGGGTTACTTGCCATTAATTTTTATACCTCTTTCAAATTTATTTCTCCATGTTTAATGCCTCAAATTGCAAGTAGGGGGATAAAATTACACTGTAAAAAAATTTGGGTCCAGAATTTTAAAGGAAAGTAGTGATTTGGTCCAGCTGAAAAAGGTTGAAAATGAGCACTTCGGAAGCTGTCAAAAGATTTCAAGACGCCCTAAACATAAAATTGTCCATATTTTGAGTTAGAGGCGATGAAGTTTTCTATAATTTTGATATAATTTGTCCCAAAAGTAGTACAACACACTGTAAAAGTTTCTTTGAGAAAGCGCAGGTGGGATTTTTTTTATTTTCATTTATGTTCTAAAAGAAATGCACTACGAATTAATTGTGTTCTCGGACCTAAGAGGTGAAATCTGTAAATATAGAATTTGTACTCTGGCAACTTCCCTAAATTATTTGATGGTGTCAACTTGTCAAATAGCATGAAACTAAAGGATTTAAACTTTTATTTTATAGAATTTCTGCAAAAATAACCAATTTTGGCATTTTATGGTCAAAATAGGCATTTTATAACTTTTTCAATATTGATGCATAAATGGCATCCTGACTTTCTATCTGGCAGGTTTTCATGTGTCAATATTTGTGTTTCTATGCCTTTATCTACTTCTTTTACTTATTTATGAACTCTGAATCTACAGAAAAGAAGTTTATCTCAGACAAAATGTGCAAAATGTGTTATATAAATGACCCTTGTCTAACGCCTTGTTTGGATGAAGTCAATAGTGGGGAGCTTGGTACATAAAATTTGATGTCCATATCGAAGACCTCTCTAAATTTGTATCAAATGCACTTTACAATGTCTATTGTACCTGTTCCATTTCACATACTATCTTTCTTTTCTTCTGTAGGATAGCAAGTGGTTTAAATATAAGCCTGTTGAGAATAAATAGCATGCAAGTTTTTCCCTAAAAAGGCAAAAATCTTTGTATCAGCCCATACTGCTTGTAAGAAAAGTTAATTGCAAGAGTCTTTTTGTGCTCAGATTTGTTGTATCATGTCACATGAGTATAGAAATGATAAAAAAGACACAAATTTTTATTCCTTATAGTCTCAATATGCATTTTTTAATGTAAATATGTGGCACAGCCTAAATTGACCCTAAATTTTCTCCACTCTTAGTTGGCCCATGACCCTTTTAAACTAATATGATATGTTATTTGTAACTTTTCTTTTCATTTAAAGTACTTTCAATACATATGTAAGGATTATTTATAACCAAAAAGCTTCACAAATTTAAAATTGGTGGAAAATATTACATCTTCATGTAAGGCCCACCTTCATTGAAAAACCTCAATTTTTAGGCGCAGGCTCATATAAATTTGACTTTTGAATAATTATGCCAAGTCTTATAAATCAAATGAGTACTCTATTGCTTTCAGTACATGATAAGTTATATATTAAGTCATTTAAAAAGTATTTTTTTGCAATGTTTGAATTTTTAAAGCCCCAAATGTTGATAGTTGAAATTTTTCAATTTTAACGTCAAAATTTTACACGCAAAGAGGAGTATAGAATTTTACTTAATGTCTATAATATACATCCTATTGTCATGAAACTTTGTAAGCAGTGTTATAATTCATTAAGCTTTAGTCATACCAAGTCTTTTTAAGATTTGTCAACTCTTTATACCCTATTAGGTCCGAGACCACCATTGTCGTCCCTTGATTTTCGTTGTTCACAAATATAGTCCCTAGTGTTGACAGTGGGTTACTTGCCATTAATTTTTATACCTCTTTCAAATTTATTTCTCCATGTTTAATGCCTCAAATTGCAAGTAGGGGGATAAAATTACACTGTAAAAAAATTTGGGTCCAGAATTTTAAAGGAAAGTAGTGATTTGGTCCAGCTGAAAAAGGTTGAAAATGAGCACTTCGGAAGCTGTCAAAAGATTTCAAGACGCCCTAAACATAAAATTGTCCATATTTTGAGTTAGAGGCGATGAAGTTTTCTATAATTTTGATATAATTTGTCCCAAAAGTAGTACAACACACTGTAAAAGTTTCTTTGAGAAAGCGCAGGTGGGATTTTTTTTATTTTCATTTATGTTCTAAAAGAAATGCACTACGAATTAATTGTGTTCTCGGACCAGTTCATTTTACAAATATAAGGGAGATAATCACTAAGATTGACAGGGAACAGAGACAGTAAGTGAGTTCATTATACAAATATAAGGGAGATAATCACTAAGATTGACAGGGAACAGAGACAGTAAGTTCATTTTACAAATATAAGGGAGATAATCACTAAGATTGACAGGGAACAGAGACAGTAAGTTCATTTTACAAATATAAGGGAGATAATCACACAGATTGACAGGAAACAGAGACAGTGAGTGAGTTCATTATACAAATATAAGGGAGATAATCACTAAGCCTTGAAATTTAAGGCTACCTATTATTATATCTATCTTGGAATTAATTTAAAAATAAACTTGTTTTACACATACAAGATTAGCTTTTCGTCTTTTACATTTTTCACATGAACAATCTATTTATAGATAAACAAAAGACTAAAACAAGTTCATTAAATGATATGAACAAAAATTGAAAAATAATTCATATTAAATATAGAATATATGATAATTTATTATTTCAACAGATTGATTAATAATTGTTTTTATTATGATTCATATCTGTTAGATCAATTATAATTTATAAAACAAAATGTTTGTCAATTTAATGCTTAAAGAAAAAAAACTTTTATTTTTTTCTGGAATAAAAATTGTTTTAGGAAGTTGGTTTTTATGAGATTTTCTTTGGGAAAACCTTTGAAAAGGAGAAGATAAGAAAAATATTTCTAAAAGTGTTGGGATGTAAACAGGAGAAATGTTTAAAATCATACTATATAAAAAATATTTGTATTTACAGACTAGCCACACTGTTGAGTAAATTCAGGATAGACTGTAAGGAGATGTATGTTTTGCCAGAAATAGGACGTAAACCAAGTGAAAAAAGGTACATATAATTGCATTTTATTTTCCTGTTTGATAAATAAATGTTGTTCCTTGGAAGGTCAAGTGTTTTGTAAATCTGTTAAAATTTCCTAGCAGTAATTATTAATCACATTTTTCACAGCAACTTCAAATTACAATGTGTTGATGTTTAGTACGGATCAGCTTTATAATTTGTTTGTTTTTGTAAGTTAAAGAATGCATGGACATGAATAAAAAATTGGAATCCGACCTCTTTTGTGGTACAACCAGGGGAATCTCATTAATGTTAGAACTATTAAAACTTGGATTCTACACAAAAACATGAGTTCTGTAGGTTCAACATTTTTTCTCAATTCTCTTTGTAAAATTAAACAACTCGACTACAGCTGAACTCAAATTAACATATTTTGCTGAATGAAATTCCACCTTCTAAAAATTCTCAAGTATAAATGTAAACTTGCATTTAATTGCATGGTAGAAAATAAACTTAGGGGGAAGATAATTTAACATTTTCTTGTTCTGAGTTTGATTTTCGGTAATGTTTTAACTACATGGACATTATGTTTAGCATTCAAAGCTCTTACATACAACAGGTTTACTCCATTTTTAGCTCACCTGTCCCGAAGGGACAAGTGATCTTATGCCATCACTTGGCGTCCGTCGTCGTCTGTCGTCGTAAACTATTTCAAGAATCTTCTCCTCTGAAACTACTGGGCCAAATACTTTCAAACTTTAACTGAATGTTCCTTAGGGTATCTAATTTATAAATTGTATCCAAAGTTTTGATCTATCAACAAACATGGTCGCCATTGCTAAAAATAGAACATAGGGGTCAAATGCAGTTTTTGGCTTATAACTAAAAAACCAAAGCATTAGAGGAAATCTGACATGGGGTAATATTGTTTATCAGGTCAAGATCTATCTGCCCTGAAATTTTCAGATGAATCAGACAACCCGTTGTTGGGTTGCTGCCCCTGAATTGGTAATTTTAAGGAAATTTTGCTGTTTTTGGTTATTATCTTGAATATTATTATAGATAGAGATAAACTGTAAACAGGAATAATGTTCAGCAAAGTAAGATTTACAAATAAGTCAACATGACGGAAATGGTCAGTTGACCCCTTTAGGAGTTATTGCCCTTTTTAGTCAATTTTTAACCATTTTTCGTAAATCTTAGTAATCTTTTACAAAAATCTTCTCCTCTGAAACTACTGGGCAAAATACTTTCAAACTTTAACTGAATGTTCCTTAGGGTATCTTGTTTGTAAATTGTATCCGAAGATATGATCTATCAACAAACATGGTCGCAATTGCTAAAAATAGAACATAGGGGTCAAATGCAGTTTTTGGCTTATAACTCAAAAACCAAAGCATTTAGAGCAAATCTGACCTGGGGCTATATTGTTAATCAGGTCAAGATCTATCTGCCCTGAAATTTTCAGATGAATCAGACAACCTGGTGTTGGGTTGCTGCCCCTGAATTGATAATTTTAAGGAAATTTTGCTGTTTTTGGTTATTATCTTGAATATTATTATAGAAAGAGATAAACTGTAAACAGCAATAATGTTCAGCAAAGTAAGATTTACAAATAAGTCAAGATGACAGAAATGGTCAGTTGACCCCTTTAGGAGTTATTGCCCTTTTTAGTCAATTTTTAACCATTTTTCGTAAATCTTAGTAATCTTTTACAAATATCTTCTCCTCTGAAACTACTGGGCAAAATACTTTCAAACTTTAACTGAATGTTCTTTAGGGTATCTTGTTTGTAAATTGTATCCGAAGTTATGATCTATCAACAAACATGGTCGCCATTGCTAAAAATAGAACATAGGGGTCAAATGCAGTTTTTGGCTTATAACTCAAAAACCAAAGCATTTAGAGCAAATCTGACCTGGGGCTATATTGTTAATCAGGTGAAGATCTATCTGCCCTGAAATTTTCAGATGAATCAGACAACCTGGTGTTGGGTTGCTGCCCCTGAATTGATAATTTTAAGGAAATTTTGCTGTTTTTGGTTATTATCTTGAATATTATTATAGATAGAGATAAACTGTAAACAGCAATAATGTTCAGCAAAGTAAGATTTACAAATAAGTCAAATGACGGAAATGGTCAGTTGACCCCTTTAGGAGTTATTGCCCTTTATAGTCAATTTTTAACCATTTTTCGTATATCTTTAAAATCTTTTACAAAATTCTTCTCTGAAACTACTGGGCCAAATACTTCCAAACTTTAACTGAATGTTCCTTAGGGTATCTAGTTTGTAAATTGTATCCGAAGTTATGATCTATCAACAAACATGGTCGCCATTGCTAAAAATAGAACATAGGGGTCAAATGCAGTTTTTGGCTTATAACTCAAAAACCAAAGCATTTAGAGCAAATCTGACCTGGGGCTATATTGTTTATCAGGTCAAGATCTACAATGAATCTGCCCTGAAATTTTCAGATGAATCAGACAACCTGGTGTTGGGTTGCTGCCCCTGAATTGATAATTTTAAGGAAATTTTGCTGTTTTTGTTTATTATCTTGAATATAATTATAGATAGAAATAAACTGTAAACAGCAATGATGTTCAGCAAAGTAAGATCTTCAATTAAGTCAATTTGACCAAAATTGTCAATTGACCCCTTAAGGAGTTATTGCCCTTTAAGGACTTTTTTCGCAATTTGTTCATCATGTTGACTTACTTTAAAAAAATTTCTCCTTTGAAACTGCTGTATCAATTTCAGTTTCAGAGTATTAAGTATAAATTTTATATTTTATTTCCTTGTATGTCAAGAAACGTAGCTACTATGGCTAAAATAGAACATAGCAGAAAATGATTATTTTTTTTGGCTTTTGAAGAAAATAGGACGATCCAAAAAACATTTAAATAAATTGAAAAGCCAAAATAATCATTGATGAGAGATTTAACCAAAAGAATTAAGGTGAGCGATTCAGGCTCTTGAGAGCCTCTTGTTTAGCTCACCTGGCCCAAAGGGAAAGTAAGATCTACAAACACATCCCCATCACAAAAACACAATTTTGTTATAATTCCATCTGTGTCCTTTGTTTAATATTCACACAGACCAAGGTGAGCCACACAGGCTCTTTGGAGCCTCTAGTTTAAAGTAAATTGTAAAAGTTATCTAATGTCCTTTATTATTTCCTCTACAGTATGAAGTCTTTTGAAAGTTTGTTAGAAGGTTGGATGTTAGACGAGGATAACGGTGAGACTAAAGATGAGTATCCATGGAAAGTTTCAGAGGAGGATGTCATTTTATTAAAAGAAAAGGTAAATGTATTGTTATTAAAAAAATAATATACAAGTTTGACAATATATGAGGACTATGTTCTACATATTTATAAATCTTTAAAAGTTAATTCTGATAACAACACAGGAAATAAACTGTCAAGTTCAGGAGGTCAACTGTTTTCTAAATAGAAAAAAATTAAGTGTATTTAAACTTAAGAATGAGTTTCACTTAGTTATTAAGAAAATATTATATCATAGTAAAATCAAATCAATTAAAAGTTTTAATGTACATCCATATAATACTGATCTATAATGTATATGTTATAAAAATTACTTTAACAAAAACAGTACTAAATGTTTTTGTTTAATTTAATTGCAGACACAGAGAAATGTAAGATTGAGTGAGCTTTTGAAGATCAAATCATCAGAAGCATCTTTAATAGTTATGTAAGTTAGTTGTCTTTGTATAATAACAATATAGCATACTTGAAACATAGTAGGTCTTACATTTTGCCTACTGTCCATATTGTTTGATGTATAAGTTTATTAATTTGCTTGTTTATTTGTGTAAAACTAATGGTCCTAGATGAAGGACCCTACCAATGCCTATTTGTTAGTGTAAAATTATTGCTATTGTCTTTAGGACTTTACCATTGTCAAGAAAGGGTGTTTGTTTATCTGTGTAAAATGATTGTCATTTTCTTTAGGACCTTACTAAGGCATAGCAAAAGGTTTTAATTAAATTGCTTAAAATGCTTGCTATTTTCTGCAGGACCTTACCAATGCCTCGGAAAGGCTGTTTGTTTATTTGTGTAAAATTATTGCTATTTTCTGCAGGACCTTACCAATGCCTCGGAAAGGCTGTTTGTTTATTTGTGTAAAATTATTGCTATTTTCTGCAGGACCTTACCAATGCCTCGGAAAGGCTGTTTGTTTATTTGTGTAAAATTATTGCTATTTTCTGTAGGACCTTACCAATGCCTAGGAAAGGCTGTTTGTTTATTTGTGTAAAATTATTGCTATTTTCTGTAGGACTTTACCAATGCCTAGGAAAGGCACATGTCCAGCAGGATTGTATATGGCATGGTTGGATGTTTTAACTACAGGAATGCCACCAATATTGTTATTACGTGGTAACCAGAGCAGTGTGTTGACATTCTATTCCTAGGTCTAAGGTTAGTAGCAAGTCATAGGGAGTTTTAGAGCAACAAGGTGGAGGCTATCATAATGGGATCTCCATTGGTTGTTACGACAAGATTGTTTTCATTATTTTGATATTTTTCTTAAAATAGTAACTTTGAAAAAAGTATTGCCTTTAAACACCAACATGATAGTGAATGAAAGAAAATAAGCAGGTTGCAACTCACCATTATTTGGAAAAGGGTAAGATTTGAGTTTAGTTTTGTAATGTGTCCTTGCAATAAGCAGTTATTTGTGTTGGCTAAAGGAAAACTCATATAGAATTTTGTTGAGGAAAATTAGGAAGAGGTTCTAATTTTAAAACTAATATAAATGTATCTTGTTTTTTTTTTATTTATAAAGGTTGTGAGAAGATACAATAGAAAACAAAAGAAAATCGCATACACAGAATAGATTTGACAGATGAAGATGTGCAAAGAAATTCATATCAGAAAGCAAATAACGGTTATGAAGACATGGAAGTGTTATATGGTGGTAAATAGAAGCCACTGTACAATGTATTCTGTATACAGAGATGATATCATGTGAGGAGAAAAGAAAAAAAGAATCAAGGCTTTGATGCATTAGTTAACATTAGAAGTATTGTTTGTTCTTTTGTACAATTATGTTTTAATTTTGTATAAAATTGCTCCCCTTTCATACATGATTTGATATCTTTATGGAAGGCCGGAAGAAAGTAAAAGTAAAAAGATATTATTTGTTATTTGATTGCAATAGACAAGCTTGTTATTTTTTTCAAATTTTCAGTCACACTGACATAATTTATTGGCTCTTAGGACTGGTTTGAAAATGAAATATATTAAAAAGAACATATTTTTGTAATAATATTTTATCCAAAATCACATTTAAGTTTTGTTATATATATAGTGAGTCACAAAATTGTTATAGAGATAGTATGCTTACTGTGATACAGATTTATTTTCCATATAAATCTATAAAAATGTGGATTCATTATTATTCATGGGGTACTTATTTCCTTTGGTTGGTAAACAATATTCATGAATTTTAAACATTTAACAAAATATAATTACATTAGATGTATGATTCATTATAATATGTTATTCTGATTGGCTAACTGCACATCACATGTTATTCCGTAAGCAATTGCGTTACACAATAAAACTTATCATTCATGATGACACGAGTTCACCAATTGCAATGGTAAATTAAATAAAAACTTGATGTAAATCATGTTTTCATGATCCTAGCTAAAAAACGTAATTATAAGTATAGAATGCTTCATTTTGTAACTTCATAGGGTTGTAAAAGCATTGACCGTGCACACATGTTTTAAATGAAGCGTGGAATACAAAATGTACTTCGGTCAACGCTTTTACACCCCAATAAAGTTACAAAAAGAAGCATTCAATTCTTTAATAAGCCTTTCAGAAATAAGAAGATGTGGTTTGATTGCCAATGAGACAACTCTCCACAAGAGACCAAATGACACATGAATTAACAACTATATGTCACCATTTGGTTATATACCAGATTTGTTGATGCCTCAAAATCAAGTTTCCATGAAAACAAATGAATCCATAGTACACTGTTACACATTACATGACAAATATAATGTAATAATAGCTAATCATTTATTTTGTAATCTTATAAAATATTATCAATGCATTAACCATTTATTTTTTTAGAATTTATGTTATAAACTGTCTCAATTGTAGGGGGGGGGGGGAAATAGAAATTCTCTATATTTTGATAAAAAATTAAAAAGGAAATATTTTGAAAAGATAATGGATAAAATTTGGGCTTCAGACCTTTATTCAAAAATAGTTACAAATTTTGCTCTTTTTATGCCCCACCTACGATAGTAGAGGGGCATTATGTTTTCTGGTCTGTGCGTCCGTTCGTCCGTCCATCTGTCCTGCTTCAGGTTAAAGTTTTTGGTCAAGGTAGTTTTTGATGAAGTTGAAGTCCAATCGACTTCAAACTTAGTACACATTTTCCCCATGATATGATCTTTCTAATTTTAATGCCAAATGAGAGTTTTTACCCCAATTTCACGGTCCACTGAACATGGTAAATGATAGTGCGAGTGGGGCATTCGTGTACTGAGGACACATACTTGTTTTTAATCTTCTTTATTTGATTATAGCTTGACATGTTTGTTCAACCTTTCTTTAAAGAAGACCGTTTTCTAGATTGAATTATCTTATATCTTATATAGAAAAACAAATAAAAAATTATAATTTTAATTAATGTTTATCAAAAATCAGCAAACCCCAATTTTGTAAAACATTCTATAAATATATATAACATAAGTTAAATTTAATACCTCAAGTGAATATACATAAATTTAGATTGTACAATGGGTATATTAATTCTCAATGTAAATGTTAAAACTCAAAGCTTGAGATTAAGGTTTAATAGGAAGTTTGCAATATCTTTTGTGTTCAGTTTATATTTATTTTGATGCAATAATTTTGTCAAGACTTCAAAGCATAATGAAAAAAACTGATGTGTTTTAGATTATCTTAAAAAAAATATCTTCAGATAAATTATGATTTTAGCTCTGGTAGTCAGAATTCTGTTATAGCTATACGTTTTAAGTTGAAACATATCCTCTTATAGATGCTCAGTTTATTATAGTACATAGTAATAATATTACATTAAATTGACATATCAATAATAAAAAATAAGCAATTTAATATATTGTCAATGAAAATATTGAGACTCCAGATTAAAAAATAAATCAACATCTATTGCAATTTATGAATGTCATGACAAATCTGTTTAACAGTATTACAGTAGATATTTAAAAGTTTAATTTTTATTTGTACTGATTTATAAAATTTAGAGTTAAAACATAACAAACTACAATCAACAGTTTCAGTACATGCTAGTATGCTGAATACAAATGATGAAATATAACTAATTGTTAACTGGATTTTTAGTTATCTTTTCTTTGGCTGCTGTCTCAGGGATATTCATCCCTCTTATTTTCCCAATGTATGCATAATAAACTGAAATTTTCTGATATGGATAAAATTGCATCCTATTAAAATGAACCAGAGAAAAAAGTTCAATTACATTTTTTTCAAAATTTTAAAAAGTTTCTAAATACTATTTCTCAATGTGAATAAACACTAAGCACAACAGTTTAATTCTTACAGCTTTGATTTGTATTTATATTTTACATGTATCTTAGTTCGCAATATCTTTTACTATTTACTTTATTTATTTAATTTGTTAACTTTTCTCATTTATATTTTTAGTTTAACATTGTATTTATTATGCTTTTTTTTATGTTTTGTTAGAATTTAGTTGAGGGACGTAATCTGTACTATTATGTAGAATTAGTGTTGGTAGTTTCATTCTATAATAATTCAGGTCTGCTCATGATGTCTAAGCTTCACGTGCTATGCATGATAAGGGCACTTTAGCCAGCATTTATAAATCATGTATCATTAATTATTATTTGTGAACAGTTAAGGGAGAGAAAAAAAATGATTTTGATCAATTAAAGAATTTTTATCATTGAACTTTCATTTCTTAAAAGATTGTATCAGTCTTGGATACAGAAATTTTCATTAGAGCAGCCCCACTTCAGTCATGCTTCAGTGCTTCCCTATATAATCAACCAAATTTTTCCAACAAAGGAGGGGGAGCTGGGCCTGCCGCCACCTCCGCCTAAATTTACTTCTGTGAATAAGTCTGATTAAAACAATGTATCAGTGCATTAAATTAATTGAAAGAGCAGTATATTCTTAGCACATGATTATAATAATTGGACTTGATTGTTAAGAGGGCAGTCATTAAGAAAAAGGGAAGGGGGTAATACATTGTAACTATTTGAACTTTAATTTTAAACTTTCGTGAAATACATGTCATCTGTCTCTTTATTTAATTTAAATTTGTATTAATAGCATTATTTTCATTAATTTTATTATTTAAAGTAACCAATTTGTTTGAACTCACATGACCTAAAGGGCAAGTGTGAAATCTCTCTCTGCTTGTCATTTTTTACCTTTGACTGAAAGCAATTTTTTGTTATTATGATTTATTTTAAAATCACCAGATCTCTTTGAGAATCAACCATCATGTTTGTTGTTCTAAAAATAGATCTTGGGGTGGTCAAGATCAGTACAAAAATATAATAAAAAAATCCCATAAACCCTGTAATAGCCATTTTATTGTCTAAACTAAAAGAAAATGATGTATTGGTGATTTGCATTGAAGAATTATTGGTGATGACATCAGCAGCAACTAGGATTAAAACCCAACTAATTATGGATTCTACCATTATTAAAATTAGAAAATTGGACTAAAATTCAATACTACTACTAAACATGAGGTAAAAGTCAAATATTACAATGTTAGATACTTTCTGGGATTTTTTGGTTAATAACCCCATCAATGATCAGAACTTGTTGCCAACATGACAAAAATCAGATATAGACAAAAATTAAAAAATTAAATATAATAAAAAGGATTCTTGGAAATTTGATTAAAGGTGTAAAGGTGTAGTGATTTTCAAAAGTTCAAATAAACTATCCACTATCGCAAAGATTATAGATTTTCATGTTCTCTAGTGCAATATGGGTAATTTGGTTAATATACATTATAGTATGACTTTACATTTGTACATTAACCTGGACAGTATAGGTGTCAGTGAGACATATATTTGGATCTACGTATATAATCATTATAATACTATACATTGTGGTATTTATTATATATAAAATGTAAAACTATACATTGTGGTATTCATTATATGTAAAATGTAAAAACTGTGATTATGTAAAAACCATCCAAAAGTGCTGTAAACATGTTACATTATTTTCTGATCATTTTACTGTTTTTGTTGAACACTGGGTTTTAGATTAATGAATAAACAGTAGAATTCTGTTTTTATTGTGTCATATTTTATATATACACATGTATGATGTGTTAAAGTTAGGTCAAAAGTTTGACTTTTCTACATGCAGATTTAATGTTATACACAGAAAACACAACTTTGAATTATGAAACATATATTTCATAACAGTCAACAAACTTGTGATGGATTCTGTAAAATTTATGAAGGGATGATTTCAACTTCTTCATTTTGGAACTCTTGGTTTAATAGCTTCCTTGTGAGCAGCAACCTTCTATTATGAAAATCATGATAGGAAATACATGCCTGGGAATAACATATCAGTTGGGAGATATATACTTCGTAGGCAGGCGCTGTTGGAATGTTTCTACATAGAAATGGAAAGTTCACTATTAGGAAGCTGAAATACTCTCTTTTGTATTTAAGTTTTTATTTTCAATAGTCACTCATTGTCAATTTCTAGATATAAATCAAGATATGAGGCAGACATAACTGTATCTGTGATATCTTTTATATGTTCAATGGGATAGATACGTTCAATATAGTCACCATATTTGAATTATTGAGTGAGAGAACATCATCTTAATCAATGTAGTCACCATATTTGAATTATTGAGTGAGAGAACATCATCTTAATCAATGTAGTCACCATATTTGAATTATTTAGTGAGAGAACCTTATCTTAATCAATTTAGTCACCATATTTGAATTATTTAGTGAGAGAACATCATCTCAATCAATAGTGTCGCCATATTTGAATTATTTAGTCGGAGAACATCATCTTAATCAATATAGTCACCATATTTGAATTATTTAGTCAGAGAACATCATCTTAAAAGGGGAAAGTAAAGTAAAAGGATACTGCTACCGGTAACTTTGTTTCCCCGAAGAAGGTCCATGCTTTAATAATCATGTTTGATTATAATGAAGAAATTAGAACATGTGATATACTGGCAAGAAGACAACACTCCCTCAGAAACCAAATGATGTAGCAGTTACAAATATAAAAAAAAATCTTTATCCTTTTCTTTTTTTCAATTTTCGGCTATTACTGGTAAACAATAATAGAGTGTAAAAGTCTGAATATAGCCAACATGATCAACAACACTAGATCTTATAGAATATCAAGTGAAGGAAAGCTTCAATTTACTCCTAGATGGGTTATTATCCCTAATTGAAGTCATATTTTTTGTGAAGATCTGTCTTAAACCAAGCCACAATCTCTTATTTTGTTTGAAGATAACTGCCGCTGTTGCTAAATTGGTGTAGAATTTTCCACATAGAATCAATTCCTGAGATCCTCTAGTGAAAAATTGTCAAGTTATAAGCATCTTTTCTTTGTTGTATTGTTCTTTTATCAATAATATGAAATCATAAAGAAACTAACTTTCTTCAGGCAAAGTTGACCTTTGAAGGAGTGGTTATTTCTTAGGCAATTTGGTCATATAAATATTCAGCTGATAGGTTTTGCCAAATACAGCTAAGTTGACCTATTCCTGGGGGTTAAGCTCTTTTATCGAGAGATAATCAGTTGATGTTTTTAAATGTATGTCCAAGACTGCTTTAGACACTTTTAAAACAACATATGTGGGCATGAATTATTCTTTTAACTAAGCAGGTATATTGTTAAAAGTTATAGTAAATGGCCTGTTCTGTCCCTTTCATATGTTACATGTCTGATTCTGATTTCTGGACAGGCAAGTATCTGATGATAAAATTTGAGAATAGAAATGGTGTCAAAGAAACAAAAATATTAATATACTACAATTTGGGAAAACATACAACTTTTAGTTTCCTTTCCATATACTAGAAAATCTGTAATACGACTAAATTGCAATGTCCCCTTTCATGTAAACTGTGATGATACTTAATTGCAATGTCCCCTTCCATTTAACCTGTGATGAGACTTAATTGCAATGTCTCCTTCCATATAACCCGTGATGAGACGTAATTGCAATGCCCCCTTACATATAACCTGTAAAGAGACGTAATTGCAATGTCCCTTTCCATGTTACCTGTGATGAGACTTATTTGCAATGTCCCCTTCCACATCACCTGTGATGAGACGTAATTACAATGTCCCCTTCCAGTTAACCTGTGAAAAGACTAAGAATTGCAATGTCTCCATCCATATTACCTGTGATAAGACTTAATTGTAATGTCCCCTTCCATATAACCCGTGATGAGACTTAGTTGTAATGTCCCCTTCCATATAACCCGTGATGGGACTAAATTGCAATGCTTCCTTCCATATAACCCGTGATGATATTTCATTGCAATGTCCCCTTCCATATTACCTCTGAAAAGACTTAATTGCTATGTCCCCTTCCACATAACTTGTGATGAGACGTAATTGCAATGTCCCATTCCATATAACCTGTGATGAGACGTAATTGCTATGTCCCCTTCCACATAACCTGTGATGAGACGTAATTGCAATGTCCCCTTCCATATAACCTGTAATGAGACGTAATTGCTATGTCCCCTTCCACATAACCTGTGATGAGACGTAATTGCAATGTCCCCTTCCATATAACCTGTAATGATACTTAATTGCAATGTCCCCTTCCATATAACCCGTGATGAGACGTAATTGCAATGTCCCCTTCCTTATAACCTGTAATGAGACGTAATTACAATGTCCCCTTCCACATAACCTGTGATGAGACGTAATTGCAATGTCCCCTTCCATATAAACTGTAATGAGACGTAATTGCTGTCCCCTTCCACATAACCTGTGATGAGACGTAATTGTAATGTCCCCTTCCATATAACCTGTAATGAGACTTAATTGCAATGTCCCCTTCCATATAACCCGTGATGAAACGTAATTGCAATGTCTCCTTCCTTATAACCTGTAATGAGACGTAATTGCAATGTCCCCTTCCATATAACCCGTGATGAGACGTAATTGCAATGTCCCCTTCCTTATAACCTGTAATGAGACGTAATTACAATGTCCCCTTCCACATAACCTGTGATGAGACGTAGTTGCAATGTCCCCTTCCATATAACCTGTAATGAGACGTAATTGCTATGTCCCCTTCCACATAACCTGTGATGAGACGTAATTGTAATGTCCCCTTCCATATAACCTGTAATGAGACTTAATTGCAATGTCCCCTTCCATATAACCCGTGATGAAACGTAATTGCAATGTCCCCTTCCACATAACCTGTGATGAGACTTAAATGCAATTTCCCCTTCCATATAAGCTGTGATGAGACGTAATTACAATGTCCCCTTCCATTTAACCTGTGATGACACTAAAAATTGCAATGTCTCCATCCATATTACCTGTGGTAAGACTTAATTGTAATGTCCCCTTCCATATAACCCGTGATGAGACTTATTTGTAATGTCCCCTTCTATATAACCCGTGATGAGACGTAATTACAATGTCCCCTTCCTTATAACCTGTAATGAGACGTAATTGTAATGCCCCCTTCCATGTAACCTGTGATGAGACTTAATTGCTATGTCCCCTTCCATATTACCTCTGAAGAGACTTAATTGCAATGTTCCCTTCCATATAACCTGTGATGAGACGTAATTGCAATGTCCCCTTCCATATAACCTGTAATGCGACGTAATTGCTATGTCCCCTTCAACATAACCTGTAATGAGACGTATTTGCAATGTCCCCTTCCATATAACCTGTAATGAGACTTAATTGCAATGTCCACTTCCATATAACCCGTGATGAGACGTATTGCAATGTCCCCTTCCTTATAACCTGTAATGAGACGTAATTGCAATGTCCCCTTCCATGTAACCTATGATGAGACGTAATCACAATGTCCCCTTCCATTTAACCTGTGATGACACTAAACATTGCAATGTCTCCATCCATATTACCTGTGATAAGACTTAATTGTAATGTCCCCTTCCATATAACCCGTGATGAGACTTTTTTGTAATGTCCCCTTCTATATAACCCGTGATGAGACGTAATAGCAATGTCCCCTTCTTTATAACCTGTAATGAGACGTTATTGTAATGCCCCCTTCCATGTAACCTGTGATGAGACTTAATTGCTATGTCCCATTCCACATAACCTGTGATGAGACGTAATTGCAATGTCTCCTTCCATATAACCTGTGATGAGACTTCATTGCAATGTCCCCTTCCATATCACCTGTAATGAGACTTAATCACAGTGTTGCAATGTCCCCTTCCATATCACCTGTGGTAAGACTCAATTACAATGTCCCCTTCCATATCACCTGTGATGAGACTTAATTGCAATGTCCCCTTCCATATAACCTGTAATGAGATGTAATTGCAATGTCCCCTTCCATGTAACCTGTGATGACACTTAATAACAATGTCCCCTTCCACATAACCTGTGATGAGACTTAATTGCAATGTCCCCTTCCACATAACCTGTGATGAGACTTAATTGCAATGTCCCCTTCCACATAACCTGTGATGAGACGTAATTGCAATGTCCCCTTCCATATAACGTGTGATGAGACTTTATTACAATGTTCCCTTCCACATAACCTGTGATGAGACTTAATTGCAATGTCCCCTTCCATTTAACCTGTGATGAGACTTAATTGAAAAATGCTCCCTTCCATATTACTTGTGATGAGACTTAATTGCAATACTCCCTTCAATATAACTTGTGCTGAGACTTAATTGCAAAGCTTCTTTCCATATAACCCGTGATGATACTTAATTGTAATGTCCCCTTCCATTTAAACTATGATAAAACTTAAAATTGCAATGTCTCCTTCCATATTACCTGTGATGAGACTTAATTGTAATGTCCCCTTCCATATAACCTGTGATGAAACTTAATTGCAATGTCCCCTTCCATATAACCTGTGATGAGACTTAATTGTAATGTCCCCTTCCATATAACTCGTGATGAAACTTAATTGCAATGCCCCTTTCTATATATAGCCGTTAGGGGGACTAAATCGTAATGCTCCAATCCATATAATTTGTATTATCTGTAATTAGACTTACTTGTTATGTCCCCTTCCATGTTGTATTTTGGGAGACTAAATCGTAATGTCCCTTTCCATATAGTATATGATGAGACTTGATTGTAATTTGTCCTTACATAAAATCCTAGATGAGGCTTCATTGTTATGTCCCATTCCGTATAACAGTTAGGGAGACTAAATCTTAATGTCTCTTCCATATAATCTGTGATGAAGCTAAATTTAACTGTTCTCTTCCTTATAATATTTGGTAAGGCTAAGTCGAGCTTCTCCTCCATATACTATTTAGTAGGGATAAGTTATAATGTTCTCTGCCATACATTCATTGACAAATAAACTCGTTATAGATACCAGGCCTAACATACAATTGCTGTATGCAAGACGTGCGTTTCGTCTACAAAAGGCACATCAGTCCACGATCGAAAAAAAAAGTTGTAAGGCCAAAAAACCACAAAGTTATGGAGCATTCAAAAATGTTTTGCCAAATAAAGCATAGGTACTAGTAATCTTTTCCTGCAGGATATAATGTTTAGTAAACCGTTAGTTTATATAGATGACTATAGATGTAGAAGATGTGATATGAGTGCCAATGAGACAACTCAACATCCAAGTCATAATTTGTAAAGGTAAACCATTATAGGTCAAAATACGGTCTTCAACACGGAGCTTTGGCTCACAAAGAGGGAACAAAAATGACTAGTGTTAAACTACTCATACAGGAAAACTAACGGTTTAAACTACAGAAAAAATGAGAAACACTAAAGGAATCGCATCAACAAACGACAACTACTGAACATCAGGTTCCTAAATTAGGACAGGTGCAAAGAAAACGTAAAGTGCTGGTGATTCTATTGGCATGGTAAACATATGTGAATCCAAACAGAACTGGCTGTATATGATATTCTGTATATAGTATTTCATCAGCTGTTTGTAGCTATGAATGAAGTAGTTTGTATTGATAGTTTTGCATTTGTTAGAGATACAAACACCACTACACGTTTCTGATTCGAAACTTCACTAAGTCTAATTATTACTATCGTTTTTAGTCAAAGTCTATCTGCGTTAATACATTACAACATCATTTTCTCCTCTGAAAATTCTGTGTAAAAGACAGACATCTGCAACTGACATAGTAATTGACTCGACCTTGAATTTTGTGTCATTACAGTACAGGTCGTAGTACAGTTTGTTCTCTGTGGAACTCGTGGTACTACAGGAACTCGGTAAGACACAACCAGATACAACTTGCCGCCATCTACCTTTTTTGGGGCGCTCTAATACCATAGTAGTATATTTTCATTCCTTGCAAGTCTTTTGTGTGAATATTGTTCTTTTGAAACATGAATGAAGTCAAAAATACATGTCTGCCTGGAATTCATGTTTTGTTATTTAATCGATCTTGGTAATGGGTTTGCTTTCTCGTGACTGAGACTTCCTGAAGTCATGCTCATCGCCTCCAAATACTTTTTACTTTACATTGTATGTGTTTGACAACTAGGCTGAAAATCATGTGCTTTATCATGTGGATTTTTTTTAAATCAGTAACTGTTGTGCTGCAAACATTGATATGCGGTAATCTCGAAGTGTCTCTACCGTCGGCCAATCGATGTTTGGAAGATCGGAGTATAGAATGACACCAAGAGATTCGGTTGGGATGATTAAACGCATTCAGCAGTAATCGTTTAATAACTTTTTGATGGCTAAAGATCGCACATGTGTCTGTATTAAAAATGATAGAATTTGTTCATTCTTTTCCAAAACGTATTTAAAAACTCATATGTATAGTTGACTCATATCTCATCACATCTCCTTAATTTTCAGGCCTAATTTTTTTGAATTGTTTGATGGATGACCGGTACTTTTGGCCAAATCAGATAGATTAGTGATCATTGGTTTACAGCATTAATATTGCTTTGAATATTACCTTTAGTTTAAAAAACTTTTTTAAAGATAAATTAATTGTGATCATATCATATTAAAAACTACATTACATCAGATATCTTATATGATTATATCATGACGTTAAACTTGAGGGAGGGTAGGAGGGGTCCTGATCCCGAAATCCCGAGCTTAAAAACACGAAATCCCGAAATCCTGGACTTAAAATACACCCAATCCCGAAGTCCCGAAATTCGAAAAAAGAATTCCCGGATCCCGAAAGGGTCAATCCCGAAATCCCGGGCTTAAAAACACCCAATCCCGAAGTCCCGATAAAGGTCCTATCCCCTCTCAAACTTGAGTTAGAATAAATAGTAAAACATAGAATAAACATAGCGTAAAGAAGCGTAGCCAGATGTCACCACTGTTTCGGAGTTTGACTCAAGATTACATTGACTCGTATACGTAATTTAGCCCTGCAATGATTTCAATTTTATAATGTATGTAGAATTTCCGGTTAAATTCCAAGGAGAATGTAAACAACTTAGTTTGAACATACATCATCTTAACTTCTTATTTGCAAACAAGAAGAATGTGCCAAAGCATGCAACTATACTTTGCTGTCCTTAGAATAGGTCTTTACACTGTACGTGAATATATTTTGACGAAAGCAACTGATTTTCAGTTTTTTTTCAGGTCTTTTGTCTGAGTTTTAATCATGACTTTTCCTATTTTCCTCATCATGCTCCTTGATGATATATAGGATATTCGATATAAGACAAAAGGCATAAAGCATTATTTAGAGTCGGTATATTTGACTGACCTTAGGGGTGTAGCTCCAGTCATGTGTTGCTGGGTTGCTACCAATCAGTACAGGTAGAACACTGTTAAAGCAGAGACATATATACACATGTGTATATATGTCTCTGGTTAAAGCCAGTCTTAATCTAGTTCAAATAAATAAGAAGGCGTCCCAGAAAAAATTAAAATAGCCTTGCCAGACATCATAATTATTTGGACTAGTCTTAATCAACTGAGCTATGGAATCGATTCTTTAGCTCAGTGGGTTAACACACTGACTGTCACTCAGACCATCGGAGTTCAAATCTTGGTGGTGACAATATGAGTTTGTAGAGTAGATAAGTGCTCTCTGGTTACATTTGGCGCCCGACTAAAAAATCCATGATGGTTATCTGGAGTATAGCCAGGGTTTGTGTTGTTTAGAGTCATATTTAAAGATATGATGACTCTTGTGGTGGGGGAATAGTGTAGCGGGGTTGCTTCCCTTCAGTACAGGTAGAACATTTAAGCCAGTCTAAATCAACTGAGCTAGGGAATCGATTCTTTGGCTCAGTGGGTTAACGCACTGACTGTCACGCAGATGACCGGGGTTCAAATCCCTGTGGTGAAGATATGAATTTGTAGAGTTGATATGTGCTCTCCAGTTACACATACTTCAGTTATTCCTTATATAATCAACCAAATTTTTCCCACAAAAGGGGGGTGGGGCCAGGCCCTCAGGATCTGTCTATGGATACTTAGTCAGTTGTACTACTTTAGTTCAGTCATATGGATGTTAGGTATTTTCTTTTCCCGGTGTAACACTTCAATTGTCCCTGTTCACCAGAGTTTAATCATTGTTTTGTGAGGAAGGGGTCCTCACACTTTAAAATTTGGTAGAATTTGGTGTGATTGAATGAATTACAAAAGGACTTACACCAGGTAAATCACCAAGTAGAGCATCATCATAAATATGAAGTGTGAATAGAGGGATTTTCATACAGATCCTGATTCACCAAATTAATAAGATTTGGAGGAAATCAGTTTTGATAACTAGAATGCCCTGTCGTTTCTCTAATCTGATACTATATACATTGTACATGTAGTGATAATATACTGTGTTAATTGTTTCACATCATTTACATTAGCCCATATCTATCTGAATTACCTCCCTTTTCCTTTAGTTACCAGTGGCAAATTCGGGTGGAGGGGTTTAAACACCACCTTTTATCCTGGGTTTGGACCCCCATTTTTAAAATGAATGGATTAGCACCTGATTACCAATACTTAACATGCCAAATCATTGTATATTATTCATGCCATGTCTATCTGAATTACTTCCATTTTCCAACAGTTACCACTGCTGAACATACCAAATCACAATCCTTGTTTATCTAAATTACAACCCCTATCCTTCTGTTACCACTGCTGAACATACCAAATCACATTGTATCGTATTCATGATAGAATGTGTGCACTGATCAACTGCAACAATGAAAGGTGTTCTCTTAAAGCTAGATTTGGAATACATGGGTTGTCAGACACATCAGTTATTTGCTCAATTTGAGTTAGATTTTCAATCCTTTTGCTTTCAAGCACTTTTCAAAAAATTATGCAGGAATAAAAAAAATCTGATTTTTTGTGGAAAATAATGTTTGACCAGGGTGGGGAAGAGGACACAAGCATTTTTTTTTTTATTTTGGCCTCAAAGGGAAGAAAAATCGTTTATCAGACACTGTTGCTCCTGAATTTTTTAATTAATTGCAAATTCAAGGATGGGAATTGAAAATTTAACCATGTTAACTGTCATTTACATACATGTAGCTACAGTGTACATTTTAATTTGTGCTATGAACCAAACTTTATAGTCATGATAGTAGAGGAGACACAATGTAACTGACATTAATGAGGCCAATTAAGCACTAAATATTAAGACACATTTTGCCATAAAAAGGTAAAAAGGTTTGGGCAAATATAAATTGTCAGAAATGTTGGATGATTTAGGATTTTAAAGACATGTTTGAGTGTAATAGACATGTTTTGTCGAGATGGCTACTTTTGAGATTCTTACATGTAACTTGTTTATATTTACTTAATTTGAACTACACAACAATGCTAAATCTGCAAACTTGCAGAAGCAAATTTTTCTTTCCTTGCTTTGATTAAAACTCATGTGTTAGGGGTATCAAGACAACACAGCCTGAGTTGTTCATCACTCTAGACCACTCAGCCACCTTGACTGAACTTATAATTCAGCTTTTTGTGTAGTGTTATAGTTTCTCGTCATTAGAATCTAATAATTCAGCTTTTTGTGTAGTGTTATATTTTCTTGTCATTAGAATCCAGAGTTGTAACACAGGACATTATTAAAATAGGTGATATATTAGGATGTAGATGGAATTGATTGCAGATTAGCTAAATTATAGTTAATATCTATCTTAAAGGATCTTAAGATACAGTCACAGGAATAAGATATAAAGAACTAAATACTGTAACATTTATCTAAAGAAGTGACAACTCTATGACAGATCTTAGTGCAGGTGATACATGGCTGAAAACACATTTAATATATATATCAATTCCTAAAACAGCTTGTACATGTAATTGTGCAATTAAAAATTATTCGAAGAACATAAACGAATATCATTTTACACCTGCAGCTGATGAATTGATCATTAATTTGTTTTACACCTATTTCATACAATGTATCTATTATTATAATAATTTATAAAATTCACACATGAAGCATAGTACTGATAATTAATTTATCAACTTTTCTTTTCACATTCAAGTTATTTTTCCATATGTACCAGCTTATACAGTAACCCTGAAGATAAATTATATAGACTTGATATTAGCCACTATTCAATCTTTATTTAGATTTCAACTTATATTAAGATAATTAGGTGTAATCAAGTACATGTATAAGTAATCAGGTATTAATAATATCCTGTTTTCTCAGAAAAAAATCATTAATGGCAATCAGTACACAAAAACAACATAGAATCATATTCAAAACAGTGTGGTCCTGGCCATTAATTGACGACCTAAATTATCCCATTGACTGGGACAGATTAGGTGAACGTTTTTCGGTAACAATCACTGCTCACTATGTACTTGTTAAAGACACTGAATCTGTGGGGTCACCAAAGGTTCTCAACGCCTAAATAAAGCAATTCGAAAAACGAATCCGTAATAATACGATGTGTTGATTTATATTAATGATATAAATAAAAACATAAAGGTTATTCCTGAATAATTTTTCGAATTATTTTATTATTAAAGGCGTTAAGAACCTTTAGTGACCCCACAGTTTAAATTCTATAATAAGTAAGAAGTGAGCAATGGTCGTTACAGACAAACGTTCACCTAATCTGTCCCAGTCAATGGGATAATTTAGGTCGTCAATCAATGGCCAGGACCACACTGTTTTGAATATGATTCTATATGCAATGTATTTTGAATAATAATATCATAAGCAATTTGAAATCTCAACATGGTTAACTAATCATTTATTCTGTAGATAGTGTGACATCATAAGTCTCCATATAATTGATAAGATTGAATTGATTGTACATGTAACTAAATTTATAAGTTCCATATAAATAACAATACTGTAAGGATTAGGGTGCAATAACATATATAAGTTTTCTACAGGAACAGCCAGAACAGGATGTAGATGCATAACTATTGGATAGTGATACACATTTAGTTTTATATGTATAAAAGAATTATTATAAGAATAAAATCAATCAAGGAACCAATCAAAACAATTTGTTAAAGATCTTGCTACAATTCTAAACTGAAAATCTTTACGGAATAGTGTTCAAAGGTACCAGGATTATAATTTGATACGCCAGACGCGCGTTTGGTCTTCATAAGACTCATCAGTGACGCTCAGATTATAATAGTTGTAAATCTAAAGAAGTAAAAAGTTGAAGAGCATTGAGGACCAAAAATGTCTAAAGGTTGTGCCAAATACGGCTAAGGTAATCTATTCCTAGGATAAGAAAATCCTGAGTTTTTTCGAAAAAAATTCATAGTTTTGAAACAAGAAATTTATAAAAATGACCATATAATTGATATTCATGTCAACACAGAAGTGCTGACTACTGGGCTGGTGATACCCTCAGGGAGGAGGAAATGTCCACCAGCAGTGGCATCGACCCAGTGGTGTAAATTGGTTTTTTTTTCTCTCCAGTGGTGGAAGTGTTTATTCAAAGGAACAATAAGCTTATATGGATCATATCTGACTAAGGTTGACTTAACTTCCAAAATAAACCTTTATATTTATGAAAGAAATTGATTATGGTTTTCAAACAATCAGTGATTTTGCTAGCGCTCGTCACTTTCGTATTTTACGAAAAGGTTTTCGAAATGACGAAAATATTTCATATCAAATTCGTCTTTGACATCTACAAAAACAATTGTTGTAGCTTTATCCTTGCTTGATGATATACATGTATTAATACGGGCATAGAAAACAAATAAGAAAATATTGAGGGGTATCAAAGTAATTTCATGGTTAAAGTTCCAATTTTTTGGAAAACTTCTTACAGTGCTGTAATAAAAAATCTGTAAATATGATTTAATTTGATGCAATAAACAAACTACATGAGTACATGTATAAGTATACAGATATAAATTGGAAAGCCAGAAGCTTTAATTTCCATTTTCATTTTTAACAGGATTTTTAAAAGAAAAAATTGGTCATTAATTTGTTGATGTAAGCAGGGCAGGCTGTTTTAATCAAGCTTAAATGTTTTGTCCATGTTTGCACAACTGTTTGACATCTGGAGAAAAGTCTTGTTTTGCTATCACTCTGACAGCCTCTTGTTAAACTTTGTTGCAATTGCTTACGTATGTATGTATGTATGTTTATGCGTTCATCTTTCTATCATTGCCTTCAAAATAATTGCCTAAAATACAAAAAAAAAGATAAAAGTCCCATGGGGAATAACTCCTACAAGAAAGTTCTACATGTTATTTCATTTGAATTATTTGTAGATGGGATCTTGCTGATAAATTTTGCTGTCCCTATTTTATCTTTATCAACAGATATAATTATTTTAAAGAAGTATCTTAAGTGCCCCAAATTGGCTACTATTTATATTCAAGGACAATTTCTGGTATAAGGTAGGATAGAAAATTTGATCATATTGAGGACTTATTTGTAGATCTTGAGATGACAGTTTCTCTTTGTATATTAAGAAGGCAAGCTTAATGTCAATTTCATGATCAAATGAAAAGTGGAAAGCTCATCCTCAGGTAGAAATGTTCGTAGATTAAGGAAAACTTACATATATTCCTGAATATTTGATTTCATGTTTTTGCCGAAGTTTGCATGCAAGCCATTAGGAAATTTGTCATTCATTGAACGTTAATGTTCGTAGTTCACCTTAACCCACGAAATCTGGTATCCAACGAATTATAATGAATCCACAGTATCTGTTTTTCTGACCTTTAAAGGGAATGTAAACATCACAAACTTTTGACCTTTTGGTATAAAAACAATGTGCAATTATCCTACAGAGGTGTGAAAATATCTTTAGATCAACAGCCAGTAATCATTCACCCTTAAAAACTCTGACATTTATAAAATATCGATTTGATTTCGATGACTCAATATAATACTGGTATATTAAATACATGTATATGTGCAAATTGTCTTTCTGACAATCATACCTGGCACATCTTCTTATTTTATAAAGATGGACAGTGGAAAAGAAAGTCTCATTGACATTCTAGATCTAGAGGTAAACATGTATAAATTCTACTGTATAATAAATTATCAGACTTATTTACAAACTTACAGCATACATGTAAATTTTGAAAGCGTATGTGTAATAAAATGTTTTGATATGACATTTGTCTATATTTCATCAGTTTGTGATTTCGGTTATCTTTTCTACATGAACTTTTGTGTATACTAATATGTTTCGTGATTGTGTTAAGTGTATGGCCACAAATTATTGTACTTTTTTTTTACTGATTTATACGCCAAACCCAATATGTCAGAAGAGGTCAGTATTGATATTTACGAGATCTTTATTGTTTCTGCAGATGTTTTTACATACATGTAGCTATTGTAATATAGATATGTTCATTGAGTATATATATTTTTTTTCAGTTTTTCAGAAGAATATGTGGGAAGGCTCCTGCAGCCCCTAAACCAACCTTCTCTGTGTTATGTCTGGGTTTAGCTAACTCAGGGAAGAGTACAATACTCACCTTACTCAGTGGAGAAAATGCTGATGGTATTAGGCCAACTGTAGGTAAGTGTTATCATGATTAGATTCAATGTTATTTGTTACTGATGCATTTACATGTTAGACAATACATGCAATATGTAGGTTGATTTAGTATTCTAAATGCAGTAAATGCAGTTCAATGGTGAAAAGTATTTCATTAGATCTTAAATAAACAGTAAAATACCACCACAATTCTAAATAATTATTCATATGGTAATAGCATTTACCCACAGTTAATTTTTATATAATCACTTTTACAGATTTCATTAACGAAACTCAGTAATATCTGGGTAAAAATTCTCCTTTATTCTGAGCATAAGATTCTTGAACATTTTTTGTTCACTATGGACTCAGATGAATTCCTTAACTACATGTTTCTGAATTATAGTACATACATGATGTGTAATACAAAAAAAACAATGCCACATTTGCTTTAAATAGTGTAAATTATTGTTTAAAGTGAATTCTACTTAATGAGCCAACTGTGTTTAGCAAAAATATTTGTTATTTAATCCTGAATTCATCAGGTCCTCAATGTATATCTCATATAGATATAACTTTTATAAAAAGGCCTGTCTTATAGGACCACTTGTTTTGCTCTCCCCTATTAAGTGTTCTATTAAAACAGTTTTTTACTGTACATTCATATTAGTATATATGATGGATCATGTACACAGTCACTTGTCCCCGAAAAAAGTGCCTTTGATCGTATTTCAAAAATTTTACACTGTATCTCTATTGCCATTTTTAAAAACGCACAAAAATGTTAATATTGAAGCCTGCACAAAATAGCCCAAAAAGTAGTATTAAAACACCAACAATCAATCAATCACAAATATTGAACATTTTTATCGTCCTGATTTAAAGTTTCAGGGCTGTTCATCGTAAATGTTACACCTTAAAGATGGTTATATATATAGGTATGTAGAAAGGAATATTTAGAAAATAGATTACAACAGAGGATCTTAATGGTTCTAACTCACTAAAAGAGCTAATGTTCAAAGAAATTGTAGAGCCTCTGTGACCTCATGGTCTAAGTAGTTCCACTAGATTATCACTAACTTTATCACCAACAATTAATCAAAAAAAATCTTGACTTTTTTTATATTATTTTGGTTTGCAATGAGTCACTGTTTTATATAGATCCCCATATTACCACCAATTTACAGATGTGCTATTCATATGGTTAAATAATAATTTGATATAGGCACATCATCAATTTTTCTTACATTACAGGTTTCAGTATCAAGGCTTTGATGTTTGCTGACTGTTTTGTAGATGTCAAAGAACTTGGAGGTTAGTAAAATCTATTTTCCAATACAGGAAAAACTTAAAAACTTTGAAGTTTGTTAATATTAAACAGTGGTGGATCCAGAAATTTTCATAAGTAGGGGCCCGTTGACTGCCTAAGAGGGGAGCCGCTCCAGTCAGGTATTCCCTATACAAGCAACCAAATTTTTCCCAGAAAAGGGGGGGCCTGGGCCCCTAAATCCGCCTCTGTTAAAATTTGCAAGAGAAAAGTGAGTAAGGTTTGAACAGATGCTTATAAAAGGAATTTTACACTTGATATAAAAAATCCTTAATATATTAAAAAAAAGTTTCATATTATATCTTTTTTTAGAAGAGATCATTCTTCGTTTAATTCAAACATTTATCTTGTTTGAAATAAAGGGGAACTTACTCATTAATATTTCTGAATAAAATTAAACTTTAAATTCCATTACAGGTAGTGACAATGTAAGGATGTACTGGAACAAATATTTTTGTGGAGCTCAGGCAGTTATATTTGTAATAGATAGTGCTGGTAGTAAAGAGAGTATGCAAACTGCTAATGCAGAACTACACAAAGCTTTAGCAGATCCTGAGCTGGATGGTCTCCCTTTGTTAGTGTTGGGCAATCACCAAGATAAAGAGGGGGCAAGAAGTAAAGAACAGGTATTTGAATTATTTTAATGTGGGATTATTACCCCTAAATGGGTAAATCTCAAATGGAACCTTTGATATACTGTGCAAATGATTAAATTTCCATTGTTTGGGGTACTAATACACTTCTATTGGTATGACCTGGTTTGTGCATCATGAATAGTTATAAATTTCTTGTCTGAACTAATTATGACTAGCCTAAAATAAAATTATGTTGCATACAAATTCAAATTATGTGTAGTGATTTGAATTTACAATAGAAAAATGTTATAACATAATAAAGATATATATGATTGTGACAATCATTTATGAAAATTATGAAATACTAGTAATTTTTTCTTGGTCACATGTGTTTTGACATTTAGCAAAGGATAGTCCATGGTAGCTTGATAATGCCTTTTTTTCCTTAGTACAATAATATATTGTGAACAGCATATAAATAATCAATCATTACTTCATTTTTAGATAACCAAAGAACTGGAGCTTGGTTTACAATCAACTGCTCGAAAGTGGATAATTCATACTTGTTCAATGAAAAATAAAGAGGAAATAATGGCAGCTTTTCAAGATTTCAACAAATTACTTTTAGAAATGAAAGAAAAAGAAGAAAGAGAAGATAAGACAGAAGAACAAGATGGAGAATTCAGCAAGATTTGATTTGACACAATCATTTTTATTTTTTTATTCTGTATTTTATTGAACCTTTATTTATACACCTTAATCAGAATTATGATTTACAATCAACAGTAAAAAACTAATTGGGTTACCCACTTTTAAAGAAATTTGTTATTAATATTTATATAGTTCCTTTTATTTGAAAAGAAAACACATTTTGGCTTCACTTCAGTTTATTTTGGTTATACACAGACAGGTTCCACAACTCTTGTTTTCAAGGAAATAAAAATAAAACCCTGGCCTGCGAAAAGTGCTTATATATTTTAATAGAATAAATTAACAAGAGAGAAAGTTTAGGATATGATAAAATTGTTATTGTATTTTGTTTATGAACACAGATGATTATAAGGAATAATGAGTACACTGTTGCATTTTTTCTTAGTTTTCCGTCCAAGTTTATTTATATTTTTTATATCTCAGACAATCATATCTCATGCTGTACATAACACATTTCAATACTATTTATTTCAATATTCCATTCTTCATTCAACAAACTTTATTGTAACTTTTAAAGACCTAGTTTCATTACATTGCATTCAGGGAGCTTCAGTTGGAAAAGGATATTACAAAACTGCTGTCTTATTTTGATCATTGAAAAATTACATAACATAGATATTTCATCAGATTCAATTATTTTAATTGGTGGACAACAATCATGAGGATTTCCGAAATTATGTTTATTTTGTAAAAATAAAATATCTGTGAATAAAATCATTTACAATATTGATATGGAGAAATGAAATAAACAAAAATTTAATCCCTTTGTAAAAGCATTGATTGAGAGTGTCCTGTGCTTGAATGCTGTATTTTATTCAGATATTAAAGTACTTATATAAAACATTACATTTTCATTACAGTTAGTTTTCCACCCATCATGTTTACATTTGCCTTATACAGGAATATTGTTATAAAATATTTTGTACCTTGGTAGCTGATTATTTATATATATAGTACAACTTATCAATACAAGTTTAATGGTTGTCTTAATTGTATATGAAAGATTAGTTTTGTGTGACTTTAAAAAGTTAGTAACGTTACAATTCCAAGGAACTTGTTTAAAAGTTTTTCTTTCATATCAATATAAATGGAGAACGCTTTTAAATAATTTGTTGAAGAATTTCTTTGTAGAATGTCTTTAGCTTATAAAATAAAGTTACCTACACACATTATGTAAAAAAGGGTGAATGATGACTTGTTATAAAAAGTGTGAACTATTGAACTAATTTTAGTCTTCTGACATGTTGACAAAAGACCTTTATTTAACAGAAGTTTCTGTAATTATGGCTTGCTTTTGTAGAAAATCTTCATAATTACAAACATATTTGCAAATATTGATATGCGTAAATGATGATCATATTCCAAAAATAAAACAACTGATAGAGTTGTAATAATTGAAAACCCTTCTATCATGAAGCAACCACAGAAGAATGATAGGGAGGACTGTCATGGAAAATTCTTATAATTTATGGGTTACTGTTACAATATGGTTTTTGATGCAGGAGAAAAATGCTTGAAAGTAGATCTGAATTTTTTGTATGTTGTGTTTTAATTGAATATATAATATAATAGAGGTTAGAACTGGGTTTTAGTTATGTTATATTTGATAGAAAGTATAGATTTATTTGAGATTCATTAGAAAATAAAAGTTGTAATAAATGTTAAAAGGTTTCAATTCTTTCGAACCAATACCATTTGTTTTAAATATTAGTGCATTATTCTAGTTGATAAGAGTCACACGATACTTTCACTGTTTAATGAGACACAATTTAAAGCCACTTCAAAATGATCTGTTTGTTCAAGTTTGTGTATGCTTTAAATTGAGATATTCAGGGAAAGATATTTTAAAATAATGTCAGCCTTACAAGTACTAGTATGTTGTGCATGATATATTTAAAAAGAGAGGACACATAAAGATGTGAATTAAAAGAGTTGTCACCTGTAATTGGCAAATCTTCTGGATTTTTTTGGTCCACAGTGCTCTTCAATTTTGTACTTTGGCTATATCAATACATTTCTTTACAATCCTATGTTTCATATACATTGTATAACGGTCTGTCTATATCTGAATGAGATAGGGTTATACCCATTGAATTCCTTTCTGCATGGACGATGTCGGCAGTCAGTATATAAGGAAAATTTGAGATGTGTTGAGATCATGTAGCGAAAACACAACCCTAAAATGTGTTTGTGTTTTTTTTGTGTACTATATCTAGTTAAGAAAAACTTTATTTTCAGAGGAGCGAAATGAGGGAGAAAATAGCTATTTTGAAATGAGCGTCACTGATGAGTCTTATGTAGACGAAAGTATGTATGTAGTCTGGTGTATTAAAGTATAAGCCTTGTACTTTTGATAACTATTGTTAAAAAATTTCAAAATTCAGCCATAAACGACAGTTGTTTTTGTGTGGTAATGATATTTACAGAAATCTGATTTGCTATTTATTTCTATATAGTATCTTACACTTGTCATTTTAACCTCCACAAAATTTTTTTGTGGAATATATCATTACGAAAACTCTCTTAAAAATTTATTATCTTAATCACCATCACTGAATGGTTGATACAAAGTTTTAACAAAAATTATATATTTTAAAACCCTTCATATACTCCCATGCATAATGACACCAAAAAAGGTCAAGTAGAAAATCGCAAATCAATATCGTTTGCCATTACACTGAACCATGATACGAGTGATTTCGTTTTATTTTCTTAAATACACAGATGCCTGTAAAATCTTTATCTTCGCAGGTGTGCCAATGGTATTCTGATTTGAAACTTTTATGAGGAACTAAAACTTAGATAAAACACACATTATTCTAACCATTAATCATTAGGAATCTGGAGAAAAAAAACGTTTACACTTTAATGAGTTTGAATGTCATAACAACAAAAGGTAAATGTAAAACTGCTCTAGGCTTTACAATTCAAAATTCTAGATCAAAGTTAAAGAATAAATCGAAAGTCTGGGTTATGCATCCATTATAAAAGATTATAGGAACAACCAAAACCTATCATGCAGGAAAAATGATCGCTTTCAAAAGAACAACTAATGTGCACACCACCAAACACTGCACAGAAAGAAGAAAAATCAACAGTAACCCAACCAATGTGTGAGCTCGGGTTTTCCAAAATGAAAAGCAGTCACTATTAATGAATAAACTCGTCATAGATTTCCAGGATTTAAATTTTGTTTTTGCCTCAGACGTGAGTTTCGTCACAAAAGACTCATCATTGACGCTAGAAAAAAGAAGTTAAAAGGACAAATAAATTACGAAGTTGAAGAGCAGTGAGGACCAACAATTTCTAAAAGTTTACCAAATACAAATGAGGTAATCCATTCCTGAGGTAGAGGCCTTAGCATTTCAAAAATTTAAAGCTTTGTAAACAGTTAACTTATAAGTATAACCATATCAATGAAAATTCATGTCAATAGAAAAGTGTTGACTACTGTGCTTGTGATGCCCTGGGGGATTAAAACTCAACCAGCAGTGGCATCCACCCAGTGGTTGTAAATAAACTCATCATATATACCATGATTGCGCCAGACACTCGTTCCGTCCAGAAAAGAATCATCAGTGACGCTCGAATAAAAAAAAGCTAAAAAGACAAATGAAGTACGAAGTTGAAGAGCATTAAGGACCTACAATTCCTAAAAGTTTTTCCGAAATCAACCAGATATCTTAGTTTTTCCATAACGGTCAAATAACTTATGATGGCGTCAGTGAGACTTAAACTTAAAGAATGTAAGCCCCTAGTGTACCGTTTCAAATAGGAAATATAAGCAAGAGTTAAATATAAGTCCAGCCTATAATTCATGTCCCTCCTCAGATTATGTCCTATCCTTTATTGCGTCATAGACGTCAATAAAGTCTTTTCATTCTTTTCTCATCCTCATATCTGTTTACCTACAAAAAATCTTGCTCTGTCATATGTATTGACGTCAGAATTATCGAAATGTCATCTAGGATATTAAAGTTTAAACACTTTATGAGTTATTGCAAAATAAATATGTGAAATAGACAGATATAAGGCAATGTCATATACACACGAAATCCAAAATGTTCACCGCAAAACATGCATACACATCTTTTTGAAAAAACTTAGGACTGTATTACAAATGAACTTTTAATTATGGCTTACTTTTGGTTTGTTGCTCTCATCGTATACACTTGCTTTCAATTCAACATTTAACAGGTCTTATTTGTTTTTATCACAAAACATTAAAAGCCCAAAGACTAAAATATATATTTTTTCGAATATTTAAATTTTAAAGCTGTTTTTATGCTAAAAGAATTTGAATTCAGACAAAATTAACAGTAATTAACAAATGCTCCCTTTATATAGTTGGTTAGTTAAAGTGTCAAATAATCTACGAATCCTTAACGCCTAAAACGATAAAATATATCTGATACTTTGTGTCATTTGTTATTGTTTTTTTAATTTTTTTTTGGAATGAGTGTTTCTTCCAAATTGATAGACCCATTATTTACAGTTCGTTCTTATGGTGTTATACCACGGTTTACAAATACAGGGTGCGAGGGATACCAAATACTTGGAGAACATTGTCCTTTTTTCATTAATTCTTTTGAAACCCCATGGTAGGAAAGACTTCCCCTTTCTTTTGTAATTTAATCCTCTGAACCCTAATGCTTTGTAGACAATGACTTTTGTTATGTTTAATCTTCTGATGCTTGTGGGTGTTGATTCTATCACAAGGACAAGTTTACCGTGATGTTTGCGAGCTATCTCTTTACCATCAACCAGTAAAACATATTATTGTGAGCGATTCTTCTAAGAAAGTGCTTTGATGTTTCGCTTATATCATCCATCAAAACTTACAATTAACTAGCTTTTATTGGTTCCTGGCTCATTTACAATCAGAATATACATTAAAAAGAAACGGTTATGCAATCTTCATTAAAATAACAATTTTATTTTAAGGATGAATTAAGAAGGATTGGCAAAATTTTACCTTTTCGTTAACTCGAGTAATCTGTCGATCGATTCCTACATATTTGTCAAAGACAAAATCTGCAGTACCTTACGAATTATATGATATAAAGGATTGTCATAGAACATCAACTATACCACCAACCAGAATAACAGAAGTCTATCGGTGTTGACATGAATAGCAATTATATGGTAATTTTTATGAATTCCCTGTTACAAAACTCTGAACTTTTAAAAAAACTAAGGATTCTCTTATCCCAGGAAAAGATTACTTTAGCCGTATTTGGCAGAACTGTTTGGAAATTGGATCCTCAATGCTCTTCAACTTTGTACTTTTTTGACAAAATGTCAGAACTGAACCATTGTCATATATATTATAGGTATTAGAAAGAGAATGCTAAGTTGGAGACTTGTACCATTTTGACACATACCTCGATAGATAATTCCCTACCTTTCCAACAGGTTTTCTTTTGTGTATTTATGATTTTTAGCTTCTGAAAGGAGTTATGAGATTTGAAGATCGTTACAACCAAATGTATTGAGTGTATAGGTTAAGATAATATCTTTGGTTAGTTTGCTTGCTAGATGAACCGGGAAGTCATTATTATCTATACTACCGGCTCCATTCGAAGCAACATAGTCCTACAGGCAGATAGATTGGTTATCTGTCGGTGTAGTCAAATCTTACAGAACTTACTTCACATACAGCTAGGACAAAATACCAATATGGTTGTCGCATCAGTAGTATCGATTTTTTTTTTAAACGATATAAGTTACCTGAGAATGAGGGAATCAGAATGTCTCAGATAAGGATTATCTAAAATATGGAAAACGAATTCTTAGGCTGTCCTATGAACAAAACACCAAATATGAATTTGTAAGAATTTTTTTCCTATTGTGAACTTTCTGTTTTAGTGTATCATTATTCAGCAGAGATCAGTATATTGTATGTCCCCGAAAGCATCAATGTTTTGACATGAATAATGTCTTATTTCTTAAAATAAATGTGCATCAAAGAATACGATGGAATGTACTATGTTAAGATTTTTCCTGTTTCCGGCCAAGTTGGGAGCAGAATTTGAATTTTCTTCTTTTTTCATCTTTATTTGGTGATATAACCCAAATACATATTATTCTTCCTGGTTGTCTTAATTTTCGGCAGTAAGCCTCTGGTGGAGATTATTTAGAAATCGACACTGAAAGCAAAACAAATAAAACGTTTTACTTTTCTTCATCAATAAAGCAATTTGTAGGCTAAATGTAATATCTCTTTAAAGTATATTTACATAGATAAGGTTGATACCGTCATTAGTCTAATTTTACTATAAATTCTTCATGATTAGTTGAATTATAAAAATAATGTTTCAAAATATATCTACATAACACACAATAAGAAGAAGAAAGTCACATCTTAAAAATCCAGAAATGTTTCTAAATTTGAAGTACACAAGTGTACTAACGAAAACAACATATCATTAATCAAAACTGTGGTTTGATATTAGAACTTGAATGGATAGTAAAAGTTGAACATATTCAATATACTTTGAAATCCAAAACAAACTTTACAAAAATTACAAAGCACTATAAAACTTAACAGATATTCAAAAAATCGCGCCAAAAAGGATGCAGTAAAAAATGACAAATCGATCTCCCTTGTCATGACTGTCAACGATGATGAGTGATCTCCCTTTAATTTTATTTATTGGACAGGTTCATTAGCAGAAGGAAGTGAAGCCTCTTTTAAAACTTTAAGGCGATTCCGAACTGTGACAAATTGCCTTTTATTACTAGCATTAATTAGAAGTGGAATATTAAAACAATTCTTAGAGCTTTAATGGGTTAAACGTACAATCATTTTCAATATATCTGCAACAGTAAAAAGAAAAAAATTATAAATATATCGAACTCCAACGAAAATTCAAATGGGGAAAGTCCATTATCAAATTGAAATATCAAAAGATTGTTGGTTCTTCCTATCTTTACATTTCAATCCCAAAGATAAGGCTTCTTCATAGGTATTGAACGATTTGAACCAAACATGTTTTAACAGATAAAAATTGAGGTTTGTTGCACTCGAAAGTTAAAGTCATAAGAAACCTCAAAAAAAAAAAAATATGCATATGTTTTTTTTATAACTAAATGGATAGTTTTCATTATACAACTTATGTACATATACTTTTTTCTTTAATTTGTCCACATTTAGAAGAAGTTTACTTAATTTTAATTGCTTGCTTCCAGGAAGCAATTCGCCGACATATTTTCCGTATGCATAAGTGACCCGAGCGTAACCCTCCTCGTAAAAATCCGGTGACCAAAATACGCATGGATCTGTCATTGAAATAAACAAATATCTGATTATACATGTTAAACACGTGCTCAATACCCATGCTTTTTGTGATTTGTTTACTTTAAGGTGTCAATCGGTAAAACTCGGCTTCAAAACACGGCATTTAATGAGCAGCCATATTTGTAAAATCATAACAAACAGAGAGAAAACAAATTGACGATTATATGATATATTTGCGAAAATAATGATAAAATCGTGCACAGAGGACTAAGTTTATGATGTATACATGCATTGGTTCAAGAATTGGACAAACATTATTTTTCACCACTCACTCGTTTCATATGACTTTAATTAATAAATAAAATTGTAAGTGCCATTGGAGTAAAAAATTAAACACGTACATATACTGCATACTATACCCGAAGGTATTAAACGCTCCAGCGTCAATTATTTGACAATAAATATAAATCATGGACTGGTACACATCCGAATGTATTAATCTCATTTGACTGTTTCAAATTTTGTATTCTAAGAGTTTCTGTTGAAGTAAATGTGCATTGAATCTGATGTTCAGTAGTTGTCATTTGTTGATTTGGTTCAAAAGCGTTTCTCGTTTCTCATTTTTTTTATATATAGATTCGACCGTTGATTTTTTCGATTGAATGGTTTTACAGTGATAATATTTTGGGACCCTTTATAGCTTGCTGTTCGGTGTGAGCCAAAGCTCTGCGTTAAAGATCCTCCTTTTACCTGCAATGGTTTACTTTTATAAGTTTTGACTTGGATGGAGAGTTGTCTCAATAGCAATCATACCACATCTTTCTATTTTTATTAGAAGCAGAATACACACAATTTGATCATAATACAGATAATGTGTCCAGGCTTGGTAAGTTTTGTAAGCTTGGACACAGGATCCATAAATTATTAGAAAGGATAGAATCTACGCGTCTGGCGCAAATACAATTTGTCACTCCTGGTATATATGATGAGTTTATCTACACGTTTTCCTTTATAATCATGAAATCAGATTCTACTTATTTACGAGAATATACTAAAATAAAAGATAAAAGTGCATATTCATAGATATCTGATACAGTAATTAGATCTAATTAAACTTAACACCTTTCCGTAGCGAAAAAAAAGTATTAATTTACTACGTAATTAGTTAAATTATATCAAACAATTTATTTCTAGCTCTTCACAGCACGAGAAAAAGCTCTCAAAACAATTCGTTAAATAAGTAAACTTGAAAAAAAACAAAAAAAAAACCAACAAAAAAACAACACAGAACATTTAAAAGAGGCATACTCAAAAGAAAAAATTTACTGTAATATTCTTTTACGAATGTGTTCATTACGACAACAACATGTTATTTGATAAAACAAGCATTTTAATGTTCTCCTGTTTGATGGGACAGTTGCATAGTGCTCCTTCATCATACGATAAAATGATTTCCATGCCTTTAGTTGATAACGTTGGAGCAACATTAAAAGCCGATTTGGATGTAACCAAGATGAATAGATACTTGCATGAATATATTCAACAGGAAGTTAGCCGAGGCGTGTCGACAGCCATGGCAGGAATGGTCGAAACAATGGTAGAAAATAAAACGCGTGCTTTCCAAACAGAACTTGAAGGTAAATAATTTTATTTACATCTGAGGTATTCATCTTCTTTACTTTATAACTATGTTGATATGAGCGTCACTGATGATTCTTATGAAGACGAAACGCGCGTCTAGCGTTCTAAATTAAATTCCTGGTACCTTTGATAACTATTTACTTTGGTTAAGCTATTCATTTCTTTTTGTGACGGGAACAATACCTTTACGTGCAATGCACATTGTTTACTGATGATGTCACTGGTTGTCCGTCCGTCTTCCGTTTAAAAAAAACAACTTTTGACAGACTAATCTTCTCTATATTTACATAATGATGTCTAGTTTCACCCCTTTCGTCGTTTACACAGGTAAATAAACTCATCATAGATACCAGGACTAAATTTAGTATACACGCCAGACGCGCGGTTCGTCTACAAAAGACTCATCGGTGGCGCTCGAATCGAAAAAAGTTAAAAAGGCCAAATAAAGTACGAACATTCGCAGTTTGGCTAATATAGAAAATTGTAGTTTATTGACTGTTTTAAATATATATTTATCTTACAGATATATGAATAGCACTTTTCTCTTTTCCGTCTCTGAAAATATTTTATGATAGCACAAATGCTTCGTGAATCAACGGAAATGCAGAAACGTCAATCTTTGAATTTTCATATCTTAATTGAATTTCAAATTGTAAACGGATAAGACAGTTTAAATTAGTATTAATAAAATTTGTCAGTTAATGTTTTACTCAATTGGAGTGTATTTTGTTGACGGGTTATGGCATATATATATAACATTTAGAATCGTGGCTATATTTTTCCTTATTCATTTTAGCAAAAATTGTCGATAAGATGAAACAGCTTGATCAGAAAGGTAAATATTATATATTCTAACATGACGTCCTTCAAACGCGTTGAGAACACACCCGTCGTAAAATATGAATATATTGATTAGGCTGTTCCGATTGCACTCCCACGTTATATGTTTGTTTATGAATGAGATACCCGACGTCATAATACGATGACGTCAGAATATAAGCATTTTACGGGTAAATACACGCTTGTGAAACCGAAAATCATCACAACATTGAAAACGTAAACAAAATGCTAAAATGTTATATAAGCCAATTTTTTTATACAAATAAAACATGAGTAAATTATCATTTAAATTCATCCAAAATTATCTAAATACGTTATTGTAAATAGTTTTAGCATGTCACTAATTCGTTTGCTCCGTTCTTTTACGCCATTTTATAAGTGTGTTTATTTATGGGAACGGCAAATATTTGCCTCCACCTAGAGCCATTTGATCCAAAAGAATTGCCGTATTTATCCTATTAGAATCAAAATAATAGATTCTACCACGGGTTGGCCCTTTATGCCGATATTTTACCCCTCGCTATCGCTCAGGGTAAAATATTTGTCATAAATGGCCAACCCGTGGTAAAATCACGATATATTCAAGCCCCATGAATTATTTCTTAATCAACATAAAAACGCTTAATAATTACAAAACAGCCTATGGTCAAATATTGCACTTATATATATCAATGTAAGTAATTAGAATTCCTAAATATATTTACGCTCGTTGTGGAATTTTACCCGTCTTTAATTGTTTATTTCAATAATCAATTGAACAAAAAAATATCAGCGATACACCAGTAACACCCTTTTAAAGGCATACATCAATTATACTTTCGTTACAATTTGTTTTAATTATTTTGATTAGTAGACTGGACCTTTATAATGTATCACTCATTTATCATTTAGACAGATTATTATTTGTGAATCTGATGTTTCAAGCTTTTAAACTTCAATTAAGATTTTTTATATGAGAATCGCGACAAGTGACTGCGAAAACAATATCACATTAAAATGATGTGATAGATGAAAGAGACTTACTCTATTGGTACCCAATCGCAAACAAATATCTACTATCATCACAGATCAAATCAACAAACAATGATTGACCCTCAAAGTGAACGGAACGTTTCTCACTAATGCGCACACATCGTTGTCAATATAATGGAATGTTATGCGACTGTCCAAATGAGAGTTTTAGCTAGATATAAATCATAGTTTAACCTACCATTTTCTACATCAGAAAATGACTGTACCAAGTCAGGAATATGACAGTTGTTATTATTTGCTTCATATGTTTGAGCTTTAGCTTTTTTCCATTTGACAAGAGACTTTCCGTTTTGGGTGTTCTCGGCGTTTGGTATTGTGAATTTTACCTTTTTTTCTAAGAATTTTCATGTTTATATTGTTCATATGACCAGTAAAGAACATATTTCCTTTTCATAATAGGTTACTGAGCATTTCATTTTAACGAACGTTTGTTGAAATCTGTAAATTTGATATTGATTGAAAACTATTATATCGCATATAAAAACCACAAGAAGACCGAGATCGTCCATAACATTTTGGTTAGAAAGATTTCTAGTCTTGCCTTAAAAGAGGAACGAAAGATACCAGAGGGACAGTCAAACTCATGTATCGAAAGTAAACTGACAACGCCATTGGTAAAAAAGAAAAAGGACAAACAGACAAATAATAGAACACAATACACAACATAGAAAACTAAAGTCTAAGCAACAAGTACCTCATCAAAAACTGGGGGTGATCAAAGTCACTTTAAGTTTGGAATGGTCGAAATTTAAGACGAAGAATTGTAATAAAAACGTTTTTTCTTTTCGTAATCGTCATTTTTAATCGTATTTATTAATCGTAGTAAATGTACTCACCCATCGAAATTCCTTCTTTCCCAGTATAGTTCTGTTAACATAGCTTACATATAAAAGAAGATGTGGTATGAGTGCTAATAAGATAACTCTCCATCCAAGTCATAATTTGTAAAAGTAAAATATTAAATGGTTTACCTCGTCCTCTTTTATTGTTTATAAAAACATGCTCAAATGTTCTTGGTCTGTCTTATTTTCTATATGTCTTATATTGGGATTTATAGGTCTGTACGTTAATGTCACTGAACGTATTAAATTTTTTATTTAGTTTTATAAAGCATTTGACTTTCAGTCTTAATTTATTTCCTGTCAGTTATAAACTTTTTACGTTTCATCTTGATGTCTCGTTCAGCATGCAATATGATTTTAAAGCCTTTACAGGTTTAAGTCATTACTATTTTTTTTTTAATGTTTACATTTCATTACATAAAATACATTTTGAAACATGTTTCTGTATTTCATGTATTCTTATTCAATACAGTCACACGGTACAACATAATTTAACGACAACTTTCGGAATCAAACGTCCTAGTACTCTACACAGCTATTATAAATGTTTTATCAGGTACACTTGTGTCTTTACAGATAAAGAAAAACATGCGTTTTTCGCACATCTGTCCTCGGAAAAGGAAAATCTGATCGATTGAACAGTGGTTATATATGACAAAGCACCACTCAACGTCGGTGGTGGATACGATACTGCAAGTGGAAAGTTCACATGCAGAGACGACGGTCTGTACTTTTTCTCATGGACAACACTATCATATCCAAACAAAGATTTTACAAGTGCATTATTCGTGAATGGAAATGGCATAGCAGAGAACATTGTAGACAATGACGTAACTAACGATGCGATGACTGGTTCCAGCAGTGCTATATTTCAAATGAGAAAGGGAGATGTTGCATGGATAGGTGTTGTTGGAGCCGAAGGAACGTACCTTTAACATACTTGGACAAAAGGCATACCGGCATCTGTGTTTACTGGATTTAAAATTGACTGATGTATTTGAAACTAATTATGCTTATATGTTGCAATAGATGGCTATATAAAATTTATTTGCAAATGTATAACTATTATTGTTTTAAAGACTTTCCAATGCAATCGACATAGGTAGAAAAAAATAGGTATGAACTAGACATGCATTAAAAAAAAAAATATTCATAAAAAAAAATCCTTAAAAAAAATGCTGTTTCCTTGTCTTGACAATTTCAATTATGAATTGAGATAACACCGTAAACTTTTACAAGAAGCTTAAGACGACCAATATTTCCGACGTACACAACAAGACAGTATGGTGAATGAATTATAATCCAGCTTACAATGAAGGCATTGTCAAGATTAATTAGAAATACCAGAAATTCTGTTTAAAATAAGAAATATGAAAGACTAGATACCATTGAAATATATAAGCAACAACACAAACTAAGTTTGATAACGAAAAATAACCACGACAAAACACTGAACACCTATAGCGTTGTCGTTGGTTTTGTGATTTTTGTTTCGTATTATCCTTTTTTCTTTGACTTATGATTTTGTTTTGTCCCTCTGGTATATTTTGACTTTTTTTCGAAATAACTTGCAAATGCAGATTGTCTCTGAGATACCATATCAAACAAAACAAAAAAGGTCAATGGTGCAAACATAACTTCTCAATCAGCTAAACAAATATAGTAAAAACAATATACTAGAATTCAATTGTTGTTTGCCACTCCTTCAAACAAAATATAACTTTCGTTAATCTTTTGATGTCCCTTTCGGTCAAATAGCGTTTTAAGTTTCTATGTATGGATCCAAATGTTTAGGTTTGAGCGTTACTTGTAAGAGTAAATCCAATAAAGCGCCACAGAAAAAAAATAACAGAACAGCTTGATTTAAACTTAATACATTAAACGACAACACTTATAAATAATGACAACTTACAACACACATTGGCTCCTAATTTCGGGAAACACCGAAAATATATGACGGGTTAAAAAAGATCTGTACTCTGCGTTAAACAAAAACTGCGTTATGTGGAAGAACGACTGAAGTCAACACTGCATAAGGTTCACGATCACAATCACCGATGGGTTAACCGACATGAAGTGTCGGTATCTCATCTCACAGTGTGGTCGACTAAAATACCAATAAAATCGTCTTACCTGAAACTCACTATATGCTTCCTTTTCCCGACATTTATAGTACGTGTGAATTGACATAGAGGGTGATACATTTAAACCAGGAGACCCTGTTTCCTTTTCATAGCGATGGAGGGCATTCGAACCCCTCAATGTTGTAGTTGTGGCCGTGGTTTGTCTCTTCCTATTCTATTTACCAGATTCAAACATTGGTAAACTACTGTCAATTTAACTCGCAACACAAAATTTTCACCACTCTGCCCTACCGAAGACCCTTTCGTGTATGAAAATGGATCATTAAAACAAATGATTCACAATTCTACAATCAAATTCCACATTTGGAATTGCACGATGTCAATTTTTTTCCCTGATTGTTACTGACGTCCTACAATATATTAAATATATGTTTGATGATTACTGATTGATATTTTAGTCTTAGACACTTTAAGTTTTATTAGTTGTTCTTGGCTTTGAAATAACTTTCAGTATCTCTTAGAACTCTAAGACCCTTTCTTTGTGTTTTGACTTGTAAGAGTTTTTATGTGCACTGTATCGTTCTGATGAGTAAACCCTTTCTAAACTGATTTTTATATTTTTTCTCATGTGGTGTTATAGAACCACATGAGAAAAAATATAAAAATCAGTTGAGAAAGGGTTTACTCATCATCACATATTCTGTTAGTGCTTGACCCAAGTAAAAGCCTGTAATTCAGTGGTTGTCATTTGTTGATGTATATCATAATTGTTTTTCATTTATCAATCAGCATTGAACCACATAAAAAAACCTTTAAAAAAAACCCAAAAGGACAAGCGGTTTGTTTCATTCAATCATTTGATATTACTAAATAACTACCTCTGTACTGAATAATGAATCCCTAAATAAATAATACAAGGTTCTTTTTTTTTTGTTTATTCATGTCGACTAGTAAATCATTATTTTTTTTTAAAATTAAGAAATAACAAAATTAACAAAAATAATGAATTCCGCAGAAATTTCAAAACTTAAAGTTATTTACCGTGTCAGAATCAAACGCTCAAACAACTGTCATATTCTTAACTTGGTTCAGGAATTTCCTTATGTTGAAAATGGTGGATAACTACTATGTTTCATTGTCAATATATGAAATTTGCTCATATGTGGTATTAATTAGAAACTATGTTCAGTGATGAGGTACAAGGACAGTTGTTTATTAATATTTTCAGTCGATGTGGTCGTCTTTTATAAGGCTGTATGTTAATTCTAGTAATCTGCGACATATTTTGTATTTACTATTATTTAATGTTACTGTTGTTATTCGACAGTAAAAGGATTATAGGGTTATTGCATGAATATTAGGGAATATTGTACCGAGGAAAATTTTATATTGCACGAGCTTGTGAGTGCAATATATGTTCTACGAGGGACAATATTCTCAAATATTCATATAACCCTTTTATTGAATAGCAATATAATATTTTAAAGTAAAAATTGGTTTAAACAAAGATTTTGTTGTTGATGACGTCATGAATTTGAAGATTTATTGCACAAGTGCAATATTAGAATTTATTGCACGCTAACTTTTGGTTACGTTCTGTGGGAAATATTATATTGCTATACAATAAAATATATTATTCCACTTTAAAATAATAGAATACAATTTAAAATTATGACCATAAAATACACTTTTGGATACAGATAAATATATGCGCAAGACGCATGTTTATGAAAAAAACTTTCATGAGGTGAACTTTGTAGACGAAACACGCGTCCAGCAATGTTCGTCAACTTCGTACTCTATTTGGCTTATTAAACATTGTTTTGATTCGAGCGTCACTGATGCGTCTTTTGTAGACGAAACGCGCATCTGGCATACATAAAAAAATATAATCCTGGTAACTATGATGAGTTTATTTCCTGACTGAATTGCAACCTCAGTTTAAGTATAAACAATTTCAAAGTTTTTCAGTATTATCTTCTATGTATTTAACCTTAATGTATAATGTTTTGAAGATGTCTTACCAAAATTTATTAGATATGAGAAATTGAAATGACAATATTTCTACTTTAATCAATCATGAGATAGACTTTATAGTTTCTGTATTATTCTCAACATCTAGTTCTTTCTTTGGCATGTTTGGGGAAGATGCGGTACAAAGTATAAATTCCGGAGACATTTAACGTTATTTTTCATGATAGTTCCAAAGGAGAAAACAGATTAAGGAATTTCGAACATCATCTCTTTAGTAAATAATGTAGGGTATATTTGAAAAAAAATGAGATATCAAGATTTGATGCAAAAATAATGACTTTATCACGTAGAAACAATATTGAAATGTCAATGAACATATGATATTTGTTGAAATAGCCATCATTATTTCATTTAAAAAAAAAGAAAAAATCCGAGATTATGATGAAACCATGTAAATACATTGTCAATCCTTAAATGTCAATGACATTTAGAATTAACGTTAAATGATATCATGTAGGTGGTGTTATATTATACCCATTTTAAAAATGCCAATTACAAATGGCACTATATAAGTAAAAAGTCTATCTGATATTTTAATTATAGGTTTAATATTTTCTCTTCTCTTTTGGTTAATTATGAAAGGGATTTAGGTTCTTTTCAAACAATGGACTTCAGAGATTGTGATATAAAAAAAAGTCTGAAATTATTCATGATATTTTTTAAAGATCATAATACTAGGTCGCCCTACTTGAAATGAATACAGCATGTACAAAGAATGCATAAAACAGGATATAGGTGAACCAATTTAAAATATGTACACATATGGATTCGCTTGCAGCCCATGCAATTCCTTCAGTAATGTTTTATATTGATCTGCAAATTGAAAAAAAAATGACTGAATCACACGTTTGACCATCGGTATACATGTTATACAGATGTCTCTGATATAGCAAATGAGCATTGTTTTCTGTCCGTGCAATTATACTGAAAAGTCTATATAAGAAATAAGAGATACATAATCTCAAAAAAAAATAAAAAAATGAAATTTAGATTATGTCATTACTTTGTTCAGTAGTGTTAATTTATATCTACATAAATTATCATGCGCACATTACTAGTTTCTCCAATAAATTGTATGCTTATGACAAAAAAAAGTGTGTTATATATTTAACGTCATACCAAGTCGTATGTATACAAACCAATTTTGATACATTTAATACTTATTTTTTTAAATCAATGCGCATCACCTCAATCTGCTATTGAACAATATATTTTATATTCACTGTTGTCGTACAATCTCTTAATTCATCATTCATGTGAAAAATATTTGTTGACAAATAAGAATAAATATAAATAAAACTATAATTGCTTATCTATATTTGGTAAGTACATATCATTAGGAATTATATCATGCATATGAATGCTAAGGGGATAAGGAAGTTTGAGCAAATAACTGAACATTATTATAAAACATAATTCTTTACATATTCTTACGGTTAAAAAACTTCCTAAATTAATGAAGACATATTCCTTTATTCACTAAGGAATGGTTTATTTATTTGCATCTATTCATGTTTGATAATTACTAATTCCATGAAATTGACAAATACATTGAAATTTACTTAAGTCGGTATTATGCAAATAAATAATCCATAATCAATATGAATTAGCTGATTATATGATACTAATGAGAAAGAACGAGAGATGCTACTTTTAATTTTCAGAACATTTCACAAAAGCTCAAATTTTTCAAAAGAAAATATACATATAAATAAAACAATGTATAAAACTACTAAATAGGAAAAGCACTAAAACTTAAAAATATATGCATCAACATCGACTAACAGGACAAATAAAGCAATACAAAACAATACAATACTAGTATTAAACGTTTTCATCAAAACCAGATGAAAATACTGATCATGGTTTCTTATCGAACATAATACTATCATGAAAAATGCATACATAAACGTTTAAAGGGGTACGGAGGTTGGTAAGGAAAACATAAAAATAATCTATTCCTTAAAATGAAATTAGATCACAATTAGTTCCTATTTTGAGATGAAAATTTATAACTATTATCACTAAATCTATATCCTTTAAAGCTTTTTATTGAGGAAATTATAACATTAACAGCAACACAATGAGTATTTTAATGAAAAATTAGACTTTCGTTAGGAATAAGTTCTTTTTATTTGTTTATAAATAACAGGAGACATAGAGAAAATTGGTGGTAAAACATCATTTATGTCATTAAAATTACATATAACCTGGGTTTTCATTGCATCTTTATTAAATCTATCCTTAACTTTGATTGTTAAAACGAAATCCGCTGATCAAAACAAAAATAGATAATTGGAACACTTAACAAATTTGTTTCAATAAAAAATTGACTTTCTTATCTGAACCTATAAAGGCAACAGTAATATACCGCTGTTGAAAAGTCATAAATCGATTGAGAGAAGAAAAAAACATCGAATAAAACTATAAGAGGAAAACAACGAAACAACAGAAGAAATTAAGTGCAACAAAAAAAAAAACCCAAAAAAACCACACGACAATGTAACATGAAACGAACTATTAGATAACAACTGTCATAGACCTGGTTTGGTACAGGACATTTTCAGAGAAATAAAAACTGGGCCTACTTGTTCATTTATTCATATAAGGATTGATTCATACCGGAAACGTCCTGGAAATAATGAACAGGAGCTCTCATTACCTTTTATTTTCCCACTCCGCTATAAAGATGAGGCAATAAGTTTGAGTGATTTAGATTCCGAAGTAGAAATTAAAACATCATAATACAAAATACAGAAAAATAGAGTATTGTCATCTGCTTAATTAAACATATTGTTTAGTCTGGTTTAAAAGCTAACTTACCATATCACTGGTATGAAACATGTTCATAGTTCCGTTATATTGACAAAATTAGGTGATCAGGCTACAAAAACTTAATAGGTTAATGTGACAATAGTTGTGACCTAACTACCAAGGAAAACAGCAATGGTTGCACTAAAAAGACAGAAGGCTCCACGTAAATTACAGAAGGGAACTGTACCTCCCTGTTGAAATGACGAAAATACAGCCCGATAAATTGACTATCAGGTTATATGTATATTGATATTGTAAAATATCAACTTCGCGACAAAATATGAAAGCTGCACTCACTCGACAAAAAGCTTCATATTGTGACTTACAGCTGATATTTCAACATGCAGACAACCTGATAATCGGTACTTCTTTTCTTTATTCCTAAGAAGTTCATGATTAAACTTACCCTCGTAAGAATAAAGGAACAAGTTGGCAAGAAGATGGAAACAACTGGACCATGGGAAGGCATATAGTCTGTTCATAAAGTTATTGCTGTCTACCATTTATAAGAAGATGCTGTATGATTTCCAATGAGACAACTTTCCCACAGAGTCGACATGAAGCGGGTGTAGACAACTATTGGTCAACATCGGCGGCCTTCAACTATGAAATACACTAATACCATATAGTCGGCTATGAAATGACCTGACTTTTCATACAGTAATTCCAATCTCCTAAACAGATGTTTCGCGTGTGTGTGCGTTCTTTCAATCAACAATAAGAAAGTTGTATCAACAGTACTATAAAATAACGAAAGTCTGATACAATATTAAGACACTTTTATTGTGATAATCATAATGTAGTTCATAAGAATTTTCTTACACTTTGGTTCATTGGAAGGAGGATTCTGATCTTTTTCTTAAAAAAAAAAATGTTCATAAATGGGTGTTTGAAAAACCTTTTTTTACTTCTATTCATGTGTCTGATGTTATTACTATTGCGTTTTTCTGTGTTAAAATGTCGTTCGTACGATTAAAAACCAATCGCCTTAACAGTGATTCATTATAACACAGGAAAATTATTATGTAACATTTTATTATTATTGATGTAGTTTTAAAAAGCACTTAATCTCCCGATTCATAAAATATGCATTATATGAAAAAATAGTTTGCTATTAAATTAATGCACTGTTATCACGGTGTTAATGCCATTTGAATAGCTTAATCGAAATTTTAACACAGTTAAGCACAACGTGAAATATATAACAACATACTTGAAAGATAAATATATCAATAAGTAAAAGATATAAATGTCTTATGTTCATTGAAAAACATTTAATAATTTCTGAAATATTTCCGATTTTTCTAGATTCTTAATTTGGGTCTTCAATGTTCTTGTACTCTTACTCTTATTTCTTATTTTGATTCGAGCTTTTATAGATTTTATTTCTGTGTACATAAATCATTTTAACGTTCTTAAACAAAAATAAAACCTGAATGAACGACAAAGCACAGTGTCCAAATAAAGGTATGAGGTTTCTCAATTTTTATATAGATCAGACTATTGTTTTTTTCCGTTTGCATGGTACTTGTCTATCCCAAATTCATGTATTTGGTTTTGATGTTATATTTGGTATTCTCGTGGGATTTTTTCTGATGCTTGGTCCGTTTCTGTGTGTGTTACATTTTAGTGTTGTGTCGTTGTTCTTCTCTTATATTTAATGTGTTTCCCTCGGTTTTAGTTTGTTACCCCGATTTTGTTTTTTGTCCATGGATTTATGAGTTTTGAACAGCGGTATACTACTGTTGCCTTTATTTACACTAGTTAAATGTTGGGTCCTTTATAGCTTGCTGTTTGATGTGAGCCAAGGCTCCGTGTTGAAAGCCGTATTTTGATCAATAATGGTTTACTTTTACTAGTTGTGCCCTGGATGGAGAGTAATCTTATTGGCACTCATATCTCAGCTTCATATATAGATAGGAAAACAAAAGAAAAAAGAAAATATTTCACAGAAAATTACGATAATCATCGCATGTCAACTGAAGTGCACCAAATTATAAGCTGTTCTTTCTTCATTAGTAGCACTGGTCGTGTTGCTTATTATATGTAAATTATGTCGACAGGTCGCATTCTATTATGCGATAAGCCAGGGTAAGAGTTTAAAAAGAATCTGGTAACAATAATAGAACATTTTGTTTGTGTGATATTTAAATGGAGTTACATATGTGAACTAGAACTTCATCATATGATCACATCTACAACACGTATAAAGCGATTAAAATTGAGCAACTGGGAAATTTTTTTTTTTTTGTAGCATGACCATGTGTTTCAAATGATGATTGTATAAGTTAAACTTTTGATCATATTTATCCCAAATTTACCAAATCATAAAATTCTGTTTACTTCTTAAGAAGTATTTCATATAAAAAAAATCAAATCTTTGTTCATAATATTAAACTCACAACTATAATTTTGACCAATCAAGATGGGTAGCCAAACTCACCTAACATCACTTTGAACAAAGGTATTAAAGTCATAAGAAACCTCAAATCAAAAAAAAATAATGCATATGTTTTTTATAACTCAATGGATAGTTTTCATTATGAAACTTATGTACATATACTTTTTTCTGAAGAAAATTCTTTAATTTATTCATATTTAGAAGAAGTTTACTTTATTTGAATTGCTTCCTTCCAGCAAGCAATTCCCCGACATATTTTCCGTATGCAAGGTGACCTCAGTGTGACCCATCTCGTAAAAATCCGGTGACCACAATACGCATGGATGTCCTTAAAATAAACTATTATATGAATTTACATGTTAAACACGTGCTCAATTTCCATGCTTTTTGTTTATTTTTCGTCAATTGTTGACAAACAGGTGACAATCGTTAAACTTCGGCTTCAAAATACGAACTTTAATTACCTGCCATATTTTCACAACAACACTGACCGATTGAAAACAAAATTGACGATTATACGAAATTTACACGAAAAATATGATAAATTCGAGCACAGAAGACTAAGTTTATGATGTTTGTATACATTGGTTCAAGAATTGGAAGAACATTATTTTTCACCGGTCACTCGTTTCTTATGACTTTAAGAATCAAATTTTATCTGAACAAATAATTCAGTCAAAATGAAATGTATTTCTCTTTCTGTTACTTATAATAAGATGTTCAGTTTATGTTATGAGAAATCATAATTTATATCTAAAAACAGTTCGTTACATCTTTAGACTGACTAAATTATACAAAAATAAATGAATCAAAATAAACTTCCTTATGAAGCTAGTGACCGACTTTAATTTTACTGTTGTTTTTTTGTATCATGTGATCTATCATTTTCATGTTTAATCTTATATTTAACAGCATAGCATTACGAGTCTCCATACAGAAAGCAATATAATTCTACGATACTGAAAAATATTTGAAAAGATATACTTTGTCTTTCCCTTGATGTACATTTTGTAAGTAATAGTATTCAAGGCGAAATCCTAAAATTCTATCAAAATGAATGTAATGCGTGATAACATTTGTTTTAACCATATCTTTGATTTTCCTTCCTGTCTCGATGACGATTTTCTATGTGCCTTTAAATTGCCTTTATATCATTGTATATGTAAAAAGAACTTTACGCTATTTGGAAATTTGCGACATTTGATATTAGATATTGCAACATTTGATCTATTGTCATCATTTGATAATCACTTTTATACTTTTTGTAATATGTTCATATTTCCGAGGTTATTGCTATTGCATATTAATAGCTCTTTCCACAGATATGTCATTATTACGACCTGAAAGCCATCACCTTAATGAAATACAGAATGAACCAGGAAAATTATTAATATTCCTATCATTACAAAAAAACCGAGGAATTTTATTGATGTTGTATCAGCCTAGTAAAATCTCTTGATTAATAAGATAAGCATTTATATATTATATGAATAAATACTTGATATTATATTTATATCAAGGTGATATTAACACATGTAATGTCATTTACATTGTTAACTTTTTAAACGGGTATTTCATTTTACACATTATTGTAAAACGTTGAAAATATACAGCCTGCTGTAAAGTTTCAAGTGTGTGGTAGGAAAAATCTTACTACATGATGTCCACTGAGTAATGTGATGGAAATAGAAAACTTAGGTAATCTCTGTGAAATATGCATAACGAAGTTGGATATATGGTTATGTTGAAGACTGTCAGTATGTGTAAATGTAGAATTGACCAAGTATATTTGAAAATTAATATACATTACAGTCTGCTAATAAGTAGAACCATAACAAATATAACATTTTTCTTTGTAGTATACAAGTTGATGTATGTTATGTAAATGCAAGCGCAAGAATGTGTGTGATACCACCTTTATAACATTTATCGTTCAAAATATAAGAATGTGTATTGCACAAAAAATTGTGCTAACTATTATCTTAATGTGTTTATCCTTTCCATAACAATAGCAAATATAATCTGAGTGTAAACAACAAGATTTTCAACTATAGAAAAAAAACCGTAATATAACCCCTTTAGGCCATGATGAGTCTGTTGTAGACAAAACACGAGTCTGACGAAAATACAAAAGTTCAATCCTGAGTTTCGAACGGTGGTATGCCACTGTTGCCTTTATTCTATGATGAGTTTACTTACAACCACTGGGTCGATGCCACTGCTGGTAGAGTTTTAATTTTCCGAGGGTATCACCAGCCCAGTAGTCGGCACTTCTGTGTTGACATGAATTTTCATTGATATGGTATATATGGTAAGTTAATTAGAATCGTTTGATATTCTGGAACCATGCTTTTGATGTTGAGAGTTTTCATTTTACAATAATTATGACTGCAATTATCATTTTCTATGTTTTCTTGATAATATCAATAAAGGTTTCTATTGTATGATCTGTAATATTTTGTATTGCATGTTTTGATCTGCACCATAGCATTGTGTTTCGATTCGAATTTGGTATTGCTTTATCGTTACATTTTGTAGTTTTGAGTTTTGTAGATTAGAATTATATCTTATGCCATTGATGTGACTCTTTTATTGATGTGGTATATACATGGTTGTCTGTTGCATATTCCGGAACTAGTTTTTGTCATATCTGTTGGTTTTATCAGAATCTCATTAAAACTCTTGTAGATATTGAGCTTTATATTCGTTATCAGAGCTTCTTAATGGTCGAACACTTATTATTCACTTATTATTCATACTTTGTTTTTACATAATGTCTTTATAATTACTCAAAATATCGGTCATTATCACCTTTTTTCTGACTAGACTTCAAGATCTATTTCTTGTAACGTAAATTTCTTTTCTTTGCGAACATGATAGCGATATTGAAATTAAAGTTTTAATGATGTTATGTAGGTGGAATAATCTTTTGCAGTGGTTTCCTGGTATGATGACAATATTTAATTAAAAAGGATATCTGTTACGTAAAATTAAATGCAAAACATGTAATTTAGTTCTGGATAATTAAGCTAATGAGGTTAAAGTAATAAAGTTAGAGACTCGCATTGCTATGCTGTTAGATATAAGATAAAACATGAAAATGAAAGATCGCATGATACAAAAAACAACAGTAAAATTAAAGTCGGTCACTAGCTTCATAAGGAAGTTTATTTTGATTCATTTATTTTTGTGTAATTTAGTCAGTCTAAAGATGTGAATAATAATTTAACGAAAGCAAAAGCATGTCTTGCACTATTCAGATTTAAAGTAAAACACATAAATAAGTCTCCAGAAATTGTAATGTATTTTGTACATATATTATAAAGTTTACTCATACACTATGTGATTAATCGAAGAAATAATCACCATGATTACAATTTGAAGGATTCTATAGTTGTACAGAAGCATTATTAATTCATAAAAAAAGAAGATGTAGTATGATTTCAGTCGTTATTCAGACTTTGCAGTTCTTAGTTCAGTCGTTATTGAAACGTTGCTGCCGAAATTTATGTCGTTGTTGAAACTTTGCAGTTGTAATTGTATTCGCTGGTGAGACGTTGTAGTTGTTGATTCAGTCGTTGCTGAGATATTGCAGTTGTTGTTGAGACGTTGATACTGAAATTTCATTTCATTCGTTGTTGATTCGTTACAACTGTATGTTCAGTCACTATTTAACGTAACGTTGCTATTGTAATTTCAGTAGTTGAGACGTTGCACATGTTAATTCATTCGTTGTTGAGATGTTGAACCTGTTAATTCATTCGTTGTTGCGACGTTGGACCCGTTAATTCATTCGTTGTTGAGACGTTGAACATGTTAATTTATTCGTTGTTGAGAGGTTGAACATGTTACTTCATTCGTTGTTGAGACGTTGAACATGTTAATTCATTCGTTGTTGAGACGTTGAACATGTTAATTCATTTGTTGTTGAGACGTTGAACATGTTACTTCATTCGTTGTTGGGACGTTGAACATGTTACTTCATTCGTTGTTGAGACGTTGAACATGTTAATTCGTTCGTTGTTGAGACGTTGAACATGTTAATTCATTCGTTGTTGAGACGTTGAACATGTTAATTCATTCGTTGTTGAGACGTTGAACATGTTAATTCATTCGTTGTTGAGAAGTTGAACATGTTAATTCATTCGTTGTTGAGACGTTGGACATGTTAATTCATTCGTTGTTGAGACGTTGAAAATGTTAATTCATTCGTTGTTGAGACGTTGAACATGTTACTTCATTCGTTGTTGGGATGTTGAACATGTTACTTCATTCGTTGTTGGGACGTTGAACATGTTAATTCATTCGTTGTTGAGACGTTGAACATGTTAATTCATTCGTTGTTGAGACGTTGAACATGTTAATTCATTCGTTGTTGAGACGTTGAACATGTTACTTCATTCGTTGTTGAGACGTTGGACATGTTAAGTCATTCGTTGTTGAGACGTTAGACATGTTAAATCATTCGTTGTTGAGGAGACGTTGAACATGTTAATTCATTCGTTGTTGAGACGTTGAACATGTTACTTCATTCGTTTTTGAGACGTTGAACATGTCACTTCATTCGTTGTTGAGACGTTGAACATGTTACTTCATTTGCTGTTGAGACGTTAAACATGTTACTTCATTCGTAGTTGAGACGTTGAACATGTTACTTCATTCGTTGTTGAGACGTTGAACATGTTAATTCATTCGTTGTTGAGACGTTGAACATGTTAATTCATTCGTTGTTGAGACGTTGAACATGTTAATTCATTCGTTGTTGAGACGTTGAACATGTTACTTCATTCGTTGATGAGACGTTAAACATGTTAATTCATTCGTTGTTGAGACGTTGAACATGTTAATTCATTCGTTGTTGGGATGTTGAACATGTTAATTCATTTCTTGTTGAGACGTTGAACATGTTAGTTCATTCGTTGATGAGACGTTGAACATGTTAGTTCATTCGTTTTTGAGACTTTGAACATGTTACTTTATTCGTTGTTTGGACGTTGAACATGTTAATTCATTCGTTGTTGAGACGTTGGACATTTTACTTCATTCGTTGTTGAGACGTTGAACATGTGAATTCATTCGTTGTTGAGACGTTGAACATGTTACTTCATTCGTAGTTGAGACGTTGAACATGTTAATTCATTCGTTGTTGAGACGTTGAACATGTTAATTCATTCGTTGTTGAGACGTTGAACATGTTACTTCATTCGTTGTTGGGATGTTGAACATGTTACTTCGGTCGTAGTTGAGACGTTGCAGCTGAATGTTTGTATAGTTATAAGATCTGTCGTTGTTAACTCGTTGGTGCTTTAAGTTTAGTTGTTATCGAGACGTACCATTTGTTTGTTCAATCGTTGACAATGTCAGCCAAGTCCTTGTTGAGAGGTTGAAATTGCAACGATATTTTTTTGAGAAATTAAAGAATAATCATTTGTATTCTTATATTTGCGTATTTCGATGAAGTGCTCTTGTCAATGACCTTTGTAAGCTTTGTACAATTCTTAATTTTGGTTAATTAATATGTTTCGGAGTTTATTGCGAACTCCATGTTCACTGAACTGGTACACGTTTTTGTTTAGATGCCAATGAAATCCGCCTCCAGGTGCAGGATTACTCTCTTCATTTAAGACCCAATGTTGACCTTGGCTGTTTGTTTGCTCTTTCGTCCACTCTTTTTCACATTCCCTGTCTCCATTTTCCATTTTTCTATTAATTTATACTTTTGAAGTCTTGATATTTATTATTATTGTTAAAGTTTAATATGATCTTTAATTTATTGTTTCTGTAAAAGATCAAAAGGAGAAGTTACAACAATTGACACTGATATGAATTACTTTTAGTACGCATTGATTAGCACCTGGGAAATACATTTAAACGTCGTCATTTATACATAAGATCGTACATCTGACATATTTCCGAACAGTAAATATTAGATTATTTTGAGTAATTACAATCATATTCCCAAGTTGAACTTTATTTCATAATATGAACGCATGACATAACTTCAGTTAAAATGATGATGAATACAGGGAAAAAAAACGCCTTTTCCTCAGTGATAATTATATTTTATATCAGAGACTGTAATTTGTTGGGGCTAAATAACTACGATAAACGGTTGCCTTGCACGACGATTGAATGTCATTATTCATTCAACCAAAGTATTGCTCTGGACTCGAAAAACCAATGTGTTTGTTTTGTTTAACAAATCACCAGTTTCATACCTGTCTGTTCCCATGTGTCGTGTCAGCACCTGATCAACTACTTTTATCATTTCTCCAAAATGAAAACATTTTCTTTGCTCATTTAAAGTAAATTCAGTATTCAGACAAGAATACAAAAAAAATAATACAAAACTTTAGCGAAATGTATAAATACCGAGCAACGCCAAAAGGATATTACAAACAATTGGACTGAACCGTAAAGCTTAAATGAATAATAGACAAATAAAAAGAACACCATAACACGTATTTAAGATGAGAAACAATCCCAGTAACTAGAAAATATACTTCAAGAACATCGTGGATTTTTTTTTTTAAAGTTGATATGGAATATTTACTTGCAATCAAGGTCTTGAAGATTTCCGATAAACTTATTTATAAAAAGGCGATATTGCCTTTGACGTATGAATACAATTGAGAATGGAAATCGGGAATGTGTCAGAGAGACAACAACCTCACCAAAGAGCAAACAACAGTCGATAGCCACCAATGGGTCTTCAATACAGTAAGAAACTCCCGCACCCGGAGGCGTACTTCAGCTGGCTCTTAATAAAAAAACGTACATCGGTCCCGTGTCAATTAATGTCCGAAATATACACAAGAAACTCAAATAAAAAATCCTTGTTCATCAACTTTCCGCTCTGACACTAATGACGTTTTATAAAGTCAGAGTAGCAACTGCAAGTCCTTGAATACAGCGTGAGTTGGTAAATGCATATTCAATATGATGTTGGAATATTTCTGATTAGGGCTGGTGATACCCTCGGGGACGAAACGTCCACCAGCAGTGGCATCGACCCAGTGGTGTAAATAGTTATCAAAGGTACCAGGATTCTAATTCAATACGCCAGACGCGCGTTTCGTCTACATAAACTCATCATAAATACCAGGATTAAAAACTTATATTAACGCAAGACGCACGTTTCGTCTACAAAAGACTCATCAGTGACGCTAGAATCAAAACATTAAAAAAGGCTTAATAAAGTACGAAGCTGAAGAGCATTGAGGACCAATAATTCCTAACAGTTTTGCCAAAATACAGCTTAAGTAATCTACTCTTGATGTAGAAATACCTTAGTATTTAAAAAATCTTAGTTTTGTATTAACAGTTATTTTATAATTATGAACATAACAATGATAACTCAAGTCAGCACAGAGTGCTGACTACTGAGCTGGTGATACACTCGGGGAATTAAAACTCTACCAACAGTGGTATCGACCCCTTGGTTGTAAATAAACTCATCATAGATACCAGGATTGAAATTTTACATTTACGCCAGCCGCAGGTTTCGTCTTCAAAAGATTTATCAGTGACGCTCGAATAAAAAAATGCTAAAAAGGACAAATAAAGTACGAAGTTGAAGAGCATTGAGGACCCATAATTCCTAACAGTTTTGCCTAATACAGCTAAGGTTGTATATTCCTGAGGTTGAAAAGCCTTAGTATTTCAAAAATTCATAGTTTTGTATTAACGATTGATTTATAATTACGAACATATCAATGATAACTCAAGTATATACGGCTAAGGTAAGAGACAGTGGGAGCCGTTTCTGTTGATTCTTTAGTTTCTAATTCTGGAGATTGAATTGATACTATCAATTTAGAAAAGTTTGGATAGTTAATGGAAAGAAGATACTAATAAACAATTTATCAAAAATATAATTCCTCACTATTATATAACATACTTTACACTCATACTTACAATTAGTAAATGTGTGCAATTCATAATATTTCATTGTAAAACATTTTCCATCTTTAATCACTCAGTAGTAAATTGAGAAAAGACAATGATCAGCCATAGATTTATTGTCGATATTCTCGGCTCTAGAGCTTTCCATAGCAATCAGTATTCAATTTCACTTTTCATTTTCATAAAAGATTAGAAATTTTTGACCTGATTGAATTTCATCGGATTTATTCATTAATTTAAAATACATGTACATCAGATATAAATAAATGAAAACCTCCATTTGTCCTCATAAATATCAGAAATAAAATTAAAAGTAGGAGAGATGCAGTACAATGCGATGAATACAATTAAAAGTAGGAGAAATGAAGGACTAAGTAATGAGTAAAATAACAGTTAGTAATAAATATACAAGGTCTGTGACAATGTTCGTTTGCTTAGGCTTTTATTATGTTGAGAATTTCAAAGGGCAAACACGACAAATTAGTTTCATTTTATGTTAATTTTTAATTTTTCCAGATTGTTTTTTACCTATTATTTTGTGGTTTCAAGATAATAAGACAAAAAAGACATACAAAAACGAATGATGGTTTTATCTATTATTTTCGAGAGATGTTTAAAGCATAATCTAACTATAGATTACAAAATAAACATGTTATAGTTAATAAATGCCTTTAATACAATGTATAGTTTACGTAATCTGTTGTCTCTTTTCGACCAATATTTTTTGCTTTGATTGCCGACATATAATACTTTTGTTGGACGTATGTGAAAAATATAGTTTTGCTCTGGGTTTCATTTTCAAACCTAACTGTGGTTTGTACATGACCCTTTCCAGCAGGAGATGAAAGAGATCTTTCATATTCAAGTCAGCATTTTTTCCTATTTCTAAAAAGTTTATATGATGACAGACACAATACTTTGTTATATTTCATCTCATAATCATACCGATATCACGTATGTCTTATGATATATTAACATTTTGATCTTGGTATAACGTAGATTTTTTTCATCAAATTAATTTCGTTTCATTATCACTTTTCATCGTGATATTTTATGAGCGACATCACGAATTGCATCAACAAGATTGCGTACCAGTATACAATTAATATCAAATGACTCTTTGCTATCGTTATTTCCATATTTTTATAAATAAATTATAATTTGTAGGAATTGATAGCTGTATTGTATACATGTGTGATATTTGTTTTGCTTTTTGTTCGCCTCAAAAGTTTAGATAAGACGTAAAAAGTCTTATTTGAAATACCATTCAATCCATAACAAACCAAAAAAGCACATATACAAAAACAAAACACAAAAAGGTTAAGGAACAGTGTTTGTATTGTTGTTCTTAAACTTAAAGTCACAGTGAGGCCAATTCTAGTAGTCCACTTGACAATATTTTAAGGATGAAAATATACACGGTTAAATGTAAATCTGAATAAAAGAAGATACAAAGTAAAAGTCAATAAAACAGCAGTCAAACGATAAAAATAACCAAAAATACATATACAAAGGTTGATAATTTGTAGTGCGAGATAAAATCTCATTCACTGCGCATATACATTGAACACATTCGGCAATCCTCGGTAGAATCCGCTATTCTCCTTCTTAGATGAGGGTACGGAATCGGGCGAGTTGAGGCGAATGACATTGAACACAGTCACTCTTTTTCTTAAGTTATAGTTATGTAAATTTCCAGTAAAGACTTGTAAAAGTGTTTATGGCAGACATTTGTTAGATCTGATTAAAATTCTGGATTAATTTTCTATATCATCATTAAATTTCTTGTTGTTGACACAATGCTGAAATATGTAATTTGTCTTGGTTTTTTTTATAGCGTTTGGGTTGCATTCCACATTTTTGACGTATATTTTACATGTTCATATTTTCATCATATTCATAGAACTGATCAAAACCAGGCGTCTGCGACAAAGTTGAAAAAAATACAATTAAAACCAATGGACAGAAAATGAGATACATTAAGACGATTGAAGTCTTTATACTTACACAGCCTCTTATATGAAAAAGAAAATGTAATATGATGGACAATGAGACAACCCTTCGTAAGAGATCAAAATGACACAGAAATTAACAACTATAGTTCATCGTACGGCCTTTAACAATGAGAAACGCCCATCGTATAGTCCGCTCTATAGGTTCTTAAACATTAATTTAAAACCGTTCGCATTTTGTTATAAAAGATAAAATCGAACAATAATAGAAATAACTGCCTTAACAATCTGGAAACCTCTATAAGTATTGCCAATCTGGAAACCTCTATAATTATTGCCGATCTGGAAACGCATGTGATAATTGCTTTATAATGGTATCATATCCCACTCAGTTATTGAAGTTCAAGCATTCTTCAAAAACCTAAATCACTTAGAAGTAAATAATGTAATCAATATTGAATTATTTCTGTAGATCAACGAACCAGAAGGACAAAGACTGACATCTTGTAAAACTTTTATTCAAACGGATTGTATATTCCAGCTGAAAGTTAAAATGTGAGTAATATTATACAATGCTTAATAACTGCAGATGGAAGCACTTGAAGAATAACAAACATCTTTAAAAAGAACTGTGCACATATTCCAGGATTACTATTTAATACGCCAGACATGACAGTTTGTCTACATAAGACTCATCAGTTGCGCTCGATCAAAACAGTTATAAGGTCATATCAATTAGGATATAAAAAATTATAGTGCAAAAAACAATTACCAAAAAAAGGTTGAGCCAAATCAGCTAAAGTCCATCTATACGTGTCTGAGAGTACAACGTAGTATTTGTAGTTAACTAAGAAATACCTTAAACATGTATAGATACCCTGATTTGGGCTTTGATTTGTATACGAGTAGCTATAAGGTGCTCAGCTCTGTTTGTGTGATTATGTGTAGGCTGTCATTGATACAAGTTTTCTTTAAGGATACTACCTAGAAAACGACCGACCGTGCAAGGGCTGAATAGCAAGTCAAGGTCGTTAAAAACTTCCATTTAATGTAGAGAGCGACTGTTTTAAGCGTTTAAGCGACTAGAGAATGACTAATGTTGGATGCTCTATTCAAATACATTTATGTCGACTGATAATCAGTTTTGTAAATCTATGTTAGTAATATTTTTACATGTGTCTCTTGTTTTCCTTAGTTTACATTTTTAGTTATTGGTTGAATATGACAAGAATATAGTTCTAAAATATCTGCGCCTCTTCTTTCAAAGATTATTGTTTCACTGTACCATTATAGAAATGATAACCAAATACAATCATTTGTCTCTTGATTTGGTAATACAATTAAATATAACGTAGTTATGCCAAGTATTTAAAATGTATCTTTTATTGCAAATAAAAACTCATAGATACCTTGATTAAATTTTGTATTTACGCCAGTCGCGCGTTTCGTCTAGATAAGATTCATCAGTGACGCTCGAATCCAAAAAAAAAAAAAAAGGACAAATAAAGTACGAAGTTGAAGAGCATTGAGGATCAAAATTCCAAAAATGTGTTGTCAAATACAGCTTGGGTAATCTATTCAAAAGGTAGAAAAGCCTTAATATATTAAAAGTTTTGTAAACAGTTAATTTATAAATATGACCATATCAATGATAATTCATCCCAGCACAGAAGTGATGACTACTGGGCTGATGATACCCTCGGGAAATTAAAACGCCACCAGCAGTGGCATAGACCCAGTGGTTGTAAATAAACTCATCATAGATACCAGGATTAAATGACACTAATAATATTTGTCTTCAAAGTTAAACGGGCATTTACATTAAAACTGTTGTAGAGATGACCGAGTCTATTAAAACGTTTCGATAAAGTCACATCTTAGTCATTTTGGTGATTTATTTTCTATTTCTTGGCGTAATGTTACATGTAATATCCATTAAGTTAAGAATTCCTTACAGCTGCTCATCAAGCTAATTATACAATAATCTGATACCAATTATGAAAATGAAATTGCGGTAATTAAGTCTAATTGAACGTACTCGCTAAATAGTAGGTACTTGGTTACCATAGTGATTGCACCTGACTGTATTGATCACCAATGAAACATTTTATATTAAAATCATTATTGTAACGAATAAAACTCGCATAATCATACAGGTGAAAACAATTCATAACAGAAAGTAATACACAATTTTTTTCAGCGGAAATCGTCTGCTGCAGAGACAGACGACCCTTCCAAATCGATCAGCACCTGAGATAATTACTGCATGCAAGCATTTTTACATGCGCCTGTTGTCTACAGATCATCCATTGATCATTGCAAGATATAGAATGACAATTTTAATTATGTCGAAATGAACTTTAACATGATATTATGTAGTTTTTGGAATTATTAAACCTTCACTAATTCACAAGAGCTATTTCCGATATAGACGGATAGAAGACAAGTATATTGGAAAACTACTTTTAAGTTTATACTGCTAATCATCAAGTGGCAACAGCAATTAATATTTGAAAAACTGATTTTCCCCAATAATATCGATAACATGGTATTTAAGTAAAGCTTTAAACAATGTTTAGTTACTGAACCTGACAAAAGGTTTACTTGAAACAGTGATACTTATGGGACACTTTATTTGTAGATCTTTCTATAACAGTGGATATGGATACACAAGTCGATACAGCCTGTGAATTCCTTTGGTAATACAGGTGTTCTGTATACATGATGGAAACAAAGATAAGCCGGAGGTATTTTCAATGTGATATTTGATGGAGATAAATCTTCAGTAAATTTTCTGCATTGATTGTTAAACTTGCTTCAAATCAAATATCTCTATTGTACACTAACAACGTTTACCGATTTACTAAAGTTTGATATATTCGAAGATAAAATGAAACTGCATCTTATATTTAAAATTGTTGTTTTTCCATTGGAGAATAATTAGTGATGATATTCTATTGTTTAAAGTGATAAGTTTATGTTAGTTCGAACATTGCACGTCTTATGAAGGAAGTATTTTAGGAACACATAAATCGAACTTCAGATACATTTTGAACATTTACTTATTCTATACCTCTCGTTATGCCCGGGGTAGTGTATGATGAGCTCGCTATCGCGTCTTAACGGCGATTCTCCAACAGTCCAGTTAACATCGTTTTCTCAGGTTAAAACAGCGTTCTCGGAGAAAGTCGACTCAACAACAAAACAGGAATGTGCTAAGGTAGGTTATATGTAATGTAAATGTTTTCTATGATCAATCTATTTGTGTTGAAGAATATTATATATAGCCAAATTTACATTAGTAAAGGCATTATTTATTTATATTTCAATAAAAAAGCAATCAATTGAAACCAAATCAGTAACTGAAATAATATCAGAAAACTAAAACGACTGAAACAACCATTTATCTCGTACCAGGTACTTATCAATTAGATTGTAAACTCGTTATGCATATTTACCCGACGGGATTAATCTTCAAATCAACGGTAAATATCCAATAAAATCGTTCTTTTATAAAGATAGGGAAAATAGATAATTTGGCTTAGTCTTTTTTTAATCATATGAGTAGAGTCGCTTTTTAGAGAGATGGAGATTTCCTCGCTGTGTTGAAGACCCATTGGTGGACATTTTTCCCCTCTTTTTTTGGTTTGTTGTCTCTTTAACACATCATCCATTTTCTTTCTCAATTGTATCTGTTCATTTTGTTTGTTTATCCTCTACAAATCAATTGCAATAAATTTGTTGTCATCGACGATAGTCTCTGTCCATTGAGTTTGTTTGTCCGTTCGTGTGTAATCAAAGTATTTTTCAGACAAACAGCTCTAATTAATCGTCAGTAGTACATGTGCATGATTCCCATAGGAGAGCATGACCTTATCAGTTTTTGTTGTCAAAGAACAGTATAAGGTCATGGTTTAAATATTGTTAACGCAAAGTGGAATTCATAATCACTGCGACGAGATCATGCCCCTTATTTATTTTCATAGAAACCAAGGTTAAAGATTGTCACACTGTCAACCCGATAAGTGATCAACTTAATTTTAGAATACGCCACCACCATGAAAAGTCTACTTATACGGATTTGGGGGTAAAGACATCAGTTTTATTTCCAGAATTAACAAACAACCATTCTTTGGCCTATAATGATTTACTTTTTACTGGTTGTGACTTGGATGGAGAGGTATTTCACTGTCCCTCTTACCACATCTTCTTGTATCTATTCAAATGATATATCGGATCGGAAATGGAATGCTTCGGTTAACGGTGTCAATTTCGCATATGTCACCTTTCTTCTATGCAGACATATATATAAATAAATGTTATTATAGTCAAATTGTTTTATTATCTATAATATTGCTATTACTCAATTTAGTTTGTCTGTTGTGCTGTAAAGTCACAACTAAGAGGATTTAATTGTGTACGAAAAGCTACAAGCTAAACAATTATTTTGATAGAATGAATGAAGGCGATAAATTTTAAATACGTACATAAAGAAAAAAAGAAACATCCATTAAACTTGAAATAATAACGTATGTACCTAATTATCATTTGATATAAGCGACAAGCCATACAGTATCAATTATTACTAACTAATGTTTTTATAACTGTTTGCTTCAATCAAAGTCCAAATTAAGCACCCACAATTATGTTGCATATGTAATTTCATAAGTTGCTGATATAAATAAAGGTTTTAAAGGTGAAAATGTGCCTGAACAAAATCATAATCATAAAACTAGTGTGTTCAATTTGGAGAGGAGTAGACAAAACTAAGACAAGATTACTTTTTTAGGCATTTAACAAAATCTATTCGATCCTCAAAGAATGAATCGCAATTAGAAATTACACATTTGCCCAACAATAGCCATTTCCCGAAATGATTTTGGTAAACATATATACTAGCAACTGTTTTACCTACCGATATATTTTAAAGTCTTTCAATGACCAAACTACTAGCTCATAGATGCTTTAATTATCAAAAGGTTATCACAAAAACTTGTGTATGATAAACAATGTTAATCTTGATTATGTTGGCTGACGACCTATACACAATATATGCTTCTGTCTAGATTTAAAAAATGAAACGAAAACTGCAAATTTCATTACTATGATCAATGCACATGATAGATATCTATGAGTGTAATTAAAGTGTGAACCAATATACATTTAACTTTTGGCATAGTCTGTATATTTGCTGTCTCATTGACGTACATGTATGTTCTCTTCGTCTTCCTATGAGTTTTGAACATCGGTATACTACTGTTGCCTTTATTTATTCATGTTTGCATTAAGAAATCCTACTAACATACAATTCGGATAACTTATTGTTTTATGTTATAACCATGAAATAATTAGCTGTAGTATTAAAGTCGTGTGTTTGAATTTTCCTCTGAGTTCAGTATTTTTGTGATTTTACTTTTTTCCTATACATTGTTGTGATGTTGTCATGATAAGCACGTGCTGTTATGAATGTTACCTTTTATTAAATAATACATTTCAATATTGACATGCCTTGCGATTGCTTTCTTTCAATAAGAAGGACAGATGTGTATGGAACATCCATGCTATGTGATTGTTAGACAGTCAAACAATAGTATACTGTACAAATGTTAATGTTAATACGACTACAAACTTAAGAAGACCATGAATTCTATCATTAATATTTCAAAAAGAAGAAATAAAAATCTTAGCCATGAAGAATAAATGTCCATGAATGCTCAATTTTTTTTCCAGAAATATATATAAAAAACCTTAAGAGAGCAAACTTCAATAGATATAGTCAATTCACAAAGTTTCAGGCTGATTATTTTTAGTGGAACGGACGGACAGACAACTGACTGACGGAGAAACAACGGTTTAACTCCCATAAACTTGCTTATAAAAGTGTTGTTTAACTTACTCTAATTGACGAGGATTGTTTAATTATATTTGACCCTATCGTTAACGTAAAGGTATATCTCATTCGTAAGAATTGTTAAATGTAGTGAAATCATTATAAAATAACAGAAAGTAATCTTCTTTATTATATAAATAAATATCGATTGTCACATAATGTGATAAAAACCAACGGATAAAATAGTTTTAGAGAAGAATAATTGAAAAAATTAACAAATTTTACCTACAACTTCAATTTTAATAAAACAAGGTAGTTGTGCTTAAGGGAGAGGCGAAAGATAAAAGGGGACAATAAAAACTTATAAGCTGAAAATAAACTGGCAACGCCATGGCTAAAAAAAGAAAAGACCAACAAATAACAATATTACAAAAACCACATCTTAAAAAAACCAAATAATAAAGTTATGAATGGTCATGAGTTCAAAGGTCATTAAATTGGTTAATCTGATCAAAATACAAGTCATGTGTTTAAGCTTTGTTTGTAAGTGTAGGCAAAACGTGAACATATAATCTGTGATAGATATTGGTCGGATTAAACTGTTTTAGTATTTGTCAAAAAAGTAATCCACTTTTATTAAGTGCTTCATAGCTCGATAAAGAACAATATTTATTGCATGCAAGAGTTGAATATAAGACGTGCTTTCGCAAAGCATATGCTAAATTTACAGATAAAATCCAATATTTCTAATTGATAAATTACATCTTTATCTATTATATGAATGCAAAAAGAGTGTAAATTATAACCATTTAGTCTTTTTTAAATAAATTTTACCTTTATCATGAAAAAAAATTTGACATACGCATGCGATGGTAAGATTTCTTAGGAAGATGAAAAGCCAGTAACCACTATCTCTTCTGAAACAAAAACTACAAAGACATTTAAGATAATAACTAATCTATATTCTTCGTTTCATCAAAGATATCCATTCTATATTGCATGCTAAACAGAAGTAATTTTTCAGTATTCCCGAGGCGATGACCACCATTTGTTTTCCTTCACTGAAATTATATATTTCTGTTGAGAACAGTGATGAATAACAATGGGGCTCTTTATTGACAATTGTAGTAAACATATTTTAATTAACGTCGGCGTAAGTTACATGGACTAAAGTTTTTTTCGAAAATATATTTCTCCTGTCAGTTTACTGACATTTTACTTAAAATATTGAATGAAACTGAAATTAGATTTGTCTTTTTTGTTACCATAGTAATTTGTAATTTACTTACTTCATTTCAAGCTTGCGGGAAGCGTAGAATGATAATATCAGGTTCAAATGCTAAATTGAAGACATATTAGTTAATATTATTGTTATTGTTAGACTATGTAATAGTCAGGAAAAAAATATAGACATAGAATAACAACTTTCCTATAACAGATACCTGAATCCATTAAATTAGATTGTAATAATATCATTTTGGAATTCCCTTTCCCCCAGGAGTATCCATATACATAATGACAGCCATATTTATCATATTTCATTTAATCATAATTATTATTATCATTTCTATTATTATTAGTAGCAAAATAATTATTAATATTATTGTAGTCATAAAAACAATTGAAATCCACAGTGGGAGATAACAACTCAAAATATAATATTAAAAATCTTCTACTGAAACGGTGGCATATAGCCTTTTCTAAATGTCTTTATTTTGGTTATTCATTTTATCCTTAAAAGGGTTAGTTTATGATTTACCAGAATTATTTAAGATATTTCCTTGATACAAAATAAAATATCGGCAAATGTAAATTTAAGTAGGTAGCTGTAAGGTAAAAAAAGAGTTCAGTCGTTACAAGGCATGACTGTCTAAATGCTGGAGACACTTGAAGTCGTTTTGTGTTTGTTTTGTTAATCAATTTTGGAGAAAAAGTGTGACAAAAACATGTGTTACATGAACATGAACAAACTGACGGACGAACTGTCGGACGAACAGACAATATATGAATGCCATAATAACCTCTTTCTAAAGGGGATTACCGAGATAACGAGCTTCTGTCCTTTCTTAGAAGTTGTCCTCACTCTGATGATGAATGAATTTAGAATATTTTTACTGTGACTAAGTAAACATCATTACGTTTTAGACAAACTACTCTAGCCCTTTCACTACACTCTTTTATTTTTATTATTTTTTTATTTGAAAATTAAAATTGAAAATAGAGATTGGGGGCTTCTTACTGTTAGACTATAGAAGAACCCATTTCAATCTATTACTATGCGACTATTAAAACTCTGATTATTGATTTATGATGTTGATCCCAAGATATATAAACCAGTAGGTCATATTTATTAATAGTTTTAACAAACTCAATGTTTGACAACATTGAATCATTCTGCATTTTCCTTGTATATTATTGGAATTTATATCTGTACATTTTTGTATTTTTCCTTTATTCCTTTCCTGGTAAAATACAATTTTAAATAGACGAATGTATTCAGGATAATATTAAATCTGTAAAAAAGCTACTCCCATTTAATCAGCATGTACGACAGACTTTAATTAACGTCACTATAGGGAAATTAATATTTACAATTTACTTACGTATTGAAACCTAAACGAGAAAACGGACCAACGCCTTCATCTTTAGTTACCACTATTACAACTTTGTTTTATAGTTCTATAGTGCCTACTACTACAACCAGGGCATGAGAACTATAGGTGTTCTATCTTTCCGTCATATCGGCAAAAAGCAACTTAATTCATATGTTTTTTTTCTTTCTGTTATAGCTAGAGATAACGACAAATATGTCATGTAAGCAATTGTCAAAGGCCATTTTATCTTAAGTTAAACAGTCTATTTTGCGTCCTAAATAAACATTTGAAATCTCCCTTACAAATACAAAACAGAAAGATGTATGTCAACTTAACGCAACAAACAATAAACATTTGGCTATACACTATGTCAGGTCCAATTCGTCATGTGTATAAAAAAAAAGAAGAAACAAATTCTTGGATACTATCTAAGATATGTCATCAACAACAGATAATCCCCCAACCTCATACAAAACTAGTTCTTTGATACAACTCAAGTCAACCGCTGAGTATCTTCTTGACTCGATCAAGGTCATAAACCGTATCCGTTGTCGCTGTATGCAGGGAAAAACTGATAAATCACTTCAACGCACAGGAAAAACACTACTTGATATAGCGGAGTATGCTCTTCAAGTTAGTTATGCCAATTTGCGTCAACCGAATTGTCAGTTTGCTATTATACTTTGTTTTGCGTTTTTAAAAGCTTGTATGCGAATACGTTTGTCAGTTAAGCAAAATAAAACATATTGTAAGGTAATACTTTGGCTCCAGAAATTCTAAATCAAGAAAATATAATTAAAGAACCAAAACGTTTCCTGCAGAAGTTAAAAACGATATTAGTCTCTCGATAACAGTATAAAATATTTTTTTAAATTTGACTTAATGTTTTTTTTAAATTTTTCAAATTCTTGCATTTAAAACAAACACTGCTATACCGGTAACATTTCAATATTTGTTTTCCACATTGTTAAATATTTTCAACTTTAATTTACTGTGATTTCTTTATTTGACTAGGCTGTGGCTCATCTAGGTGAAAAATCAGATTTACGTAGACTTTGAATTAATTTGTTAAGATTTTTTACATGTTTATGATATTATATTGACATTATATCTGACATTATTCTTAACATTAAATTAGGGATTACATCTGATAGTATTCCTAGCCGTGATGATGTCAATATTTAAATTCATACGTGTGTTTCTATGTATAACGTGGTATGACTTTCTGGAAACATCATTAATTAATTAATAATTATATATATGATGTTACGATATAGATTTTATTTATGTAATGGTATTATAAGAAAAACATGTTGGGCTTTTGCTATGACATATATCACATACTAATATAAGCTGTCACTTGTATCTTTTGGGTCTAAAACTTGAACTATTTTGTTGTTGATTTTTTTGAATTTATCAAAAACGTGTTTTTGTACAACCGTTAAAAAAGGATAAAAATTATAGAAAAACTTGTGTTTTAACGAAATGACATTCTATATGACAATAAAGAACATCAGCAGTCGTAATAGAATGGTTACAGTTGGAATGTTATTTGTTTTATGCTCTGTGTTTTTTAAATGGTTTTGCGTCTGTTGTCTGTCAGATATTGTTTTACATGTAAAGTTGGCTAGGCGAAACATTAATAATAATGAATTCTAAACTTCATTTCAACGCTGTAATCAATTAATCGGGATTTTAAGTACAGTGCTTGTAAAATGTAAATTATGCGCACTAAGAATAGGAAATTGAAATAAGATCTAACCATCTAAGATAAAAGAAAATGTGTACTAAGTTTCAAGTAGATTGGACACTAACTTCATCAAAAACTACCTTGACCAAAAACTTGAACCTGAAACTCGCACTTTCATCTTCAATGTTCAGTAGACCGCGAATTTGGGGTCAAAAGTCAAATATGGCTTTAACATAAGAAATATTATATCATAAGGAACATGTTTCCTAAATTTCAAATTGATTGAACTTCAGCTTCATCAAAAACTACCTTGACCAAAAAATTTAACCTGAAGCGGGAGAGACGGACGAACGGACGAATAGATGAACGGTACGTCAAACGAACGGACGGACAGACGAACCAACAGACGGACACACAGACCAGAAAACATAATACCCCTCTACTATCGTAGGTGTATCGTAGGTGGGGTATAAAAATCTGAAATAATCCATTGACATAAGTAATTATATTTGCAGACAGTCCGAAAATCTTAGACTTGCTGTTATTTCAATTTCAACTTACTCGAACAATAAGATTAAGTCATAACCGAATAAACTTCAAAAATGAAAATAAAAAAATAATTTTACTTGTTCTTTTATCTGAGATAAACTGAAATAATATATACAGTTGTTGCTTCTAAACTTTCCTTTGCAATGTTAATTTTATGAATGGCACATGTTCCGGGGGATGCTATTGATTAAAAGCTGAACGCAGTTATCATCTAAATACTGTTAATGAATAAAATAAGAATAAAACGGCATTATCCTGTACGATTCAATCTTAAGTACGAAGGAGAATAGCGTATAACAAGTTTATTGTCGTAAAATAAGTTCATATGATATTGTTGATATTGTTGTGCCATAAAGTTTAGTACGTTTAGTACTTTCTGCTGACTGTACAACATTCGAATCGTCGAAAACAAACGGGGGTTAACTATTTAGTTTTGAGAGAAATTTTAGATTATTTACTTTGATCTGAACATCAATTTCCCAGTTCAAGGTCTGTTTCAGATAATATATTTACTCAAATCTGATTGTTGAAGAACAGCAGAAGTTATCAAAGGGATATGTCCACATTCATAATTCAAAATAAAAAAAAATCAACAACAACAAAAACGACAAAAACACAAACATAACACTAAAATGCAAACTTTTTACAGAACCTAATAAAAACCAGGGATGATTACATGTGCTAAGGAAAGGTAAGCAGATCAGGCGTCACATATGGCACCGTTGTGTTGCTCATCTAAGAACATATTCTGTGATAAGTCAGTGATGTCAACGCCTCGCAAAAGAGGGCATGATTGTTGTTACGACAATTAGAACATATCCTTCGTTATCTGTAACACATGATATTCTATGATAACGGGCAACAGCGAAGGAAAAAATAAAGCTTTAAAATCTCACTTATTGAACAGATACTCCAGGTTTCTGTGTTGATTGTTTATCAAATACATAATCGGTAAACTGAGGCACCAAAACACGGATGGTTATAAGAAGCCAAAGTGTTTGATCATTTTTAATTTCATTGCCAATATATTCACCAAAACTTGTCTGATATGAATCAGTCATATTGTAAACAATGATAACATTAGTAGCAACATTAATATTCAATAGTTATTATAATAATGATGATAGTTTTATTTTGTTTTTAGTATGTAGCTGAGCTTAACCACCTAACTGCTGTTTACTGTACACATGTTGTGTGTTTAGGAGGATCTCAGGACTCCGATGATTTGAGGGAGGAGTTAAAAAGGATGCGAATACAGGCAATCGAGCTTGCTCGTACCAATCGTTTGAAACTTGTACCAACCCTCAGAAAGTGAGTGAATTGTTAAAATTAGATGGGAAAATGAAATGATAGCATGAATGTAAATCTGTTTTTTTTTAATATGTAGCTACATGAACGGTTTTACAAAATAAGACATGTGACTGAGGGTGTTGCAACACAGGTTTTTATAATGTTATATAATTATAAATTTATAATCTATCGACTTATTATTATCCTTTCTTAAGGTTAAACTTCGGGGAAAATGAACATGTCTATAGTTAACCAAATGCATTAATAAAGGCAACAGAAGTATACCTGTGTACAAAAATCATAAATTGATTGAGAGAAACCAAATCCGGGTTACAAACCAAAATAGAGGGAAACATATCAACTATAAAAAAGAAAACAAAGAAACAACAGGGACACTGAAGTGCAACAAAAACAAAACGCCATTCCTCTCCACATCCCTGTCCTTATTTATTTGACTGTAACCTCTCCAAGAAGTACCTGATTTTCAGTATCACTACTTTTAAAACTTTTTCCTAATATGTAACTTTTCCTGCACAGAAAAAAATGAAATATATATGGTCACACATGCGTTATTTCCAAAACTTTGTTTTATTTTATAAATTCTTAGTACGTTTTCTTGTAAATTCTTAATGTATTTGAAAAGTAATTTTTTGTGGTGTTTTTTTTCTAGTAAACTCTTGTGTCCAGAGGATGTGAAAGACTTAGAAAAGATATATAATATGTTCTCAGCCTGTCTGGAATATTTTGAAATTCAGCTATTAAAAACTTTATTTGTTCAAAGAGAGTTTCCTCTGCACTCAGGTAATTAAAAACTAACATTAGGGTTGCTTTCACTGACGTTAATTTACAAAAAAGAAGAACTTATCAACACGGAATGTGGGCATATGCATTCAGAAGAATAAAGTTTTATTTTTATGCACATATAAATCGTTATAAACTGCTCGCTAGCTTGCCGGATAATGCTTAAAATGCTAAAAAAAAACCCAACAGAACACAATAATCCAATGTAACGTTTTCCTAGTTTCTTAATTCTGCGGTTTTTTTTTAAAGAAGAACATTGGTATATATATGTTAGTACCCCTTTGAATCGCCAAAGGAAAACACATAAAAAAATTTATGAAAAACATAATATGATGATTAAGTTTTTAGTAACTAAAAATAACTCAATGACAATTGAATGAATACGGATGCTAGGAATAGTGAACATTCCTTCTCAAAAAGTTACATCATGATAACTGCAAATCTTCTCACAATTATGCGTGAGTAAATGCCGAAGACAAACGGAACACAGTTATAGGTTGCATTTCTGTAAATATTGACAATGCAATTTCCCATAGGTACTCCTTTAATGGCTAAAACTGTACCACTTTTACTATAAAGTTTTCAAATTTTTTATTTTTTATTTTTTTTTAAATTAATCGAAGTTTTATTGCACTTTTGCTGTTAACAATTTACTCAATCTACAGCTTCAATTAAGTATCCCTTAAATTAGTCATTGAATATTTAGGGAAAAATATTCAATAAGTATATCTATAAAGTAAGTTGCATTTATTACATACATAATAGTCATAATAGCAGTTCTACAGAGTATAATTTCATACCGGAATACGGTACGTTTCTTAACCTAAACTGTATATGATTTATTTATTGAAGCTTCACTGAACCGTAAAATTGATGATGATCCTTGATACTGACAGCATGACTTTCCAGCTACGTTTTCTAAAAAATCTCATCCTAGAATTAAAAGTTCATATGCACCACAATTTTTTTCAAAGGTCAAAATATAGGGCTGTGCGGCATATTTTCAACGTTTATATGCCCTGAACTTCTCACAGTTTAACTAACACTAATTTTCTTAACTACCCCTACCTCGAATGAAGGTTACCACAGATTTCAATGTAAACAATATGCACATTTTTATTTACTGGTAACATTCCCAAGTTATGTCTCTGTGAAATAGAACACAGAGAGCATAACTGGGAACCAGTACGTAAGCAAAATTAATTTTCTATGAATATTCAAGATCTTCCCAAAAGAGGCGCGTTTTGAGAAACATCTGTATTAACAAAGTGCAACCTATAGACACACATACTCAACTATGTAAGTTGTTCATGATCTATTCAAACTAACTTCAACAAATTATCAGTAGCGACATAGATATTATGTTAAATCTAATTAAATAAAGTCATAACATTGTATTTTCAGATGTCAAAATACTTATAAATACTGGATGGGCCGAACCTTTTAGTATATGCAAGAAACACACCGTAACCTTGGAAAGTTTAGATAATACTCAATGTGAAAAGAAACTAGCCGAAACAGAGGAAATCAAAATATTAGAAAAGTAGGTCGCAATGTTTATTTAGTAACCTCCTTTGTTTTTGTTCGATACTAACTACATTAAACGAGTTTGATCATCAAACTGTAAAACTGAAAAGACAGATGAAATATATTGGTCATCGAGAAATGGGTAAATCTAAGTTTAAATTGATTTTGTGTTTCGAGATTAAAACCTACTGAAATGTATTTCTTATTACTTCATTGTCAACTTCGGGACATATAATTGGTGGATATGGCATAATAATCTAAAAAGCTCAGGTGTACTAAACAATTGCAAAACTTCGATTTATATTTCATTGCTAGTGTGTGCAACATCATTATAACCTATCTGTATTTCTAGCATCTGGCAATACAGAGAGCCAACTCTTTTGAGTAAGACATAGAACAGAATAATAACGACTTGACGTATCTATCGATCAACTTTATGATATTGTCTTTCCTTTTAGTTCAAAGCTTTTATTAAGAGGACTCTACAAACACAATATTTTAGCATGTGCAATATTTATTGGATTTTGTGTCTAATTTGAAAGTTTTTATTATATATAAGTATGGTTTTATTGGAAATTCGATCCGTATTTAAACAAATTAGTTTGTGAACATTTATTCTAATTCTCATATTCTATGTATCGGTCGAACGTAATGTAAAGTTTATAGACGTCAAGCAAATGCACTTTGATTTAGAATGCAACATGTTTGACTAAAACTTGGCAAAATAAATTCCCACTATTGTTTATGAGAGTTAATTAGTATTCAAAAATACAAAAATGACAAGGAACGACAAAACAGCTTTAAATTATCGGGTAAAATAACAATTTTTTACGTCAAAAATATTGATCGGAATATTTAACAAGACATATAAATTGACTCAAAACAGCAGGGTGTTCTATGAAATAATAAAACTTTATGACATTACTTTTTTTCTGCCGGTTTATTCAACACAGATTGATTTTATTGACACGCGTGTTGCGAGTTGAAAGTTACAATGTATTGTTCAGAGAACGAAGTACTTAAGATTAAAATTGGAAGAAAAACTTTAGTTTCATGATATGTGAATAATTTTGCAATATATATCAGTGAATAATTCAAAAGTTCTTATAGAACCAAAGAAAATATCTAAATAGGGCGTTGCATGGTCAAACAAATTATCAATGCAGGTTAACAATGGCAGATTTTAAAATTCAAACATGGAAGTGTCATAATTTTCAATCTATAGAACACATAAACATTTTGATTACAAATCAACCAAAAACTTGTAAAATCACAACTTTTAAAATGTCTTGAACATTTGCAGGAGTACATTGATTTTTCAATAAAAGTTATATTTATGAAAACACAATTATTATGAAACTTTTAACTAGATATAAATGCATTCCTAAAAGCAATTCTGTTGAATGTTTTCAGAGATATAAGTGATTTACAAGAACTTCTATACAATATAAATAATCTTATTGCCGTCCAACCTTGGGAGGTAGACCCGGATGTCGGAACAGGTGCGACAGGTAAGTCCTTCAGATACATTGTATGTGTTGTGTACAAGTTATCATTTTGTATAATTTGTATTTTGACTTTGTACAAATTATAATTTATAATTTGTACAAAATGTGCTTGTACAAATTACAATTTGTACAAAATTTGACCAAAATTCACTTATAACTTGTACAACAGTTTGAAATATGATTTTTTGTGAAAAATGCATTATTTCACACGATAGAATAGTAATTAACTGACCACACATTAAACCTTGTTAACAAAATACACCGTTTTTACACAGCTACAAAAGGCAGATTGATTATTCGAAATTTTTGTGAGAAAAAAAAGAAAACAAATATGATTTTTTTCAAATTTTTAATACATAAAATACTTTTTCTTAAACAAATATCATTCAATAGTACTGCTTGATTAGTTCTTTTCGTTATTTGGAGGTGTTTTTTTTTTATTCAGAAACTTTCCAAAAACGATTATTTTTGTAAAAATTGCGGATAATTTGGATCGTGAAAAGGATCTCGAAACATTTGTTGCCACTTATTTGTTAATTCAAAAAGTCCATAGAAATATGTCAAATCTTTCTTTAAACAAGTCATGATTTATATTTGAAACTGGTACATCAAAAGATTGGATTTACGTGACTTATTCCCCTTCACTTTTGTTTGTGAAAAGTTTGATGGTTCAATACCATTGGGGCTGGTGATTTTATAATACTACAACAACTAGTTTTCTTGTAAAAATAAAAGTCCCTCTGTCTGTTCTGCATAAGTTTTATGTTGTTTTTAAAGTAAAGAGTACCTCAACTGATTTTCGTTAAGTTTAATGCACAGTCATAGAAATTTATAAAACAAAGATCCTTGTTGGAAAAAAAACGTTCATAAAAAAACGACAGAAAAACAACTGATATACTCCTGACTTTAGCATATTCATATTCCTAACCAAATGGTAGGTTTATTCTCGCTTTCTTTCTGGGATATTTATTTGTCTAAAAGTTTAACTGAAGCAGTGAAATACACAAGTTTATTCACAGCAACGGTTCCTGCGCTTTACTGTTTGCTATATGTAAAACTGGTCGTCATCGATTTGAGAGTAAAAAAATGTTGGGCAATACCCGATTCCATAAATAACTAGATCACCTGCTCAAATGTAACTTAGGTGTACTGTGTGGTCATTTAATAGTTATTCAATGATGTGTATCAAGGTTGTTTTCACGATATAGAAGTCATCACATGTCTTGTAATTTCAAAAACCTCACTTAATATTTTGTAAAGTTAAAAAGCAAGCAAATAACAGTAGCAGAAGGGCAAAATAAAACATATTTTGATAATATCAGTGAGGATTGGTATAGAACAAAATTCCACGACCTGAACGCTTTTCTCGGCAAAAAAAAAAAGAAGAAAATTCATAAAAATACTGAACTCCCAGGAAATTCAAAACGGAAAGTCCATTACCAAATGGCAAATCAAAAGAGCGGATAACAACCATGGACGGATCCAGAAATTCAGATTAGGCGGGCGCAAATTTTTATATTGTTCAAGTTAAATTTATTAAGATATTCTTCTAAAGGGGTGCAATGTAGGTATTTCGAACTATTGCGAGATCAAATTAGCGAGAAATAAAAGTTTTAAGCAAAAAAAACACCGCATTAATCCACCCCGACAACAATCCACAATCACTAGTGACTGACTGACTGATGGACGGACAGGGTAAAACAATATGTTCCTGTTCCGCGAAGAACCTTCGAGTAATGATGGCAAGGTCTCCTACAAATTAGAAAAATCTACAACAATCTCCTAACACCCCTAACAAACGCACAAAGACTAAGAGATTCATATTGCATATATGAGTTTATAAAGCTACAGTTATAAAGCTGCAGCCAAGAGCAGAAGCTGAAGACCATTCAAACATTTTATTTTGGTTCTGTGTTCCTATGCAAACTAATCTACAATCAAGACACCAGCACTTACAAATATGTAACAAAGACGTACAAATTGCATATAATTAACTTGTACGTATTCTCAGGACATGTTGTATTCAACGAACTGTGTTTCTAGAGACGTCTTTTGATTTCAATCATAAATTTCGCGCATTTGATAAATTTATCAGACATGTATAAATATATTTTTTTCAACAAATAATAAACACAAAATATTAATTTTTCAACAAATGATAAGCACAAAATATGAATTCTTCAGCAAATAATAAACAAAAAATATAATTTCTACCACAAATAATAAACACAAAATATAATTTCTTCAACAAATCAAAAACTCAAAATTTAAGTTTTTCAACAAGTAAAATACACAAAATATTAATGACAAAAACAAGGGTAGGAACTGGAACTTATGTTTAACAAAACGATTCAGAATTTTATGTTCAAACAAATTCATAACTGTTAGTATGAAAAACAACACAGCAAGTATCGTTTACTCAACATAGATATAGGAAGATGTGGTGTGAGTGCCAATGAGACAACTCTCCATCCAAATAACAATTTAAAAAGTAAACCATTATAGGTTAAAATTATTTATCAGCACAAATCATAAACAAAATGTACTAAATGGAGTGTTTACTCGGTAGATCTTATTAGTATCTTATACTACTATTTATTTTCACATTAGCCTTTTGTTTGTTTGTGTTTTTCTCCCTCTAAACACTTTGTCAACATAAAGGCACTATAAACAACTGTCATACAAGTGAGAGGTTTAGCTATCTATAAAACCAGGGTTAAAAAGTAAAATCACAAAAATACTGAACTCAGAGGAAAATCAATTTGGAAAGTCCATAATCACAAAATCAAAAAACAAAACGCATCAAAAACGAATGGACAAGAACTGTCATATTCCTGACTTGGTACAGGCATTTTCAAATGTAGAAAATGGTGGATTAAACCTGGTTCTATAGCGCTAACCCTCTCACTTTAATAACAGTCTCATCAAATTCCGCTACATTTACATTATGCGTTAAATAAACAGTCACAATTAATAAAATAGTCAAAATATGGGTACATCAGTCATCATCGTATAACAAATTTAAAAGGAACAATTTAACAGGACACAAAAAACATCTACTATCTACGAACACATGGATTGATTTGAGTGGCTGACGTCAGAAAAATTATATACGTCACATAAATTTGTCGTTCAATGTGCATACAAACAATTTTAAAATTTACATAGGCAATGTACGCATACCGGGTAAAAAAATCAAAAGTATGTAAGAATCTATTACAGAAATAGACCGAGATTCAAACTAGTCCAAAAGTTATACATAGAATTTATGTGAATCCAAAAATTGTTAATTCCACTACGCCATTGATTGATTTTGACGTTTGTGGTTCAACGTATATAGTAATTCATAATAAAAAATATTATATGATAATGACATATTATAGACAAATATCATACTGACGGGATCTTTTAAAGTACAGAGTCACGTTATAAGCACAAAAGAAATACAAAGAGTCACATATACAAAACAAATCACCAAAAAATGAAAGCCAATACAAACACATTGACGAGATGTATAAGTACCGAGCCACGTCAAACGGATATCACATAAACCCATTCAACAGTAAAAGTAATCTTAATAATAGAACAAAAACAAATAAAAGAACAATAAAACATGTTGATAAGATGATACACAACATCAGTACGCAGAATCTATACATCAAGACCATCGTGTATTATTTGAGAAGTTGATACGGAATATTTATCAACAAGGTCTTGGTACCTTCCGATGAACTTTTTTAGAAAAAGGACGAGACGTTCTTTGACATACCCCTGGTATGTCCGTTTTATTTGGAAAATGTCTGCAAAGTCAGTAATATGACAGCTGTCATAATAACTCCAAATCTATTTTCTATATTTATGTATTTTCTTTTGAATAGAGTGCAGCAATTCTGACAACTCATCCGATACCTCATCTACATCCTCATTGAATGTTCAACGAGTAAGTATTGATAATTAAAGTCATTTAAATTGTTATTCCAAAAAAGGTATAAGGAAAAACATCTACAATCAATATTTGAATACAATGGACATATTTCATTTACATAATTAGTCAGACATATTTAATAATTTAAAGCTTCGAAATGATGTGATATATCTGAAAATGAGCTTGACGACAGAACTCAGTTTCAAAGTTTTCATAAAAGTCATCTGTTTTATACAATTCAAAATGACAAAATCGTATAAAAAACAACATTGCAATGACGTCTAAATTATAAAGGTCAAATGTTTGATATCAAATTAGTAATAATTAACAAGAATTATCTATATATATAACAGTAGAAGGGTGTAAGTTATGATAATAATAACTAAATGAATCAGGTTATCGTGTGTAATGTATTACCATTCTAATAATGGAAAATATTGAAAGAAATCAAAGTCCTGAAGTACTAAAAATCGGATGACTGCAGGTTCTGGTGAATGCTCACTGGCATTTGAATAAAATAATATCTCTCTAGCTGGAAGCTTGGTTAATGTGCATAGATGTATTTTTTGTTTGTTCTGAGACAAGTTCCTGGGTAGATGATGAATAAAATAAAGGAAATTCAACCAAACCGTAATAGTTATTATATTGTAGTGATGTATTATCAATTGTTATCAGTATAATCTTGTTATATATTATATTAATATTTGTATAACAGTTATAAAGGTTATAGCAGATCATCTTATACCTCTACAGGCAAATTACTACCATATATACGATCATTCTAATGATAGAGAAATGCAGAGATATCAAAATATGTGGTATGAGTGCCAATGAGACAAATCTCCATTCAAGTCACAATTATTAAAAAAACAACATTATAGGTCATAGTTCGGCCATCACTACGGAGCCTTGGACCACACCGAATAGATTAGCAAGTTACAAAGGGCCCAAAAAATGCTTAGTGTAAAACCATTCAAAAAAAAAAGAACTGTCTTATCTATATGCAAAATGACTAACACTTTTGAACCATATCAACAAATGTTCCTATAATAAAAGTGGAAGTAGCTACCGATTTTCAAAACTAAGTACTTTTATCATGCAAGAAAGTGTTTTGATATAAAAAATGAATATTTGTATTTTAAATAATGTTTTGACATAACTCATGACTGTATTTCTCTTTCAGGGTATAAGACAAGGATATAAAAGGAAAAGATGTGTGATCATTATAACTGTGTCTTGTATTCTTTTGATATCTGTTGTTATAACAACGATAGTATTATTACAAGAATCGCCCTTCAGCTGATGTTGAATGCATATTATATCGTGTTTTACTGTTAATGACATGCGGTACTACTATTACCAAGAAATGACGAATTTGATTAAATTTTAGACTTAAGAGTTTAATATTTCATCAGATGTTCATCATTATCAATTCAGTTTGTCAGCTATACCTTTCATGATAATATAAAGTGCAATTGCATATTATTCTTGTAATTAATAGTTCGGTCATCTTGTTCAAACTCAATTACATTAAAAATATTAATGCATTATAACCTTAATAGTATTTTAAATTATTGCATTGCATTTGCCCTTATAGTCATATTTTGATTGATTATTCTGTACCTGGACAGCTTATCAATATAAAAGGAGAAAAAGATGAACGAATAAACTATAATACAATGGTAAAAACCGTATGTCAAATTGTTTTTATTTATTTCAAATAAAATATAGAAAAATCTACAATCTTGCTATTTTGGTGGGGTTCGTGTTGTTTATTCTTTAGTTTTCTATGTTGTGTCGTGTGTACTATTGTTTGTCTTTTTCATTTTTAGCCATGGCGTTGTCAGTTTGTTTTAGATTTATGAGTTTGACTGTCCCTTTGGTATCTTTCGTCCCTCTTTTAATGTTGTATGTGTGCTAATATTTTTTCATTTAGCTCTTGGTGTGGTTTGGTGTTTATACATCCCTGGCTTTCAATTGATTTCGTTTGGGGTTTCCTGGTGAAGAGTATTTTAGAAAAGCGCATTGAGCGCATTTGATCCATATAGTGTTAATTTCATTTTCATAATCGCTTGGTATCGTATCATAAACTGAAGTCCAAATATCCTATTTTTTTTTTGAAAAGGGCAATTTTCCAAAATTAATTAACTCCTTAGTTACTTAAAATTTCAAGAAAATTCCCTGAAATATGCCTAGATAAAATATTCCGTGAGGTAGTACTTCGCCTGAGTAGGAATTAGTTATTGTGACGTCATGTAAACGATAAATATCTGCGTATTTCTTATATGAGTTGCATATCTACAAATATTTGAATGAGAGTTGTCCGTTAAAATGTTTCTCCACGTTTAACAGTTTGATATATCATGTTGATGACACTTATTTAGTATCCTTCACTGTTATCTACTATTATCTATTCACAAGCGATACACATGCATGGGATCCATGCAAAGGTTTCAAGCAAATTGAGATTTAAAAAGATACATAACTGTTATCTCAACAATAAACAACTCATCATAGATACCAGGTTTAAATTTCTACATAAGAAAATGCCGGTACCATCTCAGGAATATTACAGTTGTCCGTTCGTTTGATGTGTTTGAGCTTTTGATTTCACCATTTGATTAGAGACTTTCTATTTCACTGAATGTCCCTCTCAGTTCGGTATTTTTGTTATTTTACTTTTTTTTTATATCAGAAACATTGATATGCAGACTTAATTGGAATCGCATATATGTCATAGATTTACTCAGTAATTATACAGGGAAATTGAGGCAGATGATCGGAAAACAAATACTGAAAAAAAAATATATGTTAGATATAAACTCGACGCTCAGATAGAAAAACAAAATAAAAAGACAAAATAAATCTTAATGCCAAATTGTTTTGCTAAATACAACGAAGATAAGGAGAAGGCAATCACTTGACAATTGATGTAGAAAATGGTGATTTAAGGAAGCACAATACAAAGATTTTATACCTCCAGTTTGTTATAATGCTTGAAAGTTTATAATAGTGGTATCTATAGATAGCTAACAGATTACTCTTTCAAATTAATGCAATGTTAATATTATACAACAATTATGTAATCAATCATAATGATAATTGTGTCTACAAAATTTTACAACAAATTTCCATATTCAATTGAAATTAGCTTCTTCATGGATCCCCCAAGAGGGTTGATTTACTATATGTTGTTCCTTGGGTCATTATCTACAAGAGGGTGTCTCAGATTTTAGATAGCACGTATAGATCAAATTTTACAACTTATCATATATTATCTACTTTTATGTGGTAAGTACGTTTACACTAATTGCAAATTTATGAGAGAATGGAATACGATAGCGATAATTTGAGACACACTTTTGAAGCTCCTGCTGTGTTGCTTAAGATAATGTTAAAATTTCTTGTGTAGCTATAGAGATGAAAGAGCTAAATTCATTCAAGTAAACTGACCAAGATGTTGTTATTAATTGCATAATAATTGATTTCATAATGATTGCATAACAAAAAAAATGGCATTCATTTAAAAGATTATTCTTTTACCTATCTATATATACCTCTTTTATTAATTTATACTCAGTTTTAAGAAAGTTATAGCATTCTAAAGGTTGAGGATTGGGAGTAAAAAAATCTTTGTATTGTGCTACCTTAAACCTGGTTTTATAGCTAGCTAAATCTCTCACTTCTTTGACAGTCGCCTAAAATTCGATTATATTGACAACATTGTGAACAAAAGGAACAGACATGACAGGTAAACATTTATAGAAGAAGAGATACAGCAGTCAACATTGTGATATAATATTCTTTTTTTGTGAGGTTTAATTCCTCCTGTTCAACTTCACTGTAAATGAAATACATGTAAACTCTTTCGTGCGTTCAACATGCCCGATGAAAGGACCGTTATATATTCATATAAAAAGTGTTGGTCATACTTTTCCAATTCTTGGATTTGATTTTTTTAACGTTTTTTGTTCGGTATTCAGATACAATGTAATTTACAATGTTATCAATTCGTTTGATGTTTTTGAACTTTTGATTCTGCTATATGATAAGGGACTTTCCGTTCAGAATTTTCCTGGGACTTCAGAATTTTTGTGATTATAGTTTTTAAATTCTTAATAAATATCATGCGTCCGAAGTATATTCAAAGATGTATTCGCTTTCTCTTAAATAATTTCTACGTTTTCCTTTTTAATATTTGATCAGTTTATGTAAACCTTCTTACAAAGTGACGTTACGACCTCATGTTATTAGCATATAGGAGTACAACACATGTGTTGACCTCGCCAGAATTTATGAAAATGTGATAAAACATAAAGTGACAATACATAGAAAGGATGCATTATTGCTTCCTTTTAATGAAGGCTACGATTTATCTTATTACTCTCAATGTTTTCTTTATGTTCAATCTTAACAGAATTTTCAACGATATGGATTTTTGTTTTACTTAAATGTTGTACTAATTAAGGTCTTAAGAAAAAATTCTAGGTAGCCGATGATTAATTAATGTATGAAGTCTCATATGTAAACATGAAGACATACGAGTGCATTTTAAACCATTATATTATAGAGTTGTAATGATAAAAAGAGATATTGCAACTTTCAGCACAGGTTTGTTAAATTAAAAAATATTAACCCATACACATTTGAGAGTTTGAATCGTTTCTAATCATATTCGAGATAAATAATATCTGAAACATTACAAATGTATTGTATGCGTTTGATTTAATAACACTGTTTTGGAAAAATCTCATATAACGACAGTTTTGGACTATCTTTTAGCATTTGCTTTCCGAATTTTCTTTAAAAAATCATAAGGGGTTCCGCGGAACCATGTGTCTTGCCACCGGTTGCTGCTGTCAGTGAATAAAAGCTATGTTGATATAAAAAGAATAACATTGATCAGAAAAATACAGATGCTATTCTAAAGTCTTGAAAATTAGTTACTGCCCAAGTTTAATAAAAAAATAAATAAAAAAAACACCAAAAACACGGAAAGTTTTAAAAAAATTGATCGTGTCAAAAAAGTTGCATTCAAGACTGTCTGTAAATTTTAATTGTTGAAAACTAGGTCAATATTTCAGAAAAATAATGAAAAGCACGAAAAAAGATGTATTTAAAGGTTTGCTTCAGACAAAATCAATAAAAAAAACTTGACAACGTAATGGATGTGTAAAAGTAAATTCACAAAAATACTGAACTTCGAGGAAAGTCTCTAATCAAATATAAAAACCAAAAAGCTTAAACACGTCAAACGAATAGACAACAACTTTCATATCGATTTGGTAAAGGCATTTTATAATGTCGAAGATGCTGGATAAAACCTGGTTTTATAGCAGGCTAAACCTCTCACTTGTATGACAGTTGCGTGAAAGTTCATAACATTGACAACGATGATTGATCAAAACAAACAAATATAATAGGAAAACTAGAGGCTCTAAAGAGTCTGTGTCGCTCACCTTGGTCTATGTGCATATTAAGAAAGGAGACATGTGGATTCAAGACAACATTGTGTTTTGGTGTTGGTGATGTGTTTGTAGATCTTACTTAACTGAACAATCTTGCTGCTTACAATTATCTCTATCTATAAGGAACTTGTCCCAGAAGTGACAGTGGAAAATATTGGGTAAAAATTTACAAAAATTTACAAAATTTACGAAAATTGTTTGAAATTGACTTTAAAGAACAATTATTTCTTAAGGGGTCAATTGACCACTATGGTCATGTTGACTTCTTTGTAGGTCTTATTTTTCTTTACATTTTTGATGTTTACAATTTCTCTCTAACTATAATAATATTCAAGATAATAACCATAGGCTGCAAAATTTTCCTAAAATTACCAATTCAGGGACAGTAACCCAACAACAAGTTGCACAATTGGCAGATAGATCTTGACGTAATGAACAGTTTTATTCAAAGCAAATTTGCTCTAAATGCTTTACTTTCAGAGATATAAGCCAAAACAGTATTTTACCCTATGTACTATTTAAAGCCATGTTGGCCATCTTGGTTCCCAGGCGTGGGTCATTGGACTCATTTTTTAAACAAGATATCATAATGATGAATTGTGGACAAGTTTGGTTAAATTTGTTTTAGCAGTTTCAGAGAAGAAGATTTTTGTAAAAGATTATAAAAATTGTTAAAAGTTGTTAAAAATTTACTATAAAGTGCAATTATCCCTTATGGGGTCAATTGACCATTTTTTCATCTTGACTTATTTGTAGATCTTACTTTGCTTAACATGTGTGCTGTTTACAGTTTATCTCTATCTATAATAATATTCAAGATATTTCCTTAAAATTACCAATTAAGGCGCAGCAACCCAACAACGGGTTCTCCAATTCATCTGAAATTTTATGGCAGATAGATATCGACCTGATAAACAATTTTAACCCATGTCAGATTTGCTCTAAATGTTTTGGTTTCAAAGATGCAAGCCAAAATCTACATTTTACCCCCATGTTCTATTTTTAGCCGTGGTGGCCATCTTGGTTGGCTGGACACATTTTTAATCAAGATACCCGAAAACTTGAATAAATACTTTTAGACATTTGCTCTGAATATAACATTTTGATATAATATAGATATGGTATGAGACAACTCTCCATCTAAATCAAAATTTTAAAAAGTAAACGCGGGAGCAGGATCTGCTTTCCTGTCCGGAGCACCTGAGATCACCCCAAAGTTTTTGGTTGGTTTCGTGTCGCTCAGTCTTTAGTTTTCTATGTTGTTTCTTGTATACTATTATTTGTCTGTTTGTCTTTTTCATTTTTAGTCATGGCATTGTCAGTTTATTTTCGATTTATGAGTTTGACTGTTCCTCCGGTATCTTTCATCCCTCTGTTAAACATTAAAATCACAAAAATACTAAACTCCAAGAAAAATTAAAGACGGAAAGTCCCTAATCAAATTGCAAAATCTATAGCTCAAACACATCAAACGAATGGAAAAAAATCATGAAGGTTTGACAAGTAATTGATGGCTGAAAAACTTAATGTCAGATTTAATTTCAATGTGAACTTTAATCAAAAATCCATTTACCAGACCAATAAGAAAATAAAAGGTCACATATAAGCTCCTATTCAAATTTCATGAACATCCATGTAGGTTTGACAGTGTTTGAAGTAAAAGAAAACCTAAACTTTACCGATAGACTGAACCTAAATCTTGAAGGCGCCGACCTAAAACGACAGCATAAAGGAACACGATTTCTCCCTTTCGCGAAATAAGTTGCACAAGTTCTACAAAAATGACAAGGTATTATTCCATCTTGAAGAATACACAGGATATGATAATTTTTTAACTTGAACTTGTGATTTATGAAAATAACCATCATGTCTGTTAATCAAATGCACAGTAAATTGCCCCAAACTTTTTTGTGATTGAGTGTTAAGGAGTATTTAGAAAAATATTACCATGAAGGCCAACTTAAATGAACTGATATGTCATATTCCAAAACAAATAAGTGCGACAATTTTTCTCTCCTACAAGCAGACGAAATTCTGTACAAAATGTGAATTATAAGGAGACGTATAATTGTAATTGTAAATTATTGTCTGTATTTCTTAGAATTGTAGTTTTTAATTGCTTTATGGATTCATACTCTCGATTTCTTTACGTATGATTAACTTTTATAAATATAGCAAAACTATATATGTATGTTTTCATTCATTTTCTACGTCGTTAATAGCAAAGTTTCAACGACGTGTATTAACCCTATACCTTAATGTCAGATTTAAGTGGATTAGAAAATTATGCATGATTTTGCAACTTATTCCATCGAGATGTAATTCAGTAACCCTTGGTTTTAATTGATATTTGTGTACATATTTAACTCTGCATGATTTGCAAGGAAATTGATTGTAGAAGATTACATAGCTAAGTATTTAACTTAAAGTTAAAAAAAAAAACAAAAAAACTTAAAGTTCCCTGTTTTAAACTAAATATAAATAGTTTCCTGATAACAAAAACCTAAAATTCAGCATTAAAAAGTTCTAAATATAACAATAACAATTCTATCGCCAGGTTTTAATTTTGTAGATGATATTAACTTGATGTGTTTTAAAGACCACATGTTGTCGTTATAAATGATGGACGAAATAGAACTTTGAAAACATTTTGTTTACGTTTAAGTTTGTTGAATTATCTAGTATCTAGTTTATCTGATATTGGCAATTTGTCTGACAAATTGAATACTCTTAGAACTGTTTAATCTTAGCTTTGAGGATCATTCAGTACGCCTTGTTTTGTTTTTGGAAGTTTTGACAATATCTTCAAATAATATGTTAGAATCTATGAAATTCGGTTTTATTTAGACTTTGATGGCTTTGTGAAAAGTAAAATAACATAATTACCGAAGTCCAAGGTAAATTCAAATTAGAAAGTTCCTAATCAAATGGCAAAACCAAGACCCCAAACACATCAAACGAATGGAAAACAACTGTCATATTCAAACATTATGGTATAGGCATTTTCTTATAAGAATATATGATATATAAAACCCGATTTTAAAACTAGCTACACCTCCATATGCACAACCATATGCCCCCATTCAAAACATACATGACAGTTGCATAAAACTCCATTGTATTGACAACAATTTTGTGTGAACAAAACAAACAGTTAAAATAGGACAAAAATATGGATTTTTCATTACGAATAGTTAAACAAGTAGCAAAGTTGAGTAAATCTCTTGATGGATCTTTATGAAATGAATATGAAATGAATAATCATGAGAATTGTTTTTCTAGCACCAATATTTCAGAAATGTAAAATTCTTCAATTCTAACAAATCATGTTTCTTTTATGGGTGACTTAAAAAGAAAATATAGTATGGTCATTTAAGTTTTTAGATGGGTTGCTTAGTCCATAGTTTTCTATGTTGTGTCTGTTTGTCTTTTTGTTTAGCCATGGCGTTGTCAGTATATTTTCAATCTATGAATAAATAAAAGCAACAGTAGTATACCGCTGTTCGAAATTCATAAATCGATAGAGAGAAAAAACAAATCCGAGTTTCAAACTAAAACTGAGAGAAACGCATCAAATATAAGTTTGACTATCCCTCTGGTATCTGTCGTCCCTCTTTAAAATACTGAAATTGTGTTTGTGATGACACTGTGATGGTATAAGCCTGTTTGTCAGTGGCGCTTGTATGAAGTTAGTAAAAATATCACGTCAGGAATATGGCAGTTGGTATCCATTAGATTGATTGACTTTGGCATTTCAATAGGGACTTTCTACATCCAATCTGTTTTGAATATTATTTGTTCATATCTAATTATTAAAAAATATTAATTCAAAACCATCTCTGCATGTGTTTGTCAACAGTTCACATAAGAATTTATTTGTTAACCTTTTTTTTAAATAGTTCTGACATAAAACAAAAAGCAAGGTTCTTTCATATGTGATGCTTCCGTTTGCTACTGTTTTTGGATTGTGTTTCGATACTGAGTACAATAGTTTTTTTGCATTCGTTGTCGTATCTAATTTTTCTAACAAACAAAGATAAAGAAAAAATCAGAAAAAAGAAATCAGTTCATAAAGGTAGCAGGATAAAAGTGTAATAAGGCTAGTCACCATTAAACTCTATTCAAAATTAGTATAATAAGGAAAAAGTCTGATTAAAACGACTACAATGGCCTTGGTGGCAAACTCTTGACACATGATCAGTGATTTAATCATTGTACTTTTCCTCGCCTGTACCTAATTAAACATGTTTATATTGCAACTAATAAATTAGTGATGTTCTTCCAGACTAAAGTACTAATCAATACACATCCAACTGATTTAATGTAAAGACGTCATCAACAGTCTGGACAAAGCATGATCTAGTGTAATACAAAAACATAAGTAAACACCGTATCGACGGCATATAATTGTATCATGCTTTGAAGATGTGCTTTTGAAAATTTACCTTTCCCTAATTTAAAAAATAACTTACTGAAATACGTCATTGTCAGACTGTATGTAAATATAAATAAACGTGTATGTATTTGAATAAATATTGCGAATAATTTATCATTAAAAATGTTCATTAAAACCAATTAATTGAGTAAACAAATTGATAAATCAATTCTTATAATTTTAAAGCATACTGTAATCAGGAGGTGGAGAAGTATACCAGCAATTAATGAAAACGAACAATTTACTAAGCACTGTTTGTTAATCTTAATATATTAGCATTAGAAATAAACTCAATATCAGTTCAGCTGTTAAAATCATCATCTAAAATTTAATTTTTAACTATGATTCCAATTGGATAACAATGCCATGCTTCAATTTGCTTTTTCACACACCAAAACCCACACACTGTATGACATTGTCAAGACTATGACAAAAGAAGGTGAAAGGATTTTGGTATTATTGAGACTTAGGAACCCTTATCAATGAGATGATGTTGGCAGCATCTTCTTTTTAAGATGTGAGACGTACTCAAAACAGTAAATTCAGAAATACCATACTAGATTGAAGAAGTGGCAGTCATGTTGATTTTTTTTTTAATTTGAAACATAACATTATTAAAATCATTAGACATAATCATGATAATGTTAGCATTGATATTTTGTTGGTTTTTGTTGTATTGTTCAATTTAAGTTTGGCTGCTTTCAGTATGTGTATCTTTCAAAATTAAGCGTGAAATGTGATAGTTTAGACACAAATATATCGTCTTTAAACACTGCGAACGCGAGCTAGTTTCAACGATCTATTAGCAGAAAGACAGCAACTTTGATGTATAATAAATTTCCTATTTGAAGGAAAAATATTCAGGGGTTTAATTACTTTGTATTGGTATCTCGTCTGCTATTTTCTCGAACTCATAAATATTGCTAAAGTATTATCAATTTCAAATAGGATTATAAGAGAGGGACGAAAGATACCAGAGGGACAGTCAAACTCATAGATTGAAAATAAACTGACAGTGCCATGGCTAAACATAAAAAGACAAACAGACAAATGATAATATAGAGAAAAATGAAGACTAAGCAATACGAACCCCACCAAAACCTTTGGATGATTTCGTGTGCTCCGCGGAGGGGTAAGCAGATTCTGCTACACATGTGGCACCCGTCGTGTTGCTTTTGATATTTCAAATCCGGTAAAAGACTTAATCGGTAGGTCACATTCGTGAAAAAAAGAAGGGTATTGACATAGGGAACATATCACATATCATCTGTGAAACGGTTATTCCATAACTGTCAACCAACTCGTGATGACGTCCGTAAATTTTACAAAGGGATGATTTCAACTTCACCATTTGGAACTCTTGGTTTTATGGCTTCCTTGTGAGTAGTAAACCTCTTTCAAGGAAATCATGATAGGAATTACAAGCCCGGGAATATCGTAAGCTGGGATGTTGTTACATAGAAATGGATAGTTCACATTTGTGAAGATAAAATCATATCTCCTCGACATTTCAAGGATATCATTAGTTTGACTAATACCGTAAACACTTCAAAGGTACCATTCCTGTTTTGTTTATAACATTTTTGTAAAGTTTACAACAGTCAAGAAATGTTTTGAATTCAAATCCTGTTTGACTGGTGATTCATGCGTAGAGATAACGAGTACAGATAAGAATAGTGAAAGAATTGTACTGCAAAAAAAACAAATGCAAACAATACGAATTTATACAATGTCTTCTTTGTGAATTGCAACTATAGTCTTTAATTTTCTATGTTGTGTTTTGTGAACAATTGTATGTGTGTTTGTGTGTTTGTCTTTTTATCATTCAACGAAAAAACTAACGTTCTAATTCTAATTACTGTACAAAAAAAAATATGAACGAAATACTAATATGTAACACAGCAACAAACGACAACTACTGTGTTATAGGCGCCTGACTTGGGACAGGTAAATACATAAAGAATGTGGCGGGGTTAAACATGTTAGCAGGATCCCAAGCCTCCTCTACCATGGCACAGTGGTTTAAGAGTACAACATACAAGAACGAACTATAAAAATCAGTTAATTTAAGGAGTCTTGTCTATCGAGGTTTCAAATCGTCAAAAGACAAAAAAGTATAATGTTAATACCGTTAAAGGAGAAATAAAAAGAAAAAAAAACATTACCCACAAATTAAAACAAACCCTGGGTCAGGTAATGTGCAAAAGAAAAAACGGGAATGAGAAAAATAAGACGTTAAAATATTCATAAAAGCCTAGATCTATTCCGACAAACAAAACAAAACATCGGGAAATGATAAAAGCATAGAAAGGAAAGGAAACTGAATCAAAGAAATGCAATGATATGATGGAAGGAGTATTTACAAAAAAAGAAGGGGAAATAAATTCAATATCTTATTTATATTAACAAATTCTGTGTAAATTTGGGAATAAATGCGGACTGCTGGCAAAAAGAACATTTTGAATTCAGACCTGAAAATCTGACAATTTCTGGAAAGGAATATTAAGTGAAAAAGTGTATGCCATCACTTTGAATTTCTTTTATAAAAAACTGCGTTTTTGACAAACCAAGTCCAGGCTATCCAATTCATTACAATTAAAGGAACTTATAAAAATAATCCTGAACGGTTCAAACGTTCTTTGAAACAACAGCAAAATGGTATTGTAGTAGTGAACATCGTAACACGCTCACTAGAATCACCATCGTGTGCAACGTCAGAGCAAATTATCTTCATTCGTTCGAAAAGTCATGCAAGATAAGAAAAAAGAGCAAACAAATATATATACACTCCATTTGCATAAATTATAAGTAAAATACACAGATAAAAATAGCAATTGAACCTCCACTGCTCATCTTTGAAACTAAGGATAAATCTCGAAATCATTTGAAATTCACAAACGCGGATTTCCACGTAAGCACCCCATTCGTTACTTTATCAAATTCGTTCTACAACTAAATTTCAAAACACACACCTCCGATGTCTGATGAGCAGCCTTATCCGAAATTCGAACTCATCGGCTCCGTACACTTACATAATCAAGGAACTTTACCGATGATAACATATTATAAAACCATTCAAGAATCGCATGAACTCCTCACGTTGAAAATGGTACATAAATCCGGGTTTTATCATAGCTAGCTAAACCTCTAAATTGTATGACAGTCGCATAAAATTCCATTATATATACAACAATTAATGAGTGGACAAAATAAAAAAAAATCACACATAATCGGTAAAAATGTCAAAAAGGGTTACAGCAGTAAACATTGTATCATAATCTTAATCACTTTAAAAACAAACAAATATATTAAAAAAAGAAAAAGGCATATAAACGAAGCACATCAGCAAAAATGAGAGACAAGAATACAAAAATAATCCACAGCTCAACAACACACAACACATTGGCGGTAAGCATAAGTTTAGAGTCAGGCCGAAATGATATTATCAAAAATGGAATAAACTGTCACGATAAATAATTTACGAAGACAAATAAAAGAACACTTAGGGTCAAGGAACAGTAAAAGGGCTATGTCGCAGATTTTGCTAAAAATTTGCATACAATCTTGGCTCGTTGAACTAGAACTGAAAATCGAAAAAATAATACATTTATCAATTTTTTTATCTGAAAAATTGCAGATTGGTTTTTTTTAAATATGGGTGTATATTTGTATAGGAAGCACATAAAATCGTCAAAAAACCTTCTAAAATTTGTCTTAAAATCGCCAAATCTCTAATTCCACGCCATAGATTTTTCATAAAAAACTATATATTGTTGACACATACATTTCTGTAATCATAGGGTCACCGACTTCGTTTTTTGTCTAATAATCAATTTGTTACCTTGTTGGTAGTGAAAAACGTCAAAAATCAACGTTTTACGGCCTGCAACTTGTTCGCAATAACGTTACGATTATTTCGACGTTTTGTTGGATTTTTTCACAAAGAACGCAACTTTAAATGAATTATACCGTAAAAACGAAGTCGGTGACTCTAACTTTTTTTTTTGCATCATTATAACGACAATTTATATATCAACAACATATAATTTTTTAAGAAAAATCTATGCAGTAGAATTAGAGATTTGGCGATTTTAAGACAAATTTTAGAAGGGTTTTCGCCGATTTTATGTGCTTTCTATACAAATGTTGAACCCATTTTGTAAGAATTCAATCAGTTATATTTCAAATGATAAATGAGATAAAGGCAATATTTATTCGAATTTCAGTTGAAGTTCATCGAGCTAGAGTTGTATGCCAAATTTTACTGAAATCTGTGACATAGCCCATTTACTGTAACTTGACCTTAATGCGTAACACGTAATTAATAGATGATAATCAACTTCAGTACATGTACCTAGAATCTATACTTCAAGACCATATTATTTGTGAAATAGTTTTACAAAATATTTATCAACAAGGTATTCGTATCTTCTAATGCACTTGTTTATAGAAAAAGGACTAGACGTTCTTTGACATAACCATGATTCAACAGCTTGAATCTGCTCAGTCACTGATGATGATTTGCAAAGTCTGGGTAGCAGCTGCAAGCTATTGAATATCAAATGAGATGGGAAATAAATATAACATATGCAGGCGAAGCTGATATTGTACTACTAAGGTTGAGAAAACTGTTGGTTTCAAAACTAAAATCGTCTCGTTTGCCAAGATTATGGCACTGAGATGACCGCTTGTGTTATAATCGAGGTATAAATCTAAAATGAGGTACATGAATTCGTCTCTGTTTTTTCTTATATTTTCTAGTTCATGAGGATAACTTTAATGGAACCAAATCAGAAAATATTGTTAATGGAATAAATGTGACTCCTATTAGAGGTTTCTCAACATCTTACGAACGAACGAAAATCGCCCTAACTTGACGTAACTTGCCGTAACGAGAAAAGAGGGAGCAGTAATTTATCTTATAATTTTGGATTATCGACTGTGCTCTTCTTCCCTTTGAAATGTCTTTTACGTGTTAAATATGCATGCTTGAAACCATTTTGAATCAAATACATAATATTTATTTGATATGATACAGTCTATGGAAGAAGCGTATCGATAAAAACTTTTCTTATATCAATGAGCGATATTGTCTAATATCAAACTGTAAACATGCAGACATTCCGTGCGGAAAATGTTGTTTTTGGCAACGAAAAATTAAGAAAATACTAACTTTATAATTTATTGTCCAAATATAAACAACAATTGAGTCTAAATATACATTCAGAAGTTAGTTAGAAGCTAAAGTTTATGTCCGTGTAAAATTTGAAGTGCTGTGTTTTTCTTATATACATAAATAAACAATGCGATGCTTTTAAAATTTCAATGCGATACTTTTAAAATATCATAGCGGTGTTTTTGTTATATCAATATTAGTACCGATTAGTATAAATATTAGACCGTTGTACCCATATTTTGACAATTTTACCTATTATGCCTGTTTTGTTCACGCATAGTTGTAAATATGACAGAATTTGATGGGACTGTCATACACATGAGAGATTAAGCGCTATAAAACCAGGTTCAATCCACCATTTTCAAAACTTGAAAATACCAGTACTGAGTCAGAAATATGACAGTTGTTATCTATTCGTTTGGTGTGTTTTATCATTTGATTTAACCATTTAATAAGGGACTTTCTGATTTGAATTTTCCTCGGATTGGTGTTCAGTATTTTTGTGATTTAACTTTTTAGTAGTATTGTATGTAAATTATCAGTTTTGAGAGCATTAACTTAAATTCAAATTGTTTTTAATTACTTCGATGGAAATTTGTCTCACTCGAACTCATGCACCATCCTCTTTTATCTATAAATCTTTAAAATTTCCCTTTATATATAACTGCTTTCAAATCCTCCAACTGAACGATCTAAATGTATGAATATAGCAAAGATATATACACATTTATTACGTCAAAAGGCATTTACATCTTATCTATTTGTGTTCTAAACATTTTTTTAGTACTCATTGAAGAAATGAATTTATAACAAACGATACGGATTTTTATTTTGCACTAAGAAACGGTCGCGTCTTTATACGATCGGTTACTAGACAAAAACGTAAGTCAAATCTCTGTGGCATCAATACATCGGAACGAAATAAAATAAAAAATATGAAAACAAAAAACCCAACGGAATATTGGAAACTGCTGAATGGTGGACATAAACAAAAACAACCAAATATACCTATACAAATCTTATATGACTTCTTTAAGGAATTAAACGAGACAACAAGCAACGATTAAAATGGAAACACACAACAAAATGATCATGAAGATACCGATGTACAGAAAGAGTCGAACGAAATTATTAATGATGTAATTACAGCAGAAGAGATATTGAAATGTATAAAGAAGCTTAAAAACAATAAAGCTAGTGGCGATGACCTTATCAATAATGAATACATAAAATCAACAGATGACAAAATGATAAATATATATGTGAAATTGTTTAATATAATTTTTAGTACTGGAATTATACCGGAAAGCTGGCTCCTTCGAAATATAAATCCGATGTACAAAAACAAAGGAGATGTGGAGGTGGAGGATCCGAATAACTTTAGACCAATAACGATCTTAAGCTGTTTTGGGAAATTATTCACGTCTGTCTTAAATGAAAGATTATCCACTTTTATTGAAATCTTTTCTTTACTTCATAATAACCAGAGCGGATTTAGGAAAAATTACTCCACCGCTGATAATTTATTCATAGTACATTGTCTTTTTGAAATGATGAATAATCGGAGAAAAAACTGTTCTGCGCTTTCATCGACTTCGCAAAGGCATTCGATACTGTCTGGAGAAATGGACTCTGGTATAAATTGAACTTGAATGACATCAATGGTAAAATGTATAATGTGATAGTAAATATGTACAATGGTATCAAATCACGGATAACATATAACAATGAAACTTCAATTTTTTTCTCTTGCAATGTTGGCGTTAGACAGGGTGAAAATCTATCACTACTATTATTTTCTTTATATATAAATGATTTAACCGATTATTTGAATAGCAAAAATGTTAATGGTTTATCGTCAATATCTGAATGTTTGGAAAATGATCTCAATGTGTACCTAAAATTATTTATACTACTTTATTCTGATGACACCGTCATTATGTCAGAGAATAAAGACGATCTTCAAAACTAATTAGATATATTTAGTGAATACTGCGATATTCGGAAATTAAAAGTAAATGTGGCAAAAACAAAAGTTATGATATTTTCAAAGGGAAGACCTCCTAGTAACGTACATTTCTTGTATAAAGGAAACAAACTAGACATAGTAAACGAGTTCAATTATTTGGGTATAAATCTTGCTAGGATAGGAACATTTACAAAAGCAAAGAAAAAAATTGCAGAAAAAGCCACGAAAGCCATGTATGGTGTTATACAAAAAAGCCGTTTATTTTATTAAAACCTTTCAAATAAATACCAACTTGATCTGTTCGACAAAATGGTGAAACCTATCCTTCTGTTTGGATGTGAAGTTTGGGGATCTGAGAAAAATGATGTCATCGGACAAGTTCACCTGAAATTTCTAAAACATATTTTGCACCTGAAAAAATCAACACCAAGCATAATTGTGTATAGTGAAACGGACAGATACCCACTTGACATTAGCATAAAATGCCGAACTATTTCGTTCTGGTGCAAACTATGTTCAGACGAAAACAAACTGTCTTCATTAATTTACAAGACTGCATATTACCAACACTGTGTGAAAAATCAAGGCATTAAATGGATCAAGTATGTTCAAAATATTCTTAACACGAGCGGGTTTTCAAATATTTTTCAACAACAAAACGGACATTTCTCAAAGTGGCTAAATCAGAGCATCAAAATGAGGCTAATCGACCAATATAAGCAGACGTGGTACTCTTCAATACAAGACTCACCAAAATGTATTAACTATCGACTGTTCAAAGAAACATTATAATTTGAGAACTACTTGAATATTCTTGAAGATAAACATTTGTTTACATTATGTAAATTCAGAGCAGGTAACCATTCGTTACCTATAGAAAAGGGAAGATGGCAAAACATTGCCCGAAATGAAAGAACATGTTCGTTGTGTAGTTCCGGTGAGATAGGCGACGGATTTCATTATTTGTTTTGCTGTTTGCAGTTAAAGAATGAAAGACAATTATTTCTACAAATCAAGTTTTCAAATAATCCAAATATAATTTCATTTCGCTCATTATTTAATAGTAAAAAACAATCCGTCTTAAGGAAACTGTGTTAATTTATTAAGTGTATTAATAAAAAAAAGTTTGTCCCTCCATGTAAATGTAATCGCATAAGCATCTTACCGATCATTTTTCCTTCTTATATCATTTATTATACATGTTACTAAACATGTATGTCATCATAATTACAGTATTTGTTTATCTTAACTATTGTGTCTGTATTTATATTGTATATTTCTCTGTAAACTTTATCTAGTTTTCAGAGAATAAAGTATCTAAATACCCTCACGGTCATCACGATTTAAAAGAGCGTCCACGCGGCGAGCTGATTATGTTCATAGAGTTATCGATTTAACAACGGGAAAAGTCTTTGATATCCAAAAAGAACTGTTTTCCTTTTCAATATTTTTTCCATGTTATTAACAAATACATTTTCTGTCTGACAAGATTTTTGATTTTCGTTGTATCTGAAGTTGTCCAATTTATAGTCTTAGGCTACTCAGTTGGTATCTTCAAAGTTCGGGACATCAGCATTTGTACATTATAATTTGTTTTGATTATTGATTTTACCATTTGACTATTTATTGTAATTTGGAGCTGTATTGGATTGGATTGTTTGAATGAATGTTTCTTTTAAGTAATGATATTTTTTTGTCTATTTCGTATGGAAAGCCACACGGGACCCCCGACTCCGTGCTAGTTTTACAGTGTAATAATACAGTACTTGTACGGCCGTGTCAGATTACCGAATCCCGTGAATGTTTTTGCCGACTCCGCTAAAGTTTTGGACCGACTCCGTGAAAGTTGTTGACCGATTCCGCGAATGTTTTATACCGACTCCGTGAAAGTTATGAACCGATTCCGTGAAAGTTGTTGACCGACTTCGCGTTTTGGAACGACTCCGTGAAAGTTGTTGACCGATTCCGCGAATGTTTAATTCCGACTACCTTAAACTTATGAACCGATTCCGTGAAAGTTCTTGACAGACTTCGCGAAAAATGTGAACTGACTTATTGAAATATTTTGTAAATTCCTTTTCGTTATAATGTCTGAATGGATTTTTAACATTCAATTCATTCAAGTACGTAACGATACATGCCAAAATGGAACATTGCAAGAATGCAGCCGGCCCTGGTTATTTTATAAACTACATTAGTTCTTGAAATGATAATTTTTTTTTTAAATGAAGTGTACATGAGTGTTTGGATTAGAGTCTTCATACTTGTTTTCTTTAATTTTTTCGATTTTTTTTCTCTCTATCCTTTTCTATTCTTCATGATTTACCATCCCATTATTCGTTTTATTTTCTAGCACTCCACTATTCTCATTTCTTTTGTATCTGGCGCCAATTATTCTCATTTCTATATTATTTGCATATTATTCTCTATTTTGTAAACCGTATCCACACCCTCATACGGATATTATTGATATCATGTTTTAAATTGTGATATGGGGAAAAAATATAATGCCTCAAAATGCTTGAATGGCTCGTCCTGTTAACGTGTAGATATCAACTTAATGAATTGTGATGTGGGAACAAACTAAAATATCATATGTTCCCTCAGCAATCACATGAATACAAATGACCAATTACATGTTAGATGTTTCCAAGACAACACCTATAATGTCATATGCATGGGACAGTTTCAAGAGTATGAATTTGTCTATCAATAACTACTAAGTTAAACAAAGTAGTACATTTGGCGAGTATAAAGATGTCTATGGAATTTTCTGTTATTAGATTTATGGAAGATGTGGTATGAGTGCCAATGAGACAACTCTCCATAGAAGTCACAATTTATAAAAGTAAACCATTATAGGTCAAGTTACGGTCTTCAACACGGAGCATTGGCTCACACCGAACAGCAAGCTATAAAGGGCCCCAAAAAATTACTAGTGTAAAACCATTCAAACGAGAAAACCAACGGTCTAATCTATATAAAAAAAAACGAGAAACGAGAAACACTTATGAACCACATCAACAAACGACAACAACTGAACATCAGATTCCTGACTTAGGACAGGTACAAAAAAAATGCAGCGGGATTAAATGTTTTAATGGTACCAAACCTTCTCCCTTATCTGAAACAATAGTGTAACATCACAACATAGAAAGACACACTATAAAATATCAATTGGAATGGCTTAACTCAATCAAAAAACGTAGTAACACAATGAACATACACTGAATGAATAAATTTGATCTATGATACAATGTAAATACAACGTTAATAAAAATATTAATATTAATAAAGTCAAAGAAACTAAACAGACTCAAAGATCAGTAATACAAGATAAAACAAAATAGAGATTTTTGTCATGAAGTCTATTCTCATCTAAAAGGTTGGAGAGTATATATATATCCTTTGTTTGATATGCTCATCAAGGTGAGTGACACAGGCTCTTAAGAGGTTTTTTTAACGCTATGCCAAAATTCGATATTGACAAAAAGAATAACAACAGTATTAAAACACTACATAAAAGCATGAAGACATATAAATTAACCTCATGAAGTAGGGGATGTTCTCAAGTGCTCCTGGTGGGTAACAAGATTCTGGTCAACACGTGAAGCGTCCGGTGCTACTTTTCGCTCATTGTCATGGTTTATTCGCTATCTTTTTTTACTGTACGAGCGATATATGTATACCGCGAACCACAATGTGAACCTTTTTTGGGAGTGAGATCAGGATAAAGTTCGAATATCACGGCCCAAGCCGCGTGTAAATTTCCAACAAATCTATGGCTTCCATGAATTATTTCTTAAATAAAAAACGTCGTATCAACTATCGGAAGACCTCTCGACCAATCATATTTCCTAATATGCAAATCATATAAGAATTATTACTGGTATTTTCCCCCTTCCTAAGACAGTTTTACGCTTGAAGAAAGCAAGCTGGATAACGGCTCCTCACACTCGAATCAAGCTTAAGCAAGTCAAGTTTATAAATACATGTATAAGCCCATACCGCATAGTCATCTATAAAAGGCCCAGAAATGACAAATGTAAAACAATTCAAACGAGAAAACTAACGGCAGGCTAATTTATGTACAAAATAATTTACGAAAATTAAATATGTAACACAGCAACAAATGACAACCACTGAAGAACAGGCTACCGACTTGGGACAGGCACATACAGAATGTATATGTTCCATCTTCAGACATAAATTCATTTACTCTGGAACCTTTTTTAACATGTTTTTTTTAAATAATTGAGTTTTTATAAACAAATCTAGCGGAAATTGTCATAACTCATACTTATGTTATATTTCCTATTTTATAACACTTATGTAGCAATGTTACATAATGTTTTCTTATTTACTAGAACCGATTTCTTAAATTTATTATGCACTTTCTCGTAGCTGAATCTGTGAATCAAGAATAACATAAAATAGTTAATTCTAGCTTTATTAAAATGGAATAATATACATGTACTTCCAAATTTAAATATCAATTATAATATGGGTTTTATTAATGGGCGATATCTTTTTTGCGCCTAAAATGAACTCATTTGCGCCACAACTTATTTACGCCACTTGCTACTTTTGCGCCATATATATATAGGTATCATTTGCGCCAAAAAACAACATCTAATTGCGCCAATTTTCATGATGAATTTATTTATTTTTACTTGTATATATCAACTAAATAATTGACTTCTCTCCTCCTTCATCCATGCATAGGACCATCAATTTACCGCCTGGCAGAGTTATTTTAAAGTCATTTTAATACAAAAAATATGCTGATTCATCTTTGTTTGTTGCAACACCAAATATCATCAAGAATTTGTGAAATTCGGATTGATTTTTTTGTTGAATTGGATGAAGTTTCCTTCATTCTCTGTTTTATGTATAGTTGAAAGAAGGAGGTTAATATTTCAAATATTAATTATTGTAGAAGGTTGCTCAGATAACATACCAGTTGCTTTTTCGTTTGCATGCTTTTCTCAAAATCTGTCTTTCTAGTTTCTGAGTATTAGTTTCATGTAAATAATCTAAAAGCCTAGAACAACTCCAATATCTGTGTATCTCCATCTTATTTCTCTAACAAATGCCTGACGAAATTTATGTTCTTCGATAACGATGACAAGTTTTACTCTATCAAACTCGTATTTCTCGAACGATATATTATCAGACATCTTTACATGTGAAAAAATATTCTATTGATACTGAACAATTTATTTCTTGGTGACTTTTCTTAATTTTTATGAGATAGTATTAATGAGTAAAACCATTTACAGGATAAATCAACAGGAACATACTTTTAAAACCTTTGACATTATGTAGTTATATTTTCTAGTAGGAATAATGAATATCTATATATGATATTTGTATCCTCAAAAGAAAAAAATGATAGACAGTTCTTTTTGTGAAAACTATAACAATTGCTAAACTTGTCTCCTGATTCTGCTACTAATTGTATGCATGCATTGTAAAACAGCAAAAGAAAAAAGATAATCCGCACTAAAAAAAAGAACATCTAATATATTGTATTCATGTGGAGCAAGTTATCAAAATTAGGGACGGTACTGTCAATATAGTAATATAAAAAAATCCGCATATATTCTCGTTTTATACCGTTTACATAAACAAAGACCCCCCCCCCCCCCAATAAAATTCCCTTCTAAATTATTTTAGATTTTAGATCAAATATTAAAAAACTATAAGAGGTAAGAATAAAATTGTCAAATACATATTAATACAATGACAAGTAGCGAATAATACAAAATAATTATGCATTATATAACTATAATGGTTTTAATGATTCCATGGAGATCGCTAATGATATGTATGAAAAGGACACAGTCGGCAATAAATTGTATTACACGGCCGCGGCCATCAAATTACTAACGTTTTAATCACATTAATTACTACAGAGTCGGCATCAATCTTACACGGCCGCGAATGTGCTATGTAATTAAATAAAGTTATCAAAGTCGGCATCAATCTTACACGGCCGCGAATGTGCTATGTAATTGAAAGAAAGTTATCAAAGTCGGCATCTATCTTGCACGGCCGAGTATGTCAACTGGCATTGCGGTTTGAAGTGTTTGTTAAATAAGTCGGGCTATATCATTCGCGGAGTCGGTCAGGAACTTTCACGGAATCGGTCCAAAACTTTCACGGAGTCGGTCCAAAACATTCGCGGAATCGGAAAAACATTCACGGGTTCGGTAATCTTACACGGCCGTGAAAGTACTATATAAAACATGCACGGAGTCGGGGGGTCCCATGTGGCTTTCCATAATTTCGATATTACCAAGGTGGATAGGCTATAGCAGTGTGACCAGTATATTATCTTCTAATAGATCAGACGGATCGGTAGACGTATTTGCAACCGCATTTAAATTCCGCCATTGCAGTTACAGTAACGAAATTTTAGTGATATTGATCCTAAAACATTAAACCGGTCATGATCAAAGTTTGTGACTTATGTTTGCAGTTTTCTTGACATGCATTGTGACGTGTCATCGTATTCATTTTATATTAAAAAACTATAGCAGTTATATTAGAAAAGTATCGCATTCATAAATTTTATATATTAAAAAATCATCGCTATGATATAAGACAAATATCGCATTGATATTTTAAAATATAGCAGTATCGGTGACTTATAGGTGATTTTGGCGTAGCAAACAATTGAATTCATCTCAATTGCATTCCAATGAATTTGCTACATGATATTTATCGAATGTGTACATTTACAAATGATAAATCGTGCATTTATGTTTCATTTATTCAATAATTCAATTTTCTCGTTTAAATACACCTTGCTTGTTATTACATAAAATAACTCATGAAATTTATACACCAGACGTATGTCGTGTTAAATGTTACCCTGTTTTAAGAAAAGAGTCATTAGTTTATACCGACAAATCTGACTTTCTTCGTACAAATGCTAAAATTCGTCTGAAATTTCCCACAATGCAACTCGTTGATATAAGACAATATCGCTCATTGATACAAGAAAAGTTTTTATCGTATCGCACCTTCCATAGACTGTGATATATAATATACAATTTACTGTTCAATCAACACAGTTGAAAGTCTTATTGATCTATCAATTAAAGTGAAGAATATTTAATTTAAAGACAGTAATCGTACAAGAAATTCTAATAAACATGATGACAACATCACTATTTAGTATATGTGAAAAAGGTAAATATAGATTCATGTATATGGATCGAAAGGGATAAGATTTTTTTTTATCTTAGCTAAAACCTGATTAAAGGTAGAAATTCTTTCATGGACACGAGGTTAAATAAATCTAGGAGTGAACGCCTTTCGATTTAAATTTGAAAAGAAATATCCCAATATTAAAGTTCCGGAATAACTTCTTTCCCCCAACCACTAAAATCCAAATGATCTCTTCTTATTGATATATTGTTATAAATCGGTAGACTTAACAAGAAAAATAAAGGAAAGTATTGAAATACATATTTTAACTTATATATTGTTTTTTTTTCGTTATCATGTCGACCTTTCTTATTCTATGTGTGTATGTTTCCTCTATAGTATAATTATGAGTATATACATATTTTTTTCTTGTTTATTGTTTCCGTTAAGCTTTTATGGCATACTGTGCATATTTCCTCTATTTTTCATATTTCTATTTATTCTTTTCAGTTAGGGGTGTAGTAAAACTCTATTTCTAACGATAGATCGAGTGCACCTTTGAATTTCTTTAACTGATTCCTAATAAATATTAAAAATAAAAAAGCTATGTTACGACTTTTCTATTCAAGATACTGTCCGATACGAAACAATGAAGCTCATAGTAACTCAAACCAATTGGACCCATAGAAGGGACGTGTGGATATATGAAATATATTAAAGTTGTGTTATCTCGATCACTTATCAATCCTTTACCAAACGCTAATTTCGCAATGAAATGAATTGAGCATTTGCCACTGAACGTTTAACACCAAACAATCAATCAACCAATTGCAAACTAGATGTGTTGAATTTTTTTATCAGTGAGATGCTTTCTATTTACTATTTCGTGCGCTAAAATACTACTCGCATGCAATACTATTAAGTTCACTCGTGAAAGCTTATTTTCGTTTTTGTTATCTAAATTCAGGATACGGCAGAAAGAGCTTTACATGTGACTTTCAAGCACGGTCATCATAACTAACGGTATTCTGACCTCGAGATGTTTCTCTTTTGTTTCTTTTTTGAGTCACTGTTCTATTATAAACTTTGACATTTTCGAAAAGTTAAGGATTGTCTACCCAAAGAATAGATTCCTTAACTTTGTAATGTATTTAGCCTTTTAACTTTTTTCATTAGAGCGTCACTGATGCTTTTTTTGCAGACTTAACTTGTGTCTGGTGTACATCATTTTAATTCTGGTATATTTTTATAACTACATTACTTTATATATAAATTGGTTATTTTGAAAGTGTATACAGGTAGTCATAAACTTCTGAACTAAGACATTCTTCAGCAAAACTAAGTTTCCCTGTATAATGTTTGAATTGATTTTAAAAGTAAAATCGGGAAATCCTTAAAATTTGAGATGTTTCATGAGACCAAAATATGTCTCTTCATAAGAGGCCCCAATCAATTGCATGTCACAGGTTTCACCGCATAAAACATCTACCATGAGTAAAGACAGCTTCAAATACGAGTTGGTCATGAAGGCATTCATGTAGGAAACAAAACATAAAGATATGATATATAAAATAAATGCATCCATAATTCCAGATTATAAAGCAAAGAGAGAGCATATTTTTTTTACTGCGATAGGTTTGTGCAATTTGCATAGGTCATCCGGTTAGAAGAAATGACATTTGCAAAATGCTTATAATTTGAAAAATTATGCACATTCCCAAGTAATAAATAAAATAATCGAGCTTCAAAATGACTATTCAAATCGGCCCATTCAAATAGAAGCTGTAAACATATACTTTCAACTAGCATCTTCTATTTACAGTCAATACAATAGCAAACACAAATTCAGCAACAATCTTTTGGTGACACGGTAGTCAGCGGTCACAAGTTCATGTATTGCTTTTCTTTTTTTTTTTTAAAGAAAGCAACTTGTTTTGAAGTGGCAAATATTTCATGCATATTCAGGACGATGTTTTTAAGATTTATTATGCATGTCTCTATACATAGTATGCGACGCGTAACAGTTTATAATTACATTTAAGTGTTTTGATACATGACTTTGATACGGTGTAATTGTTATGGATATATTTCAGACTCCATTTATGAAATAAAATCTATATAGCAGAGAATTTGTTTTTGTGTATCAATTTAAAATGTAGATTCAAATATTTTTTTTACTTCAAACGATAAAGTAAAACTTCTTTAAAACTTATATATAATGTATAGTTCGGCGTCCGCAAAACAGAAGCCATACGTATTTCATTGAATCTCGATATTTATCATGTTTATAATTTTTCTAACAATGACGTTCTACCTCCATAAGCCTGGAAATGTCATGCCGGGTCATAATTTTAATATATAATTATAGGTACCATATATTAGTTAATATTATATAAAAATGGGTACATTGTTTTAGACAAACATAGCACACCCCTACCAAAAAAAATCGAAGTTAACCCCTCCACCCAGATTAAAATTGATAATTCCAAGATTAGAGTTGGAAATTGCAAGATTAAAGTTGATAATTCCAAGATTAAAGTCGACAATTTGAAAAAAATAATTAAAAAAGGATGACCCTTATACGCTTTCGTAATAAATGGAATTACATAAGTAAAAGCCAAAAGTATCATCTTTCGTCAATCATAGACCGTAACTCCCAAATAACATAAATAAAAATCGTCAAAAACTTTACACGAATTTTGTTGATATACTTGTTTGGCTATATAAATATTTTGATTTGAGCGTCACTGATGAGTCTTATGTTGACAAAACGCGCGTCTGGCGTACTTAATTATAATCCTGGTACCTTTGATAACTATTCTCGTTCATTTGTGTATTAAACATGTCTTGGAAATAGAAAATACATGGCATTGTAAATTTGGCTTCATATTACTAATTTGGGAACAACGAACTACATTCGTGTTATCGGAGTATAATTCATGAAATTGATTCCCTTATTTATCTTATAATTAAATCTACAGTTTTGAGTTTTCTGAATGTTAAACTTTGAGTTATGGTCAATTTGTCCCACATACCACGCAAGTCTGATTAACTGAACTTAAGACTCTTCCTGCACCTGCATGATCGCTTTCGTCTGTATAAATTATTATCTAGATGGTTTCCGATACCAGGATTAAATGACTTCTCCTACCAGATTAAGTTCCACCCGATCAATCAGGGAATTTAAGATCTTCTCGTCCAAATAGAGTTTTTGCTTAGAAAATAACTGACAAACATATTTGAAGGCCAAATTAAAGAAATAATAGAACCCACGGCAGACGCAAGCTCTCTTTCTGAAACGTGCGTTTTTATCTTAAGTTTGTGTAAATTAACTCTTTTAGTTAATGAGATGGTATAGATATATACCCATCACGTTAAAGCATGGTCAAACCGAGCCAGTCGTATAATTTGTTGAGAAAACTAACGGCCTAATTAATAACAAAACGGTTTACGAAACACGAATATGAAAGACATGAACCAACGGTAACCAACTTAGGAAGCATATGAAATAAAACAAAAATTTACAATTAACGAATTGGTTAGAAAATATCCATGGTGTCAGATATCGTCTTGTGTGCTCAATAAAACGCCAAAATGAGCTAAGTAACACATAATGCAATTTCCAGAAATTTAGATACTAGAGAAAAATGCACCAGCATGCAATCAATCGATTGAAATAAAGTTTTATCCCGTATTTTGTAGATTTTAGTAATACAGTGACAGACAGTCTCCAAAGGTATACGAGGTGGTCGCGCTGTCTTGATTTTCTCAAGTGTCGGTGCCGGTGCTGTCCCTTTTCATACCCAGATGGTTACGAATACCGATCATTTGAGAATAGAACAGAACGAAAACCATAGGACAAATCCACAACGACCACAAGACGTCAGGTTGTCTGATTTTTCTGGGTGTGGAACCACGAACACCATAACCTATAAGACGTACAGTTGTTGAATGGACCACATCAAGAGACTTTAAAACCATCAGATGAACTTAACTCTTAATATATTTTACTAGAACAATCTTCTGACACATTCGTTTTTGGTATGAAACATTTACAGAACACCATCCAACCTACAATTTCTTCATAAACTACAGCCCTTACTTTTACTCCTTATCAATATGTGATCTAAACACAGTTACAGTATGTAAAAGAACGTCGAGTACTTTTCATAAAAAAGTACATTGGAAGATACTAAGACCTTTTTGATAAATATTCCGTATCAACTTTGCAAACTCTTGTAATACAGGACGGGTTTGATGCATAGATTCTATGTTCTGACGTTGTTTATCATCTCAATGATGTGTTATAGTGATCTTTTATTTATCTTTGTAAATAATTATTTTACTTTTTAGTCTTTTTTTTGTAATATCGATATGACGTAACTCCATGTTTATATACCCCGTCATTGTGTTATTGTACTATGGCAAGTTTTATGTTCTTGTCTATCATTTTTGCTAATGTACTTTGCCTATATGCCTTTTTGATTTTCTTTGTTTACATATTTGTTTGTTTTTTATAGTGATTATGATTATAACACAATGTTGTCTGGTGTACCCCTTTTTATGACATTTTTACCTACTTTGTCCGTTTGTTTTGTTCACACAATTATTTGCATCTTTGCTAGTCAAGGCTATTGATCAACTCCCTTCTCCACTGTTGAGAGGAGGGGACTTGATCGTAACCCTTTGCTAGCGAATATGAGTTATTTTTTGTCAATAAATATAATGGAATTTCATGAAATTGTCATACAAATGAGAGGTTCGGCTAGCTATATATCCAGGTTAAATTCACCTTTTTTCTACAAAAGATAATGGCTGTACCAAGTCAGGATTACTAATATGACAGTTGTTATCCATTCATTTGATGTGTTTAAGTCTTTGTTTATGCCACTGGCTTTCCGTTCAGAATTTTCCTCAACTACTACTACTAGATGTATTCATTAAATATCAAAAAAAGAATACCAGTTTGATAAATAAAACTAATCATAGATTATTCTACTCCAACAATTGTATGGAAAGTGAAAACCCTTTTCTTATCTAATTCAATTGCATGCATATAATAAAATAGGTTCTCAGATATTGTGTTTATCAAAAGATAATATGCTGCGCTCGTAATTTGATGTATATATTTTTTGTATTTCATGTCCACTTTTATTTTTACATATTGTGAACCTCAATACTAGTAATATTTGATAAAAAATCGTAATTATCATTAGTGAATATACAATTATTATCATTATGTGAAGGTATTTTATAAGCTATATAATACAGAAATAGGTCAGCTATAAGTGGTGCACAGTTAGTCCCTATTGGAATTCCGATAACTTTATGATATACAAAATCTACACAGCGAACATATGCTTTCTAGTAAAAATGCAAGGGCAATTATCGTATCAAAGCTGAACTGATTGACATAGTTCTTTAAGCTGTTAATAAAAATTGACCTAAAAAAGTTTTATCGTATATTTTCGCATTCTGACTTTTTAAATGTCCAACTAATTAGTTGATTTTTTCTTAATGAGATTTTTAGGAATGCTATATGGAAAATCAAAACCTTGAACAGATTGGAAAAAAACCAACATAAGCATGCAATTAATCAAGTACTTACAACGAATTTTTGACACTCCAAACATAATTATCTTCACTGTTTGCAAAGGCCATATTGAATAATTTATTACCAGTTTTTTTTTACTGTACCAAATGAACTAGTAATAAGAATAATTTAGTAGTGGAGAAATGGATTGAGTCGTACTAAATCTATATTTGAAACGTTGTGTGTGCAGCTTCGGAAGCCATTATATAACAATTATAAGAATGTTTACATAGTATTGTGTAAGTAATTGTGTAAATAATTGTATCATCTAATTATGTCAGGTTTTCTTCTGCTTCAAACTGTAAAACAAAAAAATCCTGTGCATATAGTGGCTTTAAAATAAAATAATATAAATGAACTAGGTGATTATTTTTATCTTTACTTTTGGTCTTCTGCAACTTGGGCCATGAAAGAATATTGAGTTACTGTAATTTTTATAAAGATGGTATATAGTTTTCTACATAAGAAAATGCCTGTACCAAGTCAGGAAAATGACAGCTTCGTTTGATGTGTTTGAACTTTTGATTTTGCCATTTGATTTTGGGACTTCCCTTTTTGAATTTTCCTCAAAGTTCAGTATTTTTGTGTTTTTACTTTTTTTTTTGTCACTGATATTAGCATCTGATATCAAATTATAAGAAGCAGCTGCAAGCTCTTGCATATCGTGTGATTAAAGATATGCCTACTCCATACACGAGCCATACACAGGAGAAGTTGAAATATTGGTGCTAAGTTGAGGAAATTCTAGAATTCGAAAATTAGAGTGGTCTCTATAGTCAAAAATTCTAGTACAGAAATGACTGCTGTCAAATTGACGTAAATTGGTAAGAAATGAGGCAGACGAAGCTGTATCTGTTTTTCTAGTTCATAAGTATGTCAATGGGCCTAACAAAAAAAATTAAAATTGTAAAAAGAGGGAATATCATCAATATATCTGAATGCAAAACAAGCTTCTTTCATAATCTTGTTTTTATAGAGTGTCTGCATGAAAGTACTCCCAACGCATATGAAAATTGAACATTGATATATATGACTCATTAAGAAGTCATTGTTGAAACTTGGAACTGTTTTGTTATAATTCATCTTAATACAAATTCATAATATAACTAGATGCTCCGCAAGGCGCAGCTTTATACAACCCCAGAGGTTAAACCCTGAACGGTTGGGGCAAGTATGGACACAACATTCAAGCTGGATTCAGCTCTAAATTTGGATTGTGATTAAATAGTTGACACAGCATAGATTTCTGACACAGAATGAATGTGGTCTCATGAACATAAAATTTTTGTTTTTGCCTTTGAGCAATTCACTATGCTGTTGAATATTAATCCTCTCAAAAAAATGTAAAATGTGCAATTGAAGATTTCTTGCTATTGCTGAATACTGTGCAATTGAAAATTTCTTGCTACTGCACTATACTTAGTATGATAATTTTGGATCCTGATTTGGACCAACTTAAAAACTGGGCCCATAATAATAATAATAATAAATCTAAGTACATGTTTAGATTCAGCATATCAAAGACGCCCAAGAATTCAATTTTTGTTAAAATCAAACTTAGTTTAATTTTGGATCCTTTGGACTTTAATGTAGACCAATTTGAAAAAGGGACCAAAAATTAAGAATCTACATACACAGTTAGATTTGGCATATCAAAGAACCCCAATTATTCAAATTTTGATGAAATCAAACAAAAAAAAAAAGTTAAATTTTTGACCCCGATTTAGACCAAATTGAAAACTGGGCCCATAATAAAAAATCTAAGTACATTTTTAGATTCAGCATATCAAAGAACCCCAAGGATTCAATTTTTGTTAAAATCAAACTAAAGTTTAATTTGGACCCTTTGAGCCCCTTATTCCTAAACTGTTAGGACCAAAACTCCCAAAATCAATCAGGACCTTCCTTTTTATGGACATAAACCTTGTGTTTAAATTTCATAGATTTCTATTTACTTATACTAAAGTTATGGTGCGAAAACCAAAAAAAAAGGCTTATTTGGGCCCCTTTTTGGACCCTAATTCCTTAACTATTGGGACCTCAACTCCCAAAATCAATCCCAACCTTCCTTTTGTGGTCATAAACCGTGTGTTTAAATTTCATTGATTTCTATTTTCTTATACTAAAGTTATTGTGCAAAAAACCAAGAATAATGCTTATTTTTGGCCCTTTTTTTGCCCCTTATTCCTAAACGGTTGGAACCAAAACTCCCAACATCAATCCCAACCTTCCTTTTGTGGTCATTCACAAGGACGACGATGACAACAAACATGACGACAACGTGATACCAATATACGACCAACATTTTTCAATTTTTGCGGTTGTATAAAAACAAAATATTTTGTACATAGCATATTCCCTAAAAAACTTTCACTGCCAATTACAGTCAATAAGCCCACAGGTTTCCATTTTTTTAAACTTATTTTTTAAACATATATTTTAGTATTTTTTAATATTCTTAATGAACATCTCAGGCAGGACATAGGTCACCATCACTATTTATTCAGGCAACTTTCATTAAAACACAATTTTCTTAATTTTTACATTTAGAATATTAAGGATAAATAAATATGCAGTGCAAATCTGTCTACAAATACTACAAACAAAGTGGTATTTTAAGTCAAGATAGCTGATGTCAGTACTTCGACTCAAATAGCTGGAGTCAATTTATCTATAGTTATCCTAGTTTAAACCCAGGGTGTATAATAAGGAATATCATAAAACATAATCAGAGATTTACAAAACAAAATTTAATGTAGTATTTATGAACATTCATGTTGTAAATAAACAAATGTTAAAGTCCAATAGCACTTATACAGTCACTATGACATCTTCTTCTGTTTCTTTACAGTTTCTGATGTATCTGAAAAACAAAAACAGTATTTGTTCAAAAATTTCATTACACTAAATTGATACCCCATACAGCAATCTAGTAATAAGAACACAATAATTAATGCTTGACTACATTTCTTGTTATGAATGAATTCATTTTGCACAGCTTTCCATGAAACTTTCACTTTTGAAAGAATTTATCCTGAATTTCTAATGTCAAAATACCAAAAAATAAAGTAATTTTAATCTTTTGCATTTATACACTAGTTAAAATGAAAGTGAACACACTAGAATGTCTTGTCTGCCTTCCCCCAAAACATAGATAAACTATATGTTGAAATTATTTGAGATTGCAGGTCTTGCACTGGTTTTAATTTTATACATTGATTAAAGAACCCAAGAAAATGAGGTCAAGATACATTGAATTGTGTCAGAATGTTTTTTTATGTCCTGATTTTTTTCTTTTTTTTCTTTATGTCAGTTTACAGATCAAGATTAAAAGACAGAGGGGTGAGATATCAAACAAAAGTAAACTTAAACTGTGTTGCTCACTTATCATGTTTACTGTGGAAGTGATTTCTTTTTTTAAATTGTCAGTTCTGTCACTGATAGGATAATGTGATATAAAAGTTATAAATAATCCAGCTTTTTTATCTTCTGCAATATGAAACAGATAGTTTACACTGCTGACTGATTATGCAGCATTTGTTCCAAGTGAATCAAGAAATATTTTATCACAATATACAAGTATGGACACAGACGCAAATTGTCACTGGGGTTAAAGGTCGTTACAAATGTATTGAAAGCTAGACTGGAAATGTGTATTAACAAATTGAGTTGATGTGTACATGTCTTCATTCAAATGCATTGACTGATAAAAAAGGGGGCTTCAACTTCTACCCCTCTCTATGAATTAGTTGTTTGAGTGTTTGAATATGGAGTTTGTTAATAAATAGCTGCACTCTAAGCGCATGATATGTCTTGATTCCTTTAAAGCTTGCTTAAAGGTTGAACTATTTTGTTTTGTACAATTATTAGTCTATTTGTTTTCTCATTTCATTTGTTTTATAAAAATTGTCATTTTAAGGTCTTTTATAGCTGACTGTGCTGTATGAGCTTTTGTCATTGTTGAAGGCTATTTGGGGACCTGTAGTTGTTAATCTTGTTTTAAATTTTGGAATGTAGCTGAAGTCAACAGACATAGACAATTCACCCAAGTTTTATAAAATGATGTGGAAGTGTTTATGTGAATAATTAAGATGGGAAATAAGGAAAGTGTCAAAGTGACAACAACCCAACCATAGAGTAGACAACAGATGAAGGCCTCCAATGGGTTTTCAATGTAGCCAGAAACTCCTGCACTTATAGCGTGTCCAAAAACTATAAAATCCCTTATTTTTTTTTAGCATATATAAAAATTCATAACACAGAATGTATAATCTGAAATTTATTACAATCAAAAGGGACCTTAGGTCAATAGTGTAAACAATTCCCCAAAGTTGAATTAAAGGTGATGGATGCATTTTTGTGTTATTGTTCAAAATTGGAAAATTCTCTATTTTTTAAGGATAAAATCTCTCTTCATAACATGGAAATGAAAATTCTAAAATTTATAAAATCAACGTGGAGCTAATGTCAATAGATATAAACATTTCAAAAAAGTTTCTTGAGAGTAGGGGGAAGTGTTTTCTAGTTATTGTCTGAAGTGTGGATGATGGACTGATAGACAACAGTATACTATAATATGTTGTGTGTGAGGCATTGGTATAATAAAATGGTTTTGAATGAATAATGATTAGAAACTGTTTAATGCAGTTATTGAGGGAATGACAGTGAAGAAATTGCTGAGATCAATGCGTTTGAATCCTAAGAATTCAATTTTTGTTGAAATGAAACAAAGTTCAATTTTTGGCCCTTTGGATCTTAATGTAGACCAATTTGAAAACGGGACAATCCTGTGCAATTGAATATTTCTGGCTATTGGCAATACTGTGCAATTGAAAATTTAATGCTATTGCGCAATATTGTGCAATTAGATATTTCTTGCTATTGTGCAATACTGTGCAATTAAACATTTCTTGATATTGCACAATACTGTGCAATTGGAGATTTCTTGCTAGTGTGCAATACTGTGCAATTGAACATTTCTTGCTATTGAACAATACTGTGCAATTGAAGATTTCTTGCTATTGCAGAATACTGCGCAATTGAAAATTTCTTGCTATTGCACAATACTTAGTATAATAATTTTTGACCACGATTTGGACCAACTTGAAAACTGGGCCCATAATTAAAAATCTAAGTACATGTTAAGACTCACCATATCAAAGAACCCCAAGAATTCAATTTTTATTAAAATCAAGCTTATTTTAATTTTGGACCCTTTGGACTTTAATGTAGACCAATTAGAAAACAGGACCTAAAATTAAGAATTTGGACATGGTTAGATTTGGCATATCAAAGAAGCACAATACCGTAATTCATTTTTTTGATGAAATCAAACAAAGTTTAATTTTGGCCCCTTATTCCTTGGGACCAAAACTCCAAAATTAATCCAAACCTTCCTTTTGTGGTCATAAACCTTTATAGATTTCTATTAACTTATACTAAAGTTATTGTTCAAAAACCAAGAAAAATGCTTATTTGGGGCCTGTTTTTGGCCCCTAAATCCTACACTGTTGGAATCAAAATTACCAAAATCTATCCCAACCCTCCTTATGTGGCCATAACCCTTCTGTTTACCAATACTTAAGTTATAGAGCAAAAACCAAGAACAATGCTAATTTGGCCCCTTATTCCTAAACTGTTGAGACCAAAATACCCCAAATCAATCCCACACTTCCTTTCATGGTCATAAATCTTGTGTCTAAATTTCATATATTTCTATTTTACTTTTACTGAAGTTAGAGTGCGAAAACCGAATGTCTTTGGATGAAGACGATGATGCCAACGTGATACCAATGTACAACCAAAAAGTTTTCAATTTTTGCGGTTGTATAAAAATGATCTCAAATCAAATTTTTAATGGAGTTTGCAACAGTAATTATTCAACTACTCATTTTAATACATCATAAAGTATTAAAGTGTAAATGTCATACAGTCATGGTGATGATGCCTCCGCTAGCATATAACGTTATAAAGGTACATAAATCAAGAACTGTAAAAGTGAAGCTGCTAAAAATTGAACTTAAACCGAGTTCAGAGGTACCGGTAATAAGCATTGTATACACATTTCACTAAATTTAGTTGAGACAAACTTGAGAAATTTTTCCATTTGTGAAAGGAGATAACCCTAGAAAGATAATCAAAGTGCTTGTAATCACTGAATGGCTATTAAAGACTGCTTAAATTTATCAGTTGGTAGTAAAGTGAATTTTGCATTGTATATTGTATATATAGCATTATTTTAAGTCGATTCAACTTCTATTCTGGACAGAGAAAGATAACTCCAATTTTCAAAGAAGATTTCATAAAGCAATGGTTTTAGGTGATATTAATTCAACAACCATTCTGGACAAAGAAAGATAACTCCAAAATATTGTCTTGAATCTACAAAAATGTTTATTTTGGGCCCCCAATTCCTCTACTGTTTGCCCCATAACCAACAAAATAGACCCCAAACTTCTACTTATGGTATTAAATATTATGGTACAGTTTCAGAACAATTGAAATACTTATACACAACTTTTTGTACTGACACAAGATTAATGTGTGTATTGGGCACCTTTGGAACCCTTATTCATAAACCTTAGAGACTATATATATATAACCGCCCCAAAACAATCCCAAGCTTCCTTTCATGATTATAAATATTATGTTATAATTTAATGGCTTCCTTTTTACTTATACTGAAGTTATTATCTGGAAACCATCCGTCTTGGGAAGACGACGACAGGATACCTACATGTATTTCAACTGCAAAAATTTCTGTGGTTGTATAAAAATTTCAAATATTATCACAATATACAAGTATGGACACAGACGCAAATTGTCAGTGGGGTTAAAGGTCGTTACAAATGTATTGAAAGCTAGATTGGAAATGTGTATTAACAAATTGAGTTGATGTGTACATGTCTTCATTCAAATGCATTGACTGATAAAAGGGGGGGGGGGCTTCAACTACCACCCCTCTCTGTGGATTAGTTGTTTGAGTGTTTGAATATGGAGTTTGTTAATAAATAGCTGCACTGTAAGCGCATGATATGTCTTGATTCCTTTTAAGCTTGCTTAAAGGTTGAACTATTTTGTTTTGTACAATTATTAGTCTATTTGTTTTCTCATTTCATTTGTTTTATATTTGTCATTTTAAGGTCTTTTATAGCTGACTGTGCTGTATGAGCTTTTGTCATTGTTGAAGGCTATTTGGGGACCTGTAGTTGTTAATCTTGTTTTAAATTTTGGAATGTAGCTGAAGTCAACAGACTTAGACAATTCACCCAAGTTTTATAAAATGATGTGGAAGTGTTTATGTGAATAATTGAGATGGGAAATGAGGAAAGTGTCAAAGTGACAACAACCCAACCATAGAGTAGACAACAGCTGAAGGCCTCCAATGGGTTTTCAATGTAGCCAGAAACTCCTGCACTTATAGGTGTCCAAAAACTATAAAATCCCTTCTTTTTTTTAGCATATATAAAAATTCATAACACAAAAATGTATAATCTGAAATTTATTACAATCAAAAGGGACCTAAGGTCAATAGTGTAAACAATTCACCAAAGTTTAATTAAAGGTGATGGATGCATTTTTGTGTTATTGTTCAAAATTGGAAAATTGTCTCTTTTTTAAGGATAAAATCTCTCTTCATAACATGGAAATGAAAATTCGAAAATTTATAAAATCGATGTGGAGCTTATGTCAATAGATATAAACATTTCAACAAATGTTTTTGAAAGTAGGGGGAAGTGTTTTCTAGTTATTGTCTGAAGTGTGGATGATGGACTGATAGACAACAGTATACTATATTATGTTGTGTGTGAGACATTGGTATAATAAAATGGTTTCGAATGAATAATGATTAGAAACTGTTTAATGCAGTTATTGAGGGAACAACAGTGAAGAAATTCCTGAGATCAATGCGTTTGAATCCGAAGAATTCAATTTTTGTTGAAATGAAACAAAGTTCAATTTTTGACCCTTTGGATCTTAATGTAGACCAATTTGAAAAAGGGACAATCCTGTGCAATTGAATATTTCTTGCTATTGTGCAATACTGTGCAATTAAAAATTTCTTGCTATTGCACAATACTGTGCAATTGGAGATTTCTTGCTATTGTGCAATACTGTGCAATTGAACATTTCTTGCTATTGAACAATACTGTGCAATTGAAGATTTCTTGCTATTGCAGAATACTGCACAATTGAAAATTTCTTGCTATTGCACAATACTTAGTATAATAATTTTTGACCCCGGATTTGGACCAACTTGAAAACTGGGCCCATTATCAAAATCTAAGTACATGTTAAGACTCACCATATCAAAGAACCCCAAGAATTCAATTTTTAATAAAATCAAGCATATTTTAATTTTGGACCCTTTGGACTTTAATGTAGACCAATTAGAAAACAGGACCTAAAATTAAGAATTTGGACATGGTTAGATTTGGCATATCAAAGAAGCACAATACCGTAATTCATTTTTTTAATGAAATCAAACAAAGTTTAATTTTGGCCCCTTATTCCTTGGGACCAAAACTCCAAAATTAATCCAAACCTACCTTTTGTGGTCATAAACCTTTATAGATTTCTATTAACTTATACTAAAGTTATTGTTCAAAAACCAAGAAAAATGCTTATTTGGGGCCTGTTTTTGGCCCCTAAATCCTACACTGTTGGAACTAAAATTACCAAAATCTATCCCATCCCTCCTTATGTGGCCATAGACCTTATGTTAAAATATCATAGATTTCTGTTTACCAATACTTAAGTTATAGAGCAAAAACCAAAAACAATGCTAATTTGGCCCCTTATTCCTAAACTGTTGAGACCAAAATACCCCAAATCAATCCCACCCTTCCTTTCATGGTCATAAATCTTTTGTCTAAATTTCATATATTTCCATTTTACTTTTACTGAAGTTAGAGTGCGAAAACCGAATATCTTTGGATGATACCAATGTACAACCAAAAAGTTTTCAACTTTTGCGGTTGTATAAAAATGATGTCAAATCAAATTTTTAATGGGGTTTGCAACAGTAATTATTCAACTACTCATTTTAATACATCATAAAGTATTAAAGTGTAAATGTCATACAGTCATGGTGATGATGCCTCCGCTAGCATATAATGTATAAAGGTACATAAATCAAGAACTGTAAAAGTGAAGCTGCTAAAAATTGAACTTAAACCAAGTTTAGAGGTACCGGTAATAAGCATTGTATACACATTTCACTAAATTTAATTGAGACAAACTTGAGAAATTTTTCCATTTGTGAAAGGGGATAACCCTAGAATGATAATCAAAGTGCTTGTAATCACTGAATGGCTATTAAAGACTGCTTAAATTTATCAGTTGGTAGTAAAGTGAATTTTGCATTGTATATTGTATATATAGCATTATTTTAAGTCGATTCAACTACTATTCTGGACAGAGAAAGATAATTCCAATTTTCAAAGAAGATTTCATAAAGCAATGGTTTTAGGTAATATTAATTCAACAACCATTCTGGACAAAGAAAGATAACTCCAATTTATTGTCTTGAATCTACAAAAATGTTTGTTTTTGGCCCTCAATTCCTCGACTGTTTGCCCCATAACCCACAAAATAGACCCCAAACTTCTACTTATGGTATTAAATATTATGGTACAGTTTCAGAACAATTGAAATACTTATACACAACTTTTTGTACTGACACAAGATTAATGTGTGTATTGGGCACCTTTGGAACCCTTATTCATAAACCTTAGAGACTATATATATATAACCGCCCCAAAACAATCCCAAGCTTCCTTTCATGATTATAAATATTATGTTATAATTTAATGGCTTCCTTTTTACTTATACTGAAGTTATTATCTGGAAACCATCCGTCTTGGGAAGACGACGACAGGATACCTACATGTATTTCAACTGCAAAAATTTCTGTGGTTGTATAAAAATTTCAAATATTATCACAATATACAAGTATGGACACAGACGCAAATTGTCAGTGGGGTTAAAGGTCGTTACAAATGTATTGAAAGCTAGATTGGAAATGTGTATTAACAAATTGAGTTGATGTGTACATGTCTTCATTCAAATGCATTGACTGATAAAAGGGGGGGGCTTCAACTACCACCCCTCTCTGTGGATTAGTTGTTTGAGTGTTTGAATATGGAGTTTGTTAATAAATAGCTGCACTGTAAGCGCATGATATGTCTTGATTCCTTTTAAGCTTGCTTAAAGGTTGAACTATTTTGTTTTGTACAATTATTAGTCTATTTGTTTTCTCATTTCATTTGTTTTATATTTGTCATTTTAAGGTCTTTTATAGCTGACTGTGCTGTATGAGCTTTTGTCATTGTTGAAGGCTATTTGGGGACCTGTAGTTGTTAATCTTGTTTTAAATTTTGGAATGTAGCTGAAGTCAACAGACTTAGACAATTCACCCAAGTTTTATAAAATGATGTGGAAGTGTTTATGTGAATAATTGAGATGGGAAATGAGGAAAGTGTCAAAGTGACAACAACCCAACCATAGAGTAGACAACAGCTGAAGGCCTCCAATGGGTTTTCAATGTAGCCAGAAACTCCTGCACTTATAGGTGTCCAAAAACTATAAAATCCCTTCTTTTTTTTAGCATATATAAAAATTCATAACACAAAAATGTATAATCTGAAATTTATTACAATCAAAAGGGACCTAAGGTCAATAGTGTAAACAATTCACCAAAGTTTAATTAAAGGTGATGGATGCATTTTTGTGTTATTGTTCAAAATTGGAAAATTGTCTCTTTTTTAAGGATAAAATCTCTCTTCATAACATGGAAATGAAAATTCGAAAATTTATAAAATCGATGTGGAGCTTATGTCAATAGATATAAACATTTCAACAAATGTTTTTGAAAGTAGGGGGAAGTGTTTTCTAGTTATTGTCTGAAGTGTGGATGATGGACTGATAGACAACAGTATACTATATTATGTTGTGTGTGAGACATTGGTATAATAAAATGGTTTCGAATGAATAATGATTAGAAACTGTTTAATGCAGTTATTGAGGGAACAACAGTGAAGAAATTCCTGAGATCAATGCGTTTGAATCCGAAGAATTCAATTTTTGTTGAAATGAAACAAAGTTCAATTTTTGACCCTTTGGATCTTAATGTAGACCAATTTGAAAAAGGGACAATCCTGTGCAATTGAATATTTCTTGCTATTGTGCAATACTGTGCAATTAAAAATTTCTTGCTATTGCACAATACTGTGCAATTGGAGATTTCTTGCTATTGTGCAATACTGTGCAATTGAACATTTCTTGCTATTGAACAATACTGTGCAATTGAAGATTTCTTGCTATTGCAGAATACTGCACAATTGAAAATTTCTTGCTATTGCACAATACTTAGTATAATAATTTTTGACCCCGGATTTGGACCAACTTGAAAACTGGGCCCATTATCAAAATCTAAGTACATGTTAAGACTCACCATATCAAAGAACCCCAAGAATTCAATTTTTAATAAAATCAAGCATATTTTAATTTTGGACCCTTTGGACTTTAATGTAGACCAATTAGAAAACAGGACCTAAAATTAAGAATTTGGACATGGTTAGATTTGGCATATCAAAGAAGCACAATACCGTAATTCATTTTTTTAATGAAATCAAACAAAGTTTAATTTTGGCCCCTTATTCCTTGGGACCAAAACTCCAAAATTAATCCAAACCTACCTTTTGTGGTCATAAACCTTTATAGATTTCTATTAACTTATACTAAAGTTATTGTTCAAAAACCAAGAAAAATGCTTATTTGGGGCCTGTTTTTGGCCCCTAAATCCTACACTGTTGGAACTAAAATTACCAAAATCTATCCCATCCCTCCTTATGTGGCCATAGACCTTATGTTAAAATATCATAGATTTCTGTTTACCAATACTTAAGTTATAGAGCAAAAACCAAAAACAATGCTAATTTGGCCCCTTATTCCTAAACTGTTGAGACCAAAATACCCCAAATCAATCCCACCCTTCCTTTCATGGTCATAAATCTTTTGTCTAAATTTCATATATTTCCATTTTACTTTTACTGAAGTTAGAGTGCGAAAACCGAATATCTTTGGATGATACCAATGTACAACCAAAAAGTTTTCAACTTTTGCGGTTGTATAAAAATGATGTCAAATCAAATTTTTAATGGGGTTTGCAACAGTAATTATTCAACTACTCATTTTAATACATCATAAAGTATTAAAGTGTAAATGTCATACAGTCATGGTGATGATGCCTCCGCTAGCATATAATGTATAAAGGTACATAAATCAAGAACTGTAAAAGTGAAGCTGCTAAAAATTGAACTTAAACCAAGTTTAGAGGTACCGGTAATAAGCATTGTATACACATTTCACTAAATTTAATTGAGACAAACTTGAGAAATTTTTCCATTTGTGAAAGGGGATAACCCTAGAATGATAATCAAAGTGCTTGTAATCACTGAATGGCTATTAAAGACTGCTTAAATTTATCAGTTGGTAGTAAAGTGAATTTTGCATTGTATATTGTATATATAGCATTATTTTAAGTCGATTCAACTACTATTCTGGACAGAGAAAGATAATTCCAATTTTCAAAGAAGATTTCATAAAGCAATGGTTTTAGGTAATATTAATTCAACAACCATTCTGGACAAAGAAAGATAACTCCAATTTATTGTCTTGAATCTACAAAAATGTTTGTTTTTGGCCCTCAATTCCTCGACTGTTTGCCCCATAACCCACAAAATAGACCCCAAACTTCTACTTATGGTATTAAATATTATGGTACAGTTTCAGAACAATTGAAATACTTATACACAACTTTTTGTACTGACACAAGATTAATGCTTGTTTTGGGCACCTTTAGAACCCTTATTCATAAACCTTAAGGACTATATATATATAACCGCCCCAAAACAATCCCAAGTTTCCTTTTATGATTATAAATATTATGTTATAATTTAATGGCTTCCTTTTTACTTATACTGATGTTATTATCTGGAAACCATCCGTCTTAGGAAGACGACAACAGGATACCTACATGTATTTCAACTGCAAAAATTTCTGTGGTTGTATAAAAATTTCAAATATGTACAATGAAATATAGTTTCAAAATTGATAAGCCTAGATAGGCCTTATAATTTGTTTCCCACATAGTTGAAGGACCATTTACACTCAGGACCGAGTCATAAGTAGGCAGTACAGTCTACAGATGTATTTAAACAACCTAGCATCATATTGCTAGTAGTGGGAGTAGCATTCTCGGGTAAATTTGTTCTTTTTTTTTCTAATATGTTTGGTTCAAATCAAAATAGAATGCTTTTATCTCCCCAATACTTACATTGTAAATAGAGGTGGTACTACTTTGACACATCCTTGTACATGAGAGTTTTCTGTCAAATCTTTATTTCACAAAGAATGAATTGCATAACAATGAACTGAGCTCAAAGCAAAGTACTTTAATAATACACTTAGACAAAGAGCTAAATCCAGTGATATACATGTACTTTGTACTACAGGTCCTTCATTAACATCCATTGTCCAAAACCATATCTCAACGACATTCCATACTACATGGTTGGATTCGGAAGTCCTGAAAAAGACATGATTTTTTTTAACATATTTTAAGTATATATATACGCAAGTTAAAACTTTCTTGTTGTATAATCATTTCGTATCTAGCAACTATCAATTTGCTTAATGCACATATTGATATATGTTGAGTGTACCTCTGTTGGAAATAAGAACACACAAACCTCCACCTAGTTTTAGTCAATGGACAAAACATTCAAAACTATAAAATATTATAGATCTAAGACTTGTCAGTGTCTATTTACCATTGCCACTGAATCAGTGATATATGTATTGTACACATAATTAATTATTATAAACATGCAAGACTAAAATTATAAAGTACATACATGTTTGTATATAAGACTAAAACTGACATTCAGTCTTTACAATATCTTCATTCCCAAAGTCATTTTCAAATCTGACTTCATGGTAAAATAAGATTCCATATCTACAACCAATTAAAAGGAAAAAAGACTAGCATTTAAATCCGATTTCTAAAATGGAAGCTAGGTCACCATGGAACTTAAAACTAAAAAAAATCAAACAATATATCTGATATATTTCAAATGCATGTACATGAAATAATATAAATCTCTAAAATTCAACATATTGTTCTCTTTTTCATCTTCTGTTAGATACTGTATATCCAGTGGCGGATCCAGAAATTTTCTTAAGTGGGGGCCCACTGAATGACCTGAGAGGGGGCTCCCTCAAGTCATGATTCAGTGATTCCCTATATAAGCAACCAAATTTTTTCTCAAAAAGCAGCCCCCACCCCTAAATCTGCCTCTGATATCAACCTCCAGATGTCTTTCAATTACATTCAGTTTAGTGTGGGTTGATCTTTGATTGTTGTACATGTTACAACCAGATTCCCGGCAGGGGGCAACTTTGTAAGACCGCAGAGGTTCAAGCTTAGATTTTGAAATAAGGCGGAAAATGTAACCTTTTCAATTTATAAAACAGGTTCAACATCATTTCTATACATATATGAACATATTCTAAATTGTGGACACACCTTCATTAAATATTCTAATTCAATAAGTGGAGGAGATCAAATTAAAAAGTTGCAATGGTTAAATACTCCAATCACAGTCTTTCCTGCTAAAATCTCATGTGTAGAATGTGATAAACGGTTTTTTGGTCTATATATTGTCCTTGATATTGAGGTTATTTTGACACAGCAAAATATAAAGAAAATGTAAACTATGATCTGGAAATTGACTTCGTTTTCCCAAAATAAGCCCACTTAAACTGAACTTTAAATGCAAAAGACCTCTAAATGGCTAACAGATATTGCTATATAAAAGAATAGTCCTTGATTATACATGTACATGATATTAAAGAATTCATGAAATTTACACTGATTCTGTCAGTTGAATGGACTAGAATGAGATAAGTTATATACATGATAGACTAGTGTTGGATAATCGGTTGAAATTACCAACCGATTATCTATTACAATCGGTTGACAGCAACCAACCGACTATCGGTTATAATCGGATCATTACACCTTGCCCTCTTTTTTTAAAAGAAATCATGCATTTAGTCTCATTGTACTTGTCTAATGTGTATATCCATATCATTGCAGAGTTTATATATTCATATTTGATCTTTTGTTTCCATTTTATATTCTGGCGTACTACTAAATTATAATTCTGGTACCTGTGATAATTATATATTTAGCAGTTAAAACAATGAACTAATAAGAATCGAGATTCATATTGAACATATTTTATCTCATAATTACCAACAGTGACACTAACATTTCTAAATTTCAATGGTGAAACTCACAAAAAAAATTCAATAACATAGCTGTATGAACATTTGAATGCTTCAAATTAGGAAAAGATATATAAAGTTTTTTTAACTTTAAGAAATTTAAAATTACCAGAAAAAAATTAAACACTGCATTTGCATTTCACAGTATACATGGGTATTAACTATTAAGCCAATGTCTGTTAATTCGTGTAGAACGCTTTTATTACTTTTGTAATCATTATTTTCTTTCAATTGTGTCATTCGTGCGTCTGAAGTTATAATTGCAAGAATGCGGAATTTTTACATAGTTGAACCGTATCCGATTCGTGATTTTTATATTTTTATAAATGGCGGACAAATTTCGGAAAATTTTACAAAAGTAAACGATGTTTGGCAAGCAATCTGGAAATGAATATGACGTTTTTGATGCTACAAATGGATAACACATTAATAAAAGGCAACTTGCAACAGGTTTTAATGAAGCAACGGAATTATTTTGTCTAAAATCAGAATTATTTGTACGCTCTCAAGTAACAAGTACCGGTATTGAAAGAAAGTATTTCATACACAGTTATTAATCTTAAATACCATTCCATCAATCTGCAATGATTTTTGCCACGTTTATAAAGAAGGAAATTAGTTATTTATTTAATTATAGGATGTTTGACATTGTTAATGTCATCGACTGATATTTTTTGTTAATATTGTTTGACTGCGCATATATGAAATGCAAACAATAAACGGACCGGAAGTTGACAAGCTCAAAGTCCGGAAACTTTAACGACAATCGATTGAACAAAATCCCAATCGATTATCGACATCGCCAGTCCCAACCAACTGATTTCCGACTTATTCCGATCATCGGAACAACACTATGATAGACATAAAGGTTTTTTCCAACAGTTGTGGTTGTATTTTATGGATGATATATTTATGTATATACATGTATTTAAATCATTGGCTCTTCAACCAATGATATTTTACAATATCGATTATTTATTTATTTTTCTAATGTTGGTATTTTTCAGCATACTAAAAATGTTTTAACACAACACGAGCACAAGGTTGATAGGGTGTCCTCACACAGGGTTTCCGCTGGCGGTCCCCATTTTCCCAATTTGCGAAAAAATAATACTTGTGGCGATAAAAATTCGTCATTTGCTGAAGAATTTGGCGAAAGAAATATATAGAAAGATTTATTTTCCTCCTTCTTGTTTATTTACTTTTTTCGAGTTTCTCTGACTTTAACTTATCAGACAATACTCGGAATTCACCTTGACGTCATTAAGATTTTGACAGAAAATCAATTATCAGCTAATTGCAATTTACAGCTATCGACAACCAAGGACTAATTAATAAAGGTGTTGATTGAATTGTTTGACAAAATGATATGGTTGAATGGCTTCCACTAAATGTCACATACAGGAGTTATTTACCACTTTTCGACTCACGTGTTTGAAGAACTCTTTTGACGTCTCCTCTCCATGTAAAGATAGTTTAGAAAAGAAAGCTGTTGTTGTGACAATAAATGTTAAAGGGCAAGAAAAATCTACGATTTAAAACTTGAATTATCCTTTGACTTTGATATAAGTAATTGATCAGGGAGACTACTATAAAGTCGTTTGAGTGACACGCGTGGTTATGAAGAAAGGGGGGGGGGGGAGGAATGCATTCTGGCGTCACAATTTCAAATGACATAGGATAACATATGATCTGTCCATATACATGCATGAGGGTAGAAATTGGGGTATCTTATTGAAGTATTCTTGCAAAATGAAGATTAAACAGTAATTCTTAGACATGACCATAAAAGAAGGGGATAGGACCTTTATTGGGACTCCGGGATCGGGTGTTTTTAAGCTCGGGATTATCCCCCCTCATAAAATGTACACTTTTTTCAAGACGATTAAAAAATCAGCTGAATTTGACAAATCACACTATTTGTTTTCCAAAAATAACTGTAATTGGATGGGGGTTCTGTGTATTCACATTATTTGAACAACTCTCCTTGGGCCGAGAAAAAAAAATCTGTGTTTCAGGTAACCTGACCGACCCTGTGTTTTAGCCCCGACCCTAACTTTTTTATTGGATCTTTCAAAAAAAAAAAAAATAATAATTATCAACCGACCCTGTTTTTGACACAGGCTTCTGATAAATGACATAATATTTTTTCTCTCTTGCTTCCTCTTGCATAGAAAGCCAGTAAAACATTTTATTAATGTCAAAAGGTATTCCAAATAGGTTAAAATTCAAGAAATTTGCACAGCAGGTGCTTCAAAAACATTGCAAATGGCCCAAGACCACAATTAATGACCCCGCTTTTCGTTGTTCCTTTTAATTAGTGTATTTTTCCTTAATTTTTATTCTTTCCCTTCCCCACTCATTTCTTAAGATTTTATTCCGTGGAAATGAAAGATGAGAGGTAAAATAATTTTTTGGATGTTGTATTTAAACTCATTTTGATATGGAATGAGTGATTAGGCCAAGTGCAAAAAGTTCATATTTACAGTTTTCGGAACATCTCTTGACTTGTCCATAGGGGTATGGATGTATATTGGCTAAATTTGTAAAAGTGATTGCTTCAATCTTTCTGAATATTGGATATATTTTTGGACTAGTGCTATACATAAAGACACACAAAAAATTTGACAAAAGTGCATGGTGCAGTTTTTTTAATGATACAAAATGTTCTAAAGAAATGATAGAGAAATTAATAGTGGTCTGTGGCCAAATGGCACACTTCCCGTTTTTGAAACTAATTATGGATCCGGACTTGGAAAAAACATGATAAATACTCAATAACTCAAATATGAAATTTTGAATCATCACCAAAAAGTATACAGATATTAAGATTAATGTAACTAAGAAGTGTTTAAAGTTTTAAGCCATTATCAAGAATTGTTTTTGAGATACAGTGTGACATGTGAAAAAAACACCCCCCTGTTTAAGTTACAATGTGCCGTAACTCAAAAAGTTTTAATCTTATTTTCACCAAAAAGTATACAGATCATGTGACCATCATAAGAAACAACTATATTAAGTTTCATGAAATTTGGATAAGTCGTTCTCAAGTTATGGTGCCACATGTTTACGCTGGACAGACAGACGGACACCTGACATTTGTATACCATAATACGTCCCGTCTTTGACGGACGTATAAAAAGCAGTACAAAGAATAAAGTTTTATAACTTCTTAATGTCATATCCAATATTTATCAAAACCTAAAGGGGAGTTACATGTATCTTACTTCCTATATTTTTTCGTGGATGTCAATACACCTAATCGCTATATATTCCATACCGGATAAATTCTAAAATTACACAACTTTTTCATCCAGTTGAAGCTATCTGGGGGCCATTGAAACAATTCACCATGCACAATACTTTTTAATGAGACCCGTTTTAACTTATTGTAAATACTTTAAACAAAATAATTTTTTACTTCAATTTTCAATTTCGAAAAATAGTGGATCATACTCTATTAAAGTTTCTTGATGATCGCTTTCTAAAGTTTTTCCTCCCTCAGCTCTCTAGTAAAAAAAACTTTATTTTCAGTCGCATGACCCAAACAGAAAGTTGTACATACAGTGTATGACTGTTTTTCCCAGATTGGACTAAATAGCGATAATTAAATAAAGTGTAATTTCCGGGATTGTTGAAAACTTGCATTTCATTTGTGGTTTTAACAATCCAGACAGACAAATAGCAATAAGGTGTTTAGGAAAACATGACCTAAAACCTCCTTCATATAAGACAAAAAACATGGGAACTCATACTGAATGGTCAAATGTGTGCAATATGAAAATTTCAGTTAAGATGGTAAAATCACAAATCAGCCGTTAATGTAAATGGACTTTAAGTATGACTTTGGAGCAAATTTAAAGGGAAATGACGGGGAAGGGGCAAATTAGCTCTCAAGGGGAGCAAATGCTGTTTAAATTGGTAAGTGGGTTTTAAATATAGAGGGAAAGTGGAGTCATCTTTTTTGACTTTAGTTACATGTAAATATAACTTATGAATGAATGAATGAATGAATGAATGAATGCCTTCTAATTCTATAGACTATTAAAAAAAACCCACACACAACTCGGAACTATTTCTAATTCACTTGGACTACTGATATGCAAACCTAAAAACAAAAACAAAAATATCATAAAATAGTGATTGAAAGATTCATAACACTTTGAAAGGATAATTCAGACACGTGACGTGTTACACGGGGAGCATGTTTGTTTACAAATAATAATGTCACATGATCGCGCACTGACCTCGCATGCTGCATCGCCCTTACAATTCACTAATACATGTACATAACCATTTTCATGCAAACATTCAACGTGAATGTGATTGGTTATCAAATAATACAAAAATAATGCATAAACCGTTGAAGAAGAAATTATTTCATCAAATAGATTGGATTTTCACTTTCGACACGAATAGGTCGAGTTGACATTCCTGTCATCGGAGATAGTATTGAGATAAATGGGATAAAACGGACCGTCAAAAAGGTCTAGAGAAGCACATCAGTAGAACCTTAACATAAATAAGTAATACTTACCAACATTTCTCTAATTGATAACATATAGAACTGAAATTTCACAAAAATACCGGTAAATAATTTTGTTGTGATGCTGGTAAATTGGCGCTAAATAAATATTCTTACTCCTATTGCTTCATGTAAAAAAAAATGTATAGAATTGAATTCGACTACAGTTCAGAATAAAAAAACGTGCATATGCAAAAGCCAGGTAATATGTTAATGATAAAGTGTGTATAAATTTTCGTAAACGAAGTTACCCGTATACTTCACCAAGAATTACATTTGAGCGCAAAGTTCTGTATGTGTGATAGATTTGGTTGGTTTATGTAACATAATTTAGACTGGGATCCTGGCTAATCTTGATCTTACGACGCGCAGCTAGATTGGGCCGGATCCCAGGCTAATGTAACATCGTAGAACTCAAGGTAACGGAATTTTTTGCGTTGCTATTAGATGATTGAGGCCATCTATTTTTATTGCGGGTTCCACATATTTAAATCGGAATTATAGAAAAAATGGAATGTTGTGAGCAGAATCAAAACAGAAATGATGAACACTGCAACATTTCCAGCAAAATATAAATAGGATGGAGGATCTGTGTATTCACATTATTTGTAAAACTCTCCTTATTCATGTGACGCGTGTGCTTTACATCGAGGCTTATTCTTTACATCGAGGCTTATTATGCTAATCATTGACGCCACAGTACTTCAACCAATCAGACAATGTTTATTTGGGGCATTCGATCGATTTTTACTCAGATTTTGGAATATTTCAATCGAAATTATAGAAAAATGGAATGTTGCTGGTACATATAAAATAGAAAATGATGAATACTTTTAGCTAAAGATAATTTGGATGGGGGTTCTGTGTATTCACATTATTTGCACAACTCTCCTTACTGATGCCATATTTTGGAATTTCTGTGACCTAAATGGTTCGCGAAAATTAATATTTTTATATATAGTATAGTAATAATAAATACTGTTTTGTTATCCCTGGAATAGCCTAGAAATAATATGTAATAAACAAAATCTTACAATGTGACTATGACTTCTCTTTCTTTTTATCTGCCTCAACCTTTGCTTCCTCAGCTTCATGAATTTTAATCAAATCTTCTACCTGTGCAGCAGGTAAGATTGTTATCTGTGTTTTGTTGTTCACTCTGGTCAATGTGGCGATTTCAACTGTTATGAGAAAAGAGAACATTTTGGTTAAAGAAAAGATAATATGGTACACCAAAAAAAAATAAATTACTGATTGTATGTATAATGGAATGCTAGTAACTGCTAGTAGTCCTTTGTTATTTTATGTTTTATTGTCATTTTGTTTAGTTTCTTTTGTTACCTCTATGTATTGACATCAGACTTGAACATCTCCTAAATTGAGTTTTACAATGTGTAATGTTGTGCATTTGTTTTTCCTAGTTGGCTAGATGTATAGGGAAAGGTTGAGATCTCAAAAAATATGTTTAACCCTGCTGCATTTTTACGCCCTGTCCCATATCAGGAGCCTCTGGAATTGTTAGTCTTGTATGATTTTTAATTTTAGTTTCTTGTGTATAATTCTGAGTTTAGTATGATGTTTATTATCACTGAACTAGTAACATATTTGTTTAGGGGCCAGCTAAAGGACTCCTCTGGGTGTGGGAGTTTCTCGCTGCAGTGAGACCTATTGATGGCCTTCGGCTGTTGTCTGCTCTATGGTTGGGTTATTGTCTCTTTGTCACAACTCCCCATTTCCATTCTCAATTTTATATAAATTGTGGAGTAGACATTAAATGGTGTTTTCAAAGGCAATGTTTCACTTTATGTTCCTTATAAGACATTTATAAATGTACCTATAAAGTCAAATTTTTTGCAATCTTGGAATTTGGTATGTTCATGGAAATTACAAGTTTTAATGATCAGCTAGTGACAATTTTTTTACATGAGATTGTTCAAGATGATGAATGTTTGTTACCTTTCTCAGCTGTCAGTTTAGTCATATCCAAAGTTTTACTCAGAATTTTTATAGCTAAATTGAGTGCATCTTTTAGTTTAACTTCTCCTTCTTTATATTCTTGTTTCAACATTGATACAGCATTCTGAAATAAAACAAATACAAAACAAAATTTACTTTCCTAGTTATCAATCTATCCATCCATGATTACCAAAAAAGAAGCACAATATAGATCAAAATTGCTTCAGCCTTTCAATGTTTCTTTTGTAATTTCTAAACCTTTTTGCTTTCACCTACGAAGTGCATTTACAACTTTAGCTCATCAACACCTTATTTTTAATATCTAAAAAATATCTTATACCTTGAGTGTGACATCCTTTCTAAAATTGTTGGTTTGTGAAACTCAGCTAAAAACATATTTTTTGCATCCAAAAACAGAGTAGATATATTATTGGTAAACCATAATAGTTCCTAGCTTGTATATGAGTATGGTGGTGTGTATGTTCAAGTTAAACAAATTCCAACAAATGAAACTGTGAGATACTGCTCACTGGTGATACCCCCACCCAAATATATTGTTAATAGGAAGTTGTTGAGTGATGAATCTGAAAACACATCCCACGGTATACAAGGTATAGCTGACTGAAACCAAATTTCAACAAGAGGCTGTCACAGCGACAGCAAACTGGATTTATTAACATTTATTTGTGTCCTGGCAATTTCACAAGAACCATAACAGATGAAAGGTTAAAGTGAAAATCGTCAATTTCAAATTTAACCTACATTTTGTCATCAGTATCAACATATTAAAATTTGAAAGGCTTAGTTTGAATGGTTCATGAGTAAATGCAACAACATGAATGGAAACACCATTTTTCGATATTTCAAGAACCATAACTTCTGAACGGTATAATTAAAAATTGACATTATTAAACTTGACCTCCATTTTGTCATCAGTAAAAACATTTTAAAATTTGAAAAGCTTTGATTGAACAGTTCATGAGTAAATGCACAGACACGATTGGAGAGGGCATTTTCAAGAACCATAACTCCTGAACAGTAAAAGTCAAAATCGTCATTATTGAACTTGACTTCCATTTTGTCATCAGTAACAATATTTAAAATTTGGGAAGCTTTGGTTGAACAGTTCATGAGTTAATGCACGGACATGACTGGAAACAGAGTTTTGGAATCTTTCAAGAACCATAACTCCTGAATGGTAAAAGTCAAAATCGTCATTATTGAACTTGGCCTTTATTTTGTTGTCAGTAACAACATATTAAAATTTTAAAAGCTTTGGTTGAATGGTTCATGAGTAAATGCATGGACAATATTTGATTGCCACCCACCCGCCATACATCCCCAAATCAATAACCGACATTTTTGTCACAAAAATCCAGTTGTCACAAAAATCCTGTTAAAAATTCTTGTATTGTAGTTCATGATAAAGATACAACAAAAAATATTCATGGGATGGACAGACAGAGGTAAAACAGTATACCCCCACTTTTTTTTTTAAAGTGGGGGCATAATAAACTTGCCTAAATGAATGCATTATTTTTTTTAAATTACATGATTTATGGTGACTTACAGCACTGTTATTTCCTATACATGTAGCTTTCCATCCACCATAATTACCACTGGGATCACTCTGGTATAACTGGAATCCATAATGTTTGTCCCATCCTGCATACAGTAATGATACACCAAAGGGTCTTTTACCTGTAATAAAATATATAAAGTAATGATACACCAAAGGGTCTTTTACCTGTAATAAAATATATACAGTAATGATACACCAAAGGTTAGTTTACCTGTAATAAAACACATACACCAATAAAAAAACATATAAAAGTTAACCCATGCATTTACAGCAAGGATACATCAAGCGCTAATTTACGTGCATAAATCATACAAAACAGATCCATAGTACATTTTAAATATATTATTATCTATTTATGAATCAAAATGTCTGTAATCAGGGATACTTGTCTCAATTCAATGTAAAGCTGGGAATACAAATCTCAAAATTGTGTGAAGTACAACTATACTTGTACTTATACATCATATACTTCAAAACTTTAATATGTTCTTACTTAACTTAACAACTCATTAATGTAATTGTAAGGATCTTTGTGTTTAGTGCTATATGATTTTGTAAAACACACCTCATGTGCTTTATACTGTGTAATACAAACAAGTAATTTACCTCCAAACTGTGTGTAAGCCTATTTGATATCACACAATGTACTAACATGCTGTTCACATGGTATAGGTTCTTGGTACTGTAATAAATATCTGTAATGACAAAAACAACATATTTAAGTGAAAAGTGCTTGTTGTTTCTCCAGTTCACCACCTTGATTGTAAATTGCAATGCATTCTTAAAATAAACAGCTCAGTGGATTTCATGGTCATTTCACTGGTTTGTCTACCAAAAATTATAGATAGTTTAAGTCTTTATGTAAATAAAAGGAGTCAATTGTTAGGGATATATATCAAAGAGACAACCAAGGAAACAAAATACCAAGACATTCTGAGAACAAAATACAGTCTTCCAAATAAAGGAACTCTTATTTATAGATCAAATATTTTCATGTCAAGTCTTAAATCTTCCTGGGTTTTTATTACTTGCAGACTACACGAATGAATTTTATTTTTACAGGACATGCGGTCTGGTAAGCATCCTAGCTTTACCAGACTGAATGAAATTTTACCAGACCAATTTTTTTTTACATCTAATTGTATATTATTCGACAAAAAACATATAACATTGATGTGCCCTACTCCCCCCCAAAATTGCACAAAAACAAAATGATGTAACAAGAGGGTATATTGTTATGACAGATATGTTTTACCCGGATTTACACATTACTGGTTGGCCATTTTTGGCATAAAGCTAGTGGTTGAACAATATAAACATCGTTGTGTTAATAATAAAGATGAAAATGAATTTGAGATCGTTTGGCATTTTGCTAGAATGTTAGAAAAAGCCATGAAAAAAATTACTGGACATCCGGACCGGAATTAAACAAAATTTTACCAGACCGATTCATTATTCACCGGATTTGTCCTACGGTCTGAAGTATTTCTTGTAGTCTACATACTTGTGAATTTATTTAAACAGAAAATAAAAAATCTCCCATTACTGTGCAATTGAAGATTTCTTGCTATTGCACAATACTGTACAATTAAAGATTTCTTTGCTGAATTTATAACTGTGCAATTGAAAATTTCTTGCTATTGCACAATACTTAATATAATAATTTTGAATCCTGATTTGGACCAAATTGAAAACTGGGCCCATAAGGCAGATTTTACAGTATTGTGTTCTTTCTCCTACTTTCATGTTGCTAACGTGACGGAGACAAAAATAAGTAACGTTAGCGACATTTGGACATGTAACATGAGCAACAACATCTTTAAAAGTTCAAATGTATGCACACAGTGATGTTTAATATATGCCTGGAGTAATAAAATTGTACAGTCTGGTTTAGAATTTCTAAATATACAGAATGTCATTTGCAGGTGTACTTTATATCAAATGAATACACATGAAACCAATTCGTAATAGTAACATTAGCAACATCTACTATCATGACATTACGTTTTGTTGCGAACGTCTTTTTGATGGACGGAATACATTTAAGGTCCTCTTGTAACGATATTACATACAACTAACCTTCTTTGCTACCCCATCATGTGAAGGAACTGACTCCGAATCTAATTCTGCAAAGGGCGATATCGTAACTCCTATACAGGAGAGTTACAGATCTAAATATATGTTGCTCACGTGACACTGATTTGGACGGAAACCTCAAGTAGTAACGTTCGCAAAAAATAAAACAGCCAATGATATTGATTCCTCAAGTCCTTTGACCCCCTTACGTCATCCAAATTTAATATGATTGCTATTTTCAATTATTTATAAAACCCGGGATAAAAATAACTACAATTGCCTGTCTGAGAACCAACAAGAAAATTGCGATCGTGACATACCACAATGGACGGAAAAGACGTGACGTTAGCAACAATATTATTAAATTACCTTTTTTAGCCTTTACCAATAAAAATCTGCCTTAAAGTTATGATTAAAACACAAAAGAAGACTTTTTATTAAAATATAAGTCCATGTGATAAGGCTCAACTTATAAATAAAACTTCAAAATTCCACTCCAAATAAGCTGGATGTCAGTAAAGTAGGTCATGATGTCTATTCCATGTCCAATATTTTGAAATTGAAAACCCTCTAATTCTAACAAAAAACACAAGCACAGAGTAATTTTTATTTTTATTTACTCAGAAAGACACATTTTATTCAATAACATAATGCATTACTCCATTACACAGTCTGTTTCACAGTTTCAGCAATTGCTTTTTTGATGGATACAAAAAAACAATAATTCCTTCTTATTGTAAAATCTGCCTTAATCAAAAATCTTAGTACATGTTTGGATTCAGCATATAAAAGAGGCCCAATAATTCAATTTTTATTAAAATAAAACTTAGTTTAATTTTAGACCCTTTGGACTTTAATGTAGACCAATTTTAAAACGGGACAAAAAATTAAGAATCTACATACACAGTTAGATTTGGCATATCAAAGAACCCCAATTATTCAATTTTAGATGAAATGAAACAAAGTTTAATTTTGGACCCCGATTTGGGCCAACTTGAAAACTGGGCCAATGATAAAAAATCTAAGTACATTTTTAGATTCAGCATATCAAAGAACCCCAAGGATTCAATTTTTGTTAAAATCAAACTAAGTTTAATGTTAAACCCTTTGGACCTTAATGTAGACCAATTTGAAAACGGGACCAAAAATTAAGAATCTACATACACAGTTAGATTCGGCATATCAAAGAACCCCAATTATTCAATTTTTGATGAAATCAAACATTTTTATTTTGGACCCTTTGGGCCCTTTATTCCTAAACTGTTGGGACCAAAACTCCCAAAATCAATACCAACCTTCCTTTTATGGTCATAAACCTTATGTTTAAATTTCATAGATTTCTATTTATAAATACTAAAGTTATGGTGCGAAAACCAAGAAAAACGCTTATTTGGGTCCCTTTCTGGCCCCTAATTCCTAAACTGTTGGGACCTAAACTCCCAAAATCAATACTAACCTTCCTTTTGTGGTCATGAACATTGTGTTTAAATTTCATTGATTTCTATTTACTTAAACTAAAGTTATTGTGCGAAACCAAGAATAATGCTTATTTGGGCCCTTTTTTGGCCCCTAATTCCTAAACTGTTGTAACCAAAACTCCCAAAATCAATCCCAACCTTTCTTTTGTGGTCATAAACATTGTGTCAACATTTCATAGATTTCTATTAACTTAAGGTGGTACCCAACACTTTCACTAAAATTAATTTGGCTCGTTTAATTTTCATAAATTTTTGTCAAAGTATTTACTTTGACCCTTTAACAAAAATATAAAAATTTCAAAAATTTTGAACCAACCGTTTTGTCAGAAAAATTACGCTGGTTATATAGCAGTTTGACAAACACCAATTTTGATCATTGAGAAGCTTAATGTTCCTTGTACGACACAACGTAATTAAAACGTTGAGCTGACTTTACAGAGTTGTCTCCCTGTAGTGTTAGATACCACCTTAAACTAAAGTTATAGTGCGAAAATCAAGAAAATTTATTTGGGCCCTTTTTGGCCCCTAATTCCTAAATGTTCGGACCAAAACTCCCAAAATCAATCCCAACCTTCCTTTTGTGGTCATAAACTTTGTGTTAAAATTTCATAGATTTCTATTCACTTTTACTAAAGTTAGAGTGCGAAAACTAAAAGTATTCGGACAACGACGACGATGACGCCAACGTGATAGCAATATACGACGAAAATTTAAAAAAGTGATAAAATTGTGAATTACTGTAAGAAAAGTTGTAACTACATCTAAAGATGCCATTATTTTTATCAGCATACAAGTGTATGCTATTCTTCCCTAGAAAAAAAATTGAAATATACAAATTTCAAAGATTCTACAACCGTATTTTTGTGTTGTTTCTCGCGTTACTTTTTGCTTCCGAAGAGCATAATGCTGACTGATTTATAGATAATTGTCACCAGCAAATTCGTAACTTTTGCTTTCAAATAACAAAGAACATCGACCAATAAGAATAGTCAGAGGAAAATACCGAAAACTATAAGTATCTATGTAGCAGATGTAAGAACAGTGGCGTGACTTTTGTGTCTGATTTCGTAACGCAAATTTTAGATGATGTAATCTGCTTTGTTGTAATAGAATTCTTAAAAACAATATGCAAATATGAACTCTGGTGAGATGTTCAAACAGGTAAATCAGAGATGATTTACATTCTTGTTTTGATCTTCGTAATAATTAAGTAAGAAAATGACGTTATCGTTATGCGTTACATTTCACACGAAACAGAAGTCCAGTTATTTATTAAAATTATTTTTGTCCTTAAGTTCTAATCATTTCCAGTCATACGTGAAACATGTGACTAACATGTGATCACGCCATTACAGCCGGACATACAATATACTAGTTCTAAACATTGTTTTTGTTTCCAACGGGATGTTAGCAAACATAATCTGTAGACTTGTTTCGACTTGTTTAAAAAAGGAAAATACAATTTTCAAAGAGATTGCGCCGGGGGTCTATTATTTTTCCTATATGCATAATGTTACATATGATCTTGTGTGAAAATAAATGCCCAATGTCTTGACAAAATCGATTTCAGATTTGACCGACGTTTAAACACACTACGTTTCCCAATAACGATGTAAAGGGTCCTTGGAAAATTCAATCGAAATTACGTCTCTTATCATGGTGCCAATGTTCGTTGGATTGATTTTGCTTCAGCAGTAAATATTACTGGGTATTTTAGGTGAATAAAGATAATTAAATGAAAAATGCATGTTAATACACTGTTACACTTGTAATGTACAAAGTTGGTAACTTTGTCACAATTTTTAATTATTTTTTTTTATTCATGTTCTGCAAACACTTTTTAGAAACGCAATAAACTTGTCAAAGGAAAAGTAAACTTTTACCAGGCATGACTTGAAAGGAAGTACTTTATTGATTTTAGCCCACTAAAGTAGGTTAAAATGTGGAAACCATGTAGATGGTGTACAGGTCACAAATATCAAATGCCTTGAAATGGTGCCTATTTTAAAGATTTTAATTCCAAGTTAAAAGTTCTTTTCTTTACTGGATTTAAAGAATTTTACATTGCCAATGATTTGGAATATATTTTATATAACTGGAATTTCAAAACCAAATATAAATATATTTTTTTGGCCAAAACATCAAGATACAACGATTATGGTATCCTGTATCAATGAAGAAAATATGGAAAATTCTGAATAAGTTGTACTAATTGTTTTCAAAACAAGCACATATTTAGGAGTTTTATAATACTGTTACATTTAAGATGGATATTAAGAAAAAGTATACTGTTCAGATTATTTTAAGCAGATTTTGCAATAAAATAAAACTAAAAAAAAGCTTTCGGTTTCTTATGGTTTCCTGTCACGTTTAAAAAAAACCTTTAATATAACATTGAAAATAGATTTTAAATATTAACATGAAGCAAGTAGCACTAGTAATGGTGTTTATTTATGCCTTTTGAATTATATTGTGCAAAATAAAGAAAATAAAGATTGGTTTCCTGTCACGTAAACGGTGAATCAAAATGTATTAATTTTTTCTCGAAAAACTCAATTGTTCCATTCATACTATTCTAACACCAACACAACCCACAAAATAAAAGTTAAAATTTTAGAACTTATAAAAAAGGATACAAAAAGAAACCAAAGGCTTAATACCAAATTATGGTCCATATACAACTGGTCATGGACTTTACTTACTTTTTTTTTCTTCATCTCTCCTTTTATCACAAAATAAAAGTGCTTTTGATCTCATTAACTTTATTTTCATCTTTTCATTGTTTCTATATTCTATAATCTGTTATTTAAGTTTTAAGTTGCAATATAACTCAAAATTACTTTTTTTGAGATATGCTAGTTTTTTTAATTATTGATATGCAGGTTAAATTAAAACTTACTCATTGAGATTATAGATTTTTTCTGAATATGAGACTTCATCCAACAATTTGTTTGTGTTCCTTCTCTCTGCGGCTAAAACCACTCCATCACTGGCTAGTATTCCTAAACAAGTACCTGCAGGTCCTATCGCTTCCATGGCATACTCCACTTGGTACAACCTCCCTGTAATACAAAAATACTCATATCAAATCCATTCTTTCATTAAACAAATAAAATATAAAGTATTACTTAATGATATGAAAACATTTTTATAAGGGAAAAACAGCTCAAGTAAAAAATCACAGAAACTTGTTTAGTTGTTATAAAGCAAAATTTGTACATGTTTCTTGCATACGTACACATGTACATAATTCATGTGTAATTATGAAAATGCAAACAATTTAAATACATGTTCATAGTTATCATGAAAGTGAAAACGATTTAAAATGAGTCTGATTAAATGTATATGTAGTACATGCATGACATGTAGTATGTTTTACTTTCTATTCTTACCTTCTGGGGAAAAAATAGTTGTTCTGGAATCATATCTCCTAGACTGAAAAAAGAATAAAAAAACATTCATAATTAAAACTAGACCTATTTTTTGCTTCGAATTCTATTTTCATAAATTGAAGTTTGGCACAGTTGTTTTTTTTTGTATTGCACATAATCGTATCTTCTTGTCCTATACTGTATGCTCTTAATAAATGTTAGCATTCTTTGGTTTGTATATTACCTCAATATTATTGTTTTACATGTATTTGTTATCTTTTTTTTTTTTTTATCAAAATGTTGTTGTCTCAGTATTTATACATCTCATTATTGTGATATGTATGTGCTATCAATAGTTTGGTTTTCGTCTTTCTTTTTTGCTTATGTGCTTGGTCTATATGCCTTTTTGTTTTTCTTTGATGACAAAGGAGAAGGTCAAGACCCCTTTTCGGCCCCAAAATATAGCAGTTTTACAAAATTGATAAAATGTAAACTTTTAGTGATTTATTGGACAGAAGAATGCTTCTGCTACATAAATATGGGCTCTTTTTGACAATACAATGCACATATATTGGGTACAAGCACACAAAAAAACATCTGAAAAGTGACATTTTTTTGCATATTTGGTAGATTTTTTCAAATTTGAGCTTGAATTGGATCGTCTTTGATTACTATAGCAGTTAAATTCTTTCACATAAACTAATTGGTTCAAAAGAAATAGACACTTATGTGTTTAAAAAGTGGTCAAAATCTTTCGTCATATGAACCTGAAATTTGAGGCCAAAATCGGTCCTTACTGGACCTACTCCTTTGTTTCTTAATATAGTGATTAAGATAATAACACTCATGACATTATGTTGACTGCTGTACCCCTATTTTGACATCTTTTTTATTATTGTGTTTGTTTTGTTCACATATTGTAGTCCATATAATGGAAATTGATGCGACTGTCGTAAAAGCAAGAGGTTTAGTCAGCTATAAAACCAGGTTAAATCCAACATTTTCTATAAAAGAAAATAACGCCTGTACCCAGGGTTTAAGCTACTTGAAATTTAAATATTGGCACACTTTTTAACATTGATTAATAAATAAAAGAATATTATCCAGAGACCGTACTATGTCGCAATTTGTTTGTGATTTTTATTTCATCTGGCGACACAATATGGATGCTGGCAATGTTTCTGGTGCCAATATTTTCCTTTGTCAAAATTTTAATTTCTTGACAATATTGATCTTCATTCAAAAAGTTGAAATATAAATTGTACGAAATTTTGACAGGCTTCATGTTACAGTTTTTTTGTAAATATCACTTCGTTTATGACCCCAAGCTAATCAACAAGTCAGAGGAAGAGAAAAGAGAAGCAAATGTAATTATATTTGGTATTCCTGAAACTGAGGAGGGGGACTCTAAAATGAAAGATACTGAATTTATTCAAGGGCTATGTAGTGATTCTTTAGAGATTGACAATATTGCTATTGACGAGATTACACGTTTAGGTGCAAAGCCTAAGAAAGGCTCAGGGAAATTCAGGCTTACTAGGTTAGTTGTTAGGGATAATACCTCTAGGAACAATCTATTCCGTAATGCTTATAAGTTGAAAGACACCAAGATAGGTGCTCACAAGAAAATTGGCACAGGCAGAGACCTCACAAAAAAACAGAGAGAAATTAATAATGCTCTACGTATTGAACTGTGTCAAATGAAAAAGGATTTTCCACATAGGAGTTGGGCCATTCGTAGAGAGAAGATAGTTGAATTGCCAAAATCGGGGATTCCTCCATGGGCCCCGGATACATAATGATAACAATGATTATTCAGATACTTCAAATGTAAATATATGTTAACAGTTAATGTTGATAATTTTGTTCCAGTTCATAGTTATTTTAAAGTTACAGTTAATGACAATACAAATGAGTTAGATATGTCGCAAGGCGTTTCCAATACCCAACCAGTTAAGGAGGATAAGAAATTTACTCCGAAGGATAATATGAAGTCGTTGAGAGTTTTGTTTTCAAATGTTGACACCGTGTCAAATAAGCGTTCAGAGTTTGAGGCACATTTATCAATTGAAAAGCCACATATAATAGGTTTATGCGAAATATATCCTAAGAACTCTATGGATAAATCTATAGCATCCATGCTAAATCTAGCTGATTATGAAAAGTATTTACCGGACAAAGTGGGGGATAGAGGTGTAGTTATTTATATTCACAAGTCTTTGACTGCTTTTAAAGTTGACATTTTATCGGAATCTGCTTTTAATGAATCGGTGTGGTGTGAAGTTAAATTAGAAGGAACTGATAAACTGTTATTGGGCTGTATTTATAGGAGTCCGTCATCTATATCCTGTAATAATAAGAAATTGAATGATTTAATATGTCATGCTCGTAACTTAAAGTACAGCCATTATTTAATTATGGGAGACTTTAACTACCCTGAAATCAAATGGGTTGATAATGAAGTATCAAGTGGTATTAACACAGATCCTATGAAATTTTATGAATGTATGCAAAACAATTTTCTATTTCAACATATATGTACACCTACACGCTTTCGTACTGGTCAAAATGCCAATTTACTCGATCTGGTTTTTACGAATGAAGAAAATATGATAGCCAAAGACTCTATACAAATAGATTCGCCAGTTGGGAAGAGTGACCATTGCATGATAACTTTCGATTTTTGTTGCTATTTGAATAATGAGAATACTTCTGGCGATCATTTTTCATATTTTAGAGTTAACTATGAGCTTTTTAATGATACTTTAAACGACATTGACTGGGATGTTCTTTTAAATAATAAAAGCATTAATGAAATGTGGAAATGTTTCCCTACTGTTACAGTGTATGTCTGATAACATTGATAGATTTATTCCGAAGAAGAAAAATGACCGTAAATTTATAAGCCCACCTTTGAGGATGGATAGAGCTACTAAGTCTGCAATTGTCAAGAAACGTAAATCATGGAAAAAATATAAATATTCAAGAAATAATTTGTCATACATGTATGTTAAATATGTGAAGGATCGCAATGATTGTACAAATACTGTTAAAAATGCCAAACTTAGTTTTGAACAAAAGGTGGCCTTAGAATCAAAGACTTACAATGTATGTAAAGTCGTTTTGGAATTATGTTAACAGTAAACTCAAGACTAGATCAGGAATAGTTACACTTGAGAAACCGGATGGTACTTTAGCATCCAGTACTGCTGACAAAGTTGAAGTTTTAAATCAGTTTTTTACTAGTGATTTTACTCAAACAGAGGACTTGAAAGATTATGATACTAATTCAGTGTCGAACAATTATTTAAATGATATTAATATTTGCCAGGAAGATGTGATAAAGAAACTTAATAAATTAAAGACAGATAAATCTGCAGGACCTGATGGTCTCCATCCGAAAGTTTTATATGAAGTTAGACATGCAATTTGTTATCCATTGTTTCTAATTTTTGATAAGCATGATAAGTCTATCAAAGAGTGGAAAGTTCCAGACGATTGAAAAAATGCCATAGTATCACCGATATTTAAGAAAGGGAAAAACTAAAACCTGGTAATTATAGACCTGTAAGCTTAACATCAGTGGTATGTAAGATATGTGAATCAATTATTAGAGACAATATTATGAAGTTTATTCCTACAAACAATCTTTTTACTTGTAGTCAATATGGCTCTGTCCTGGTAGATCATGTGTTACTCAACTCCTAGAGGTTCTGGATGAGTGGTCAGAATTAATTGATAGTGGTTTTCCACTGTACTCGATTTTCCTTGATTTTTCCAAGGCGTTTGATACCGTACCGCATCAGCGTTTATTTTTGAAACTTGAAAAACTTGGAATAAAGGGATGCATTTTGAATTGGATAAAAAGTTTTCTATCTGGGCGTAAGCAATGTGTTCGTATAAATAACACAACATCAACATGGTCAGACGTTGTGAGCGGTGTACCTCAGGGAAGTGTTTTAGGACAAGTTCTTTTCTTAACATTTATTAATGATCTTCCTGATGTAGTAGAGGGCATAGTGAAAATTTTTGCTGATGATTGTAAAGTTTGTTCTAAAGTCTCGTCAGATTATGAGCGAAGTAAGTTACAGGTAAATTTGGACAGATTATGTGAAAGGTCAGATATGTGGAAATTAAAATGTAATGCTGCTAAATGTAAAGTATTGCATATTAATCCTGACAATGACCTGCAATATTGTTATACCATATTGGATGAATCTGGAAATTTTATTGCATTATCTACAGTGAACGAAGAAAAGGATCTGGGAGTAACTTTCGAGTCCAATTAGGAAATTTGAAAAACATATAAGTGATATTTATTACAAAGCGCAGAGAGTGTTGTCTCTTATTCATCATTCTTTTGATTACATGGATCAAGATATGTTTCTTACTATTTATAAATCAATAGTGCGTCCGCTGCTTGAATATGCGACATGCGTCTGGTCACCGTATCTTAAAAAAGACATCCGTAAACTGGAATCTGTACAAAGGAGGGCCACAAAACTGGTAAAAAATATTTGTCATCTTAATTATGAAGACAGGCTACGTTCATTGGGTTTGCCAACTTTGGAATATCGTAGGGATAGGAATGACATGATACAAGTCTACAAAGCGTTGCATGGTATAGATGACATCGACTGGATGAACCTATTTACTTTAGCACCATCTAATAATACTAGAGGTCACTCTTTAAAACTGTTTAAAAAACAGTGTAAGACCACACATCGACTAAATACTTTTTCAATTAGAGTGGTGGATCAGTGGAATAACCTGTCAGATTTAACGGTGACTGCAAAGACTAAATAATTTTAAGTCTGCACTAAATGGCAAAAACTGGAACCCTTATAAATTCATATGTTCGTGTTAATAAGTGTTCAGCTGTGCACACCCAAATAAGTGTTTATTATTACAAGTTTAATATATATATATATATTAATTATGAGAAGAGAAATGCATATACGACAATCCATGATGAGGGGTCAGTAGAAGCCTTTGGCTTATTTAACGACCCGAAGATAAAGGTATAGTCAATTACAACATCTTACTTTATTAAACAAAACATTTTATATTTTTAATTTTTCCTATTTTTTAAAAATTGTACATTTTTTCAACCTATGTCTTGTTGTAAGTTTCCTCCTGTGACATAATCTTCAATTTGTTGAAGGCGGTCACTATATGGTAGAATAGAATAGAATAGTCAACAATTACAAAAGTGTCATAGACTAATAGACATAGACATAGTCTGTTGTTTAGAGGTAATCCATGTATCTGAGGAGTCATTAATGATTAACATTTATACATTCATTAAGTTTCATCAGAACAAATGAGTAAATGGAGGAGTTATAAATGACAAACTACAACATGACATAGTCAAAGTTTTGCCGAACCGGCGACCCCCCTTTTTTCATTTTCTGTGTTAATAAAGACCTTATATTCGGAACTCGTGTAAAAACGGATTTTGTTAAATATCATCATCATTAGAATTAGAAATTTTGAAAAAAAATCATGAAGTTTCTGCTTGGAAAGAGTATTTTACTTCTTTTTGGGATGATAAAGCAGACCTACCATTTTTGAGATGCGAAGCTGTGAATGTTTAGTTTCGTATTTAAACAAGTGTAAAGTGTAGATTTCTATCGTTATGTCGCAACACTAATTTTAATATTTTTAAAACCAGTTTAAAATAACGTAACGACACAGAGGCGAATCCATCCGTTTTAAAAACCCAAACCCAGGATAAAGGGGATGGGGGTAAAGGGGGTCCAACTATATGTCCCCATTCAAATGCTTTGATTGTCAAGAAAAAAGGGGGGGTTCCAAACCCCGGACTGAACCGCCTCCCCAGGATATACGCCACTGCGGTACCCAAATTGCACCTATTAAGCAAAAATAGCAGCGGAAATCTTACAAGATTTCATAGAGGCTAAACATTTTTTTTTTATAACTTGATCAGGGGCGGATCCAGCCATTTCAAAGTTAGAAAGGGGGTTCCTACCCCAGGACAAAAAAGGGGGTTCTAATTATATGTCCCCATTCAAATGCATTGATCGTCAAAAAAAGGGGGAGTTCCAACCCCCGAAAACCCCCTCTGTATCCGCACCTGTTTGATACTATATGAACGTCTTTCAACAAAGGTATGAAATATTTATATATTTAAATTACAAAACCATGAAAACGTTCTCGGTATGTATCAACAGATGAAGAGTTTACTGAAAAAGCAAAATGTACGGAAATGTCGACTTGTGATTTCATCAAAACGTCATCTTTTCAAAATTAGCAAATATAATGTGTTACAAGTATCCATTTCTTAAAAATATGAGTAAGCATGACAAATATCCAATTGTTCAACATGAAATATTTGAAGAAATTAAACAAAAGCTCTGTTATTCGACTTTTGACGATGCGAATATAAGCATAGATGCAATTTTGGAACTCCTCATTACAGATTCATTGCGGATGGTTTAGAGGTCAGCTAGTTCAGACCATATTTTCTATGATTCCATATGGATTGAAAAATCAAATGGGTGTACCTATGTAATAAAGAAGGATAGTTTACGGTTACAAAATTAAGACAAAGTGGGAATTTTTGTCGTGATCATAAAAAAGTAGTTTAAAAATATTAAAGTTCTTTATTTGCAAAAAACAGACATAAACCAATTTTGGTTATGGCAAATACATTGACAAAACAAACATGTTGTTGGCATGACACGGGTTATGTTCTTCTCATATATGTTATGATGGTATGATACTAAACCCCTAACGGGAAGGATTGTGCCTGATGTTCATATGATGAAATCATAATCTTTCAGTCAGTTTAATTGAAGTCTGGAGCTGGCATGTCAGTTAACTGCTAGTAGTCTGTTGTTATTTATGTATTATTTTCATTTTGTTTATTTTCTTTGGTTACATCTTCTGACATCAGACTCGGACTTCTCTTGAACTGAATTTTAATGTGCGTATTGTTATGCGTTTACTTTTCTACATTAGTTAGAGGTATAGGGGGAGGGTTGAGATCTCACAAACATGTTTAACCCCGCCGCATTTTTGCGCCTGTCCCAAGTCAGGAGCCTCTGGCCTTTGTTAGTCTTGTATTATTTTAATTTTAGTTTCTTGTGTACAATTTGGAAATTAGTATGGCGTTCATTATCACTGAACTAGTATATATTTGTTTAGGGGCCAGCTGAAGGACGCCTCCGGGTGGCCCGGTGCGGGAATTTCTCGCTACATTGAAGACCTGTTGGTGACCTTCTGCTGTTGTGTTTTTTTATTTGGTCGGGTTGTTGTTTCTTTGACACATTCCCCATTTCCATTCTCAATTTTATGATCAAACATAATGAAAACTCGGCAATATTATAAGAAATATGAGATAAACAGTTATTGTTCTCCTTTCCTCAGTTCTAATGACTCTTTAATAAAAGAAACAACTGCTTTTACATCATTAGGTGTTGATGGGTTTAAAAACCTGTCAAAATAGGTGCAATTTGGGTACACATGTACTTTTATATATGATTAAACATGTGAACATTAAACGGACTTCGTTACTAGTAGTCACAGGCACTTGTCTCAATTTTTTTTTCTATATACCTTAAAATTAAGGTATATAGGAATTTTTTTTGGAGACAAGTGCCTATATGCTAGTAATATAGTGAAATGTGTACTGATAGCTACAGTTCCCTATAATACTGTTAACGGGCAAGAAGATTGGTCATGATTCGATTCAGTGATTCTCTATATAATCAAACAATCTTTTCCCACAAAAGGGGTGACCCAGATCCCCAGGCACCCCCTGGAATGATCCGCCTATAGGACCCAACATGAAAAATAAGAAACTATTATTATTACATTAGAACATACTCACCCCTTCTCGTCCAATGAAAAGTCATTTTTTTCCCTCTAATTTTCATAGTACATGGTTTTCCATGCACTATGAAATGCTATACATGAATGACTTTTCATTGTCAGTTAATTATGTGAACTCTTAAAATAACCGCACTAATGAAGTGTACAATCCCCTGAGGCATTTTCCTTAGGAAAAAGGACTATACTGATTAAGCTAAGATTAAAACAAAAACCTTTGGAATTTTACAAATTTTCAAACATTTGCTAATGGTACACATCCATTGTATATATAAAATAAACAAAAAAATATATAATAGGGTAAGGATGGAGGTAAAAATAATTTTTATTTCATTTATATACCCCAAATTTGAGGGAATATTTGGGTTTTTTTCTCAAGAAAACAATACCAGACTGCTGATATATAAAGGAGAGGATTTTTTTTCGGAGAAACACAAAACATGAAAATTAATTTATCAATAAAAGGTAACATTTAACGGTGAATGGTCTGAATTCAAATATTCATATAGAGAGTTTTATGGTTATAAAAAAAATTAATAAAAACGGGGATTTATATAACAATATGGCGCTTTTTAAAATTAGATCTAAAGATATATAAGTATTAAATTTTACCTGAAGCAGAAGAAAAACTATTTATCCTTTTGGTCCTCACAAACTATGTCAGTGCTATTTCATTCCATCCATTGAAATGATCATTACCTATGTTTTATTTTTAGTTAATTATAAAAAGTGAACTCTTATTTAGGTTTGAATATTACAATGGACAAGGATCATTTTGTAAGGTCACTCGAAAGTGTGAATATGTTCTAAATTGGTCAGACAATACTTGGTCATGTTTTATGAAGATTTAAGCCCTCGGCTTCGCCTTGGGCTTAAATCTTCATAAAACATGACCCAGTATTGTCTAACCTATAAGTAAAACAATTTACGAAAAAGAATACGAGTAAGTAATATATGAACCGGCAATGACTTCACATACAGCAAAATTACGGGTTCTTTATTCATTAGCTAAATCACGTGAACTATATTAAATCCACCCTTTGTGCTGGTTATCTCCCTTGTATTTAATAAAAAAAACTCGCATGCCAAACACACGAAAAAGTCAAGCGACTTGCCGACGGAAACGTTAGTGGCACTGACCATACAGCGACAGAGATAGTCGAAAGGAGAGAAGTATTACCTAAAACATATGATGTCGAGCGGATAATTGCATGCCGAAAGCTGAAAAGGGTATGTTTTTTCTGCCAGGTTCTGACATTATGACCTTGAGTGAGTCTGACTTGTTGTTAAGTAATAGCCTATTGTAATAAGTTGAGACTGCGTCGTTTCTTTTTTTTTTTTACGAGGGATGATGATGATGATGGTTGATGGTTACTTTATTACGTCCAGCGACAAATTTTAATATCGGAAAGGGGGGGGGGGGGGGGGGGGGGGGGTGTTAAAAGGGGGTCCGTTAACATCTCGATTTTGGCAAAAACTTTTAACAAAAATGTTAAAATGCTGATCAGTTAACAAAGTGGGTTGAAAACATTTAACAGCTTTAATTCATCTCAGATAACAGTTTACAAAACCTTGATTGAAAAGGGCCAAAACAGGTTTACATGAAAAGGTATCCTCCCATTCAGGACAAGAACAGGTTAATATCAAAGATTAGATCTAATCAAGAATTGAATAATCATGGCGGATATCCCTTCCATAATACAGGAGCTTATTAAAAGTTGGGCGTCCGTCCGGCTATGCTGGATGTTAATGTTTTAAAGCAGCCAAAGCTCAGCTATGTTAAAAAAATACCTCGTGTATGGAGAATGTCCCATTCTCTGCACATTAAAACCTTTGTAGCATTTCACTATTTTATGGTGCCATTGTATTTCGGAAGGCAACATGTTTTTAAAATTCCAACGTCTTTTGTCAGTTAAAACGGCCCGATTACATTAAAAAAAATAATCCGGGAAATTGAAAAAGTTTTTACTAAAGTTATAGGGTCTTTACGTCCCTTATTTAAAAAAAAATGAAAACTCCAACTGTAGTTTTAGCCCCGATAACTAACGTAAAATATTAGGTCCAATCCATCATTCACGGTACGATACAAGTAACCTATCTACAGTATTCATTCTTAATTTAAATAATTCGTGAAATATTTAGCACTGGACGTTATTCTCCTGTGTGTGTCTTAAGTGAAGCTCGAAACCTAAAATTTATTAAAAAAAGCTCTGATAACCAGTTTATGATTTGAAGAGCTTTTAAAATAACAGACTGACTTGAAAAAAAGGAAGCAAATTCTGCTCAAAGCCCGCCGTGCAAAAAAAAAATCACTTCTAAAGAACAACGCCTCTAAAGATCTCTAAAGAAAATAGTAAATTGGTCATATGTAATATATGTTTTTCTATTCTTTAAACGTATATTTCATATGTTATATTATTATTCATCATCATATCACAGTGACTGATGCTAGACGCATGACTAATTCAAAATCGAGCACACCTTTTTACCTGCATGCTTTCTAGTTACCGCCAAAAATCCCTGCGTACCTGTAATATATTTTCATACCTGTATATTTGTATTTAGTCGTTGGATGTGTTGCGCCATATTATATATATTTACAGAAAGGTAAGTTAGTAAATCGATAATTTATTATAGTGTCATAATCTAATATAATCATCATATATACAATATAAAAATCTTTAGAACCATATTAGATACGGAGGTATTTAGGACAGATGAGACAAGTCACATTTTCATCCTTAAAAAAAATATATGTAGGACTCAGTGATATTGTTGGCCTTTTTCAAAACTACCTCTACCCTTTTTATTGGGAAAATATGCGTCATTTTCATCAAATTGGGAAATTTAAAATAAACCATTAATTTCACTGAAACTTCAATTTACAGACCCATTTTCAACAATCAAACCCTGCTTTAAAATAAGTCCCCATTTTGTCAGTGATGATACATAAATAGACCCTCAAGTCTGTACATATAGTCATTTGAGGTATCAATTTTTTGAAATGAGTGTTTTTTAGTTTGTATACATGCACAATTACTACTGAGATTGCACTGTTTGGGAAAAAAAGTTGTCTTTTTAGGAATAAATCTAAGCCATTTTTTTTTCAAATTTGGATTCTCCTCCAGGGGAAAAGTCTTTACCTGTTTATTCTCCACTAATTCAATGCAAACAATATCACCGACTCTAAAGTGCAAAAGTACTCTAAAGGGCGATGGTTTCGCTTAGTAAGATGGTCTACGGCTATGGTGTCGGACACTAAAGTCATTGGCGGAACCAGGAGGGGTCCGGAGGTTGGAACCCCCTTTTTGTGGACGATCAATGCATTTGAATGAGGACATGTGGTTGGAACACCTCTCCCCCTTTTTTTATGGGTTATGACCCCCCTTTTCAAAATGACTGGATCCGCCCCTGAAAGTTCGATGGTTGTTTGCTTTCTAAGTCCGATGATATGACACGCTAACTTCCGATAGCGTAACGCGAATGTGGTTCAGGCAATGGTTTTCTTTTATTGCTGAGTTCCAATTAGTCCGACAACCATCATTCCGACAGCCAATTACTCCGACATCCCATTATTCCGACAGCCAATTACTCCGACAGCCCACTATTCCGACAGCCCATTACTCCGACAGCCCACTATTCCGACAACCCATACTCCGACAGCCCATTATTCCGACAAAGCATCTGTATTATGTTTATGTGTCTGGGTATTTTATTTGTTTTTATATTTCATCGTTTATGTGTCCACTGTAAGTCTTTGCTGTTCTAGTTTGTTATTTGTTGGTGTCTTGATCTACCTCCTTTCACTTTGATTTTTTGGTCCCCCCCCCTTTCGCGTTTCAGGGGAGTGAGGTTTCACCACTATAAACTACATAAATGAATATATCGGAGTTGAGTAACACTACCCGCCCTCTTTAGTCGGAACACTTTCTACCCTTGCGTCTTATTTAAATTTATTTTGTCGCAGAAATAAAGGACTAATGTAGCGTCAAAATGAGAAAAACAAAGAGACAAATATACCCAGATCCTAAAAAATAAGGGGGCAAATAGGACGAAATATGTGCTCTTACAAAAAAAAATTATGACGGACATGAACATTTCGACAACTTCTATTTAAATATTCATGAGGAAAAGTGATATCGGCCAGTGAGTGTATATGGCATAGAAATACACAGTCAACGCACTCTAAGAAAATGTGTGACATTCTTGTCCCGCTTGTGTCTTTGTGAAATTATCTTATTGTAAAAACTTAGGATTGTGTTTTGAGGCAAACTTGACACTCACTTTTAATTAAAAGATTGTTTTTAAGAAGAAAATTATAAGTTATCATTGATTTTATGAAAAGTAGTTCATATTTTGAATAAGAATCGGTGCTCACCCATTACATTAGGAATTGAAAATGCCATATTTCAAGCATTTGTCAGAACTTTAAAAAGTTGGATAAACATGATAAATCTTCGATGTCAATATAAGAAAACTTTTCTATTATAGGAAAACTGGTGATTTTATTGTTAGTTCTTTTCAATTATTAGACTTGCTTCATGTCCCTTCCTAATTAAGTTTTTTCTTCTTTTTTTTCACTTTTTTCCCCTTTAATGATTTTACTGCTTTAATTAGGAGATTACAATTATACTGAAATCTGCAGGAGGAAGGCCTTTCTCCAAGGGTAATCAGTAAACATATAAATTAGGTAGAGAGGAATAATAGAAAGGGAATTGTAGCAAGTCTATTCAATTATGTATAATCACCCTGTATAACCCCGATACAGATCAATCACCCTGTATAACCCCGATACAGATGAAACCGGACGTTGACGCGTTCGAATCGAACACACCGTGTAACACTGTCAGAGTTCAGACAGTAAGGAATTAATATTTTTAAAAGAAAATCTAATATCTATTCTTTGCATATTCTGCTTCAATATATTCTTTGCCATAATACTCATTACTTACTCCAAGGTTTTTGAAATTTGTGACATTTTTGTACACAAACATCGCAAAACGCACGACAATATCAATGATAAAACGTGCTTGGTATTTTTAAATATTTAAAACTTAATGTTTCTCGTGTCTCATAGTTTTAAAACATACATTTTGGAAAATTTTATAGTTTAAAATTAACAAATTTATAAAGATCGTTGGTTTATGTTGTATATCTAGAAACAAAAAAGTACAAGTATAAAAGTGTCATTTTCATGTTGTGTACGCTTCGTTGTCATAACACCTTTTTATACTGTACGCTTCGTTGCGACAATATTGCGTTTGTCAATGAATTTTGCATATATCAAATTATACTTTAATATGATTTTAACCAATAGTCATGCTTTAAAAAAATAAGTTACCACCATAACATTCAGACAGCTACCAATAATATCCATTGTATTGTCGAAACACTCTTGGAGGTATTTTGTACGTAATTGTACATGCAAAAAAAAATCCTTATGTATACGAAAGTGTAAATTGGTAGGAAAACACAATTACTCCAGATGCAAATATCACTGATTGAGCATACAGATACACAGGTCCGATTTCTAATTTGATATCATTTTTTTTAAAGTGTTTACCATACGACATTCAATGTACGAATACACCACTGTCCCAGGTTAGGGGAGGGTTGGGTGCCCGCTAACATGTTAATCTCGCCATATTCTGTATGTGCCTGTCCGAAGCCAGAAGCGTGTAATTCAGTGGTTAATATATATATATATATTTTTGTTCACTCTTTTATATACAATAATTAGACCGTTAGTTTTCTCGTTTGAAGTGTTTTACATTTGTCATTTAAGTGTGTTCTATAACTGACTATACAGTATGGACTGATTATTGAAGGCCGTACGTTGACCTATAGTTGTTCATTTTTGTGTCTTTTAGTATCTTGAGTAGAGTTGTCTCAAAAACAAACCTTTTTGATATAGACAGAAATCAAAAATAATTAATGAATTATAGGTTTTTGGCCTGAATAGCAGAGGCGAATCCAAGGGGTCATGAATTATTATAGAATTACATTAAGGCTAAAGAGTATGAACATGTAATTTATAGCCACCGTTGATAAGTAATAAAGCTTCTTTAACGTGGAGATATATCAGAGTTGGGTTTCTGACTGTTATCGAGTTTCGTCGGATGCTGGGTTGTGTGGACTGTCGTTTGCCTGTTATGGTTGGACTTAACCAACAGCACACCTTACGGACTAATGAGTATGGGTAAGGGCCTGAAAACATTTATAACAAACACAGTGAAGTTGGTTTTAGATGTTATATCTTCTAAAGCGCGTTCGATAATCATATATATTTTACACAATATAATAGTATATAATACAAATAATAGAAACACATAATTCAAATAAATGATCAAATAATATCTATAGTATACAAATTTTATGAAAATGCATGAGCATATGCATTTAAACTGACGAACACGTATGCTTATAATATTTCTTATAAGTAAAAGCTTATTTAGCATTCAAATATATGAGCAAGATGCGGACTTAATATTAAATATTTGAGCATAATGCGAGACCGACTATTTGAACCTAACAGAGCATAAAGCACGTGCCGAACAGCATAAAATAATGAGTATATAATATTTTGACTAGGGGGATGTACATATGTAAGAACAAATTGAGATCTGGTATCTTTCGAAATATAAACATGGTAGAGCATATATGGCGCTTGTAAAAGCTTAAAACTATAAACCTATCAACCCAAAAATAATCAATTCCGACAATGAGCATTGGTTGAGAAATATTCGAAATCGAGACTAAACTTAGCATTACGAAACTAATCGCGAATATGCAAATAATATAAATATGAAACAATATAATATGAATTGGGGAAAACTAGCTATTAAAATATACGAGCTTTCTTTGTATCAAAAATTCATGACTCATAATAAAATAGGACTAAACGACAAGAATAGTTTACGATAAATAATTTCTCATTAAATTAACCTACACATGTGAAAGTTACGCATAACGCGTTTATTAAAATAATCAATATCTTATCCTTGCGGAACTGACCTTAAATTGTATTAAGTATGAACAAGCGATAAGTCAAAATTATCATTTCCAACATGCGAGCGTAAAACTTAATTCTATAACGCGTTTAAAAATACCCTTGAGTATAGAAAGTTTGTGCAGAATAAACCAACTTTTTTTGAACATATATACATCTATTTACACTGATCGAGAAATCAACTTTACTAAAATAAAATGGAAATGAAACTTAAAGATGTGGCTACTTTCATTATTGACAAAAAAACATCTGAAAAGTGACATTTTTTGACATCTTTGGTAGATTTTTCATATTTGAGCTTGAATCGGATCGTTTTTAATTAATTTGAGGCCAAATCGGTCCTTACGGGGCCTACTCCTTTATCAAAACTAACTCTTGGGGGCTTGAAATGGAACATCCTGGTGACTTAACATGTTGTATTTCGGGAGAGGCAAATAAAATTATATACTAAAACAATACTTGACATCTTTTTTAATCAGTTATCGGATATTTAATGCCAAACAAGCATTTAAGGTTTACGATTGCATTTCTTTTTTTTAAAGAAAGCAACTTGTTTTGGCATTGGATGACTGATATGTAATGTTCAACTAACAGATATGAATTTACAATAACATACAGAAAAAGGGTCGTCGATGCCATCTCGAATAACTTAATAAGAAAGTTATTCATGACGGGTTTTGTCAACGAACTGTCCAGTGATTACTAAAAAAACGCACAACGAACTCGACACATTTGGTAAGACGAACGATAAAGTAAGATAAAACTTAAAGCAGCAACAGCTGTCAAATTCGTGATCACCTATTTGACTCAAATTCTCATATTTGATTTATAATAATGTAAAACATTTTTCCAAACTATACCAAAAGTCTAAAATAAACAGTTTACAGAGCATGGGTTAGATAATATGTAGGTTCGTTTCGTGTGTATTAATAGTCCAGACGCCATCTAATTAACTATCGATTTGACCTCATATTATCATATAAGCGATGTAAACATGAATAAAGATATGAATAGACAGTCAGGAACCAGGTTGAAATAGAACAAAAGAATCGAAGCTCTTTATTAGAGAAGGCGATAAATGTTTACTGTATTGTTTTCTATAGTGACAATTTTTTTAAAAGTTAATAGAAACAAACAAAATTGCAATTTTCTTTTCATTTACGAGGCGTTTTATTTTAAAAACACCATTTGCATAAGTTTTCAATTTATCTAGTTCATAGTTAAGCAGAACAATTAGATATCAAGTCGACGACATGGGTATCTTTCAAGTTGGACGAAAAAAATACCACGGACGGAAATCATATCAATCTATAAGTTCAGTAATTTTCTTGTCTGCCCTTCCATTATGTGACTGAAGAAACAAGTCCAAAAAATGGGTAACAAAAAATTATTGTATCGAAAAGGGAAAATCGAGTACACCTTTTAATGTTAGGGCGTGTTTGAGTTGAGTATTTTGTCTTGATATCGTAGAAAGTAAGAATATTTCATACATCGTCTCGCTTCAGATTCATTTTTATATATTAAAGCTACAGGTTGATGTTATAACACAAAAAAATCACAGTACTAAAGATGGAATATATGGGTCAAGTGAAATACCTATCTAATGAGTCACAAAAACATAGAAGGTGTGTTCGTATAGCTATTTTTTTTACTGAAAGTACTTGATGACAGTCTTTCAAGTTGGATGATGAAAATGCATATCTTCGAAAAATTCTATTTTTTTGTTTGTGATAACTAGAGTTTATGGTCTTTATAAACTAAAAAAAAATCTAGCCTGCCCTTCCATTAAATATCTAATTATAATTTTTTTTAAATGTTTATGAATTTTCGAAAATTCCACCTGACAACCGATCAGACAATAGTTTTAAGCTGAATCAATGCAGACAAGATTATTAACTGATACTAATTAGCTAGTTGATACATAACATTTGTCTTTAAAATTACAACTGACATATAAGGATCGTAGTGGTGCAATGTGGATAAATTTATCGGTTTCCAAGAGCAAAATTGGTTGCGCGTCATCCCTACCAATGGCTTCCGTTTCTACGATTGTGAAACTGAACTGGCGTAATGGGGAGATAATTTTGACGAAGTAGGATCCTGACTGACTGTAGATTAAACCAACACGTGCATATTTTTTTTAGGTCTGTTTTAGTTTGTTTTATAGATTAAAATATATGTTTCTCATTGTATTTTACCGTATAAGAATGATTTTATGTGGATCGAATCAGTATTCAAATGATTTACCGTATAGTTTCACTTTCATTGTTGACATTCTTTTTCTTTAAATAACCAGTACACGTACAATGCATGCGTTGTGAATCTCTAGCAAGGGGTTAAATTGAAGTTCACATGGATACAGATTTAATGAGGTCGACTATATCACTTGCAAGTGAATGAGTAATTATCAATGTTTCTTCGCTTAATTTGACAAAATTGAACCATTTTGGCTGCTAAAAGTGAATTATCATTTCACTATTTCATTTTCATCATTGATTGAAAAAAAAAATCTTTACTTTAGATTTTTATATATCTCGTAGCTAGTGCCCCTTTAAGAAGTATGATATTGCGTTTAATTTTAGTTCTAGGGAACATTTAAAGGCACGTAGTAATTCAATGTATATTTATTTATTATTGCTTAAGGTATTACACGCAAAAGTGTATGCATGACAAGATATTCAGCATTGTTTATCTCATAAAACGTATGAAATTGCACCATGTATGTGCGCTTTGTATCTAGCAGTTTTTATTAAACGTTCTAAGCAATATCTTAAACTTGCAACAACTGTATACTCGAATAAATAAACTAACTTGCAAATTGACACATTTATATACTCAAATAAGTTCTGGAGAGGCATTCGAAATTGGTGTCATCTCAAATGTTGTCAACGTCCGGATTCATTTGTATCGGAGTTATACGGGATGATAATACCGTCTTGATACTGACTGTGCTTTTGATATCAATCAACGAGTTTTTATACGCCCGTGACGGGACGTATTATGGTATACCGTTGTCCGTCCGTCCGTTGTCCACACTTCGGACAATAACTCCAAAACACTTTCACTAATTTCCATGAAACTTGAGTGTTATCTATTGACGTATTAAGCTCCCTTTCGTTTTTTTTTAATTTCAGATTTTAAGTTTTGGATTTATTGGGCTTTATTCATAAAAAAGGGGGGATTTTCAACACTTCGGACAATAACTCAAAAAGGCTATCACCAATGTCCATGAAACTTTGGTGAATTGTTTATATCTATTGATGTAAGCTCCCTTTTAATTTTTATAAATTTCAGATTTTAAATTTTGAATTTATGGGGCTTTATTCATAAAAAAGGGGGGATTTTTAACACTTCGGACAATAACTCAAAAAGGCTTTCACCAATGTCCATGAAACTTTGGTGAATTATTTATATCTATTGATGTAACAAATAATACTTAAATTTCTTGTAAAAAATAGGTTCCATGATTGTCATACGTTTGTACTATTATTAAAATTAAAATTAAAATTTAAAATTGAATGGTTGCAAGGATGAAAGCACATAAGCAGTTCCTGAGATACCATCTATTCCCTGAGGCATTATTAGTTTATGATAACATTTTTACTATCTAAGCTATGGATAAAAATCAAAACTGTTTTTGCATATAGGATGTTTTACTCTTGATAAAATTGGTTGCAATTGAAATCACAAATGATACCTTATCATCACAGATTTTTTATAGAGTTATGTTTCGGTAGAAGGGTTGAGCGCAATAAAAAATGTTATAAAACATGAATAGTCTACAATAGCATATAATAAGTGAATTTGTGACAACATAAAAATCCTAACATGTGACTAAATATTCCTTAAATGTTAAAGGGTGTCATTTTATGAAAAAAATAAGGAAATCAAGTCTCCTTTACATTTATCAATATGATCATCTTGTGAATATCCTAAACAATAAAAAGGTTCAATCAATATACCCCAAGAAAATTACCTTCTTTCAAACTACTATAAAATTTGGAATCAGTCATAGAATTACTAAAACCCATAATCATATATCACTCTTCTTATATTGCATTGAAGACTTCTATGTTATATGCCAATGTTAATGATATTTGCTTTTTATGCTAAATATTGAAAAGCTGAACTAGGTTTAATCATGAGTGTCTTCTTCACTGTAATCACTGTCCTCATCAGAAAAATCCTCATTTTCATTCTCAGAAGAGGCCTCCTCATCATCAATGAAATCCTTATCCTCATCATCATTGAAATCCTTATCCTCATCATCAATGTAATCCTCATCCTCATCATCAATGAAATCCTCATCTCCATCATCAATGTAATCTTTATCTTCATCATCAATGAAATCCTCATCCTCATCATCATTGAAATCCTTATCCTCATCATCAATGAAATCCTCATCCTCATCATCAATGAAATCCTTATCCTCATCATCATTGAAATCCTCATCCTCATCATCATTGAAATCCTTATCCTCATCATCAATGAAATCCTTATCCTCATCATCATTGAAATCCTTATCCTCATCATCATTGAAATCCTTATCCTCATCATCAATGAAATCCTCATCCTCATCATCAATGAAATCCTCATCCTCATCATCAATGAAATCCTTATCTCTATCATCAATGTTATCTTTATCTCCATCCTCAATGAAATCCTTACTTTCATCACCTACTTCCTCATTTAGATCATAACTTTCAGTAGAAGCACTTTCACCATCTTCACTTTCCCTGTTATCTTCTTGCTGCTCCTCATTGTCATTGTAGTCTTTTTTGCCATTTTTATACGCCCGTCGTCTTTCAGACGGGACGTATTATGGTATACCGTTGTCCGTCTGTCTGTCCGTCCGTCGTCCACACTTCAGACAATAACTCACATAAGCTCCCTTTCCATTTTATAAATATAAAAGGTACTTGGTACTCAGAAAGTGTGTTGTGAATAAGATAGAATGAATGGATGAAAAATTTAGGCAACAAACTTAGTTAAATTTGAGGTAGCATTTACAGTGCCAATTTTTTTGTGCATTTTTAATTATTATTTGGGGGTGGGGTGGGGGTGGGGGTATGTGACAGGGCTCACACTATTTCTAGTTGATCATATAAATTCATTAAAAGACAAGTTAAAAGAGCAAAGGGCGTATCATGCGCTAAAGCGCAGCCCTTTATTTTTCTTTCTATTTTGTTTTGGCTCCATTTGTAACTGAGGCTTCTTTATATGGTGAAATAACCGTGAAATAAAGATAATTATATCATATTAGTATTGTAATAACATTTGTCTTAATGTTTACCCAGTCATTATACCACCGCTTCGAAAAAGGGGGATACTGTTTTACCTCTGTCTGTACGTCAGTACATCCGTCAGTCGGTCCGTCAGTTCGTCCGTTCTTCCAAAAAATATTTTCGTTTCATCTTTTTCATGAACTTCATTACTGTAACAAGGATTTCTGACTGAATTTTGTTTCAGGGTTTATTGAAGTCTGCTATATCGTGTGATGCGTTTTCTGATTCAGTTTTCTTTACAATCTGTGGAAAAATGAGATTGGGATCTCCATATATTTGACAGACCACAATTATAATAACTGCTTTTAACAAATGTCTTGACCATTTAATTTCAAAACCATCATTCTCATAATAGACAAACAGTAATTTGTAAAGAATTAAGGAGATTTTGTCCATTTCATCATTTACTAAAACAACACCAAAATCTTATTTACATTTTATTGGTAGATCGAAAATTGTCAGAGTTCTCCATAAATAATGATATTTGGTGTGGTCTGCATTAGATTTAACATCACCTTGTTAAACCGCAAGTATACTTTTTCTAAAACACCAGACAACTAAATTGGAAAGTAACACTAGCTGGTAAAATGGCTTTAACAAATATATGTAATCGACATTGAACATTTTGAAAAAAAATAAACTATACATTGCTATTTGTTCCCTGGTCTCTTAAATATCTTTATGTTGTTAAAACGACCCGCTTGTAGCAAAAAATACAACAAGATACTTGTAGTCTTTGACAATTTCTATTTCTCTATTACAAAATTATTATTTTTCTGAAAGTCTACCTCGAGAAAATATAAGAATTTTCGTCCGTTTTTTGTCGAGCCTGCAACTTTTGTTGCAGAAAGCTCGACATAGGGATAGTGATCCGGCGGCGGTGTTAGCTCACTTCTTAAAAGCTTTATATTTTAGAAGGTAGAAGACCTGGATGCTTCATACTTTGTATATAGATGCCTCATGTTACGAACTTTCCGTCAGTCACATGTCCAATGTCCTTGACCTCATTTTCATGGTTCAGTGACTACTTGAAAAAAAAGTTAAGAGAGAATTGTAATGTTAAATTCTCTCTTATTATAAGTAATTGGATGACTATATTTGGTATGTGTGTACCTTGCAAGGTCCTCATGGCTGTCAGACAGTTTTCACTTGACCTCGACCTCATTTCATGGATCAGTAAACAAGGTTAAGTTTTCGTGGTCAAGTCCATATCTGAGATACTATAAGCAATAGGTCTAGTATATTCGGTGTATGGAAGGACTGTAAGGTGTACATGTCCAACTGGCAGGTGTCATCTGACCTTGACCTCATTTTCATGGTTCAGTGGTTATAGTTAAGTTTTTGTGTTTTGGTCTGTTTTTCTTATACTATATGCAATAGGTTTACTAAAATTGGTGTATGGAATGATTTTAAGGTGTACATGTCTAGCTGACAGGTGTCATCTAACCTTGACCTCATTTTCATGGTTCAGTGGTTACAGTTAAATTTTTGTGTTTTAGTCTGTTTTTCTTATACTATATGCAATAAGTCTTCTATAATTGGTGTATGGAATGATTGTAAGGTGTACATGTCTAGCTGACGGGTGTCATCTGACCTTGACCTCATTTTTTTTTGGTTCAGTGGTCAAAGTTAAGTTTTTTAGTTCTGGTCTATTTTTCTAATACTTTATGCATTAGGTCAACTATATTTGGTGTATGGACATCTTTTATGATCTTTATGTCGGTTACACTGGTTTTATTTGACTTTGACCTCATTTTCACGGTCCATTGCTAAGTTTTAAGTGTTTGTGTGTTTTGGTCTGTTTTTCTTTATTTATAAGCAATAAGTCGTCAACAATAGTTGTTTTATTGAAGAATTGTCAGCTGTACATGTCTGCCTAGCTTGGTTCATCTGACCTTGACCTCATTTTCATGGTTGATTGATTAATGTTTCCTTTTCTTGATTAATGTTGAGTTTATGTGACAGTTGTAATAAAGCTTTATATTTAGGTCTATCAAGATAGTATAAAGGATTAGTAAAGAAGGCGAGACATTTCAGTGTGTGCACTCTTGTTCAATACAAGTGTGGACATAGATCAGTGTGGATAGTATGTTTGGATGTTTGACAATTTTTAATGACAAAAGGAGCTCTGTTTTCCCCCAAAGGGTTCAATATAAAACTGTGTTGCTTGACAACTTACCTGAACCAAACATTAACCATAAGCAGTATTGTTTATTCAATATTTAGCTTCTTTTCAGGAGAAATTAATTGCAATTATCTGATTAGTATAACCCCAAGGTAGACTAGCGAAATGAAATATGGTCACTTGGTCTTCTCACGACCGGCAGTGAAACGCTTGTTTAAGTGGGGCGTCCGTTTGGCTGTTTTGCAAACACTCTTTGAGGGGTTCGTAGTCGGCCTATTGCAAGGCAAAATTTCTGTCCCTGTCCAAAATATACCCTTATTTTCCCCTGGCAGTCCAAATTTTCCCGACCATGATTCCGAATGGCCTCTATTATGACAAGCCATACATACCTATTATATTTATTGTTCATTTGTTCTAGTCCTGAACATGCATGACATATTTGCCACTACACATTAAGCAACCACCAATCGATCAATCAATTGATTATGATAAGTTATGTACTTCATCTTTGATTTTGAATAGCATGGAGAGGAAAACATAAGTAGATATAGGAATATGTGGTAAGATTGCCAATGAGACAACTCTCCATCCATATCACTATTTATAAAAGTAAACAAAGGTCAAGGTACGACCTTCAGCAAGGAGACTAGGCTCACACCGAACAGCAAACTATAAAGGCCCCAAAAACCCAATCAAAATCGAAAACCAACGGTCTAATCTATATGAAAAATATTCATTTCTGTATGATTTTTTTTCAATACAAGTGTGGACACAGATCAATGTGGATAGTATGTTTGACCGTGTTTTCTGACAAAATGAGTTCTGTTTTTGCCAGAAAAAGTGCTATATCAAACTGTGTTTCTTAACAGCTAACCTGAGGCAAACAATAAGCAATAGCAGTATTGTTTATTCAATATATTAGTTTACTTTAAGATTGTCATAGAGGCCTAGAGAAATAATTGCATTTATTTGATTATGATAAATTATGTTCCACATCTTTGATTTTGAATAGCATGCAGAGGTAAACATAAGGTTTATTTCTGCAAGATTTTTGTTTTTTCAATACAAGTGTGGACACAGATTAGTGTGGATAGTAATTTTGATGTTTGTCAGTGTAATCTGACACTGAAAATTAGTTCTGTTTTTCCGATATAGTTCTTAATTTAACTGTGTTGCTTGACAGCTAACCAGAGCCAAACATTTACTATAAGCAGGTTTGTTTATTCAATTTTTAGTTTTTTCCAAGGTGATCCTGGAGACATTCATTGCATTTATTGGATTACCAAATGATTATGATGAATCCATTTCCAGCAAAATATACACCTAGATACTAGTCTTTGACAATTTCTATTTCTTTATTACAAAAATATCATTTTGTCTTTTTTCTTTAGTTCTTCCTCGAAAAAATATAAGAGTTTAAATCTGTGTCCACACTTGTATTGAAAAAACATTTTTTTTCAATACAAGTGTGGACACAGATCAGGGTGGATTGTATGTCTTGATGTTCGTCAGTGTAATCTGACAAAAGAAGTTCTGTTTTTCCTATAGGGTTTTTCCCATGACAGCTTACCCGAGTCAAACATTAATCATTAGCAGTATTGTTTATTCAATATTTAGTTTTTTTTCAAGAGTGTCATGGAGGGGAAATTAATTGTAATTATTTGATAAATATCACCCCAGTGGTGACTGGGGAAACCAAATATGGTCACTAGGTCTTCTCCCGACCGGCAGTAAAATGCTTGCCTTAGTGGGGCTTCCGTTTGGCTGTGTGAGATGTATCAAGTTTCGCAGTCACATCTGGTCGGACTTGGGACGTTATATCCAATGCCCCGTGTTAAGAGAGTGGCATGCTCTTTGTAAACGTTAAATTATGTACCACATCTTTGATTTTGAATAGCATGGAGAGAAAAACTTAAGAAGATATAGGAAGATGTGGTAAGAGTGCCAATGAGACAACTCTCATTCCAAGTCACAATTTTTAAAAGTAAACCATTAAAAGTCAAGGTACAGCCTTCAACAAGGAGCCTAGGCTCACACCGAGAAGCAAACTATAAAGGGATCCAAAAAATTACTAATGTAAATCCATTCAAACTGGAGAACCAATGGTCCAATCTATATAAAAATTTCATTTCTGTATGTTTTTTGTTTTTTCAATACCAGTGTGGGCATAGATCAATGTGGAAAGTATGTTTGACCGTGTTTTTTGACAAATGGAGTTCTGTTTTCCCCAAAGAGTTCTATATTAAGCTGTTTCTTTACAGCTAAGCCAAACATTAACCATAAGCAGTATTGTATATTCAATATTTAGTTTATTTAAAGGCTGCCATGGAGGAGACAATAATTGCATTTATTTGCATATGATAAATTATGTTCCAAATCTTTGATTTTGAATAGCATGCAGAGGAAAAATAAGGTTCATTTCTGCATGTTTTTTGTTTTTCAATACCTGTGTGGACACAGATCAGTGTGAAAAGTAGGTTTGGATGTCTGACAGTGTTTTCTGACAAAGGGAGTTCTGTTTTTCTCCATAGGGTTCTATAGCAAACTATGTTGCTTGACAGCTAACCTGAGCCAAACAATAAGCAATAGCAGTATTGTTTATTCGATATATTAGTTTATTTTAAGACTGTCATGGAGGTAACATTATTTTCCTTTATTTGATTATGATGAATTATGTTCCACATATTTGATTCTTAATAGCATGGACAGGAAAACATAAGGTTCATTTCTGTATGAGTTTTGTTTGTTTTTTCAATACAAGTGTGGACAACAGTGTTTTCTGACAAAAGGAGTTCTGTTTTTCTCCGTAGGGTTCTATAGTAAATTGTGTTTTTTAACAGCCAATCTGAGCCAAACATTAAGCAATAGCAGTATTGTTTTATTCAGTGTTGTACATGTGACATTGGCATGGGATTTATTTATATAAATAATAAATATTCAACAAAGATCAAATTAAGTACATGGATGTAAGCAATTTTAGGAAACCACATAGCCTTCAAAAGTGAGGAAAAGCCTTCTTGGCTGTCAACAGCCCCCTGACATGAAAAGTATGTAACAATACAATTGAGAAAGGTAATGGCCTCACATATTTGCAACTAAACAACAGCTTGGGACCCCACCCCCTAAATGAGGATTATCCCTTAATTTGCTTTTGTAAAAATGGAAAAAAGAAACAACAAATGGAAGTTTTTAACGAAGCTTGGCTGGCTATACAGCCCTTGCCAAAAAAGAAATATAACCTTTTTAGCCTCTCTCGCTTGTTTTGTACATATTGTAAATATTTATTGTTGTATTTGTTATCTCTGTACCGATGTAATGCATTGGCTTTATGAGAATAAAGATACATATAGCCTATAAAGGAGGGGGGGGGGGGGGAATTTTCCATAGATAACTTGCACTATCATTTTCTTTGTTCAGTGGATCGTAATATTGGGGTCAAAACGCTAATTTGACATCATAATAAGTGATTTGACTCAACATCATCAAAAACTACTGTCCAAAAATTTTAATTAAAAACCTTAACCTGAAAGTGGACAGACAGATGGACATATAAATAAATGAATGGATGAATGAACAGAAATACAGAAAAACATAATGCCCCTAGTTTGGGCTTACAAATTATTTTTTTTGGTTAATTTATAGAAAATGGAAAATTAAAAATAGCATTTGAAACAATTGTGAAATTACAGCAAACTGGAAAAAAAATAGCAGGATTTAAATATGATTATTTGTCTTTCAGAATTATCTTTGAATGATTTTATTGAACGAAAAAGCAATACATGTATATATGTGGTTTGCATGTAACAGAAATAAAATAATAATATACCTTATTAGTTTACTATTCATAGTAATTCAGTAATGTTAAAAAAAAATATATAAATAAGATTATATTAAACGTTTGAGTTGCACTTTTTCTTTTAAAAAAATAGACAGATATTGGTGTATTCAGAAAATACTTGTTTTATTCAAATTTTTCAAATGAAATAGAAAGCCACCTTGATACATGTATATACTAATTTTGATTTTCAAGGTGTTAATGACATCACATTTATCATTCATTGGGTGTCAGACAAGCGTAGAATCTATAAAGCTAAAAATTTGAAAAATTTCATACATGATATTACAGATAAAATTGACATTTCAAACGAATGGGAGATTATCTCCCTTATTCAAGTAAACACCACTCTTATCATCATAAAAACAATACTTCACTTTATGATTCAGTACATGGTCATTAGGAATAAATTCAAAGATTGAATAAAGAGAAAGGAGTGGAAAAGGACTAAAAATATTCTGAACTGTCTATATAAATATCTGATTTACTTCTAAGGTCACAGAAGAAAATATAAAGATGAACTTTAGTAGCAAACATTAAACATTTAAATTTAAGGTGGTACCTAACACCTTGACTAAATTGTTTTACATTGTCTTATCGGGGCCTTTTATAGCTGACTATGGGGTAGAGGCTTTGCTCATTTTTGAAGGCCGTACCGTGACCTATGGTTTTTAATGTTTGTTTTCATTTTAGTCTTTTTATGGGTAGTTGTCTCATTGCAGCCAATCATATCACATCTTTTTTTATAAAACTAATTTGGCTTTTTAAAATTTCATAAAATATTGACAAAATATTTACTTCGACCATTTGACAAAAATATAAAAATTTCAAAAAACTTGAACCACACACTTTGTCTGAAAAATTTCATTGGATACATAGCAATTTGGAAAACACAAATTTGGATCACTGAGAAGCTTAATATTTCCTTAATTATAGATTGTGTTTTAAACGTTAGCTAGTTTTACAGAGTTATACAGGCAAATTTTGTTCACTTAAATTTCACCTCAAACAAGCTTCATACATGAAACGCACGAGAAAATTCACGTGAATTTCATGTGTATCTGATGTGAAATTCACATGAAGTGAGATTTCACGTGAAATTTGCATTAAAAATTCCATGTGAAATTAAAATGAATCAAGCTTCTTTTTAAAAAAAAATGAAATAATAGTGAATTTCCCCTCAATCACACAAATTTCACAGGATTTGAGCTTACTCATAATCTAGTACAAGTTCTGATATGTACAAGCATGAAAAATATTCTATGAAAATGTGTTCATAATTCCATTCTATTTCTCTTTCTTACTATCTAAATTTTTTTGTCCTAAAATAAAGAAGGCAAGAAAATGCATCACAGTGAGGTTATGAATAATATCCAGGGCACCTCTGTTCACTCCTAGAACTTTTTGGATTGAGTTCAAGTCTCAATCCTTAATTGTAAATGTTTATGGACTGACTATAGAAGATGTTTGCAATGATGAATATTTTGTTTGAATTGATTTTTACTATGTTTGTACAAGTCATATTGTGTGGTCATCAATATTAACACAAACCAATCACATTATGAAAAATACCTACTTGCAAAAGATGCCAATTCTTTTTTAAGAAGGTTTTGGAGAAAAGAACTACCTCGCCACACATTCATGTACCAATTTAAAGCCAGAAACCTTTTCAGTGATTGTCCAAAATTTCATCTTAATTAAAAAAAATATTCAAAGAATTTAGTGTTCAGTTGATGGCTATTCTTGATTCATATTGTAATTGTTTATAGTCTCTTATCAATTAAATTCGAAATGTATTATATTCTGAAAGTACTTGTGGTTGAAAAAATATACACAATAGTTTATTCCAGGTGGTTTACATTGCTTGAATACACCACTTCTATGACTTCATGTCTGCTTATAATGGTAGGGTCTTCTGCATATAATTGCTATTTGTACTCAAGGATTCCTTCATACATTTGCACAAGTTTATCCTCCTAAGATGTTGCTCCAATGATAAAATCCTGTAATGCATACTTAGCAATCAGACTCTTGGAAAACTTCCTACAGTTCCTGTAATATAATAAAATCCACATGTAATGTTGGGCAATGTTTGTTTCTGTAGTCAAGGTTCAAGCAAAAAAGATTACATCAATTTAATCTCCAATGATTTACCAAATAAGCTCATCATAGATACCAGGACTAAATTTTATATATACGCCAGACGCCAAACTTATAATTAGGAGAAATCTGTATTGTATTTTAAGCTTGAGCTCTGACATGATCAATTGGTGACTTTATGGTGATTTATTAGTAAAACCCAGACCTGGGGTTTTTACTAGTATTTCTCTCTGGGCTGGGCATTGCAATACTCATTAAATCCAGGTTTTTGAATTGCTAACCCTGTTTCAGGACATTTTATAGCTCACTATGCTGTATCAGTTTTGCTCATTGTTGAAAGCTGTACATGTGATCATTTATAGTTGGCAGTATTCAGTCATTTGGACTCTTTGTGGATAGTTGTCTCATTAGAAATTGTACCACGTTACATGTTTTATAATTTATAACCAGTTTTCAAGTTGGTCCAAATCGGGGTCAAAAATTATTATACTAAGTATTGTGCAATAGCAAGAAATTTTCAATTGCACAGTATTCTGCAATAGCAAGAAATCTTCAATTGCACAGTATTGGTCAATAGAAAGAAATGTTCAATTGTGCAGTAGTACACAATAGCAAGAAATCTCCAATTGCACAGTATTGTGCAATAGCAAGAAATTTTTAATTGCACAGTATTGCACAATAGCAAGAAATATCTAATTGCACAATATTGTGCAATAGCAAGAAATTTTCAATTGCATAGTATTCTGCAATAGCAAGAAATCTTCAATTGCACAGTATTGGTCAATAGAAAGAAATGTTCAATTGTGCAGTAGTACACAATAGCAAGAAATCTCCAATTGCACAGTATTGTGCAATAGCAAGAAATTTTTAATTGCACAGTATTGCACAATAGCAAGAAATATCTAATTGCACAATATTGTGCAATAGCAAGAAATTTTCAATTGCATAGTATTGCCAATAGCCAGAAATATTCAATTGCACAGTATTGTCCCGTTTTCAAATTGGTCTACATTAAGTTCCAAAGGGTCAAAAATTAAACTTTTTGTTTCATTTCGACAAAAATTGAATATATGGGGTTCTTCAATATGCTGAATCTTACCGTGTATTCATATGATTTATAATAAATTACTTACGAAAACAAACTATCTTCATGTACATTGTAACCTGTATATAAGTATACTTACTTAGTGCCTATAAAAACACAACTTATCATTTTCAAGCCCCCTTCTTACATGTCTTAGTCCTTACAATCTTAGCTTACACCAAAATCAGCTGATTTCTTTATTGTTTTTAAAAAGCTTGTGTAGTATACAATAAACAGATCAAAATATGACACTTTATATTGACCAATGAAACCTGCCCAGACAGTATTGTATACCATAGAATCAGTTTCAGACAAGGCAAAAATTACCTAGTTCATGATATCAGTAATTGTTTAATTTTAGTCCAGCTATTTTGATAATTCTCCTCAAACTAGAATCATAAATTAGCACATTGGAATAATATTAATATGAAATAAGAATTGAAATCTTAGGATATCCAGAATATAAAACTTTAATCTCATAAATTTAAATGGACTGAAAATTACAGAGGTAAATAAATGTAACTACATGCCTATTCCATACATGTATATAGCAGATTCACTTTTCCCTTGATCTGTTGATTGAAAGTTATTTTTATTTTGTCAGTTTGCGTGAACTATTTAAATTTGCACATGATTCAGAATTTTTGTCATACCACTACAAATACTGTAACAAATACATACCAATTACATGTAGTGTAGCTATAGGGTCTCATCTACATGTATATCCAATCAATTCATTCATTTCATTGTATAACTTCACTTCCACTTACATCTCGGGAACTACAAGTGTGTAATTCTGAAAATTTAAATTCATTAATTATTATAGATATTAGCCCTGAACCTGATTATTTTTTGCGAAATAAAAGTTGAGGCACTAAGCTCTAAGGTAGTTACCATTTTGCTTTTTCGGAGGGAGGGGGATTGGGGCTATTGATTTTTTGGAAAATATATAAAAAAAATCCAGTTTTTGAGGAAAAAAATTAATTGTTTTTGACCCTGAGAAAAAGTAATTGTTTGTTTCAGCTTTAGCTGCAACTTTATGGATTGCTAAAATTGAAAGAAAAAAAATGTTTTCCCAAAAAAATTCATACCCCCTGAAAATCAAATAGTTGTCTTAAGAGCCTGTGTTGCTCACCTTGGTCTATGTAAGTAAGTAAGTAATTTTTATTGGTCTGAAATCTGATACCCGAGCTTAAAAATATGAAATCCCAAAATACCGGGCTTAAAAACAACATGATCCTGAGGTCCTGAAATTCGAATAAAGAATTCCCGGATCCCGAAAGCGTCAATCCTGAAATCCCAAGCTAAAAAACAACCGTTCCCGGAGTCCAGATAAAGGTTCTATCCCCCCGGCCCTCATATATAGTCAAGTCAAACTAAGATTTAACCTCAAACTAATTGCAACAGAAAATGTTTTAGTTCAAATCTATAGTATCATGCCCTTAATATACACAGAAAAAAGTCCCATAAAATCTAACTTGAGGAAAACTCAAAATCAGCATTTTTTATTTTCTATGGAAATTAACATTGGAAGGGGAGATATAACTCCACAAAAATGGGTCTATTTTGGTCAGTTTTTGGATGATTTTCTTGAAATTTATGTAAAGTTTGATACTTTGGTAGGGTTATAAGTACTTGACTAAGTTATATAATCTCCTGCTCATGAAATGTACAAAACTGAAGTATTATGGGTAGTTTTATTTTTTTTGTGCATTTTTCATTGAAAAATTGCAAATTTAAAGCTTTGTGACCATTTTGAAAAAAATAATGTGAAGATTTATATCTGTGTATTGTACTTTTTCAGCATCTTACTTGTCAAGGTGTCTAATTTGTTATTAAATTTCAATTTCTTTACCTTGACATGTTGAAAAATTAAATAAATGGTCAACTAATGAATTACGAAATCTAGATTATAGCTTGATAACAGATGTGGAAACACCTTTAAAGTTGTTTGTTATACTCTAAAGACCGCTAAAAATCAAGAATCTATACATTCTGATAGAGGCAGTAAAGTTTATATTTTTTATCAATTTTTATTGATATTTCTTCCATTTTTGCAACAGTTATCTCCCTTTTCAATGCAAATCTCAATAGGAATTTTAAATGGTGATTTTTTTTAGTCTTCCTCAAGTAAGATTATATGGGACTTTTTTATGTGTATATTTGGGGTATAATGCTAAATATTAAAACTTTAAAATCATCTGTTGCAATTACTTTTAAGTTAGGGTCAAATTTATGCTAGATTGACTGGACTAATAGTACAACGTTACCATTTTTCAGCTTTTTGAAAGTTTGTCTATTTTAAATCTCTTGAAGTTCTGATCTTCAAACATGGAATGTTGTGATCACTGTGGGTATATCTTCAATACTTTTTTTTTTTTAATACCACAATCTGACAGAATTCATAGATGTACACACTCAGTGAGGCATAGAATTAAGGTCAAAAAGGCAATGGATATTTTTGGAAAAAAAGTTTTGATTCCAGTTCCCAAAAAATTGTTTTTTGATCCTGAGAACAAAAAAATGTTTGTTTCACCCTCAGCTGCCCCTCAGAGACGACATCAAAAGTTTAATGAAGGATACAAAACTTAATTGACATAGTTTTTTCACTGACCAGCTTACCCCTCTCTTTGGGAAAAATTGATTGACCCATATGGATACATGTAAAAATCAATGTCAGATAACCAAATTTTGCAGCAGTTCAACCCCCACCCCAAACTATTTGAATTCAGTTTATAATCCTTCAATGATCTTTTGATGTCGTCCCTTATTTAATGATATAATTAAAAGTAAAAAAATATGTTTTTCTTAAAGGTATACTTAACTCTTGAACTGTGGGGCTAAAGCCTTAGTAGTCTGGAATCCCTCCGCATCTTTTTCTTCATGTACCTGCAAGTAAAAAAGGTGCGTATTAGTTCCACATTAATACGACAATTTTGGAAAAAGGGTCCATTAACATAAAGGTATACTTAACTCTTGAACTGTGGGGCTAAAGCCCTAGTAGTCTGGAATCCCTCCGCATCTTTTTCTTAATGTACCTGCAAGTAAAAAAAAGTGCACATTAGTTTCACATTAATACGACAATTTTGGAAAAAGGGTCCATTAACATAAAGGTATACTTAACTCTTGAACTGTGGGCTAAAGCCCTAGTAGTCTGTAATTCCTCGGCATCTTCTTCTTTCTGTACCTGCAAGTAAAAAAAAGTGCACATTAATTCCACATTAATACGACAATTTTGGAAAAAGGGTCCATTAACATAAAGGTATACTTAACTCTTGAACTGTGGGGCTAAAGCCCTAGTAGTCTGTAATTCCTCGGCATCTTCTTCTTTCTGTACCTGCAAGTAAAAAAAAGTGCACATTAATTCCACATTAATACGACAATTTTGGAAAAAGGGTCCATTAACATAAAGGTATACTTAACTCTTGAACTGTGGGGCTAAAGCCCTAGTAGTCTGTAATTCCTCGGCATCTTCTTCTTTCTGTACCTGCAAGTAAAAAAAAGTGCACATTAATTCCACATTAATACGACAATTTTGGAAAAAGGGTCCATTAACATAAAGGTATACTTAACTCTTGAACTGTGGGGCTAAAGCCCTAGCAGTCTGGAATCCCTCAGCATCTTTTTCTTAATGTACCTGCAAGTAAAAAAAAGTGCACATTAGTTCCACATAAATACGACAATTTTGGAAAAAAGGGTCCATTAACATAAAGGTATACTTAACTCTTGAACTGTGGGGCTAAAGCCCTAGTAGTCTGGAATCCCTCCCCATCTTTTTCTTAATGTACCTGCAAGTAAAAAAAAGTACACATTAGTTCCACATTAATACGACAATTTTGGAAAAAGGGTCCATTAACATAAAGGTATACTAAACTCTTGAACTGTGGGGCTAAAGCCCTAGTAGTCTGGAATCCCTCCGCATCTTTTTCTTTATGTACCTGCAAGTAAAAAAAAGTGCACATTAATTCCACATTAATACGACAATTTTGGAAAAAGGGTCCATTAACATAAAGGTATACTTAACTCTTGAACTGTGGGGCTAAAGCCCTAGTAGTCTGGAATCCCTCCGCATCTTTTTCTTAATGTACCTGCAAGTAAAAAAAAGTGCACATTAATTCCACATTAATACGACAATTTTGGAAAAGGGTCCATTAACATAAAGGTATACTTAACTCTTGAACTGTGGGGCTAAAGCCCTAGTAGTCTGTAATTCCTCGGCATCTTCTTCTTTCTGTACCTGCAAGTAAAAAAAAGTGCACATTAGTTCCACATTAATACGACAATTTTGGAAAAAGGGTCCATTAACATAAAGGTATACTTAACTCTTGAACTGTGGGGCTAAAGCCCTAGTAGTCTGGAATCCCTCCGCATCTTTTTCTTTATGTACCTGCAAGTAAAAAAAAGTGCACATTAGTTCCACATTAATACGACAATTTTGGAAAAAGGGTCCATTAACATAAAGGTATACTTAACTCTTGAACTGTGGGGCTAAAGCCCTAGTAGTCTGTAATTCCTCGGCATCTTCTTCTTTCTGTACCTGCAAGTAAAAAAAAGTGCACATTAGTTCCACATTAATACGACAATTTTGGAAAAAGGGTCCATTAACATAAAGGTATACTTAACTCTTGAACTGTGGGGCTAAAGCCCTAGTAGTCTGTAATTCCTCGGCATCTTCTTCTTTCTGTACCTGCAAGTAAAAAAAAGTGCACATTAATTCCACATTAATACGACAATTTTGGAAAAAGGGTCCATTAACATAAAGGTATACTTAACTCTTGAACTGTGGGGCTAAAGCCCTAGCAGTCTGGAATCCCTCAGCATCTTTTTCTTAATGTACCTGCAAGTAAAAAAAAGTGCACATTAGTTCCACATTAATACGACAATTTTGGAAAAAAGGGTCCATTAACATAAAGGTATACTTAACTCTTGAACTGTGGGGCTAAAGCCCTAGTAGTCTAGAATCCCTCCCCATCTTTTTCTTAATGTACCTGCAAGTAAAAAAAAGTACACATTAGTTCCACATTAATACGACAATTTTGGAAAAAGGGTCCATTAACATAAAGGTATACTTAACTCTTGAACTGTGGGGCTAAAGCCCTAGTAGTCTGGAATCCCTCCGCATCTTTTTCTTTATGTACCTGCAAGTAAAAAAAAGTGCACATTAATTCCACATTAATACGACAATTTTGGAAAAAGGGTCCATTAACATAAAGGTATACTTAACTCTTGAACTGTGGGGCTAAAGCCCTAGTAGTCTGGAATCCCTCCGCATCTTTTTCTTAATGTACCTGCAAGTAAAAAAAAGTGCACATTAGTTCCACATTAATACGACAATTTTGGAAAAAGGGTCCATTAACATAAAGGTATACTTAACTCTTGAACTGTGGGGCTAAAGCCCTAGTAGTCTGTTATTCCTCGGCATCTTCTTCTGTCTGTACCTGCAAGTAAAAAAAAGTGCACATTAGTTCCACATTAATACGACAATTTTGGAAAAAGGGTCCATTAACATAAAGGTATACTTAACTCTTGAACTGTGGGGCTAAAGCCCTAGTAGTCTGTAATTCCTCGGCATCTTCTTCTTTCTGTACCTGCAAGTAAAAAAAAGTGCACATTAATTCCACATTAATACGACAATTTTGGAAAAAGGGTCCATTTACATAAAGGTATACTTAACTCTTGAACTGTGGGGCTAAAGCCCTAGTAGTCTGTAATTCCTCGGCATCTTCTTCTTTCTGTACCTGCAAGTAAAAAAAAGTGCACATTAATTCCACATTAATACGACAATTTTGGAAAAAGGGTCCATTAACATAAAGGTATACTTAACTCTTGAACTGTGGGGCTAAAGCCCTAGCAGTCTGGAATCCCTCAGCATCTTTTTCTTAATGTACCTGCAAGTAAAAAAAAGTGAACATTAGTTCCACATAAATACGACAATTTTGGAAAAAAGGGTCCATTAACATAAAGGTATACTTAACTCTTGAACTGTGGGGCTAAAGCCCTAGTAGTCTGGAATCCCTCCCCATCTTTTTCTTAATGTACCTGCAAGTAAAAAAAAGTACACATTAGTTCCACATTAATACGACAATTTTGGAAAAAGGGTCCATTAACATAAAGGTATACTAAACTCTTGAACTGTGGGGCTAAAGCCCTAGTAGTCTGGAATCCCTCCGCATCTTTTTCTTTATGTACCTGCAAGTAAAAAAAAGTGCACATTAATTCCACATTAATACGACAATTTTGGAAAAAGGGTCCATTAACATAAAGGTATACTTAACTCTTGAACTGTGGGGCTAAAGCCCTAGTAGTCTGGAATCCCTCCGCATCTTTTTCTTAATGTACCTGCAAGTAAAAAAAAGTGCACATTAATTCCACATTAATACGACAATTTTGGAAAAGGGTCCATTAACATAAAGGTATACTTAACTCTTGAACTGTGGGGCTAAAGCCCTAGTAGTCTGTAATTCCTCGGCATCTTCTTCTTTCTGTACCTGCAAGTAAAAAAAAGTGCACATTAGTTCCACATTAATACGACAATTTTGGAAAAAGGGTCCATTAACATAAAGGTATACTTAACTCTTGAACTGTGGGGCTAAAGCCCTAGTAGTCTGGAATCCCTCCGCATCTTTTTCTTTATGTACCTGCAAGTAAAAAAAAGTGCACATTAGTTCCACATTAATACGACAATTTTGGAAAAAGGGTCCATTAACATAAAGGTATACTTAACTCTTGAACTGTGGGGCTAAAGCCCTAGTAGTCTGTAATTCCTCGGCATCTTCTTCTTTCTGTACCTGCAAGTAAAAAAAAGTGCACATTAGTTCCACATTAATACGACAATTTTGGAAAAAGGGTCCATTAACATAAAGGTATACTTAACTCTTGAACTGTGGGGCTAAAGCCCTAGTAGTCTGTAATTCCTCGGCATCTTCTTCTTTCTGTACCTGCAAGTAAAAAAAAGTGCACATTAATTCCACATTAATACGACAATTTTGGAAAAAGGGTCCATTTACATAAAGGTATACTTAACTCTTGAACTGTGGGGCTAAAGCCCTAGTAGTCTGTAATTCCTCGGCATCTTCTTCTTTCTGTACCTGCAAGTAAAAAAAAGTGCACATTAATTCCACATTAATACGACAATTTTGGAAAAAGGGTCCATTAACATAAAGGTATACTTAACTCTTGAACTGTGGGGCTAAAGCCCTAGCAGTCTGGAATCCCTCAGCATCTTTTTCTTAATGTACCTGCAAGTAAAAAAAAGTGAACATTAGTTCCACATAAATACGACAATTTTGGAAAAAAGGGTCCATTAACATAAAGGTATACTTAACTCTTGAACTGTGGGGCTAAAGCCCTAGTAGTCTGGAATCCCTCCCCATCTTTTTCTTAATGTACCTGCAAGTAAAAAAAAGTACACATTAGTTCCACATTAATACGACAATTTTGGAAAAAGGGTCCATTAACATAAAGGTATACTAAACTCTTGAACTGTGGGGCTAAAGCCCTAGTAGTCTGGAATCCCTCCGCATCTTTTTCTTTATGTACCTGCAAGTAAAAAAAAGTGCACATTAATTCCACATTAATACGACAATTTTGGAAAAAGGGTCCATTAACATAAAGGTATACTTAACTCTTGAACTGTGGGGCTAAAGCCCTAGTAGTCTGGAATCCCTCCGCATCTTTTTCTTAATGTACCTGCAAGTAAAAAAAAGTGCACATTAATTCCACATTAATACGACAATTTTGGAAAAGGGTCCATTAACATAAAGGTATACTTAACTCTTGAACTGTGGGGCTAAAGCCCTAGTAGTCTGTAATTCCTCGGCATCTTCTTCTTTCTGTACCTGCAAGTAAAAAAAAGTGCACATTAGTTCCACATTAATACGACAATTTTGGAAAAAGGGTCCATTAACATAAAGGTATACTTAACTCTTGAACTGTGGGGCTAAAGCCCTAGTAGTCTGGAATCCCTCCGCATCTTTTTCTTTATGTACCTGCAAGTAAAAAAAAGTGCACATTAGTTCCACATTAATACGACAATTTTGGAAAAAGGGTCCATTAACATAAAGGTATACTTAACTCTTGAACTGTGGGGCTAAAGCCCTAGTAGTCTGTAATTCCTCGGCATCTTCTTCTTTCTGTACCTGCAAGTAAAAAAAAGTGCACATTAGTTCCACATTAATACGACAATTTTGGAAAAAGGGTCCATTAACATAAAGGTATACTTAACTCTTGAACTGTGGGGCTAAAGCCCTAGTAGTCTGTAATTCCTCGGCATCTTCTTCTTTCTGTACCTGCAAGTAAAAAAAAGTGCACATTAATTCCACATTAATACGACAATTTTGGAAAAAGGGTCCATTAACATAAAGGTATACTTAACTCTTGAACTGTGGGGCTAAAGCCCTAGCAGTCTGGAATCCCTCAGCATCTTTTTCTTAATGTACCTGCAAGTAAAAAAAAGTGCACATTAGTTCCACATTAATACGACAATTTTGGAAAAAAGGGTCCATTAACATAAAGGTATACTTAACTCTTGAACTGTGGGGCTAAAGCCCTAGTAGTCTAGAATCCCTCCCCATCTTTTTCTTAATGTACCTGCAAGTAAAAAAAAGTACACATTAGTTCCACATTAATACGACAATTTTGGAAAAAGGGTCCATTAACATAAAGGTATACTTAACTCTTGAACTGTGGGGCTAAAGCCCTAGTAGTCTGGAATCCCTCCGCATCTTTTTCTTTATGTACCTGCAAGTAAAAAAAAGTGCACATTAATTCCACATTAATACGACAATTTTGGAAAAAGGGTCCATTAACATAAAGGTATACTTAACTCTTGAACTGTGGGGCTAAAGCCCTAGTAGTCTGGAATCCCTCCGCATCTTTTTCTTAATGTACCTGCAAGTAAAAAAAAGTGCACATTAGTTCCACATTAATACGACAATTTTGGAAAAAGGGTCCATTAACATAAAGGTATACTTAACTCTTGAACTGTGGGGCTAAAGCCCTAGTAGTCTGTTATTCCTCGGCATCTTCTTCTGTCTGTACCTGCAAGTAAAAAAAAGTGCACATTAGTTCCACATTAATACGACAATTTTGGAAAAAGGGTCCATTAACATAAAGGTATACTTAACTCTTGAACTGTGGGGCTAAAGCCCTAGTAGTCTGTAATTCCTCGGCATCTTCTTCTTTCTGTACCTGCAAGTAAAAAAAAGTGCACATTAATTCCACATTAATACGACAATTTTGGAAAAAGGGTCCATTTACATAAAGGTATACTTAACTCTTGAACTGTGGGGCTAAAGCCCTAGTAGTCTGTAATTCCTCGGCATCTTCTTCTTTCTGTACCTGCAAGTAAAAAAAAGTGCACATTAATTCCACATTAATACGACAATTTTGGAAAAAGGGTCCATTAACATAAAGGTATACTTAACTCTTGAACTGTGGGGCTAAAGCCCTAGCAGTCTGGAATCCCTCAGCATCTTTTTCTTAATGTACCTGCAAGTAAAAAAAAGTGAACATTAGTTCCACATAAATACGACAATTTTGGAAAAAAGGGTCCATTAACATAAAGGTATACTTAACTCTTGAACTGTGGGGCTAAAGCCCTAGTAGTCTGGAATCCCTCCCCATCTTTTTCTTAATGTACCTGCAAGTAAAAAAAAGTACACATTAGTTCCACATTAATACGACAATTTTGGAAAAAGGGTCCATTAACATAAAGGTATACTAAACTCTTGAACTGTGGGGCTAAAGCCCTAGTAGTCTGGAATCCCTCCGCATCTTTTTCTTTATGTACCTGCAAGTAAAAAAAAGTGCACATTAATTCCACATTAATACGACAATTTTGGAAAAAGGGTCCATTAACATAAAGGTATACTTAACTCTTGAACTGTGGGGCTAAAGCCCTAGTAGTCTGGAATCCCTCCGCATCTTTTTCTTAATGTACCTGCAAGTAAAAAAAAGTGCACATTAATTCCACATTAATACGACAATTTTGGAAAAGGGTCCATTAACATAAAGGTATACTTAACTCTTGAACTGTGGGGCTAAAGCCCTAGTAGTCTGTAATTCCTCGGCATCTTCTTCTTTCTGTACCTGCAAGTAAAAAAAAGTGCACATTAGTTCCACATTAATACGACAATTTTGGAAAAAGGGTCCATTAACATAAAGGTATACTTAACTCTTGAACTGTGGGGCTAAAGCCCTAGTAGTCTGGAATCCCTCCGCATCTTTTTCTTTATGTACCTGCAAGTAAAAAAAAGTGCACATTAGTTCCACATTAATACGACAATTTTGGAAAAAGGGTCCATTAACATAAAGGTATACTTAACTCTTGAACTGTGGGGCTAAAGCCCTAGTAGTCTGTAATTCCTCGGCATCTTCTTCTTTCTGTACCTGCAAGTAAAAAAAAGTGCACATTAGTTCCACATTAATACGACAATTTTGGAAAAAGGGTCCATTAACATAAAGGTATACTTAACTCTTGAACTGTGGGGCTAAAGCCCTAGTAGTCTGTAATTCCTCGGCATCTTCTTCTTTCTGTACCTGCAAGTAAAAAAAAGTGCACATTAATTCCACATTAATACGACAATTTTGGAAAAAGGGTCCATTTACATAAAGGTATACTTAACTCTTGAACTGTGGGGCTAAAGCCCTAGTAGTCTGTAATTCCTCGGCATCTTCTTCTTTCTGTACCTGCAAGTAAAAAAAAGTGCACATTAATTCCACATTAATACGACAATTTTGGAAAAAGGGTCCATTAACATAAAGGTATACTTAACTCTTGAACTGTGGGGCTAAAGCCCTAGCAGTCTGGAATCCCTCAGCATCTTTTTCTTAATGTACCTGCAAGTAAAAAAAAGTGAACATTAGTTCCACATAAATACGACAATTTTGGAAAAAAGGGTCCATTAACATAAAGGTATACTTAACTCTTGAACTGTGGGGCTAAAGCCCTAGTAGTCTGGAATCCCTCCCCATCTTTTTCTTAATGTACCTGCAAGTAAAAAAAAGTACACATTAGTTCCACATTAATACGACAATTTTGGAAAAAGGGTCCATTAACATAAAGGTATACTAAACTCTTGAACTGTGGGGCTAAAGCCCTAGTAGTCTGGAATCCCTCCGCATCTTTTTCTTTATGTACCTGCAAGTAAAAAAAAGTGCACATTAATTCCACATTAATACGACAATTTTGGAAAAAGGGTCCATTAACATAAAGGTATACTTAACTCTTGAACTGTGGGGCTAAAGCCCTAGTAGTCTGGAATCCCTCCGCATCTTTTTCTTAATGTACCTGCAAGTAAAAAAAAGTGCACATTAATTCCACATTAATACGACAATTTTGGAAAAGGGTCCATTAACATAAAGGTATACTTAACTCTTGAACTGTGGGGCTAAAGCCCTAGTAGTCTGTAATTCCTCGGCATCTTCTTCTTTCTGTACCTGCAAGTAAAAAAAAGTGCACATTAGTTCCACATTAATACGACAATTTTGGAAAAAGGGTCCATTAACATAAAGGTATACTTAACTCTTGAACTGTGGGGCTAAAGCCCTAGTAGTCTGGAATCCCTCCGCATCTTTTTCTTTATGTACCTGCAAGTAAAAAAAAGTGCACATTAGTTCCACATTAATACGACAATTTTGGAAAAAGGGTCCATTAACATAAAGGTATACTTAACTCTTGAACTGTGGGGCTAAAGCCCTAGTAGTCTGTAATTCCTCGGCATCTTCTTCTTTCTGTACCTGCAAGTAAAAAAAAGTGCACATTAGTTCCACATTAATACGACAATTTTGGAAAAAGGGTCCATTAACATAAAGGTATACTTAACTCTTGAACTGTGGGGCTAAAGCCCTAGTAGTCTGTAATTCCTCGGCATCTTCTTCTTTCTGTACCTGCAAGTAAAAAAAAGTGCACATTAATTCCACATTAATACGACAATTTTGGAAAAAGGGTCCATTAACATAAAGGTATACTTAACTCTTGAACTGTGGGGCTAAAGCCCTAGCAGTCTGGAATCCCTCAGCATCTTTTTCTTAATGTACCTGCAAGTAAAAAAAAGTGCACATTAGTTCCACATTAATACGACAATTTTGGAAAAAAGGGTCCATTAACATAAAGGTATACTTAACTCTTGAACTGTGGGGCTAAAGCCCTAGTAGTCTAGAATCCCTCCCCATCTTTTTCTTAATGTACCTGCAAGTAAAAAAAAGTACACATTAGTTCCACATTAATACGACAATTTTGGAAAAAGGGTCCATTAACATAAAGGTATACTTAACTCTTGAACTGTGGGGCTAAAGCCCTAGTAGTCTGGAATCCCTCCGCATCTTTTTCTTTATGTACCTGCAAGTAAAAAAAAGTGCACATTAATTCCACATTAATACGACAATTTTGGAAAAAGGGTCCATTAACATAAAGGTATACTTAACTCTTGAACTGTGGGGCTAAAGCCCTAGTAGTCTGGAATCCCTCCGCATCTTTTTCTTAATGTACCTGCAAGTAAAAAAAAGTGCACATTAGTTCCACATTAATACGACAATTTTGGAAAAAGGGTCCATTAACATAAAGGTATACTTAACTCTTGAACTGTGGGGCTAAAGCCCTAGTAGTCTGTTATTCCTCGGCATCTTCTTCTGTCTGTACCTGCAAGTAAAAAAAAGTGCACATTAGTTCCACATTAATACGACAATTTTGGAAAAAGGGTCCATTAACATAAAGGTATACTTAACTCTTGAACTGTGGGGCTAAAGCCCTAGTAGTCTGTAATTCCTCGGCATCTTCTTCTTTCTGTACCTGCAAGTAAAAAAAAGTGCACATTAATTCCACATTAATACGACAATTTTGGAAAAAGGGTCCATTTACATAAAGGTATACTTAACTCTTGAACTGTGGGGCTAAAGCCCTAGTAGTCTGTAATTCCTCGGCATCTTCTTCTTTCTGTACCTGCAAGTAAAAAAAAGTGCACATTAATTCCACATTAATACGACAATTTTGGAAAAAGGGTCCATTAACATAAAGGTATACTTAACTCTTGAACTGTGGGGCTAAAGCCCTAGCAGTCTGGAATCCCTCAGCATCTTTTTCTTAATGTACCTGCAAGTAAAAAAAAGTGAACATTAGTTCCACATAAATACGACAATTTTGGAAAAAAGGGTCCATTAACATAAAGGTATACTTAACTCTTGAACTGTGGGGCTAAAGCCCTAGTAGTCTGGAATCCCTCCCCATCTTTTTCTTAATGTACCTGCAAGTAAAAAAAAGTACACATTAGTTCCACATTAATACGACAATTTTGGAAAAAGGGTCCATTAACATAAAGGTATACTAAACTCTTGAACTGTGGGGCTAAAGCCCTAGTAGTCTGGAATCCCTCCGCATCTTTTTCTTTATGTACCTGCAAGTAAAAAAAAGTGCACATTAATTCCACATTAATACGACAATTTTGGAAAAAGGGTCCATTAACATAAAGGTATACTTAACTCTTGAACTGTGGGGCTAAAGCCCTAGTAGTCTGGAATCCCTCCGCATCTTTTTCTTAATGTACCTGCAAGTAAAAAAAAGTGCACATTAATTCCACATTAATACGACAATTTTGGAAAAAGGGTCCATTAACATAAAGGTATACTTAACTCTTGAACTGTGGGGCTAAAGCCCTAGTAGTCTGTAATTCCTCGGCATCTTCTTCTTTCTGTACCTGCAAGTAAAAAAAAGTGCACATTAATTCCACATTAATACGACAATTTTGGAAAAAGGGTCCATTAACATAAAGGTATACTTAACTCTTGAACTGTGGGGCTAAAGCCCTAGCAGTCTGGAATCCCTCAGCATCTTTTTCTTAATGTACCTGCAAGTAAAAAAAAGTGCACATTAGTTCCACATTAATACGACAATTTTGGAAAAAAGGGTCCATTAACATAAAGGTATACTTAACTCTTGAACTGTGGGGCTAAAGCCCTAGTAGTCTAGAATCCCTCCCCATCTTTTTCTTAATGTACCTGCAAGTAAAAAAAAGTACACATTAGTTCCACATTAATACGACAATTTTGGAAAAAGGGTCCATTAACATAAAGGTATACTTAACTCTTGAACTGTGGGGCTAAAGCCCTAGTAGTCTGTAATTCCTCGGCATCTTCTTTCTTCTGTACCTGCAAGTAAAAAAAAGTGCACATTAATTCCACATTAATACGACAATTTTGGAAAAAGGGTCCATTAACATAAAGGTATACTTAACTCTTGAACTGTGGGGCTAAAGCCCTAGTAATCTGTAATTCCTCGGCATCTTCTTTCTGTACCTGCAAGTAAAAAAAAGTGCACATTAATTCCACATTAATACGACAATTTTGGAAAAAGGGTCCATTAACATAAAGGTATACTTAACTCTTGAACTGTGGGGCTAAAGCCCTAGTAGTCTGGAATCCCTCCGCATCTTTTTCTTTATGTACCTGCAAGTAAAAAAAAGTGCACATTAGTTCCACATTAATACGACAATTTTGGAAAAAGGGTCCATTAACATAAAGGTATACTTAACTCTTGAACTGTGGGGCTAAAGCCCTAGTAGTCTGTAATTCCTCGGCATCTTCTTCTGTCTGTACCTGCAAGTAAAAAAAAGTGCACATTAGTTCCACATTAATACGACAATTTTGGAAAAAGGGTCCATTAACATAAAGGTATACTTAACTCTTGAACTGTGGGGCTAAAGCCCTAGTAGTCTGTAATTCCTCGGCATCTTCTTCTTTCTGTACCTGCAAGTAAAAAAAAGTGCACATTAATTCCACATTAATACGACAATTTTGGAAAAAGGGTCCATTAACATAAAGGTATACTTAACTCTTGAACTGTGGGGCTAAAGCCCTAGCAGTCTGGAATCCCTCAGCATCTTTTTCTTAATGTACCTGCAAGTAAAAAAAAGTGAACATTAGTTCCACATAAATACGACAATTTTGGAAAAAAGGGTCCATTAACATAAAGGTATACTTAACTCTTGAACTGTGGGGCTAAAGCCCTAGTAGTCTGAAATCCCTCCCCATCTTTTTCTTAATGTACCTGCAAGTAAAAAAAAGTACACATTAGTTCCACATTAATACGACAATTTTGGAAAAAGGGTCCATTAACATAAAGGTATACTAAACTCTTGAACTGTGGGGCTAAAGCCCTAGTAGTCTGGAATCCCTCCGCATCTTTTTCTTTATGTACCTGCAAGTAAAAAAAAGTGCACATTAATTCCACATTAATACGACAATTTTGGAAAAAGGGTCCATTAACATAAAGGTATACTTAACTCTTGAACTGTGGGGCTAAAGCCCTAGTAGTCTGGAATCCCTCCGCATCTTTTTCTTAATGTACCTGCAAGTAAAAAAAAGTGCACATTAATTCCACATTAATACGACAATTTTGGAAAAAGGGTCCATTAACATAAAGGTATACTTAACTCTTGAACTGTGGGGCTAAAGCCCTAGTAGTCTGTAATTCCTCGGCATCTTCTTCTTTCTGTACCTGCAAGTAAAAAAAAGTGCACATTAATTCCACATTAATACGACAATTTTGGAAAAAGGGTCCATTAACATAAAGGTATACTTAACTCTTGAACTGTGGGGCTAAAGCCCTAGCAGTCTGGAATCCCTCAGCATCTTTTTCTTAATGTACCTGCAAGTAAAAAAAAGTGCACATTAGTTCCACATTAATACGACAATTTTGGAAAAAAGGGTCCATTAACATAAAGGTATACTTAACTCTTGAACTGTGGGGCTAAAGCCCTAGTAGTCTAGAATCCCTCCCCATCTTTTTCTTAATGTACCTGCAAGTAAAAAAAAGTACACATTAGTTCCACATTAATACGACAATTTTGGAAAAAGGGTCCATTAACATAAAGGTATACTTAACTCTTGAACTGTGGGGCTAAAGCCCTAGTAGTCTGTAATTCCTCGGCATCTTCTTTCTTCTGTACCTGCAAGTAAAAAAAAGTGCACATTAATTCCACATTAATACGACAATTTTGGAAAAAGGGTCCATTAACATAAAGGTATACTTAACTCTTGAACTGTGGGGCTAAAGCCCTAGTAATCTGTAATTCCTCGGCATCTTCTTTCTGTACCTGCAAGTAAAAAAAAGTGCACATTAATTCCACATTAATACGACAATTTTGGAAAAAGGGTCCATTAACATAAAGGTATACTTAACTCTTGAACTGTGGGGCTAAAGCCCTAGTAGTCTGGAATCCCTCCGCATCTTTTTCTTTATGTACCTGCAAGTAAAAAAAAGTGCACATTAGTTCCACATTAATACGACAATTTTGGAAAAAGGGTCCATTAACATAAAGGTATACTTAACTCTTGAACTGTGGGGCTAAAGCCCTAGTAGTCTGTAATTCCTCGGCATCTTCTTCTTTCTGTACCTGCAAGTAAAAAAAAGTGCACATTAGTTCCACATTAATACGACAATTTTGGAAAAAGGGTCCATTAACATAAAGGTATACTTAACTCTTGAACTGTGGGGCTAAAGCCCTAGTAGTCTGTAATTCCTCGGCATCTTTTTCTTAATGTACCTGCAAGTAAAAAAAAGTGCACATTAGTTCCACATTAATACGACAATTTTGGAAAAAGGGTCCATTAACATAAAAGTATACTTAACTCTTGAACTGTGGGGCTAAAGCCCTAGTAGTCTGTAATTCCTCGGCATCTTCTTCTTTCTGTACCTGCAAGTAAAAAAAAGTGCACATTAATTCCACATTAATACGACAATTTTGGAAAAAGGGTCCATTAACATAAAGGTATACTTAACTCTTGAACTGTGGGGCTAAAGCCCTAGTAGTCTGGAATCCCTCCGCATCTTTTTCTTTATGTACCTGCAAGTAAAAAAAAGTGCACATTAGTTCCACATTAATACGACAATTTTGGAAAAAGGGTCCATTAACATAAAGGTATACTTAACTCTTGAACTGTGGGGCTAAAGCCCTAGTAGTCTGTAATTCCTCGGCATCTTCTTCTTTCTGTACCTGCAAGTAAAAAAAAGTGCACATTAGTTCCACATTAATACGACAATTTTGGAAAAAGGGTCCATTAACATAAAGGTATACTTAACTCTTGAACTGTGGGGCTAAAGCCCTAGTAGTCTGGAATCCCTCCGCATCTTTTTCTTAATGTACCTGCAAGTAAAAAAAAGTGCACATTAGTTCCACATTAATACGACAATTTTGGAAAAAGGGTCCATTAACATAAAAGTATACTTAACTCTTGAACTGTGGGGCTAAAGCCCTAGTAGTCTGTAATTCCTCGGCATTTTCTTCTTTCTGTACCTGCAAGTAAAAAAAAGTGCACATTAATTCCACATTAATACGACAATTTTGGAAAAAGGGTCCATTAACATAAAGGTATACTTAACTCTTGAACTGTGGGGCTAAAGCCCTAGTAGTCTGTAATTCCTCGGCATCTTCTTTCTGTACCTGCAAGTGAAAAAAAGTGCACATTAATTCCACATTAATACGACAATTTTGGAAAAAGGGTCCATTAACATAAAGGTATACTTAACTCTTGAACTGTGGGGCTAAAGCCCTAGTAGTCTGTAATTCCTCGGCATCTTCTTCTTTCTGTACCTGCAAGTAAAAAAAAGTGCACATTAGTTCCACATTAATACGACAATTTTGGAAAAAGGGTCCATTAACATAAAGGTATACTTAACTCTTGAACTGTGGGGCTAAAGCCCTAGTAGTCTGTAATTCCTCGGCATCTTTTTCTTAATGTACCTGCAAGTAAAAAAAAGTGCACATTAGTTCCACATTAATACGACAATTTTGGAAAAAGGGTCCATTAACATAAAAGTATACTTAACTCTTGAACTGTGGGGCTAAAGCCCTAGTAGTCTGTAATTCCTCGGCATCTTCTTCTTTCTGTACCTGCAAGTAAAAAAAAGTGCACATTAATTCCACATTAATACGACAATTTTGGAAAAAGGGTCCATTAACATAAAGGTATACTTAACTCTTGAACTGTGGGGCTAAAGCCCTAGTAGTCTGGAATCCCTCCGCATCTTTTTCTTTATGTACCTGCAAGTAAAAAAAAGTGCACATTAGTTCCACATTAATACGACAATTTTGGAAAAAGGGTCCATTAACATAAAGGTATACTTAACTCTTGAACTGTGGGGCTAAAGCCCTAGTAGTCTGTAATTCCTCGGCATCTTCTTCTTTCTGTACCTGCAAGTAAAAAAAAGTACACATTAGTTCCACATTAATACGACAATTTTGGAAAAAGGGTCCATTAACATAAAGGTATACTTAACTCTTGAACTGTGGGGCTAAAGCCCTAGTAGTCTGTAATTCCTCGGCATCTTTTTCTTAATGTACCTGCAAGTAAAATAAAGTGCACATTAGTTCCACATTAATACGACAATTTTGGAAAAAGGGTCCATTAACATAAAGGTATACTTAACTCTTGAACTGTGGGGCTAAAGCCCTAGTAGTCTGGAATCCCTCCGCATCTTTTTCTTAATGTACCTGCAAGTAAAAAAAAGTGCACATTAGTTCCACATTAATACGACAATTTTGGAAAAAGGGTCCATTAACATAAAAGTATACTTAACTCTTGAACTGTGGGGCTAAAGCCCTAGTAGTCTGTAATTCCTCGGCATTTTCTTCTTTCTGTACCTGCAAGTAAAAAAAAGTGCACATTAATTCCACATTAATACGACAATTTTGGAAAAAGGGTCCATTAACATAAAGGTATACTTAACTCTTGAACTGTGGGGCTAAAGCCCTAGTAGTCTGTAATTCCTCGGCATCTTCTTTCTGTACCTGCAAGTGAAAAAAAGTGCACATTAATTCCACATTAATACGACAATTTTGGAAAAAGGGTCCATTAACATAAAGGTATACTTAACTCTTGAACTGTGGGGCTAAAGCCCTAGTAGTCTGTAATTCCTCGGCATCTTCTTCTTTCTGTACCTGCAAGTAAAAAAAAGTGCACATTAGTTCCACATTAATACGACAATTTTGGAAAAAGGGTCCATTAACATAAAGGTATACTTAACTCTTGAACTGTGGGGCTAAAGCCCTAGTAGTCTGTAATTCCTCGGCATCTTCTTCTTTCTGTACCTGCAAGTAAAAAAAAGTGCACATTAATTCCACATTAATACGACAATTTTGGAAAAAGGGTCCATTAACATAAAGGTATACTTAACTCTTGAACTGTGGGGCTAAAGCCCTAGTAGTCTGGAATCCCTCCGCATCTTTTTCTTTATGTACCTGCAAGTAAAAAAAAGTGCACATTAGTTCCACATTAATACGACAATTTTGGAAAAAGGGTCCATTAACATAAAGGTATACTTAACTCTTGAACTGTGGGGCTAAAGCCCTAGTAGTCTGTAATTCCTCGGCATCTTCTTCTTTCTGTACCTGCAAGTAAAAAAAAGTGCACATTAGTTCCACATTAATACGACAATTTTGGAAAAAGGGTCCATTAACATAAAGGTATACTTAACTCTTGAACTGTGGGGCTAAAGCCCTAGTAGTCTGTAATCCCTCCGCATCTTTTTCTTAATGTACCTGCAAGTAAAAAAAAGTGCACATTAGTTCCACATTAATATGACAATTTTGGAAAAAGGGTCCATTAACATAAAGGTATACTTAACTCTTGAACTGTGGGGCTAAAGCCCTAGTAGTCTGTAATTCCTCGGCATCTTCTTCTTTCTGTACCTGCAAGTAAAAAAAAGTGCACATTAATTCCACATTAATACGACAATTTTGGAAAAAGGGTCCATTAACATAAAGGTATACTTAACTCTTGAACTGTGGGGCTAAAGCCCTAGTAGTCTGGAATCCCTCCGCATCTTTTTCTTTATGTACCTGCAAGTAAAAAAAAGTGCACATTAGTTCCACATTAATACGACAATTTTGGAAAAAGGGTCCATTAACATAAAGGTATACTTAACTCTTGAACTGTGGGGCTAAAGCCCTAGTAGTCTGTAATTCCTCGGCATCTTCTTCTTTCTGTACCTGCAAGTAAAAAAAAGTGCACATTAGTTCCACATTAATACGACAATTTTGGAAAAAGGGTCCATTAACATAAAGGTATACTTAACTCTTGAACTGTGGGGCTAAAGCCCTAGTAGTCTGTAATCCCTCCGCATCTTTTTCTTAATGTACCTGCAAGTAAACAAAAGTGCACATTAGTTCCACATTAATACGACAATTTTGGAAAAAGGGTCCATTAACATAAAAGTATACTTAACTCTTGAACTGTGGGGCTAAAGCCCTAGTAGTCTGTAATTCCTCGGCATCTTCTTCTTTCTGTACCTGCAAGAAAAAAAAGTGCACATTAATTCCACATTAATACGACAATTTTGGAAAAAGGGTCCATTAACATAAAGGTATACTTAACTCTTGAACTGTGGGGCTAAAGCCCTAGTAGTCTGGAATCCCTCCGCATCTTTTTCTTTATGTACCTGCAAGTAAAAAAAAGGTGCACATTAGTTCCACATTAATACGACAATTTTGGAAAAAGGGTCCATTAACATAAAGGTATACTTAACTCTTGAACTGTGGGGCTAAAGCCCTAGTAGTCTGTAATTCCTCGGCATCTTCTTCTTTCTGTACCTGCAAGTAAAAAAAAGTGCACATTAGTTCCACATTAATACGACAATTTTGGAAAAAGGGTCCATTAACATAAAGGTATACTTAACTCTTGAACTGTGGGGCTAAAGCCCTAGTAGTCTGTAATTCCTCGGCATCTTCTTCTTTCTGTACCTGCAAGTAAAAAAAAGTGCACATTAGTTCCACATTAATACGACAATTTTGGAAAAAGGGTCCATTAACATAAAGGTATACTTAACTCTTGAACTGTGGGGCTAAAGCCCTAGTAGTCTGTAATTCCTCGGCATCTTCTTCTTTCTGTACCTGCAAGTAAAAAAAAGTGCACATTAGTTCCACATTAATACGACAATTTTGGAAAAAGGGTCCATTAACATAAAGGTATACTTAACTCTTGAACTGTGGGGCTAAAGCCCTAGTAGTCTGTAATTCCTCGGCATCTTCTTCTTTCTGTACCTGCAAGTGAAAAAAAGTGCACATTAATTCCACATTAATACGACAATTTTGGAAAAAGGGTCCATTAACATAAAGGTATACTTAACTCTTGAACTGTGGGGCTAAAGCCCTAGTAGTCTGTAATTCCTCGGCATCTTCTTCTTTCTGTACCTGCAAGTGAAAAAAAGTGCACATTAATTCCACATTAATACGACAATTTTGGAAAAAGGGTCCATTAACATAAAGGTATACTTAACTCTTGAACTGTGGGGCTAAAGCCCTAGTAGTCTGTAATTCCTCGGCATCTTCTTCTTTCTGTACCTGCAAGTAAAAAAAAGTGCACATTAGTTCCACATTAATACGACAATTTTGGAAAAAGGGTCCATTAACATAAAGGTATACTTAACTCTTGAACTGTGGGGCTAAAGCCCTAGTAGTCTGTAATCCCTCCGCATCTTTTTCTTAATGTACCTGCAAGTAAAAAAAAGTGCACATTAGTTCCACATTAATACGACAATTTTGGAAAAAGGGCCCATTAACATAAAAGTATACTTAACTCTTGAACTGTGGGGCTAAAGCCCTAGTAGTCTGTAATCCCTCCGCATCTTCTTCTTTCTGTACCTGCAAGTAAAAAAAAGTGCACATTAATTCCACATTAATACGACAATTTTGGAAAAAGGGTCCATTAACATAAAGGTATACTTAACTCTTGAACTGTGGGGCTAAAGCCCTAGTAGTCTGGAATCCCTCCGCATCTTTTTCTTTATGTACCTGCAAGTAAAAAAAAGGTGCACATTAGTTCCACATTAATACGACAATTTTGGAAAAAGGGTCCATTAACATAAAGGTATACTTAACTCTTGAACTGTGGGGCTAAAGCCCTAGTAGTCTGTAATTCCTCGGCATCTTCTTCTTTCTGTACCTGCAAGTAAAAAAAAGTGCACATTAGTTCCACATTAATACGACAATTTTGGAAAAAGGGTCCATTAACATAAAGGTATACTTAACTCTTGAACTGTGGGGCTAAAGCCCTAATAGTCTGTAATTCCTCGGCATCTTCTTCTTTCTGTACCTGCAAGTAAAAAAAAGTGCACATTAGTTCCACATTAATACGACAATTTTGGAAAAAGGGTCCATTAACATAAAGGTATACTTAACTCTTGAACTGTGGGGCTAAAGCCCTAGTAGTCTGTAATTCCTCGGCATCTTCTTCTTTCTGTACCTGCAAGTAAAAAAAAGTGCACATTAGTTCCACATTAATACGACAATTTTGGAAAAAGGGTCCATTAACATAAAGGTATACTTAACTCTTGAACTGTGGGGCTAAAGCCCTAGTAGTCTGTAATCCCTCCGCATCTTTTTCTTAATGTACCTGCAAGTAAAAAAAAGTGCACATTAGTTCCACATTAATACGACAATTTTGGAAAAAGGGTCCATTAACATAAAAGTATACTTAACTCTTGAACTGTGGGGCTAAAGCCCTAGTAGTCTGTAATTCCTCGGCATCTTCTTCTTTCTGTACCTGCAAGAAAAAAAAGTGCACATTAATTCCACATTAATACGACAATTTTGGAAAAAGGGTCCATTAACATAAAGGTATACTTAACTCTTGAACTGTGGGGCTAAAGCCCTAGTAGTCTGGAATCCCTCCGCATCTTTTTCTTTATGTACCTGCAAGTAAAAAAAAGGTGCACATTAGTTCCACATTAATACGACAATTTTGGAAAAAGGGTCCATTAACATAAAGGTATACTTAACTCTTGAACTGTGGGGCTTAAGCCCTAGTAGTCTGTAATTCCTCGGCATCTTCTTCTTTCTGTACCTGCAAGTAAAAAAAAGTGCACATTAGTTCCACATTAATACGACAATTTTGGAAAAAGGGTCCATTAACATAAAGGTATACTTAACTCTTGAACTGTGGGGCTAAAGCCCTAGTAGTCTGTAATTCCTCGGCATCTTCTTCTTTCTGTACCTGCAAGTAAAAAAAAGTGCACATTAGTTCCACATTAATACGACAATTTTGGAAAAAGGGTCCATTAACATAAAGGTATACTTAACTCTTGAACTGTGGGGCTAAAGCCCTAGTAGTCTGTAATTCCTCGGAATCTTCTTCTTTCTGTACCTGCAAGTAAAAAAAAGTGCACATTAGTTCCACATTAATACGACAATTTTGGAAAAAGGGTCCATTAACATAAAGGTATACTTAACTCTTGAACTGTGGGGCTAAAGCCCTAGTAGTCTGTAATTCCTCGGCATCTTCTTCTTTCTGTACCTGCAAGTAAAAAAAAGTGCACATTAGTTCCACATTAATACGACAATTTTGGAAAAAGGGTCCATTAACATAAAGGTATACTTAACTCTTGAACTGTGGGGCTAAAGCCCTAATAGTCTGTAATTCCTCGGCATCTTCTTCTTTCTGTACCTGCAAGTAAAAAAAAGTGCACATTAGTTCCACATTAATACGACAATTTTGGAAAAAGGGTCCATTAACATAAAGGTATACTTAACTCTTGAACTGTGGGGCTAAAGCCCTAGTAGTCTGTAATTCCTCGGCATCTTCTTCTTTCTGTACCTGCAAGTAAAAAAAAGTGCACATTAGTTCCACATTAATACGACAATTTTGGAAAAAGGGTCCATTAACATAAAGGTATACTTAACTCTTGAACTGTGGGGCTAAAGCCCTAGTAGTCTGTAATCCCTCCGCATCTTTTTCTTAATGTACCTGCAAGTAAAAAAAAGTGCACATTAGTTCCACATTAATACGACAATTTTGGAAAAAGGGTCCATTAACATAAAAGTATACTTAACTCTTGAACTGTGGGGCTAAAGCCCTAGTAGTCTGTAATTCCTCGGCATCTTCTTCTTTCTGTACCTGCAAGAAAAAAAAGTGCACATTAATTCCACATTAATACGACAATTTTGGAAAAAGGGTCCATTAACATAAAGGTATACTTAACTCTTGAACTGTGGGGCTAAAGCCCTAGTAGTCTGGAATCCCTCCGCATCTTTTTCTTTATGTACCTGCAAGTAAAAAAAAGGTGCACATTAGTTCCACATTAATACGACAATTTTGGAAAAAGGGTCCATTAACATAAAGGTATACTTAACTCTTGAACTGTGGGGCTTAAGCCCTAGTAGTCTGTAATTCCTCGGCATCTTCTTCTTTCTGTACCTGCAAGTAAAAAAAAGTGCACATTAGTTCCACATTAATACGACAATTTTGGAAAAAGGGTCCATTAACATAAAGGTATACTTAACTCTTGAACTGTGGGGCTAAAGCCCTAGTAGTCTGTAATTCCTCGGCATCTTCTTCTTTCTGTACCTGCAAGTAAAAAAAAGTGCACATTAGTTCCACATTAATACGACAATTTTGGAAAAAGGGTCCATTAACATAAAGGTATACTTAACTCTTGAACTGTGGGGCTAAAGCCCTAGTAGTCTGTAATTCCTCGGCATCTTCTTCTTTCTGTACCTGCAAGTAAAAAAAAGTGCACATTAGTTCCACATTAATACGACAATTTTGGAAAAAGGGTCCATTAACATAAAGGTATACTTAACTCTTGAACTGTGGGGCTAAAGCCCTAGTAGTCTGTAATTCCTCGGCATCTTCTTCTTTCTGTACCTGCAAGTGAAAAAAAGTGCACATTAATTCCACATTAATACGACAATTTTGGAAAAAGGGTCCATTAACATAAAGGTATACTTAACTCTTGAACTGTGGGGCTAAAGCCCTAGTAGTCTGTAATTCCTCGGCATCTTCTTCTTTCTGTACCTGCAAGTGAAAAAAAGTGCACATTAATTCCACATTAATACGACAATTTTGGAAAAAGGGTCCATTAACATAAAGGTATACTTAACTCTTGAACTGTGGGGCTAAAGCCCTAGTAGTCTGTAATTCCTCGGCATCTTCTTCTTTCTGTACCTGCAAGTGAAAAAAAGTGCACATTAATTCCACATTAATACGACAATTTTGGAAAAAGGGTCCATTAACATAAAGGTATACTTAACTCTTGAACTGTGGGGCTAAAGCCCTAGTAGTCTGTAATTCCTCGGCATCTTCTTCTTTCTGTACCTGCAAGTAAAAAAAAGTGCACATTAGTTCCACATTAATACGACAATTTTGGAAAAAGGGTCCATTAACATAAAGGTATACTTAACTCTTGAACTGTGGGGCTAAAGCCCTAGTAGTCTGTAATCCCTCCGCATGTTTTTCTTAATGTACCTGCAAGTAAAAAAAAGTGCACATTAGTTCCACATTAATACGACAATTTTGGAAAAAGGGCCCATTAACATAAAAGTATACTTAACTCTTGAACTGTGGGGCTAAAGCCCTAGTAGTCTGTAATTCCTCGGCATCTTCTTCTTTCTGTACCTGCAAGTAAAAAAAAGTGCACATTAATTCCACATTAATACGACAATTTTGGAAAAAGGGTCCATTAACATAAAGGTATACTTAACTCTTGAACTGTGGGGCTAAAGCCCTAGTAGTCTGGAATCCCTCCGCATCTTTTTCTTTATGTACCTGCAAGTAAAAAAAAGGTGCACATTAGTTCCACATTAATACGACAATTTTGGAAAAAGGGTCCATTAACATAAAGGTATACTTAACTCTTGAACTGTGGGGCTAAAGCCCTAGTAGTCTGTAATTCCTCGGCATCTTCTTCTTTCTGTACCTGCAAGTAAAAAAAAGTGCACATTAGTTCCACATTAATACGACAATTTTGGAAAAAGGGTCCATTAACATAAAGGTATACTTAACTCTTGAACTGTGGGGCTAAAGCCCTAATAGTCTGTAATTCCTCGGCATCTTCTTCTTTCTGTACCTGCAAGTAAAAAAAAGTGCACATTAGTTCCACATTAATACGACAATTTTGGAAAAAGGGTCCATTAACATAAAGGTATACTTAACTCTTGAACTGTGGGGCTAAAGCCCTAGTAGTCTGTAATTCCTCGGCATCTTCTTTCTGTACCTGCAAGTAAAAAAAAGTGCACATTAGTTCCACATTAATACGACAATTTTGGAAAAAGGGTCCATTAACATAAAGGTATACTTAACTCTTGAACTGTGGGGCTAAAGCCCTAGTAGTCTGTAATTCCTCGGCATCTTCTTCTTTCTGTACCTGCAAGTGAAAAAAAGTGCACATTAATTCCACATTAATACGACAATTTTGGAAAAAGGGTCCATTAACATAAAGGTATACTTAACTCTTGAACTGTGGGGCTAAAGCCCTAGTAGTCTGTAATTCCTCGGCATCTTCTTCTTTCTGTACCTGCAAGTAAAAAAAAGTGCACATTAGTTCCACATTAATACGACAATTTTGGAAAAAGGGTCCATTAACATAAAGGTATACTTAACTCTTGAACTGTGGGGCTAAAGCCCTAGTAGTCTGTAATTCCTCGGCATCTTCTTCTTTCTGTACCTGCAAGTAAAAAAAAGTGCACATTAATTCCACATTAATACGACAATTTTGGAAAAAGGGTCCATTAACATAAAGGTATACTTAACTCTTGAACTGTGGGGCTAAAGCCCTAGTAGTCTGGAATCCCTCCGCATCTTTTTCTTTATGTACCTGCAAGTAAAAAAAAGGTGCACATTAGTTCCACATTAATACGACAATTTTGGAAAAAGGGTCCATTAACATAAAGGTATACTTAACTCTTGAACTGTGGGGCTAAAGCCCTAGTAGTCTGTAATTCCTCGGCATCTTCTTCTTTCTGTACCTGCAAGTAAAAAAAAGTGCACATTAGTTCCACATTAATACGACAATTTTGGAAAAAGGGTCCATTAACATAAAGGTATACTTAACTCTTGAACTGTGGGGCTAAAGCCCTAATAGTCTGTAATTCCTCGGCATCTTCTTCTTTCTGTACCTGCAAGTAAAAAAAAGTGCACATTAGTTCCACATTAATACGACAATTTTGGAAAAAGGGTCCATTAACATAAAGGTATACTTAACTCTTGAACTGTGGGGCTAAAGCCCTAGTAGTCTGTAATTCCTCGGCATCTTCTTTCTGTACCTGCAAGTAAAAAAAAGTGCACATTAGTTCCACATTAATACGACAATTTTGGAAAAAGGGTCCATTAACATAAAGGTATACTTAACTCTTGAACTGTGGGGCTAAAGCCCTAGTAGTCTGTAATTCCTCGGCATCTTCTTCTTTCTGTACCTGCAAGTGAAAAAAAGTGCACATTAATTCCACATTAATACGACAATTTTGGAAAAAGGGTCCATTAACATAAAGGTATACTTAACTCTTGAACTGTGGGGCTAAAGCCCTAGTAGTCTGTAATTCCTCGGCATCTTCTTCTTTCTGTACCTGCAAGTAAAAAAAAGTGCACATTAGTTCCACATTAATACGACAATTTTGGAAAAAGGGTCCATTAACATAAAGGTATACTTAACTCTTGAACTGTGGGGCTAAAGCCCTAGTAGTCTGTAATTCCTCGGCATCTTCTTCTTTCTGTACCTGCAAGTAAAAAAAAGTGCACATTAATTCCACATTAATACGACAATTTTGGAAAAAGGGTCCATTAACATAAAGGTATACTTAACTCTTGAACTGTGGGGCTAAAGCCCTAGTAGTCTGGAATCCCTCCGCATCTTTTTCTTTATGTACCTGCAAGTAAAAAAAAGTGCACATTAGTTCCACATTAATACGACAATTTTGGAAAAAGGGTCCATTAACATAAAGGTATACTTAACTCTTGAACTGTGGGGCTAAAGCCCTAGTAGTCTGTAATTCCTCGGCATCTTCTTCTTTCTGTACCTGCAAGTAAAAAAAAGTGCACATTAGTTCCACATTAATACGACAATTTTGGAAAAAGGGTCCATTAACATAAAGGTATACTTAACTCTTGAACTGTGGGGCTAAAGCCCTAGTAGTCTGTAATCCCTCCGCATCTTTTTCTTAATGTACCTGCAAGTAAAAAAAAGTGCACATTAGTTCCACATTAATACGACAATTTTGGAAAAAGGGTCCATTAACATAAAGGTATACTTAACTCTTGAACTGTGGGGCTAAAGCCCTAGTAGTCTGTAATTCCTCGGCATCTTCTTCTTTCTGTACCTGCAAGTAAAAAAAAGTGCACATTAATTCCACATTAATACGACAATTTTGGAAAAAGGGTCCATTAACATAAAGGTATACTTAACTCTTGAACTGTGGGGCTAAAGCCCTAGTAGTCTGGAATCCCTCCGCATCTTTTTCTTTATGTACCTGCAAGTAAAAAAAAGTGCACATTAGTTCCACATTAATACGACAATTTTGGAAAAAGGGTCCATTAACATAAAGGTATACTTAACTCTTGAACTGTGGGGCTAAAGCCCTTGTAGTCTGTAATTCCTCGGCATCTTCTTCTTTCTGTACCTGCAAGTAAAAAAAAGTGCACATTAGTTCCACATTAATACGACAATTTTGGAAAAAGGGTCCATTAACATAAAGGTATACTTAACTCTTGAACTGTGGGGCTAAAGCCCTAGTAGTCTGTAATTCCTCGGCATCTTCTTCTTTCTGTACCTGCAAGTAAAAAAAAGTGCACATTAGTTCCACATTAATACGACAATTTTGGAAAAAGGGTCCATTAACATAAAGGTATACTTAACTCTTGAACTGTGGGGCTAAAGCCCTAGTAGTCTGTAATTCCTCGGCATCTTCTTCTTTCTGTACCTGCAAGTAAAAAAAAGTGCACATTAATTCCACATTAATACGACAATTTTGGAAAAAGGGTCCATTAACATAAAGGTATACTTAACTCTTGAACTGTGGGGCTAAAGCCCTAGTAGTCTGGAATCCCTCCGCATCTTTTTCTTTATGTACCTGCAAGTAAAAAAAAGTGCACATTAGTTCCACATTAATACGACAATTTTGGAAAAAGGGTCCATTAACATAAAGGTATACTTAACTCTTGAACTGTGGGGCTAAAGCCCTAGTAGTCTGTAATTCCTCGGCATCTTCTTCTTTCTGTACCTGCAAGTAAAAAAAAGTGCACATTAGTTCCACATTAATACAACAATTTTGGAAAAAGGGTCCATTAACATAAAGGTATACTTAACTCTTGAACTGTGGGGCTAAAGCCCTAGTAGTCTGTAATCCCTCCGCATCTTTTTCTTAATGTACCTGCAAATAAAAAAAAGTGCACATTAGTTCCACATTAATACGACAATTTTGGAAAAAGGGTCCATTAACATAAAGGTATACTTAACTCTTGAACTGTGGGGCTAAAGCCCTAGTAGTCTGTAATTCCTCGGCATCTTCTTCTTTCTGTACCTGCAAGTAAAAAAAAGTGCACATTAATTCCACATTAATACGACAATTTTGGAAAAAGGGTCCATTAACATAAAGGTATACTTAACTCTTGAACTGTGGGGCTAAAGCCCTAGTAGTCTGGAATCCCTCCGCATCTTTTTCTTTATGTACCTGCAAGTAAAAAAAAGGTGCACATTAGTTCCACATTAATACGACAATTTTGGAAAAAGGGTCCATTAACATAAAGGTATACTTAACTCTTGAACTGTGGGGCTAAAGCCCTAGTAGTCTGTAATTCCTCGGCATCTTCTTCTTTCTGTACCTGCAAGTAAAAAAAAGTGCACATTAGTTCCACATTAATACGACAATTTTGGAAAAAGGGTCCATTAACATAAAGGTATACTTAACTCTTGAACTGTGGGGCTAAAGCCCTAATAGTCTGTAATTCCTCGGCATCTTCTTCTTTCTGTACCTGCAAGTAAAAAAAAGTGCACATTAGTTCCACATTAATACGACAATTTTGGAAAAAGGGTCCATTAACATAAAGGTATACTTAACTCTTGAACTGTGGGGCTAAAGCCCTAGTAGTCTGTAATTCCTCGGCATCTTCTTTCTGTACCTGCAAGTAAAAAAAAGTGCACATTATTTCCACATTAATACGACAATTTTGGAAAAAGGGTCCATTAACATAAAGGTATACTTAACTCTTGAACTGTGGGGCTAAAGCCCTAGTAGTCTGTAATTCCTCGGCATCTTCTTCTTTCTGTACCTGCAAGTGAAAAAAAGTGCACATTAATTCCACATTAATACGACAATTTTGGAAAAAGGGTCCATTAACATAAAGGTATACTTAACTCTTGAACTGTGGGGCTAAAGCCCTAGTAGTCTGTAATTCCTCGGCATCTTCTTCTTTCTGTACCTGCAAGTAAAAAAAAGTGCACATTAGTTCCACATTAATACGACAATTTTGGAAAAAGGGTCCATTAACATAAAGGTATACTTAACTCTTGAACTGTGGGGCTAAAGCCCTAGTAGTCTGTAATTCCTCGGCATCTTCTTCTTTCTGTACCTGCAAGTAAAAAAAAGTGCACATTAATTCCACATTAATACGACAATTTTGGAAAAAGGGTCCATTAACATAAAGGTATACTTAACTCTTGAACTGTGGGGCTAAAGCCCTAGTAGTCTGGAATCCCTCCGCATCTTTTTCTTTATGTACCTGCAAGTAAAAAAAAGTGCACATTAGTTCCACATTAATACGACAATTTTGGAAAAAGGGTCCATTAACATAAAGGTATACTTAACTCTTGAACTGTGGGGCTAAAGCCCTAGTAGTCTGTAATTCCTCGGCATCTTCTTCTTTCTGTACCTGCAAGTAAAAAAAAGTGCACATTAGTTCCACATTAATACGACAATTTTGGAAAAAGGGTCCATTAACATAAAGGTATACTTAACTCTTGAACTGTGGGGCTAAAGCCCTAGTAGTCTGTAATCCCTCCGCATCTTTTTCTTAATGTACCTGCAAGTAAAAAAAGTGCACATTAGTTCCACATTAATACGACAATTTTGGAAAAAGGGTCCATTAACATAAAGGTATACTTAACTCTTGAACTGTGGGGCTAAAGCCCTAGTAGTCTGTAATTCCTCGGCATCTTCTTCTTTCTGTACCTGCAAGTAAAAAAAAGTGCACATTAATTCCACATTAATACGACAATTTTGGAAAAAGGGTCCATTAACATAAAGGTATACTTAACTCTTGAACTGTGGGGCTAAAGCCCTAGTAGTCTGGAATCCCTCCGCATCTTTTTCTTTATGTACCTGCAAGTAAAAAAAAGTGCACATTAGTTCCACATTAATACGACAATTTTGGAAAAAGGGTCCATTAACATAAAGGTATACTTAACTCTTGAACTGTGGGGCTAAAGCCCTTGTAGTCTGTAATTCCTCGGCATCTTCTTCTTTCTGTACCTGCAAGTAAAAAAAAGTGCACATTAGTTCCACATTAATACGACAATTTTGGAAAAAGGGTCCATTAACATAAAGGTATACTTAACTCTTGAACTGTGGGGCTAAAGCCCTAGTAGTCTGTAATTCCTCGGCATCTTCTTCTTTCTGTACCTGCAAGTAAAAAAAAGTGCACATTAGTTCCACATTAATACGACAATTTTGGAAAAAGGGTCCATTAACATAAAGGTATACTTAACTCTTGAACTGTGGGGCTAAAGCCCTAGTAGTCTGTAATTCCTCGGCATCTTCTTCTTTCTGTACCTGCAAGTAAAAAAAAGTGCACATTAATTCCACATTAATACGACAATTTTGGAAAAAGGGTCCATTAACATAAAGGTATACTTAACTCTTGAACTGTGGGGCTAAAGCCCTAGTAGTCTGGAATCCCTCCGCATCTTTTTCTTTATGTACCTGCAAGTAAAAAAAAGTGCACATTAGTTCCACATTAATACGACAATTTTGGAAAAAGGGTCCATTAACATAAAGGTATACTTAACTCTTGAACTGTGGGGCTAAAGCCCTAGTAGTCTGTAATTCCTCGGCATCTTCTTCTTTCTGTACCTGCAAGTAAAAAAAAGTGCACATTAGTTCCACATTAATACAACAATTTTGGAAAAAGGGTCCATTAACATAAAGGTATACTTAACTCTTGAACTGTGGGGCTAAAGCCCTAGTAGTCTGTAATCCCTCCGCATCTTTTTCTTAATGTACCTGCAAATAAAAAAAAGTGCACATTAGTTCCACATTAATACGACAATTTTGGAAAAAGGGTCCATTAACATAAAGGTATACTTAACTCTTGAACTGTGGGGCTAAAGCCCTAGTAGTCTGTAATTCCTCGGCATCTTCTTCTTTCTGTACCTGCAAGTAAAAAAAAGTGCACATTAATTCCACATTAATACGACAATTTTGGAAAAAGGGTCCATTAACATAAAGGTATACTTAACTCTTGAACTGTGGGGCTAAAGCCCTAGTAGTCTGTAATTCCTCGGCATCTTCTTCTTTCTGTACCTGCAAGTAAAAAAAAGTGCACATTAGTTCCACATTAATACGACAATTTTGGAAAAAGGGTCCATTAACATAAAAGTATACTTAACTCTTGAACTGTGGGGCTAAAGCCCTAGTAGTCTGTAATTCCTCGGCATCTTCTTCTTTCTGTACCTGCAAGAAAAAAAAGTGCACATTAATTCCACATTAATACGACAATTTTGGAAAAAGGGTCCATTAACATAAAGGTATACTTAACTCTTGAACTGTGGGGCTAAAGCCCTAGTAGTCTGGAATCCCTCCGCATCTTTTTCTTTATGTACCTGCAAGTAAAAAAAAGGTGCACATTAGTTCCACATTAATACGACAATTTTGGAAAAAGGGTCCATTAACATAAAGGTATACTTAACTCTTGAACTGTGGGGCTAAAGCCCTAGTAGTCTGTAATTCCTCGGCATCTTCTTCTTTCTGTACCTGCAAGTAAAAAAAAGTGCACATTAGTTCCACATTAATACGACAATTTTGGAAAAAGGGTCCATTAACATAAAGGTATACTTAACTCTTGAACTGTGGGGCTAAAGCCCTAGTAGTCTGTAATTCCTCGGCATCTTCTTCTTTCTGTACCTGCAAGTAAAAAAAAGTGCACATTAGTTCCACATTAATACGACAATTTTGGAAAAAGGGTCCATTAACATAAAGGTATACTTAACTCTTGAACTGTGGGGCTAAAGCCCTAGTAGTCTGGAATCCCTCCGCATCTTTTTCTTTATGTACCTGCAAGTAAAAAAAAGTGCACATTAGTTCCACATTAATACGACAATTTTGGAAAAAGGGTCCATTAACATAAAGGTATACTTAACTCTTGAACTGTGGGGCTAAAGCCCTAGTAGTCTGTAATTCCTCGGCATCTTCTTCTTTCTGTACCTGCAAGTAAAAAAAAGTGCACATTAGTTCCACATTAATACAACAATTTTGGAAAAAGGGTCCATTAACATAAAGGTATACTTAACTCTTGAACTGTGGGGCTAAAGCCCTAGTAGTCTGTAATCCCTCCGCATCTTTTTCTTAATGTACCTGCAAGTAAAAAAAAGTGCACATTAGTTCCACATTAATACGACAATTTTGGAAAAAGGGTCCATTAACATAAAGGTATACTTAACTCTTGAACTGTGGGGCTAAAGCCCTAGTAGTCTGTAATTCCTCGGCATCTTCTTCTTTCTGTACCTGCAAGTAAAAAAAAGTGCACATTAATTCCACATTAATACGACAATTTTGGAAAAAGGGTCCATTAACATAAAGGTATACTTAACTCTTGAACTGTGGGGCTAAAGCCCTAGTAGTCTGTAATTCCTCGGCATCTTCTTCTTTCTGTACCTGCAAGTAAAAAAAAGTGCACATTAGTTCCACATTAATACGACAATTTTGGAAAAAGGGTCCATTAACATAAAAGTATACTTAACTCTTGAACTGTGGGGCTAAAGCCCTAGTAGTCTGTAATTCCTCGGCATCTTCTTCTTTCTGTACCTGCAAGAAAAAAAAGTGCACATTAATTCCACATTAATACGACAATTTTGGAAAAAGGGTCCATTAACATAAAGGTATACTTAACTCTTGAACTGTGGGGCTAAAGCCCTAGTAGTCTGGAATCCCTCCGCATCTTTTTCTTTATGTACCTGCAAGTAAAAAAAAGGTGCACATTAGTTCCACATTAATACGACAATTTTGGAAAAAGGGTCCATTAACATAAAGGTATACTTAACTCTTGAACTGTGGGGCTAAAGCCCTAGTAGTCTGTAATTCCTCGGCATCTTCTTCTTTCTGTACCTGCAAGAAAAAAAAGTGCACATTAATTCCACATTAATACGACAATTTTGGAAAAAGGGTCCATTAACATAAAGGTATACTTAACTCTTGAACTGTGGGGCTAAAGCCCTAGTAGTCTGGAATCCCTCCGCATCTTTTTCTTTATGTACCTGCAAGTAAAAAAAAGGTGCACATTAGTTCCACATTAATACGACAATTTTGGAAAAAGGGTCCATTAACATAAAGGTATACTTAACTCTTGAACTGTGGGGCTAAAGCCCTAGTAGTCTGTAATTCCTCGGCATCTTCTTCTTTCTGTACCTGCAAGTAAAAAAAAGTGCACATTAGTTCCACATTAATACGACAATTTTGGAAAAAGGGTCCATTAACATAAAGGTATACTTAACTCTTGAACTGTGGGGCTAAAGCCCTAGTAGTCTGTAATTCCTCGGCATCTTCTTCTTTCTGTACCTGCAAGTAAAAAAAAGTGCACATTAGTTCCACATTAATACGACAATTTTGGAAAAAGGGTCCATTAACATAAAGGTATACTTAACTCTTGAACTGTGGGGCTAAAGCCCTAGTAGTCTGTAATTCCTCGGCATCTTCTTCTTTCTGTACCTGCAAGTAAAAAAAAGTGCACATTAGTTCCACATTAATACGACAATTTTGGAAAAAGGGTCCATTAACATAAAGGTATACTTAACTCTTGAACTGTGGGGCTAAAGCCCTAGTAGTCTGTAATTCCTCGGCATCTTCTTCTTTCTGTACCTGCAAGTGAAAAAAAGTGCACATTAATTCCACATTAATACGACAATTTTGGAAAAAGGGTCCATTAACATAAAGGTATACTTAACTCTTGAACTGTGGGGCTAAAGCCCTAGTAGTCTGTAATTCCTCGGCATCTTCTTCTTTCTGTACCTGCAAGTGAAAAAAAGTGCACATTAATTCCACATTAATACGACAATTTTGGAAAAAGGGTCCATTAACATAAAGGTATACTTAACTCTTGAACTGTGGGGCTAAAGCCCTAGTAGTCTGTAATTCCTCGGCATCTTCTTCTTTCTGTACCTGCAAGTAAAAAAAAGTGCACATTAGTTCCACATTAATACGACAATTTTGGAAAAAGGGTCCATTAACATAAAGGTATACTTAACTCTTGAACTGTGGGGCTAAAGCCCTAGTAGTCTGTAATCCCTCCGCATCTTTTTCTTAATGTACCTGCAAGTAAAAAAAAGTGCACATTAGTTCCACATTAATACGACAATTTTGGAAAAAGGGCCCATTAACATAAAAGTATACTTAACTCTTGAACTGTGGGGCTAAAGCCCTAGTAGTCTGTAATTCCTCGGCATCTTCTTCTTTCTGTACCTGCAAGTAAAAAAAAGTGCACATTAATTCCACATTAATACGACAATTTTGGAAAAAGGGTCCATTAACATAAAGGTATACTTAACTCTTGAACTGTGGGGCTAAAGCCCTAGTAGTCTGGAATCCCTCCGCATCTTTTTCTTTATGTACCTGCAAGTAAAAAAAAGGTGCACATTAGTTCCACATTAATACGACAATTTTGGAAAAAGGGTCCATTAACATAAAGGTATACTTAACTCTTGAACTGTGGGGCTAAAGCCCTAGTAGTCTGTAATTCCTCGGCATCTTCTTCTTTCTGTACCTGCAAGTAAAAAAAAGTGCACATTAGTTCCACATTAATACGACAATTTTGGAAAAAGGGTCCATTAACATAAAGGTATACTTAACTCTTGAACTGTGGGGCTAAAGCCCTAATAGTCTGTAATTCCTCGGCATCTTCTTCTTTCTGTACCTGCAAGTAAAAAAAAGTGCACATTAGTTCCACATTAATACGACAATTTTGGAAAAAGGGTCCATTAACATAAAGGTATACTTAACTCTTGAACTGTGGGGCTAAAGCCCTAGTAGTCTGTAATTCCTCGGCATCTTCTTTCTGTACCTGCAAGTAAAAAAAAGTGCACATTAGTTCCACATTAATACGACAATTTTGGAAAAAGGGTCCATTAACATAAAGGTATACTTAACTCTTGAACTGTGGGGCTAAAGCCCTAGTAGTCTGTAATTCCTCAGCATCTTCTTCTTTCTGTACCTGCAAGTGAAAAAAAGTGCACATTAATTCCACATTAATACGACAATTTTGGAAAAAGGGTCCATTAACATAAAGGTATACTTAACTCTTGAACTGTGGGGCTAAAGCCCTAGTAGTCTGTAATTCCTCGGCATCTTCTTCTTTCTGTACCTGCAAGTGAAAAAAAGTGCACATTAATTCCACATTAATACGACAATTTTGGAAAAAGGGTCCATTAACATAAAGGTATACTTAACTCTTGAACTGTGGGGCTAAAGCCCTAGTAGTCTGTAATCCCTCCGCATCTTTTTCTTAATGTACCTGCAAGTAAAAAAAAGTGCACATTAGTTCCACATTAATACGACAATTTTGGAAAAAGGGTCCATTAACATAAAAGTATACTTAACTCTTGAACTGTGGGGCTAAAGCCCTAGTAGTCTGTAATTCCTCGGCATCTTCTTCTTTCTGTACCTGCAAGTAAAAAAAAGTGCACATTAATTCCACATTAATACGACAATTTTGGAAAAAGGGTCCATTAACATAAAGGTATACTTAACTCTTGAACTGTGGGGCTAAAGCCCTAGTAGTCTGGAATCCCTCCGCATCTTTTTCTTTATGTACCTGCAAGTAAAAAAAAGGTGCACATTAGTTCCACATTAATACGACAATTTTGGAAAAAGGGTCCATTAACATAAAGGTATACTTAACTCTTGAACTGTGGGGCTAAAGCCCTAGTAGTCTGTAATTCCTCGGCATCTTCTTCTTTCTGTACCTGCAAGTAAAAAAAAGTGCACATTAGTTCCACATTAATACGACAATTTTGGAAAAAGGGTCCATTAACATAAAGGTATACTTAACTCTTGAACTGTGGGGCTAAAGCCCTAGTAGTCTGTAATTCCTCGGCATCTTCTTCTTTCTGTACCTGCAAGTAAAAAAAAGTGCACATTAGTTCCACATTAATACGACAATTTTGGAAAAAGGGTCCATTAACATAAAGGTATACTTAACTCTTGAACTGTGGGGCTAAAGCCCTAGTAGTCTGTAATTCCTCGGCATCTTCTTCTTTCTGTACCTGCAAGTAAAAAAAAGTGCACATTAGTTCCACATTAATACGACAATTTTGGAAAAAGGGTCCATTAACATAAAGGTATACTTAACTCTTGAACTGTGGGGCTAAAGCCCTAGTAGTCTGTAATTCCTCGGCATCTTCTTCTTTCTGTACCTGCAAGTGAAAAAAAGTGCACATTAATTCCACATTAATACGACAATTTTGGAAAAAGGGTCCATTAACATAAAGGTATACTTAACTCTTGAACTGTGGGGCTAAAGCCCTAGTAGTCTGTAATTCCTCGGCATCTTCTTCTTTCTGTACCTGCAAGTGAAAAAAAGTGCACATTAATTCCACATTAATACGACAATTTTGGAAAAAGGGTCCATTAACATAAAGGTATACTTAACTCTTGAACTGTGGGGCTAAAGCCCTAGTAGTCTGTAATTCCTCGGCATCTTCTTCTTTCTGTACCTGCAAGTAAAAAAAAGTGCACATTAGTTCCACATTAATACGACAATTTTGGAAAAAGGGTCCATTAACATAAAGGTATATACTTAACTCTTGAACTGTGGGGCTAAAGCCCTAGTAGTCTGTAATCCCTCCGCATCTTTTTCTTAATGTACCTGCAAGTAAAAAAAAGTGCACATTAGTTCCACATTAATACGACAATTTTGGAAAAAGGGTCCATTAACATAAAAGTATACTTAACTCTTGAACTGTGGGGCTAAAGCCCTAGTAGTCTGTAATTCCTCGGCATCTTCTTCTTTCTGTACCTGCAAGTAAAAAAAAGTGCACATTAATTCCACATTAATACGACAATTTTGGAAAAAGGGTCCATTAACATAAAGGTATACTTATCTCTTGAACTGTGGGGCTAAAGCCCTAGTAGTCTGGAATCCCTCCGCATCTTTTTCTTTATGTACCTGCAAGTAAAAAAAAGGTGCACATTAGTTCCACATTAATACGACAATTTTGGAAAAAGGGTCCATTAACATAAAGGTATACTTAACTCTTGAACTGTGGGGCTAAAGCCCTAGTAGTCTATAATTCCTCGGCATCTTCTTCTTTCTGTACCTGCAAGTAAAAAAAAGTGCACATTAGTTCCACATTAATACGACAATTTTGGAAAAAGGGTCCATTAACATAAAGGTATACTTAACTCTTGAACTGTGGGGCTAAAGCCCTAGTAGTCTGTAATTCCTCGGCATCTTCTTCTTTCTGTACCTGCAAGTAAAAAAAAGTGCACATTAGTTCCACATTAATACGACAATTTTGGAAAAAGGGTCCATTAACATAAAGGTATACTTAACTCTTGAACTGTGGGGCTAAAGCCCTAGTAGTCTGTAATTCCTCGGCATCTTCTTCTTTCTGTACCTGCAAGTAAAAAAAAGTGCACATTAGTTCCACATTAATACGACAATTTTGGAAAAAGGGTCCATTAACATAAAGGTATACTTAACTCTTGAACTGTGGGGCTAAATTCCTAGTAGTCTGTAATTCCTCGGCATCTTTTTCTTTCTGTACCTGCAAGTATAAAAAAGTGCACATTAGTTCCACATTAATACGACAATTTTGGAAAAAGGGTCCATTAACATAAAGGTATACTTAACTCTTGAACTGTGGGGCTAAAGCCCTAGTAGTCTGGAATCCCTCCGCATCTTTTTCTTAATGTACCTGCAAGTAAAAAAAAGTGCACATTAGTTCCACATTAATACGACAATTTTGGAAAAAGGGTCCATTAACATAAAAGTATACTTAACTCTTGAACTGTGGGGCTAAAGCCCTAGTAGTCTGTAATTCCTCGGCATCTTCTTCTTTCTGTACCTGCAAGTGAAAAAAAGTGCACATTAATTCCACATTAATACGACAATTTTGGAAAAAGGGTCCATTAACATAAAGGTATACTTAACTTTTGAACTGTGGGGCTAAAGCCCTAGTAGTCTGTAATTCCTCGGCATCTTCTTCTTTCTGTACCTGCAAGTAAAAAAAAGTGCACATTAGTTCCACATTAATATGACAATTTTGGAAAAAGGGTCCATTAACATAAAGGTATACTTAACTCTTGAACTGTGGGGTTAAAGCCCTAGTAGTCTGTAATTCCTCGGCATCTTCTTCTTTCTGTACCTGCAAGTAAAAAAAAGTGCACATTAGTTCCACATTAATACGACAATTTTGGAAAAAGGGTCCATTAACATAAAGGTATACTTAACTCTTGAACTGTGGGGCTAAAGCCCTAGTAGTCTGTAATTCCTCGGCATCTTCTTCTTTCTGTACCTGCAAGTGAAAAGAAGTGCACATTAATTCCACATTAATACGACAATTTTGGAAAAAGGGTCCATTAACATAAAGGTATACTTAACTCTTGAACTGTGGGGCTAAAGCCCTAGTAGTCTGTAATTCCTCTGCATCTTCTTCTTTCTGTACCTGCAAGTAAAAAAAAGTGCACATTAGTTCCACATTAATACGACAATTTTGGAAAAAGGGTCCATTAACATAAAGGTATACTTAACTCTTGAACTGTGGGGCTAAAGCCGTAGTAGTCTGGAATCCCTCCGCATCTTTTTCTTAATGTACCTGCAAGTAAAAAAAGTGCACATTAGTTCCACATTAATACGACAATTTTGGAAAAAAGGGTCCATTAACATAAAGGTATACTTAACTCTTGAACTGTGGGGCTAAAGCCCTAGTAGTCTGTAATTCCTCGGCATCTTTTTCTTTATGTACCTGCAAGTAAAAAAAAGTGCACATTAGTTCCACATTAATACGACAATTTTGGAAAAAGGGTCCATTAACATAAAGGTATACTTAACTCTTGAACTGTGGGGCTAAATTCCTAGTAGTCTGTAATTCCTCGGCATCTTTTTCTTTCTGTACCTGCAAGTAAAAAAAAGTGCACATTAGTTCCACATTAATATGACAATTTTGGAAAAAGGGTCCATTAACATAAAGGTATACTTAACTCTTGAACTGTGGGGCTAAAGCCCTAGTAGTCTGTAATCCTTCCGCATCTTTTTCTTAATGTACCTGCAAGTAAAAAAAAGTGCACATTAGTTCCACATTAATACGACAATTTTGGAAAAAGGGTCCATTAACATAAAAGTATACTTAACTCTTGAACTGTGGGGCTAAAGCCCTAGAAGTCTGTAATTCATCGGCATCTTCTTCTTTCTGTACCTGCAAGTAAAAAAAAGTGCACATTAATTCCACATTAATACGACAATTTTGGAAAAAGGGTCCATTAACATAAAGGTATACTTAACTCTTGAACTGTGGGGCTAAAGCCCTAGTAGTCTGGAATCCCTCCGAATCTTTTTCTTTATGTACCTGCAAGTAAAAAAAAGGTGCACATTAGTTCCACATTAATACGACAATTTTGGAAAAAGGGTCCATTAACATAAAGGTATACTTAACTCTTGAACTGTGGGGCTAAAGCCCTAGTAGTCTGTAATTCCTCGGCATCTTCTTCTTTCTGTACCTGCAAGTAAAAAAAAGTGCACATTAGTTCCACATTAATACGACAATTTTGGAAAAAGGGTCCATTAACATAAAGGTATACTTAACTCTTGAACTGTGGGGCTAAAGCCCTAGTAGTCTGTAATTCCTCGGCATCTTCTTCTTTCTGTACCTGCAAGTAAAAAAAAGTGCACATTAGTTCCACATTAATACGACAATTTTGGAAAAAGGGTCCATTAACATAAAGGTATACTTAACTCTTGAACTGTGGGACTAAAGCCCTAGTAGTCTGTAATTCCTCGACATCTTCTTCTTTCTGTACCTGCAAGTAAAAAAAAGTGCACATTAATTCCACATTAATACGACAATTTTGGAAAAAGGGTTCATTAACATAAAGGTATACTTAACTCTTGAACTGTGGGGATAAAGCCCTAGTAGTCTGGAATCCCTCCGCATCTTTTTCTTAATGTACCTGCAAGTAAAAAAAAGTGCACATTAGTTCCACATTAATACGACAATTTTGGAAAAAGGGTCCATTAACATAAAGGTATACTTAACTCTTGAACTGTGGGGCTAAAGCCCTAGTAGTCTGTAATTCCTCGGCATCTTCTTCTTTCTGTACCTGCAAGTGAAAAAAAGTGCACATTAATTCCACATTAATACGACAATTTTGGAAAAAGGGTCCATTAACATAAAGGTATACTTAACTCTTGAACTGTGGGGCTAAAGCCCTAGTAGTCTGTAATTCCTCGGCATCTTCTTCTTTCTGTACCTGCAAGTAAAAAAAAGTGCACATTAATTCCACATTAATATGACAATTTTGGAAAAAAGGTCCATTAACATAAAGGTATACTTAACTCTTGAACTGTGGGGCTAAAGCCCTTGTAGTCTGGAATCCCTCCGCATCTTTTTCTTTATGTACCTGCAAGTAAAAAAAAGTGCACATTAGTTCCACATTAATACGACAATTTTGGAAAAAGGGTCCATTAACATAAAGGTATACTTAACTCTTGAACTGTGGGGCTAAAGCCCTAGTAGTCTGTAATTCCTCGGCATCTTCTTCTTTCTGTACCTGCAAGTAAAAAAAAGTGCACATTAGTTCCACATTAATACGACAATTTTTAAAAAAGGGTCCATTAACATAAAGGTATACTTAACTCTTGAACTGTGGGGCTAAAGCCCTAGTAGTCTGTAATTCCTCGGCATCTTCTTCTTTCTGTACCTGCAAGTGAAAAAAAGTGCACATTAATTCCACATTAATACGACAATTTTGGAAAAAGGGTCCATTAACATAAAGGTATACTTAACTCTTGAACTGTGGGGCTAAAGCCCTAGTAGTCTGTAATTCCTCGGCATCTTCTTCTTTCTGTACCTGCAAGTAAAAAAAAGTGCACATTAATTCCACATTAATATGACAATTTTGGAAAAAAGGTCCATTAACATAAAGGTATACTTAACTCTTGAACTGTGGGGCTAAAGCCCTAGTAGTCTGGAATCCCTCCGCATCTTTTTCTTTATGTACCTGCAAGTAAAAAAAAGTGCACATTAGTTCCACATTAATACGACAATTTTGGAAAAAGGGTCCATTAACATAAAGGTATACTTAACTCTTGAACTGTGGGGCTAAAGCCCTAGTAGTCTGTAATTCCTCGGCATCTTCTTCTTTCTGTACCTGCAAGTAAAAAAAAGTGCACATTAGTTCCACATTAATACGACAATTTTTGAAAAAGGGTCCATTAACATAAAGGTATACTTAACTCTTGAACTGTGGGGCTAAAGCCCTAGTAGTCTGTAATTCCTCGGCATCTTCTTCTTTCTGTACCTGCAAGTAAAAAAAAGTGCACATTAATTCCACATTAATACGACAATTTTGGAAAAAGGGTCCATTAACATAAAGGTATACTTAACTTTTGAACTGTGGGGCTAAAGCCCTAGTAGTCTGTAATTCCTCGGCATCTTCTTCTTTCTGTACCTGCAAGTAAAAAAAAGTGCACATTAATTCCACATTAATACGACAATTTTGGAAAAAGGGTCCATTAACATAAAGGTATACTTAACTCTTGAACTGTGGGGCTAAAGCCCTAGTAGTCTGTAATTCCTCGGCATCTTCTTCTTTCTGTACCTGCAAGTAAAAAAAAGTGCACATTAGTTCCACATTAATACGACAATTTTGGAAAAAGGGTCCATTAACATAAAAGTATACTTAACTCTTGAACTGTGGGGCTAAAGCCCTAGTAGTCTGTAATTCCTCGGCATCTTCTTCTTTCTGTACCTGCAAGAAAAAAAAGTGCACATTAATTCCACATTAATACGACAATTTTGGAAAAAGGGTCCATTAACATAAAGGTATACTTAACTCTTGAACTGTGGGGCTAAAGCCCTAGTAGTCTGGAATCCCTCCGCATCTTTTTCTTTATGTACCTGCAAGTAAAAAAAAGGTGCACATTAGTTCCACATTAATACGACAATTTTGGAAAAAGGGTCCATTAACATAAAGGTATACTTAACTCTTGAACTGTGGGGCTAAAGCCCTAGTAGTCTGTAATTCCTCGGCATCTTCTTCTTTCTGTACCTGCAAGTAAAAAAAAGTGCACATTAGTTCCACATTAATACGACAATTTTGGAAAAAGGGTCCATTAACATAAAGGTATACTTAACTCTTGAACTGTGGGGCTAAAGCCCTAGTAGTCTGTAATTCCTCGGCATCTTCTTCTTTCTGTACCTGCAAGTAAAAAAAAGTGCACATTAGTTCCACATTAATACGACAATTTTGGAAAAAGGGTCCATTAACATAAAGGTATACTTAACTCTTGAACTGTGGGGCTAAAGCCCTAGTAGTCTGTAATTCCTCGGCATCTTCTTCTTTCTGTACCTGCAAGTAAAAAAAAGTGCACATTAGTTCCACATTAATACGACAATTTTGGAAAAAGGGTCCATTAACATAAAGGTATACTTAACTCTTGAACTGTGGGGCTAAAGCCCTAGTAGTCTGTAATTCCTCGGCATCTTCTTCTTTCTGTACCTGCAAGTGAAAAAAAGTGCACATTAATTCCACATTAATACGACAATTTTGGAAAAAGGGTCCATTAACATAAAGGTATACTTAACTCTTGAACTGTGGGGCTAAAGCCCTAGTAGTCTGTAATTCCTCGGCATCTTCTTCTTTCTGTACCTGCAAGTGAAAAAAAGTGCACATTAATTCCACATTAATACGACAATTTTGGAAAAAGGGTCCATTAACATAAAGGTATACTTAACTCTTGAACTGTGGGGCTAAAGCCCTAGTAGTCTGTAATTCCTCGGCATCTTCTTCTTTCTGTACCTGCAAGTAAAAAAAAGTGCACATTAGTTCCACATTAATACGACAATTTTGGAAAAAGGGTCCATTAACATAAAGGTATACTTAACTCTTGAACTGTGGGGCTAAAGCCCTAGTAGTCTGTAATCCCTCCGCATCTTTTTCTTAATGTACCTGCAAGTAAAAAAAAGTGCACATTAGTTCCACATTAATACGACAATTTTGGAAAAAGGGCCCATTAACATAAAAGTATACTTAACTCTTGAACTGTGGGGCTAAAGCCCTAGTAGTCTGTAATTCCTCGGCATCTTCTTCTTTCTGTACCTGCAAGTAAAAAAAAGTGCACATTAATTCCACATTAATACGACAATTTTGGAAAAAGGGTCCATTAACATAAAGGTATACTTAACTCTTGAACTGTGGGGCTAAAGCCCTAGTAGTCTGGAATCCCTCCGCATCTTTTTCTTTATGTACCTGCAAGTAAAAAAAAGGTGCACATTAGTTCCACATTAATACGACAATTTTGGAAAAAGGGTCCATTAACATAAAGGTATACTTAACTCTTGAACTGTGGGGCTAAAGCCCTAGTAGTCTGTAATTCCTCGGCATCTTCTTCTTTCTGTACCTGCAAGTAAAAAAAAGTGCACATTAGTTCCACATTAATACGACAATTTTGGAAAAAGGGTCCATTAACATAAAGGTATACTTAACTCTTGAACTGTGGGGCTAAAGCCCTAATAGTCTGTAATTCCTCGGCATCTTCTTCTTTCTGTACCTGCAAGTAAAAAAAAGTGCACATTAGTTCCACATTAATACGACAATTTTGGAAAAAGGGTCCATTAACATAAAGGTATACTTAACTCTTGAACTGTGGGGCTAAAGCCCTAGTAGTCTGTAATTCCTCGGCATCTTCTTTCTGTACCTGCAAGTAAAAAAAAGTGCACATTAGTTCCACATTAATACGACAATTTTGGAAAAAGGGTCCATTAACATAAAGGTATACTTAACTCTTGAACTGTGGGGCTAAAGCCCTAGTAGTCTGTAATTCCTCAGCATCTTCTTCTTTCTGTACCTGCAAGTGAAAAAAAGTGCACATTAATTCCACATTAATACGACAATTTTGGAAAAAGGGTCCATTAACATAAAGGTATACTTAACTCTTGAACTGTGGGGCTAAAGCCCTAGTAGTCTGTAATTCCTCGGCATCTTCTTCTTTCTGTACCTGCAAGTGAAAAAAAGTGCACATTAATTCCACATTAATACGACAATTTTGGAAAAAGGGTCCATTAACATAAAGGTATACTTAACTCTTGAACTGTGGGGCTAAAGCCCTAGTAGTCTGTAATCCCTCCGCATCTTTTTCTTAATGTACCTGCAAGTAAAAAAAAGTGCACATTAGTTCCACATTAATACGACAATTTTGGAAAAAGGGTCCATTAACATAAAAGTATACTTAACTCTTGAACTGTGGGGCTAAAGCCCTAGTAGTCTGTAATTCCTCGGCATCTTCTTCTTTCTGTACCTGCAAGTAAAAAAAAGTGCACATTAATTCCACATTAATACGACAATTTTGGAAAAAGGGTCCATTAACATAAAGGTATACTTAACTCTTGAACTGTGGGGCTAAAGCCCTAGTAGTCTGGAATCCCTCCGCATCTTTTTCTTTATGTACCTGCAAGTAAAAAAAAGGTGCACATTAGTTCCACATTAATACGACAATTTTGGAAAAAGGGTCCATTAACATAAAGGTATACTTAACTCTTGAACTGTGGGGCTAAAGCCCTAGTAGTCTGTAATTCCTCGGCATCTTCTTCTTTCTGTACCTGCAAGTAAAAAAAAGTGCACATTAGTTCCACATTAATACGACAATTTTGGAAAAAGGGTCCATTAACATAAAGGTATACTTAACTCTTGAACTGTGGGGCTAAAGCCCTAGTAGTCTGTAATTCCTCGGCATCTTCTTCTTTCTGTACCTGCAAGTAAAAAAAAGTGCACATTAGTTCCACATTAATACGACAATTTTGGAAAAAGGGTCCATTAACATAAAGGTATACTTAACTCTTGAACTGTGGGGCTAAAGCCCTAGTAGTCTGTAATTCCTCGGCATCTTCTTCTTTCTGTACCTGCAAGTAAAAAAAAGTGCACATTAGTTCCACATTAATACGACAATTTTGGAAAAAGGGTCCATTAACATAAAGGTATACTTAACTCTTGAACTGTGGGGCTAAAGCCCTAGTAGTCTGTAATTCCTCGGCATCTTCTTCTTTCTGTACCTGCAAGTGAAAAAAAGTGCACATTAATTCCACATTAATACGACAATTTTGGAAAAAGGGTCCATTAACATAAAGGTATACTTAACTCTTGAACTGTGGGGCTAAAGCCCTAGTAGTCTGTAATTCCTCGGCATCTTCTTCTTTCTGTACCTGCAAGTGAAAAAAAGTGCACATTAATTCCACATTAATACGACAATTTTGGAAAAAGGGTCCATTAACATAAAGGTATACTTAACTCTTGAACTGTGGGGCTAAAGCCCTAGTAGTCTGTAATTCCTCGGCATCTTCTTCTTTCTGTACCTGCAAGTAAAAAAAAGTGCACATTAGTTCCACATTAATACGACAATTTTGGAAAAAGGGTCCATTAACATAAAGGTATATACTTAACTCTTGAACTGTGGGGCTAAAGCCCTAGTAGTCTGTAATCCCTCCGCATCTTTTTCTTAATGTACCTGCAAGTAAAAAAAAGTGCACATTAGTTCCACATTAATACGACAATTTTGGAAAAAGGGTCCATTAACATAAAAGTATACTTAACTCTTGAACTGTGGGGCTAAAGCCCTAGTAGTCTGTAATTCCTCGGCATCTTCTTCTTTCTGTACCTGCAAGTAAAAAAAAGTGCACATTAATTCCACATTAATACGACAATTTTGGAAAAAGGGTCCATTAACATAAAGGTATACTTATCTCTTGAACTGTGGGGCTAAAGCCCTAGTAGTCTGGAATCCCTCCGCATCTTTTTCTTTATGTACCTGCAAGTAAAAAAAAGGTGCACATTAGTTCCACATTAATACGACAATTTTGGAAAAAGGGTCCATTAACATAAAGGTATACTTAACTCTTGAACTGTGGGGCTAAAGCCCTAGTAGTCTATAATTCCTCGGCATCTTCTTCTTTCTGTACCTGCAAGTAAAAAAAAGTGCACATTAGTTCCACATTAATACGACAATTTTGGAAAAAGGGTCCATTAACATAAAGGTATACTTAACTCTTGAACTGTGGGGCTAAAGCCCTAGTAGTCTGTAATTCCTCGGCATCTTCTTCTTTCTGTACCTGCAAGTAAAAAAAAGTGCACATTAGTTCCACATTAATACGACAATTTTGGAAAAAGGGTCCATTAACATAAAGGTATACTTAACTCTTGAACTGTGGGGCTAAAGCCCTAGTAGTCTGTAATTCCTCGGCATCTTCTTCTTTCTGTACCTGCAAGTAAAAAAAAGTGCACATTAGTTCCACATTAATACGACAATTTTGGAAAAAGGGTCCATTAACATAAAGGTATACTTAACTCTTGAACTGTGGGGCTAAATTCCTAGTAGTCTGTAATTCCTCGGCATCTTTTTCTTTCTGTACCTGCAAGTATAAAAAAGTGCACATTAGTTCCACATTAATACGACAATTTTGGAAAAAGGGTCCATTAACATAAAGGTATACTTAACTCTTGAACTGTGGGGCTAAAGCCCTAGTAGTCTGGAATCCCTCCGCATCTTTTTCTTAATGTACCTGCAAGTAAAAAAAAGTGCACATTAGTTCCACATTAATACGACAATTTTGGAAAAAGGGTCCATTAACATAAAAGTATACTTAACTCTTGAACTGTGGGGCTAAAGCCCTAGTAGTCTGTAATTCCTCGGCATCTTCTTCTTTCTGTACCTGCAAGTGAAAAAAAGTGCACATTAATTCCACATTAATACGACAATTTTGGAAAAAGGGTCCATTAACATAAAGGTATACTTAACTTTTGAACTGTGGGGCTAAAGCCCTAGTAGTCTGTAATTCCTCGGCATCTTCTTCTTTCTGTACCTGCAAGTAAAAAAAAGTGCACATTAGTTCCACATTAATACGACAATTTTGGAAAAAGGGTCCATTAACATAAAGGTATACTTAACTCTTGAACTGTGGGGCTAAAGCCCTAGTAGTCTGTAATTCCTCGGCATCTTCTTCTTTCTGTACCTGCAAGTAAAAAAAAGTGCACATTAGTTCCACATTAATACGACAATTTTGGAAAAAGGGTCCATTAACATAAAGGTATACTTAACTCTTGAACTGTGGGGCTAAAGCCCTAGTAGTCTGTAATTCCTCGGCATCTTCTTCTTTCTGTACCTGCAAGTGAAAAGAAGTGCACATTAATTCCACATTAATACGACAATTTTGGAAAAAGGGTCCATTAACATAAAGGTATACTTAACTCTTGAACTGTGGGGCTAAAGCCCTAGTAGTCTGTAATTCCTCTGCATCTTCTTCTTTCTGTACCTGCAAGTAAAAAAAAGTGCACATTAGTTCCACATTAATACGACAATTTTGGAAAAAGGGTCCATTAACATAAAGGTATACTTAACTCTTGAACTGTGGGGCTAAAGCCGTAGTAGTCTGGAATCCCTCCGCATCTTTTTCTTAATGTACCTGCAAGTAAAAAAAGTGCACATTAGTTCCACATTAATACGACAATTTTGGAAAAAAGGGTCCATTAACATAAAGGTATACTTAACTCTTGAACTGTGGGGCTAAAGCCCTAGTAGTCTGTAATTCCTCGGCATCTTTTTCTTTATGTACCTGCAAGTAAAAAAAAGTGCACATTAGTTCCACATTAATACGACAATTTTGGAAAAAGGGTCCATTAACATAAAGGTATACTTAACTCTTGAACTGTGGGGCTAAATTCCTAGTAGTCTGTAATTCCTCGGCATCTTTTTCTTTCTGTACCTGCAAGTAAAAAAAAGTGCACATTAGTTCCACATTAATATGACAATTTTGGAAAAAGGGTCCATTAACATAAAGGTATACTTAACTCTTGAACTGTGGGGCTAAAGCCCTAGTAGTCTGTAATCCTTCCGCATCTTTTTCTTAATGTACCTGCAAGTAAAAAAAAGTGCACATTAGTTCCACATTAATACGACAATTTTGGAAAAAGGGTCCATTAACATAAAAGTATACTTAACTCTTGAACTGTGGGGCTAAAGCCCTAGAAGTCTGTAATTCATCGGCATCTTCTTCTTTCTGTACCTGCAAGTAAAAAAAAGTGCACATTAATTCCACATTAATACGACAATTTTGGAAAAAGGGTCCATTAACATAAAGGTATACTTAACTCTTGAACTGTGGGGCTAAAGCCCTAGTAGTCTGGAATCCCTCCGAATCTTTTTCTTTATGTACCTGCAAGTAAAAAAAAGGTGCACATTAGTTCCACATTAATACGACAATTTTGGAAAAAGGGTCCATTAACATAAAGGTATACTTAACTCTTGAACTGTGGGGCTAAAGCCCTAGTAGTCTGTAATTCCTCGGCATCTTCTTCTTTCTGTACCTGCAAGTAAAAAAAAGTGCACATTAGTTCCACATTAATACGACAATTTTGGAAAAAGGGTCCATTAACATAAAGGTATACTTAACTCTTGAACTGTGGGGCTAAAGCCCTAGTAGTCTGTAATTCCTCGGCATCTTCTTCTTTCTGTACCTGCAAGTAAAAAAAAGTGCACATTAGTTCCACATTAATACGACAATTTTGGAAAAAGGGTCCATTAACATAAAGGTATACTTAACTCTTGAACTGTGGGACTAAAGCCCTAGTAGTCTGTAATTCCTCGACATCTTCTTCTTTCTGTACCTGCAAGTAAAAAAAAGTGCACATTAATTCCACATTAATACGACAATTTTGGAAAAAGGGTTCATTAACATAAAGGTATACTTAACTCTTGAACTGTGGGGATAAAGCCCTAGTAGTCTGGAATCCCTCCGCATCTTTTTCTTAATGTACCTGCAAGTAAAAAAAAGTGCACATTAGTTCCACATTAATACGACAATTTTGGAAAAAGGGTCCATTAACATAAAGGTATACTTAACTCTTGAACTGTGGGGCTAAAGCCCTAGTAGTCTGTAATTCCTCGGCATCTTCTTCTTTCTGTACCTGCAAGTGAAAAAAAGTGCACATTAATTCCACATTAATACGACAATTTTGGAAAAAGGGTCCATTAACATAAAGGTATACTTAACTCTTGAACTGTGGGGCTAAAGCCCTAGTAGTCTGTAATTCCTCGGCATCTTCTTCTTTCTGTACCTGCAAGTAAAAAAAAGTGCACATTAATTCCACATTAATATGACAATTTTGGAAAAAAGGTCCATTAACATAAAGGTATACTTAACTCTTGAACTGTGGGGCTAAAGCCCTTGTAGTCTGGAATCCCTCCGCATCTTTTTCTTTATGTACCTGCAAGTAAAAAAAAGTGCACATTAGTTCCACATTAATACGACAATTTTGGAAAAAGGGTCCATTAACATAAAGGTATACTTAACTCTTGAACTGTGGGGCTAAAGCCCTAGTAGTCTGTAATTCCTCGGCATCTTCTTCTTTCTGTACCTGCAAGTAAAAAAAAGTGCACATTAGTTCCACATTAATACGACAATTTTTAAAAAAGGGTCCATTAACATAAAGGTATACTTAACTCTTGAACTGTGGGGCTAAAGCCCTAGTAGTCTGTAATTCCTCGGCATCTTCTTCTTTCTGTACCTGCAAGTGAAAAAAAGTGCACATTAATTCCACATTAATACGACAATTTTGGAAAAAGGGTCCATTAACATAAAGGTATACTTAACTCTTGAACTGTGGGGCTAAAGCCCTAGTAGTCTGTAATTCCTCGGCATCTTCTTCTTTCTGTACCTGCAAGTAAAAAAAAGTGCACATTAATTCCACATTAATATGACAATTTTGGAAAAAAGGTCCATTAACATAAAGGTATACTTAACTCTTGAACTGTGGGGCTAAAGCCCTAGTAGTCTGGAATCCCTCCGCATCTTTTTCTTTATGTACCTGCAAGTAAAAAAAAGTGCACATTAGTTCCACATTAATACGACAATTTTGGAAAAAGGGTCCATTAACATAAAGGTATACTTAACTCTTGAACTGTGGGGCTAAAGCCCTAGTAGTCTGTAATTCCTCGGCATCTTCTTCTTTCTGTACCTGCAAGTAAAAAAAAGTGCACATTAGTTCCACATTAATACGACAATTTTTGAAAAAGGGTCCATTAACATAAAGGTATACTTAACTCTTGAACTGTGGGGCTAAAGCCCTAGTAGTCTGTAATTCCTCGGCATCTTCTTCTTTCTGTACCTGCAAGTAAAAAAAAGTGCACATTAATTCCACATTAATACGACAATTTTGGAAAAAGGGTCCATTAACATAAAGGTATACTTAACTTTTGAACTGTGGGGCTAAAGCCCTAGTAGTCTGTAATTCCTCGGCATCTTCTTCTTTCTGTACCTGCAAGTAAAAAAAAGTGTACATTAATTCCACATTAATACGACAATTTTGGAAAAAGGGTCCATTAACATAAAGGTATACTTAACTCTTGAACTGTGGGGCTAAAGCCCTAGTAGTCTATAATTCCTCGGCATCTTCTTCTTTCTGTACCTGCAAGTAAAAAAAAGTGCACATTAATTCCACATTAATACGACAATTTTGGAAAAAGGGTCCATTAACATAAAGGTATACTTAACTCTTGAACTGTGGGGCTAAAGTCCTTTTAGTCTTGAATCCCTCAGCATCTTTTTCTTTATGTACCTGCAAGTAAAACAAGAGGCTCTCAAGAGCCTGAATCGCTCACCTTAATTCTTTTGGTTAAATCTCTCATGAATGATTATTTTGGCTTTTCAATTTATTTAAATGTTTTTTGGATCGTCCTATTTTCTTCAAAAGCCAAAAAAAATAATCATTTTCTCCCATGTTCTATTTTAGCCATAGGAGCTATGTTTCTTGACATACAAGGAAATAAAATATAAAATTTAAACTAGATACTCTGAAACTGACATTTAGCCTAAATTTGGCTGAAATTGATACAGCAGTTTCAAAGGAGAAGATTTTTTAAAGTAAGTCAACATGATGAACAAATTGTGAAAAAAGTCTTTAAAGGGCAATAACTCCTTAAGGGGTCAATTGACAATTTTGGTCAAATTGACTTAATTGAAGATCTTACTTTGCTGAACATTATTGCTGTTTACAGTTTATTTCTATCTATAATAATAATCAAGATAATAAACAAAAACAGCAAAATTTCTTTAAAATTACCAATTCAGGGGCAGTAACCCAACAGGTTGTCTGATTCATCTGAAAATTTCAGGGCAGATAGATCTTGACCTGATAAACAATATAACCCCATGTCAGATTTGCTCTAAATGCTTTGGTTTTTGAGTTATAAGCCAAAAACTGCATTTGACCCCTATGTTCTATTTTTAGCAATGGCGACCATGTTTGTTGATAGATCACAACTTCGGTTACAATTTACAAACTAGATACCCTAAGGAACATTCAGTTAAAGTTTGGAAGTATTTGGCCCAGTAGTTTCAGAGGAGAAGATTTTTGTAAAAGATTACTAAGATTTACGAAAAATGGTTAAAAATTGACTATAAAGGGCAATAACTCCTAAAGGGGTCAACTGACCATTTCCGTCATGTTGACTTATTTGTAAATCTTACTTTGCTGAACATTATTCCTGTTTACAGTTTATCTCTATCTATAATAATATTCAAGATAATAACCAAAAACAGCAAAATTTCCTAAAAATTACCAATTCAGGGGCAGCAACCCAACAACAGGTTGTCTGATTCATCTGAAAATTTCAGGGCAGATAGATCTTGACCTGATAAACAATATTACCCCGTGTCAGATTTGCTCTAAATGCTTTGGTTTTTGAGTTCTAAGCCAAAAACTGCATTTGACCCCTATGTTCTATTTTTAGCAATGGCGACCATGTTTGCTGATAGATCATAACTTCGGATACAATTTACAAACTAGATACCCTAAGGAACATTCATTTAAAGTTTGGAAGTATTTGGCCCAGTAGTTTCAGAGGAGAAGATTTTTGTAAAAGATTACTAAGATTTACGAAAAATGGTTAAAAATTGACTATAAAGGGCAATAACTCCTAAAGGGGTCAACTGACCATTTCCGTCATGTTGACTTATTTGTAAATCTTACCTTGCTTAACATTATTCCTGTTTTTAGTTTATCTCTATCTATAATAATATTCAAGATAATAACCAAAAACAGCAAAATTTCCTTAAAATTACCAATTCAGGGGCAGCAACCCAATAACGGGTTGTCTGATTCATCTGAAAATTTCAGGGCAGATAGATCTTGACCTGATAAACAATAATACTTCATGTTAGATTTGCTCTAAATGTTTGGTTTTTGAGTTCTAAGCCAAAAACTGCATTTGACCCCTATGTTCTATTTTTAGCAATGGCGACCATGTTTGCTGATAGATCATAACTTCGGATACAATTTACAAACTAGATACCCTAAGGAACATTCATTTAAAGTTTGGAAGTATTTGGCCCAGTAGTTTCAGAGGAGAAGATTTTTGTAAAAGATTACTAAGATTTACGAAAAATGGTTAAAAATTGACTATAAAGGGCAATAACTCCTAAAGGGGTCAACTGACCATTTCCGTCATGTTGACTTATTTGTAAATCTTACCTTGCTGAACATGATTCCTGTTTACAGTTTATCTCTATCTATAATAATATTCAAGATAATAACCAAAAACAGCAAAATTTCCTTAAAATTACCAATTCAGGGGCAGCAACCCAATAACGGGTTGTCTGATTCATCTGAAAATTTCAGGGCAGATAGATCTTGACCTGATAAACAATATTACCCAGGTCAGATTTGCTCTAAATGCTTTGGTTTTTGAGTTATAAGCCAAAAACTGCATTTGACCCCTATGTTCTATTTTTAGCAATGGCGACCATGTTTGTTGATAGATCAAAACTTCGGATACAATTTATAAATAAGATACCCTAAGGAACATTCAGTTAAAGTTTGAAAGTATTTGGCCCAGTAGTTTCAGAGGAGAAGATTCTTGAAATAGTTTACGACGACGAAGACGACAGACGACGGACGACGACGGACGCCAAGTGATGGCATAAGCTCACTTGTCCCCTAAAAAAGTGCACATTAGTTCCACATTAATACGACAATTTTGGAAAGAGGGTCCATTCACATGAAGGTATACTTACTTTTGAACTGAATTAAACTTTGGACGCTTTTAAAAAGGACCCTGGCCTAGATTAAAAATCCAAATACAGTTAGATTCAGTATATCAAGGAACACCAATAATTCAATTTTTAATAAATCAAACACAAAGTTGAAATTTTGGACCCTTTTGAACTTAATGGGGACCAATTAATAATGGGTTCCAAATATCAATCAGTTGTTCTGCAGGACGCAGCTTTATAAGACCGCAGAGGTTGAACCCTGAACGGTTGGGCAAGTATGGACACAACATTCAATCTGGATTCAGCTCTAAATTTGGATTGTTATTAAATGGTTGACACAGCATAAGTTTCTGAGACAGAATGAATGTGGTCTAATGAACTTAAAATTTTTGTTTTGCCTGAGAGCAATTCACTATCCATTTGAATATTAATCCTCTCAAAAAAATGTTTGAAGAAATTTTCTATCTTTTTATTTATGAAATTTCAAATGAGAAAAATTGAACCCCCCCCCTCAATTTCTTTTTTCATCCCCCTTTCCTCTATTCCAAAAGCGATCTCAATTCAAATTTCCAATGGATTTTGCAACAATAATTACTCATTCAAATACATCATAAACTATTAAAATATAAAAAAGTGCTTGTCATCACTTAATTGTAAAGATTGTTTTATTTTTATCAATTAAAATTTCTTGCTATTGCACAATATTGTGCCATAAGTTATTTCTTGCTATTGCGCAATACTGTGCAATGAAAAATACTTGCTATTGCACAATACTGTGCAATTGAAGATTTCTTGCTATAGCGCAATACTGTGCAATTGACAATTTCTTGCTATTGCACAATACTTAATATAATAATTTTGGATCCTGATTTGGACCAACTTGAAAACTCGGCCCATAATAAAAAATCTAAGTACATGTATGGATTCAGCATATCAAATTACCCCAAGAATTCAATTTTTGTAAAAATCAAACAAAGTTTAATTTTGGACCCTTTGGACTTTAATGTAGACCAATTTGAAAACCGGACCAAAAATTAAGAATCTACATACACAGTGAGATTTGGCATATCAAAGAACCCTCTTTTTCAATTTTTGTTGAAATCAAACAAAGTTTAATTCTGGTCCCCGATTTGAACCAACTTGAAAACTGGGCCAATAATCAAAAATCTACGTACATTTTTAGATTCAGCATATGAAAGAACCCAAAGAATTCATTTTTTGTCAAAATCAAACTAAGTTTTATTTTATACCCTTTGGTCCTTAATGTAGACCAATTTGAAAACGGGACCAAAAATTAAGAATCTACATACACAGTTAGATTCGGCCTATCAAAGAACCCCAATTATTCAATTTTTGATGGAATCAAACAAAGTTTAATTTTGGACCCTTTGGGCCCCTTATTCCTAAACTGTTGGGACCAAAACTCCCAAAATCAGTACCAACCTTCCAATTATGGTCATAAACCTTGTGTTTAAATTGTATAGATTTCTATTTACTAATACTAAAGTAATGGTGCGAAAACCAAGAAAAATGTTTATTTGAGCCCCTTTTTGGCCCCTCATTCCTAAACTGTTGGGACCTCAACTCCGAAAACCAATACCAACCTTTGTTTTGTGGTCATAAATTTCATTGATTTCTATATATTTACTTAAACTAAAGTTATTGTGCAAAAAACCAAGAATAATGCTTATTTGGGCCCTTTTTGGCCCCTAATTCCTAAACTGTTGGAACCCAAAACTTCCAAAATCAATCCCAACCATCCTTGTGTGGTCATAAACCTTGTGTTTAAATTTCATTGATTTCTTTTTACTCCACTCCAAAGTTAGAAAATCAAATCAAAAATGAGCCACAAAATATTTTATCATCTCCTATTCCTGGATTTCTAATACATTAACCTAACTGTTTGTGTTGTACATGTGCATATGTATGTAATCAGTATCTTCCATAGATTTGATTTTCAAAAGTTAAAAGGGGGAAAATAAATTCCTTTTATGTGTATCCATGGCAACATTCTGCATTTATTTCCCATAAAATTTTGCAAAAAGGGGTTGAACATGTCACATTTCCCCCCTAATTTGGATCAAACTAGAACTTTAATGTCTTTAAAAGATACCTTTTTAGAAACTGTTTTCCTAAATCTTCCTAATGGTTCAATAAAAAATGGTTGTCTTTCGCCTCATTTTTTCGTTAAATCCAATCACAAAGTTCGTGTGATAAAAAGTTGGAAAAAAACATTACAATAATTGCCGGACCAATGTATGGTAGGGACATGCAAGTACAGACTGTCATACAGAAAACAGCCTATATTACATACATTACATAACCTTGATGTTCATATAAACCCAATACAAAGGCTATTTCAATATAACTCAGCTATCCAAAAATGAATTTTATTTCAACCTAGCTCTCATATTTGAAAAATTCAAAGAGGCCAAAATGCAAAACTTCACATCTAACTGTGGAGTACTACCTAAAACTAAAAGTTATTGTGCGAAAACCAAGAAAATGCTTATTTGGGCCCTTTTTGGCCCTTTATTCATAAAATGTTGAGATAAAAACTCCCAAAATTAATCCAAACCTTCCTTTTGTGGTCATAAACCTTGTGTTAAAATTGCGATACAGTGCAACATGTGAAAAAAACACACCCCTGTTTTAGTTATAGAGTCCCGTTACTCAAAAAGTTTACATCCTATTTTCACCAAAAAGTATAGATTGTTTGACCATCATAAGAAACAACTATCTTCAGTTTCATAAAATTTGGACAAGCTGTTATCAAGTTACGGTGCGACATGCAGATGACGGACAGACATAAAAGTCATACAGTAATGGACAGACAGACAGAGGGAAGCCAGACATTTGTATACCATAATATGTTGCATCATAATTTTGACATGCATATAAAAAGAGGGGTATTCCCTGTTTAAGAGTGTACCAGTTTTTAGAAAAGGTATACAGGGACTTCCTTTTCCTATTATATTTATGGTATGAAATTTACCTTTGAGCGTTTTCAGTTACATATCAGTTGTATTTTAAATACTTGAAGCATTTCAGGAACAGCAACACACGATTAACTGAAGCATTGTTTTTTTCCAGAACTAAAAAAAATGCAAATCTTTTATATTTTTATATCAATTGATCAAGCTACATGCTCCAGGTGTAACTGACCAGAACTGAATTATGTTCACTTTTATTGAAAAAAAAATATCTATTGGTTGAATTTAAATGCCTAAGTGATTAACTATCTTTTTGTCATCTCATAATTGATCAAAGATCAACCTTCTTTCCTATTGATTTCTCTGCTTCTGTCAGATAATAGCCATAATCAACAAACTAATTATACTGCCATGGTTTGGTGTGCATTTTAGACCACCCCTCTACCTAAAAATTTTGAAATTTGATTCAGCTTTGTCATATAATGCATATATACATGCCTCCAAGGATTTGTATAGTTAAACTATCTATTATAGTCCAAACTAGACAAATCCTTGATGCCTCATAAATTTCAGATCTTTTCATTCATTTCATTCATTTATTAATATATTGTGCAACATCTTAAACTGTCTTTTGATAATGTTCATAATAATTTTAAAAAAATACAATAGAGTGTACAGGGGGTACTGTTTTTTTATATTAATTTGTTAACTTTAATCATAGCCTTTACCGGTCTTCTCGATTCATTTAAATATGTCAACTTTCATTGGCATGATAAATTTGGACTTGAAATGAATATGTTGGATCGAAGGTAACAATAAAAGACATTAATCTAGCCATAAAAAGAAGGGATATGAAAAGTATGCTTAGCAAAATACAGGTTAAAGTCCCTAAATATACTTAAACTTTGTCCAGACTCTTCTTCTTTTTTTGGTATCCAGTTATCCATCAGAATATTCGGTGTTTACTAACTACTGCGCATGCGTACTAGGATAAAAAAATAATTAAAAAAATACTGATGTACAAAAGAAAAGTACCAGCAAAAAATAAATATATCCAAACATGACATGTGGTTAAAACTATTTACATACCTACTAAGTTTTACTGTTCTATATTGTAGAAAATTGTAGGTGTCAACTTATCTCTAAAATATTTAGTGTGGCGGAAATTAAGTTATAATGTGGGAAAGGGGGAGGAGGAGGTCATGACTGTAATCGTTATCATACAGGCATGCTAAATACCCTTAAATTGCCTTCCTTTATTACAACGACGCAGACTTAAAAAAACCCAACTAAACTCATAATGTACTTAAACTGAGACTACTCGCTCCGCTCGGCAAAAATTTGTTTGACAATACTTTTGAAAGAGGCTAGGTAAAACCAACCTAAATTAACTTTAATACTATACATTATGTATGCAATGCGTGTATATTTCTTGGGAATATAAATGATTCTTTTCGTTCAGAAAATTATAAAATACTTAATCTAATTATACCAATTGTCTCTTATAATATACTTATTACTATGTATTTGTGTTTCGTTTTTCCTGTCTCGCTATGTATTATCTTAAAATATTTGTATACTAGTATATTGTCCTCTTGTACACAAGTATGTGTCTGAGGTTATGAATGAAATCTTGAATCTTACAATTTCTGAAGGGGATAATGATCTACTAGTATTCTGATTAAATGGTACACAATGACTTGACTATACATGTATTAATGGTTTGCCTTTTTTTTAATTGGTTATTTGGATGGAGTGTTGTCTCAATGGCACTCACACCACATCTTCCCATATCTAATTATTCATAATTAACAAATATTCAAAAAATTGTATGTTTTTCGAATATCATAAATATAGTGGTAAAAAATGAATGATCAGTCCCTTGCTTTAATGAAAATGAAAAATCTTGCTTTAATAGTGCAGAAAAGGAATAATCTGTCCTCTCAGTTTACAAAAATAAATAACCGATCAAAAACAAATCCTCCTGCCCCCCCCCCCCCCCCCAGAATATCAAATGGTCGTCCCCTAAAGTGCGATAGTCGAGGTAAATTAGACAGTGTCATATTGTTCCTGTTCTGGCTTAAACATGAAATCTTTCAGGTCCCGATTCAAAAAATGTCAAATCCTGACATCCCGAAATTCGAAAAAAATCACCCCTGACCACGAAAGTGTGAATCCCGAAATCCCGAACTTAAAAACTCCCGATGCCGACTTCCCATACTCTCATTTAACTTGCGTCTAAAAAGATGACTCAACTATAAAATTTACCTCTAATTTGCTCCCCTTGAACTCTTTTAGGCCCCACCCCGTCGTTTTCCTCTACAATTGTTTGAAAGTCAAATATACTCTTTAGTCTATTTACAGTAACAGCTATTTTGTGATTTTGATTCGGTTTCCATGTGTCTTATATGTAGGAGGGTTTAGGTCATGTACTCCTAAACATCTTACTGCTATTTGTCTGCAATTTGTCTGCCATGACTGGACACCACCCATGTTCCTGTTAAATTTTGACTTCACAATACAAAAAAACTGAGGCCACAATGGAAACGGGAGGTGTTGTATGACATCAATAGTTAACAATAGTTTAGGAATTACGGGCAAAAAAAGGGCCCGAATAAGCATTTTTTTTGGTTTTCACACAACTACTTAAGTATAAGTGAATAGAATTCTATGAAATGTAAACACAAGGTTAATGACTACATCAGGAAGGTTGGGATTGATTTTTAGAGTTTTGGTCGAACAGTTAAGGAATTAAGGGCCCTAAAACTAAAAGGGCCCAAATAAGCATTTTTCTTGGTTTTCGCACGATAACTTTACTAAAAGTGAAAAGAAATCAATGACCATTTAAACACAAGGTTAATAACCTCAAAAGGAAGGTTGGGATTGATTTTGGGAGTTCTGGTCCTGGCAGTTTAGGGTTCAAAAATTAAATTATTGGAGTTCCTTGAAATGCTGAATCTAACAGTGTATTTAGAATCTTGATATTTTTTTTTTATTGGTCTACGTCATTAAAGTATAAAGGGTTCAAAACTGAACTTTATTAGGCTTCTTCAAAAATTGAATTATTGGGGCTTGCCAACTGTTCCAGGTTCGACCTCTACGGTCGTAAAAGGCTGCACCCTGCAGAGCATCTGGTTGTAATATGTCCAACAATCAAACATCAACCCACACCGAACTGAATGTAATAGAAAGACATATAACGTGTTAAGAGTTCAATCTACAGTCTCGAACAGAAGACCAAAAAAAATAAAAAAATATAGCGAATTTTGGAGAATATATATTTTTACATGCACATGCATTTGAAATATTTAAGATATATTGTTTACAATTTTTTTTTCACCTAGCTACCATTTTTAGAAAACTGGGATTTCAATGCTAGTCTATGAGAGGGGTATTTGATTTTCATTTGTTGTACATGTAGATATGGATTTTAATTTATCATGAAGTCAGATTTGAAAATGACTTGGGGAATGAAGTTGTCAGAATGTCAGTTTTAGTCTTATATATGTACTTTAAAATTTTAGTCTACATGTTTATAATTATGTGTACATATATCACTGATTCAATGGCAATGGTAAATGGACACTGACAAGTCTTAGGCCGTGTTCACATTGACCTTAATTCAGTGTTGAGTTAGTGTAACTCACATGAAAGTTCAAACTAAACACAATTGCGTTCCCATTGATAAAACTCAATGTTTACATGTAGTTTAAATCATGTTTTATCTACACACAGTCGATAGTCAATGTAGGCCTCGTGTAGGTTAAGTGTACACAAAACTAGGCATCTAGGACTATTAGTTTAACGTGTATATATTTAAGGAGGAAACTATTTTTGATAATTATAAGTATAGTTCTTTACAGAAATTATTGTCTAAATTTTAAAGATTTAACGTACTTTATTAACCCCTTATCAAGACTCAAAGCAGCATCATTGCCGAACCCATAAGGCAGCAACCAAAATTTTCAGGCGGGGGGAGGGCTATTATAGATGAGTATAAAACATAAAGGCAAGGTGGTGGGGTGGTGAGCTACGGATTTTGTTTTGGAAACTCAAAATGTTTCCAGTTTTTGGCCCCGAAAACTTGTTTGTTTGTTTCACCCTCAGCTGCCACTATATATAATGCTAAAATTGATTCGACTTGTCACCAAAATTTGTCCTGAAAAAAAATCAATAGCCTACCGCCCCCTACCCCCCCCCCCCGCTCCCCCTCCCCTTCCCAAAAAAATGAAGTAAATAGTTGCTGCCTAATTCATTTGAAAAGGTCTTCCCGAATCGACTTGACGTACACAGAAATATTCGCCACTGGTCTTTACTCAAACAACGATTCACGCATAAATGCAGGACTTAAAAAAGTGTGAGGTAAATGATATGTTTGTCTAGTATCTCAGATCCGTTAAATAACACTTAACATAAATTAAAAAAAACGTTACCCTATTCCTTTACCAAATACTCCTTGGAAAAGAAATACCATTTGAAACAAACAGAAAAGATAAAAATGTAGTGATCAGGCAGATCCCTAATATCTCAATCCTTTTTTTCGGCTGTAAGCACGCTGCTGCAGCTAACGTTTTCTAATGCGTAATCGAGACATCTCTAGTTTATTCAAACTACTACAAATAATAAAAATGGCTTTCATAAAGTAGCAACCATTTAACTTAAAAAAAGGGGGAGGGTTATTTTTTTTTATCTGAGTCAGAATTTTTCGCGCGTACGTTTTTATTCCTTTTTTTCGATGCTGGTGATCACATACTTTTTTTTTCAATATTTAAAACTATTACTTATGTATGGGCAAACTCTTGATTCAGAATTTTCTTATCATCTGTATGACCTTTTTTTTATCATCTGTATGACCATATTTTTTTTTTTTTTTTATCAAATTGGGGATCGGAATATTTCCATTTCCATCCCCACCCCCCGTTTGAAGACAAATGGTTGTTCCCTTACCGCTAGAAAAATTGTTCAAAATTTTTGAAATCAGTTCTACGTAATGAACATTTAAATGACATATAGTTTACAAGTGGGAACAAATCTTATGTACAGGTAGCTAAACAAGGTGTATAGATGTGAACAAATGTAATGTGAAACCAGTGTACACTACACTAAACTAATTGTAAACATGTTTACTCTACACGGCGATTGGTGTGAACACGGCCTTAGATAACATTTTATAGTTTTGAATGTTTGTTCATCAGTTGACTAAAATTAGGTGGAGGTGTGTTCTTAATTCCAACAGAGGGGCACTCAACCTATATAAATTTGTGCATGAAGCAAATTGATAGATGATTATACCACAAGAAAATCTTAACCTGTGTACATATATATACTTAAAATACGATAAAAAAAAATCATGGCTTTTTTCAGGAGATCTGATCCAACCATGTATTATGGCATGTTATTGAGATATGGTTTTGGTCGATGGATGTTCATGAAGGACCTGTAGTACAAAGTATATCACTGGATTTAGCTCTTTGTCTAAGTGTATTAATAAAGTACTTTGCTTTGAGCTCAGTTCATTGTTATGCAATTCATTCTTTGTGAAATAAAGATTTGACAGACAACTCTCATGTACAAGGATTTGCCAAAGAAGTATCACCTCTATGTACAATGTAAGTAATAGGGAGATAAAAGCATGCTATTTCGATTTGAACCAAACATCATATGTCCATTGACCAAATTAAAATAAAAGACCAAATTTACCCGACTTTGCTACTCCCGCTACTAACAATATGATGCTAGGTTGTTTCAATAGATCTGTACTGCCTACTGATGACTTGGTCCTGAATGTAAATGGTCCTTCGATTATGTTTAAAAAAAAATTATAAGACCTCTCTGGCCTAATCGATTTCTAAACTATATTTCATTGTACATTTTCAACATTTTTCATTCATTTTATTTCTTAATTTGTGTGAATTACCATTGTTACAGTGAATGATAATTACTACACTTTCATACCACAACAAATACTGCATTGGTACATGTATCACTTAAATTTGTATCAATATAACAACAAAAAATTGAAAAGAGAATAATTTTGTATAACCTTTTTAAATACTATTACTTTTTAGATATTTAGACATATTAAGACTAATTAAGTAGCTGTTGATAATATCCACATGCTTAAAATTCTGTCAGATTACTTTTGGAGCAGTTGTTAGTCTTTGAAGCATGCTCACAAATTATAAAAAAAAAGAAGATGTGGTATGATTGCCAATGAGACATCTATCCACCAAAGACCAAAATGACACAAAAATTAACAACTATAGGTTACCGTACGGCCTTCAACAATGAGCAAAGCCCATATCGCATAGTCAGCTTTAAAAGGCCCCGATAACACAATGTAAAACAATTCAAACGAGAAAACTAACGGCCTTATTTATGTAAAGAAAAACAAATATGTAACACATAAACAAACGACAACCACTGAATTACAGGCCCCTGACTTGGGACAGGCACATACATAAATAATGTGGCGGGGTTAAACATGTTCGCGGGATCCCAACCCTCCCCTAACCTGGGACAGTGGTATAACAGTACTACATAAGAACGAACTATAAAAATCAGTTGAAAAAGGCTCAACTCATCAGATGGACAAAAAATACAAGTAGACGTGGCCGGGTACTTATACATCTCGACACAAAAAGACACAATGAACTGTTCTGGGTCTTCAATGTAGCAAGAAACTCCCGCACCCAGAGGCGTCGTTTAGCTGCCCCCTGAATAAATATGCATACTCAGTTCAGTGATAATGGACATAACCTTTTTGTGTTTGTTGGGTTTTTTTTTAACTTCACCTATGTTTATATAGATAATTAATGTTAATTCTGACTACATGTACTAGTATTTGTTTGGTCATTTTGTTGCTGTTGTTACTATTTTTTTTCAGTCTGTCAGTTCAACTCACAGTCTTCTTGTATAAATTGGCAATTAAAATCATTTTAAATTGTAAATTTTTATTTGTTGTAAGCTGGAAAATACTGAGATGACGATTGGTGTTTATGAGATAACAATCCGATAAAAAAGCATTGTAAACATTACTAGAATTCATGATTGTAAAATAAATTGAAATACTGTGGATTCATTTATTTTCGTGGGTATCAATTTTCGTAGACTGAGGATAAATTGCATTTTCATGGATATTTCATTTCGTGGTTTAGCAAATATTTGCATACAAAGCCTACACAATTTGTTTATATTCGTTGAACATTTGAATTCGTGGTTCACCTGTACCCACGAAAATTGGTATCCAACGAAAAATAATGGATACACAGTAGCCTATGAAAACAAGAGCTAATGAAATTGTTAAAATGGTTAAAATTTGTTATTAAGTCTTCTGATAAGCACAACTCATTGTGAAATTAAAAAGAAAAATTGCTCCATTCTCGAATTGGTATGAACACTGAAACATTTGACAGGTACCATGTTGAATTTAATTGTGATTAGGTATAGTGAACCACCATTGATAATTCATTGATAATGGTATGCAGTGTGCACATCTCTTTTAGAGAGACGTGGTGTAGTGGTTAGTGCATCGGACTACTATCACAAAGGTTCCTGGTTTGATTCCCGGTTGGGATGAAAATTTCAGGAACTTAATTTTCGGCTTTCCCTTGGCAACATTTGTGAATATAGTCTCGAGGAAACGGTAATAGTCTGTCGGAAGGGGACGATAAATGGCTGGCCCGTATTAAGAGAGTCATATCTCTTGCAAGTTAAAGATACCCTTAATTTGTAGTGTAACGTGTAACCAGGCGTTTATATCCCAAACGTCCGTTCCAGTCAATACTTGGATCCAAGTTGTCCACAAACAATACGGTAATGCTAAAAACTACAACTATCTAAATTATGCACAATGAACTAAAATATACACACTGACTCTTTGTTGAAATAAAGTAACAACGGACAATTATATATATACAAATATAATATAATAAACCAGCCTGTCCTCAAGATGGGACGATGTGTCACTTATAGACAGTATAGCTGGTACAGCTTGTCCTCCGAATGGGACAGTCTGTCAATAAAAAAACAGAGAGGTCTGATACAACTTGTCCTCCGAGTGGGACAACCTGTCACTATCAGACAGTGCGGGCTGGGACAACTTGTCCTCCGAGTGGACAACCTGTCACTACCGGACAGTACGGGCTGGTACAGCCTGTCCTCCGAGTGGGACAGTCTGCTATGTCGATCCTGTCAACGTGTACGTCCACTCTGTACCCAGTACGAAGTGTCCTCTCAATATCAAGGCTCTTCTAGTACTTAATATATCCGACGTACGCTCAGTGAAGGATGGCAGCTCATCGACAGCCAACCGACAGCCTCGAGTGCCGTTTCTCACTCTCTTATATACTCTTGGTCGATACCACTGTTTCCTTGATAGGGGTGTTCGCAATATGTTACCCTTATGGAGCATAGAGAGTCCCTTATGATCACCCCTATATCTTTCGACCCGGTCACTAATTTCTCCGCCAAACGTCTAAATCTGTGTAACTCTTTCTCGGGCGTAAACCATTATATTGTTACACTAAGATTCTACTTGATTATAAACTTGACGACCAATAAACATTACAGTAGATTTCGAAAAAGAGCAGGCTAATGTCGCTTCAAGGCAGCACTCGCACCCGCAAAGTAAAAAGGGAATGATATAAGCTGCAAAACTTGTTTCACATCCACTATACATAACTATGTTTAAACTTAACATCTCTTTTAACAGAGATAATTATAATTGACTGGGTGTGTATGTCAGGGCGCACTACGTTTGCGCGATTTTGAAGATTAAATGTTTTACGTTTGCGCGCATTTGAAGATTAAATGTTTTACGTTTGCGCGCAGCTTTTGATTACATTTGCGCGCATTGATTTTACAGGTAAACTCATGTAAAATATAAATACAAATCAAAATTACAATTGACTATTTTATTTTCAAAATAAATATGACTATCCATTATTAATTTTTGATAAGGATCGTGCATATTGACTTTGAAATTGCAATGCATACCACCACACACATCAAACTTAAAGAGGGCTTGTCACAGCAGCAGTAGTGCGCAGAAGTAGGAAGTTAACAAACTGTCGTTCCTAAAAGCAGTTGCCTTCCGAGTTTTCGGCACGATCAGACATGTAAAGTGATGTATTATCAGTTGTGACTTTTACGGTTTAGATAAGCTATGTTTTAACATTTTAACATTTGTATCTGTATATAATTCTAGGATTTAGTGTTTGTGCAAAATAAAAAAGGACTTATACTTCTCGAAATCCTTCTTCCTCCTCGTTGTTGAGCATGTGACTTAGACTAACAGAAGGTTTACTTATACTTGCTAATATTTGAAAAAAATAAAGTGAATTACCTGTATTTTACCTGAGTTTACTTGTCAGAAAATGTGCGCAAATGTAATCAAAAGTTGCGCGCAAACGTTACGATTTTTGCGCGCAAATGTAATGCTAGTGCGCGCACTGAACGTAATGCACCGGTATGTCAGTACCGTATCTTACTAATAATTAAATAAGAGATTTTTTTATTTCTAAGCCAAAAACACACCTCTACAAGGATTATTTAACACAAGTTTTAATTGATGAACGCCCAGTGACAAATTTTATATGCATGATCATTGCATGTTCATGAAAACACCAGACTTAAAGTCGGGTATATAATGTAAGAATCAAGAGATGTGATATCATTGCTAATGAGGCAACTATCCAAATATGAAGTGGATGTAAGCAATTATAGGCAACCTTAAGGCCTTCAACAATGACAAAACCAGATAATGTAAAGCAGTTTATAAAAGGCCATGAAAAGTGAAACAATTCAAACGAAAAAACTAACGGCCTAACTATACAAAACAAAACCATTTACACAAAAAAATTAAATATGAGTTGAGACACAAACCTACGACTACCACTAAACAGGTTCAATCATAAAGAATATGGCAGAGGTTGATATAAAAACGAAGATGTGGACACTGGTACGATTGCCAATGAGACAACTCTCCACAAGAAACCAAGTTCATGACACAGAAATATCCAACAATAGACTTGTTAGGATAACTTTGTACATTCAATGTTTGCTATTTTCTTTTATTATATCCCAATTTACAGGGCCCTACTGTAAAAGACATAAAATCGATTCACAATGACATTGTAATTTACATCAAGTCAAGTAATATATATATATATCAATTAAAGTCAGCATCCTGGTACAATATTCAGGGGCGGATCCAGCCATTTTTAAAGAGGGTTTCAACCATATGACCCCATTCAAATGCATTGATCGTAAAAAAGGAGGGTTGCAACCCCTGGACCTCCCTTTTGGATTCGCGACTGATAAACATATAATCATAATGATCATACCCGTAGCCAGGGGGGGGGGGGTCGGGGGGTTCGGACGAACCCCCCCTTGAAAACTATTAAGCACTGTTAAAGTCGATGTTCTGTTCGAATTGTGACTGTTAAAGTCGAGTTTGTGAGTCAAACGAACCCCCCTTTGGAAATTCCTGGCTACGGGCCTGATGATTACACCTCAATTACAATTTTTTAATCTACGGTGAATTGTATCATACAATGTTTATACCAACCATCCTTTACAGACTTATGAAACACTAACCATATTTATACAAAGTATATAAATATATACACCGTGAACGAATTACTGTAAACCAACTTATTTTCGCGACTTTCGAGAGTAGAAAAATATCGCGAATATGTAAAACTTTGATGATTTCTTACTTAATTATATCAAATAAATTATATGTATGAGAGCCCAGGTGGTCGTGTGGTCTAGCGGGACGGCTGCAGTGCAGGCGATTTGGTGTCACGATATCACAGTGAGTAGCATGGGTTCGAATCCCGGCGAGGGAAGAACCAAAAAATTTGCAGATCTTACATTGTTGGGTTGATGTTTAGACGAGTTGTATATATATATACATATCTGTCAATGTTTGGTTGATGTTTAGACGAGTTGTATATACATTATGTACACAGCCATGTATCGCCATCATTGATGGCGATCCGATGGATACATCTGTTGTAGGGTTGTCACTGACCCAGACGTACTTCTATATATATATAAATACAACTTTTTAACAATCGTAGGTGATATTGACACGCTGAAATCTAGATATTTTGGTTTTATACGGGAAACTCAACACTAAAATGTATGACATAAGAGACGATCTGAATTGTTTTACCTCTGTCATTTCGGGGTATGTGGTATCAGCTTTGGTCATTGTTGAAGGTCACCTACGATTGTTATAAAGTTATTAGATAAAAGCCTGATAAAAGTTCCGAGATAGTTGTGTATTTTTTTGACTGATTCGGTTGTTCAATGCTATATATGACGCATTCACGGTTATATTCGTTTTTCCTGCATGTGCCCATCGACCACGATGCAGTTTATCTTTTGTCGACTTCTGATCTGTTTGGCCTCTTTGCAATTTGCTGCATGAATTGCAATTATTCATCCAATATTGACATTTTGTTCTGTTCATTTTTTTCCAACATATTTGGTGTCAATCGCAATTGCTGAAATGGGTATCTTATCTTTTAAATTATAAATTGTAAGGATAATCGATTAAAAGTTTTGTTTCCTTTGGCCCAGCAGTCAGTATAAATATTTCTTTCTTAAAACAATCGGACGACAGACATTTAATCATTGACGGTCATGTGTACACCAAAATGAGGAACCTATAGTTTATAGTTCTTCGCTAGCCTATGTGTCGGTGATACAATAGATAAATTATTTGACAGAGGGAGTTGCATGGAATCTAAGTTATTAGTCTAACGACAAAGACAGATTTAGAAAGAAAAGCTGTAACTCATGCGAGTAAAAAAGCAGACTACTGAGATGATGATAAGATCGGAAACTAACATTCAACCAGCAATGCTATCGACCTGGGAACAGTATATCTAACGTTAATATACATGTTCCTGTATCGACTTAGGAGTGGTAAATGAAAAGAACTTTATTCAATTTCGTGTGTCTGTAGTGGTTTTATGGTTAATAGCTCAAGGTTGGCCTGTATACATAAGTATCGGTAAAACATTTGCAAGGTTTGAATAGTAAATATAGGACTACACGGTAATGCCTTCAAATCGACATTGTGCTTCAAAAATTATAAACGATACCGTATTTACCGGGCCAAGGGTGACCCCGGTGTGATTAAATAGCGCAGTCAAGTACACGGTAAAATATGTTAATGTACTTTACTAGTAAATTGATACTGAAAGAACAAACCGTAACTAAACAGCAACAGCCTTGTTAACCGTATGAAGCGGAAAGCAATAAGGTCCTTTCCGTTTCGTTTCTTATCTTAGAAATCTTCATCAATATCCGGTACTTTTTCACGTGTTGAAAGTTTGTTTACTTGTTTCGAAAATACTGTGTCGTCAAAGGTAATTTCTTTTCATTCCTTTACGGGATGCTATGTTATGTTTTTGGTCCATGTAATACAATCTTGGTTCTAAAGATACATATACAACTATACAATTAACCATACATTCCGACAACATACAAGCAACAGTGCAAGGGAATATGCCTCTATTTATAGTCAGCATTAGTTAGCACAGACAAATCTGTCCTGGTCCTGTGCTCCTGGAAAAGTTTTAAGGCACTCATATCATGTCACAATCATTCAAATGGTGTATGCTTAGTATGTTAGTAGATACAGTTCAGTGGAACATGCTAAAGGTTCATCATAAGGAATTGAAAAATATGGCCGTGTTTACACCTCAAAAATTACTATGAGTACAGACAAACTGGTACATCCAGGAGAGTTTTAAGGCATGGCAGGAACTAGCCATATAAAAGTTATATGAAGTCTACGTTTCAGAAAATTCAAAACTTACCTGGATTTTGATGTCCATTTTTTTCGAGACTGCAGAAGATAGCAAAATAAACAAACACCCGAGTTTCATTTGATACGGTCCACTCAGTTACACAGTTTAAACCTGTTAAATCACATATTGTTTACAGTGAGGTTTACAGGTGTCTATTGTCCATCTATTGTTCATTTAAATCAATACTTCTTACAACATTGATTATACGAGGGGAGCTTCTCAATCGTTTTCACTACTTAGTTAATTTTTGCACCTTCTGCAGGAACGAAAAAAAATGGATAGCAAAATCTAGAAAAGTTTATAATTTTCTGAAACATAAAATGCATTTAAAATTTGTATATCTTGTTCCTGCCATCCCTTAAAACTGTTGCAGGTGTATAGGTTAGTCTGTACTCAGAGTAAAATTTGGGGTGTAAATACGGCCATTTTAGCCAAAAGGTTATGATGAACCTTAAAAGTCGTCATATGAATACACCTTATCGCTATTTAGTCCATTCCTGGAAAAACAGTCATTTTAGTCCATTCCTGGAAAAACAGTCTCCTGCTAGAGGAGGAAGATGAAGACTAGGTAACATTTATACAACTTCCTGTTTAGTTCACGCGGGCCGAAAATGGAGGTCATCAGCAGTGAGCTGAGGGAGGAAAAACTTTAGAAAGTGATCATCAAGAAACTTTGATATAGTATGATCCACTTTTTTCGAAATTAAAATTGAATTAAAAAAATATTTTGTTTGAAGTATTTACGGTAGTTTAAACAGGTCTCATTAAAAAGTATCATGCATGGTGAATTGTTTAAACAGGGTCCCAGATAGCTTCAACTGGATGAAAAAGTTGTGTAATTTTAGAACTTATCCGGAATGGAATAAATAGCGATTAGGTGTATATATCTATCTATAGGTCCAACTCTGATTTAAGAAAGATAACTCTGATTGTTTTAACTAAACACTTTCTTTTTTTTCAAAGTAGATAATCTTTATACTAATTAAGTTCTATAGATTTAACAGACTTTATGATGTTTTTCTTTCCCCCAAAGGAGTAGGTTCAGTAAGACCCCTTTTTGGCCCCAAAATATAGCAGTTTTACAAAATTATTAAAATGTATCAAATGGAAAGTTAGTGGAATGCTTCTGTTCCATTGTCACGGAATAGAATTTCCTTCATATAAACATAAGTTCCTAAAGGAAAGAATATTCTGGAATATTATTTCCACAGGAATAAATATAACAGTATATGTTCCCAGAGCTCCAGATAAGAATTCACAAATTGGGGTTTTTACCCACAATTTTCTTATATAATTGGGTGATAAAGTTTTTTAATTGCATTATCAATTCCAATTCACCCATCAAGTTGATAACAAATTGGTTTTTTCACCACCAAGCTCCTTAATGTATTGGGTTTTTTCGTCAACACAATATTAATATTCAGGCAATATTAACCCCAGATTTTTTTCCATCTTAAATATGTTTCTTTCTTGGTTTAGGGTATGGGTTAGGGTTATTTGGTAGCTGTTATATTTGTTTTTTTCACCGAGGAGCAATTGTAGGATTAATTTGTGTCCCGTTTCAAACCTTAGGCCATTTTTGTATTTTCTCACAAAAACGGATATGTGTATTCACAGGCACTCGTCTTATACCTTTATATAATAAATTGTGAGACCAGAGCCTGTGTGTGTATTCATTTATTAACCGTAAAATAAAAAAATTGTATAAAAACTCTAATTATACTTGAATGTTTTTGTTTTATTCAATTTACATAAATCTGGGTTTAGTTGTCTTTTATTAGAAATTTTGTCATAATTGATTTGGCCATTTCACTTTTTCCAACTGATTTCGTTTTTGATGAAACCCTGTGTTTATTAGCAATGTTCTCGTTAAGGTACGCACACACGCCCTTGCGTTCGATAGACCGTTTTAGACGCTTCCTAAAACACTGGCTGAGTCTTGTAATCATGATAACTTTCCCTCAGCTTTTCAAAAGATGCAGAAAACATGCTTCTATTCAATATTTTTACCGGACATTCACTTTCGTTTTAATTCAATGTATGTTATGATAAATCCCGAGCAATGCGAAAAAATAGGAAAATAACAGACGCTAATTGGATAAACGCCGAGAAGAGCGAAATGTTTTCAAAAACACGTGTACCTATTGAGCAAGGGGAAACCCCAACAGGGACCCATTTTAGCTGCTTGATGCAGGGATCTATTTTTAGAACGAAAGGAAATTTCCAATTATAAATATAATAAAAATAGATTTACTCGACAACTGTAAACTGATAAGGGTAAATAACGCAAACGGTAGCCAATAAAAGGGTTGAGAACTCATGGTTTTGGTATATAATTGGGTTTTCCTTTGAATTAATTGGGTGATTGAACCCTGCAATGGGCAATTGCATTGGTTTTTTTCTTATTTGTATTGCGTGATCACGCAAATACACAGCTTGGAGCTCTGAGTTCCTAACAGAATAAATGGTATAAAATATGTGTTCCAACAAGAATAATAACTTCTGTCAGGTAGAATAAATAAGTATAGACTGTTTTTGACAATACAGTGCACATACATCAGGTACTAGCATCATTGAGTCATGCTAAATAACTGAAATCTTCACAATTTTAGCATTTCAGTTAAATTTTTGACGGTTTATGTCTTAAATGAATGTGGTGGAATTTGTGTTCATTTTTAATATTGAAATGTAAGTTGTACATTGTATTTGATGATAATACATAACATATTTAAAGGTTGAGGATGAACACGGATGTGGCCACTTTCATTTTTGAAAGAAAAAAAATCGGAAACGTTCTTTTGGCATATATTTGATAGATATTTTCATATTGAAGCTTGAATCTGAGCGTTTTTCATGACTAAATCAGTTAAAATATTTCTGAGAAACTACTTGAATCAACTGAAAAAGACACTCAACATGCTCAAGTGTTTAAAAAGTTTACAAAATCTTTCTTCAGACATGTCAGATTGATGGACCAAAGGCCAAAATCAGCCCTTACCTGACCTACTCCTTTTGCGTTTTCCAGGTTTGAAAAAGTTCATAATATATAATAAATCTACTGTAAATTCAGAAATTATTGCGTGCATTTATTATTGCGATTTTGTCATTTTACACATGAATGCGATTTTAATTTTTAAGATTTTGAGAAAAGTCATGCTTAATTCAGTTAAAATATTACAAAATTTGAGTTTTAATTACTGCGTTTACAACTCATTCGCATTATTCGCAATGATAAAAACCTCGCAATAATTTCTGAATTTACAGTACCTATTTATTTTTACTGAAGTCATAGCAAAAATAATAATTTGTTCAATATATTAAATTTTTTAACAAAAACTAATGTTTTAGTACATTTTTACATAATTTTCTTGGGCCAAATTTAAAATTCCTCTGATCAATAATCATAATCCATTCAATTCTTGCTTGATTTTGCTGCACCATAATCTGGAAAATTTGGACAATGGTGCACATGTAAGAGAACAAACAATAAAAATAACTATTAAAAAATGGCTTTACTCATCAGATTGACACAAAGATGACAAAGCACACAAAATACAAGGAACAAAAAAATACGATGCAAAATAGTGAAAGTACAGATACAAATGTATGAGTGTATTCACTGCTTGTTTACTTTACTTAAGACAGGTTAAAAAGAAGATAATTTGTCCTTGCCTGAAATATGCATGAAATACTTGCAACTGAACAGAACATCATACAAAAAAGTCATGTTATTTGCAAACATTACAATCAATCAAAATCAGACTACATAAAATATAGTTACAAGGTCAAATGTATTTCAGACATTTTTCATAGTTTTGAAGTCAACAATAAGCATGATAAGTCAGCTGAAAATGGATGCTTTCGAGTATTTACTGTGAATCAAATAAAACTTTCAATATAACATGTACATGACTCGCCCACGTCTACTTGTATTTTTTGTCTATCTGATGAGTTGAGCCTTTTTCAACTGATTTTTATAGTTTGTTCTTATGTTGTACTGTTATACCACTTTCCCAGGTTAGGGGGAGGGTTGGGATCCCGCTAAAATGTTTAACCCCGCCACATTATTTATGTATGTGCCTGTCCCAAGTCAGGAGCCTATAATTCAGTGGTTGTCGTTTGTTTATGTGTTACATATTTGTTTTCATTCATTTTTTTTTTACTTAAATAAGGCCATTAGTTTTCTTGTTTGAATTGTTTTGCATTGTCTTATTGGGGTCTTTTATAGCTAACTATGCGGTATGGGCTTTGCTTATTGTTGAAGCCGTACGGTGACCTATAGTTGATAATGTTTGTGTCATTTTGGTCTTTTGTGGATAGTTGTCTCAATGGCAATCATACCACATCTTCTTTTTTATACATGAAAATATTGATATATTTGAATACATATTTTATAGAATGGAAAAAGACAGAAAGAAGAAAAAAAGTAGAAAAATACCAAGTGAAAGTGAAAATTATGAAAAAAATAATGATGTAGATGAAACAGTCAGGAATAGAGAAAAAAAGTTAAAGAAAAAACATAAGATTAAAGAACAAGGAGATGATGTTCATATAAGTCATGAAAATGAAAACGGTTCATCTAAAAAGTCCAAAAAGAAAAAGAAAAGAAAACATTTTGATTTAGAAAATACTGAGAGCAGTGATGAACCAAAACACAAAAAGGCCAAGGAAAATACAAGTGATGATGGAAAGAGGACAAAGAAAGAAAGAAAACTTGAGGTAGTACACATAGATGATTCTGATTCAACAAATTGTAAAAAGCATAAGAAAAAGAAACATAAAGAACACTCAGAGGAAGACAATCACTTGACTTCAGGAAACTCTGATGATGGAAAAGTTGCAAAAAAGAAGAAAAAGGACAAAAAGAATAAAAATAAAGATAAATCATTTGGATGTAATCCTGAAGAGACAGAAATTCCTGATGACGTATCAAATGTTAAGAAATCAAAGAAAAAAAAGAAAACAAAAATTGAAATTGAAGAAAACAAAAATTACAAAAAAATGGAAGAAGAAAGTAGTAATTGTCAAGACAGTGACGAAGTCATAATGAAATCTAAGAAAAAGAAGAAAAAGAAAAGAGATAATTCCAATTCTGATTCAGGCAGCAGCCAAACCAGTATCAAAGCTGATTTGAATAAAAGAGCCGAGGAAAAATTAAATCATAAAGACAATGAACTATCGGCTCATGTTAGACAAAAGGAAGAAAACAGTAGAAAGAATGATACCAAAGTAGAGACACATCAGACAGGAGTCACAGGACAGTGGGGAACTGCATTCAATGAAAACAAAGACAAACAAAGCAAATTTCTGCGACTTTTAGGAGGTTTTAAAAAGAGTGGAGATGATCAGGATGCAAAAACACAAAAATTTACCTCAAAATTTTCTAATCATGCCATGGACAAATCTAGTGAGGAAAATTATCAGAAAAAATTAGAACATCAGTATGAAAAGGCTATAACCTCAAACTTCCAAAGAGGTATAGGACTGGGATTCCAACCTCCTCCAGAGGCTGGTAAAAAGTTTTATATTGACAAAGGAAGCTCAAAATCAATAAAATTTGATAACTAATATACCATATATCCGGCTTGAATGTTGTGTCCATACTTGCCCCAACCTTTCAGGGTTCAACCTCTGCAGTTGTATAAAGCTGTGTCCTGCAGAGCATCTTGTTATATGAAGGCAATTTTTTTTTGCGTTGTATAATTATGCTATCATGTTGTTGTCGTCTGTGTTGTCGTCAAACTCATTTTTGTTTCTGAACAATAACTTTAGATTTAGTGAATGGATATCTATAGATTTTTACCAGAAGGTTCAAGGGATTGATTTTGAGGGTTAAGGTCTCAATAGTTTAGGAATTAGGGGGCTAAAAACGGTCCAAAATAAGCATTTTTGTAGTTTTCAAACTATAAATTGTGTTTAAGTGTATGAATCTCTCTGAAATTGTACTACAAGTTTCCATACCATGAAGGGATTGTAAGTATTGACTTTCGGGATTACCCCTCAACATATTTTGGAATTAGTGGCCAAAAAAGGGGAAATCTAGGTTTTACTGGTCAATGGACAATTAAAACAATTTAAAAGCAGTGCAAGGGAGGTAATTCAGGAACATTTAACATACAATGTTAGGTATGTTCGGATGTAAAGTATGTTTAACAAAATTTCAGGTTTTGGACTAACATAAAAAAAAAAGGGTGGTGGTAGTAGTTTTAAATTTTCTTTTCGAAACTTCTCAAATTCCATTCGAAGAAGAAATCTTTAATTACACAATATTGCACAATTGATTTGTAAAATTATGACATTTGTTTTTTTGTCAGAAACCCATATTTATATGTCAAAACTTTTATCACAATCCAAATTCAAAACTGTATCAATCTTGAATGGTGTGTGCATACTTGCCCCAACCGTTCAGGATTCAATCTCTGCGGCCATTTAAAGAAGCGCCCTGTGGAGCACCTGGTTATTTTTTGTTATGTTGTTGTTAGTTGTCTTTGGTATTTATGTTTCACCCCCGTTTTGTAACTGTCAGTTATAGGTGATACTTTTAACAGGCATGTTTATTTACTTAATATTAACATATACTTATGTAAGTTTTGTCTGATTTTAATTTTACTTTCAAGGTTTGAATAATCTCCCCTTGATCTTCTCTAAAACTTACAGTAACTATAAATACAAGTGTTTTTGTTTACAACCCCCCAAATTCTCTAGTTTAGGAGGTAAACACATGCCCAATCAAATTTAAACTGGTTTTCTCATTATTTTTCACTTTTTATCACAAAATTAGACCGAGAATCTAATGCTCACAGATGTAAAATAACTGTGCAAGGCCTTCAAAATCGGTCTCAAGAGGTTTGTAACAGCTTGGAGGTTTGTAAGTTAGCAGTATTTTGAAGGATACAGCAATGTGCTTTTTATTGTCCATGAAATTATACTTTATAAATAGTAAAGAAACTGTTAATGACAGACAACAGACCACTCTTAAATGGCAAAGTACATGTTGTCAAGAGAAATTAAGAAAAGAAGAGAAAAGGACGTTTTTTTACCCATAAAAGTCGGGAAAAAAACCCACAAAATAACTGACTGTATTAAGGATGCAACCATTCCTTCAAAATATGTTTTTTCTGTACCCGTAAATGTAAAAAAAAAAGCACTGGTATAAGTGTTACCTGTAACTAACTTCATGTTCTCCCGATCCTCATTTCTCTCGTTCCAGCGGGACAAATAATTCCACAGAGTTCACATTGAAACACTAAAGAAAAAGGGATTTTTCATCTTCAAGTCTGAACTACACAGCCAATATTGACCAAACACAACAGAGATGATAAATGTATGATCCACGTTTCTTACAATATATAAACAAGAAGATATGGTATGATTGCCAATGAGACAACTATCCACAAAAGACAAAAATCAGTCTATGGAAGGTGCGATACGATAAAAACTTTTCTTATATCAACGCGCGATATTGTCTTATATCAACGAGTTGCATTGTGGGAAATTTCAGACGAATGTTAGCATTTGTACGAAAAAAGGCAGATTTCGCGGTATAAAGTAATTATTCTTTTCTTAAAACAGGATGACATTTAACACGACATACGTCTGCTGTATAATTTCCATGAATTATTTTATGCAATAACAAGCAAGGTGTATTTAAACGACAAAATTAAATTGTTGAATAAATGAGACATAATTGCACGATTTATCATTTCTAGGTGAACACATTCAATAAAAATCATGTAGCAAATTCAGTGGAAAGCAATTGAGATGAATTCAATTGTTTACTAAGCCAAAATCACCTAAAAGTCAAAGTTACTGCTATATTGTCTTATATCAATGCGATGTTTGCCAAATATCATAGCGATACTTTTTTAATATCAAATATTTATGAATGCGATACTTTTATTATATAATTGCTATAGTTTTCTAATATAAAATGAATACGAGGATACGTCACGAGGCATGTCAAGAAAACCGCAAACATAATTTACAATCTTAGTTCATGACCGGCCTAATGTTTTGGGATCAATATCACTAAAATTTCGTTTCTGTAACAAAATTAACGCTTACATGGACTTATCATTTCGAAAATGTTGCTTGACCCTATTGTTAGTTGAAAGTGTTAACAACCTGTTCAGACTATTGTTTGGCAATCACATGCTTTAACCGACAAATTCTATCTGAAGTGGTAATGCAATGGCGGACTTTGAATGCGGTTGTAAATAGTCTACCGACTATTAGATTCTAATATAGTATAAAAATATAAAAAAGAAGATGTGGTATGATTGCCAATGAGACAACTATCCACAAAAGACCAAAATGACACAAACATTAACAATTATAGGTCACCGTACGGCCTTCAACAATGAGCAAAGCCCATACCGCATATAGTCAGCTAGAAAAGGCCCCGATAAGACAATGTAAAACAATTCAAGCGAGAAAACTAACGGCCTTATTTATGTAAATACATGAACGAAAAACAAATATATAACACATAAACAAACGAAAACCACTGAATTACAGGCTCCTGACTTGGGACAGGCACATACATAAATAATGTGGCGGGGTTAAACATGTTTAGTTTAAACATATTTTATTTGCGTAAATGTACAAAAGGGATGAGACACAAGTTAATCAAACTTATAAAGTCTTCTCCCATTAACATGTTAGCGGGATCCCAACCCTCCCCCTATCCTGGGACAGTGGTATAACAGTACAACATAAGAACGAACTATAAAAATCAGTTGAAAAAGGCTTAACTCATCAGATAAACAAAAAATAAAAGTGGACGTGGCCGGGTACTAATACATAACGACACAAAAAGACACAATGAACAGATCTGAGAGTACTCGCAGTTATCTGACACCTAGATCAAAGTCAATGGATTTAGTGTAAAGACGTCATAAACAGCCAGAGAAAAACATGACCTTGTGCAATGCCAAGTTACAGGTATCTACAGATTGTAGATTCATGAAAATGTATATGTATATAACATACTAGTAATATTTAGTTAGCTTTTAATCTACTTATAACAAAGTCAATATTTATACCAATAAAAACAATATTCAATGATCTTATCACAGTGTTGAATACGTAACCTTTAAGAATAAGTTTATTTAAAGGAGCAACAAGTTTACATGGATCATTTCTAAATTTCCGGGCACGGTTAACAACATTTCCGTAAAAATGAGGATGTGCTATCCCGTTTGAAATAAGTTTTCTACAGGTACAACCAGACTTCAAAACCAAATCTTTATATCTATGGAAAAAATTTAGTAAAGGTTTTAAGTAATTTATGGTATCGTCAAGTGGTGGATCCGGAGGGGGGGGGTCCGGGGTTTTGAAACCCCCTTTTTGGCCGATCAATGCATTTCAAGGGGGACATATGGTCGAACCCCCCCTTTTATCCTGGGTTTGAAACCCCCTTTTAGAAACGGCTGAATCCGCCCTTGAGGTCACACTTCTATAGCTTATCCCCATGGGTAATATCGAAATAAAAAAAATATCATTACTTAAAAGAAAGAAAAAACATTCATTCAAACAATCCAATCCAATACAGCTCCAAATAACAATAAATATTCAAATGGTAAAATAAATATTCCAAACAAATTAGAATGTACAAATGCTGATGTCCCGAACTTTAAAGATACCAACTGAGTAGCCTCAGACTATAATTAATTGAACAACTTCAGATCGAACGAAAATCAAATTACTTGTGAAACAGAAAATGTATTTATTATCAACATGGACGCTTATTTACGGATTTAGCTATACTTTTTGGACCTTTTGTATTATAGCTCTCCATCTTTTATATAAGCTTTGGATTTCAAATATTTTGGCAACGAGCATCACTGAAGACACTGCATTGTCGAAATGCGCATCTGGTGCATGAAAATTAGGACCGTTAATGTTATTACTACCACTGGGTCAATGTTTCTGCTGGTAGACTGTTAGTTCCCGGGGTATCACCAGCCCAGTAACCAGTTCTTCGGTACTGGCATGTAAATACGGATTTGTTGTGTTATTTAAACTTTCTGTAACAAATTTTTAGAAATTATTATAAATTATGGAATGTATCTCCCTCATGCAAAGCTCTGATTCCTTTCACGGATTTGGCTATACTTTGTGGACCTTTTGGATTATAGCTCTTCATCTTTTATATAAGCTTTGGATTTCATATATTTTGGCTACGAGCATCGCTGAAGAGACATGTATTGTCGAAATGCGCTTCTGGTGCAGGAAAATTGGTACCGTTAATGTTTTTACATAGCGACGACCGCGAGGACATTCCGATGTATTGTTGCCAGAGATTTTACCTTAGTTTTTGACTAGTAACCGATCGTATAAATACGCTAACATTTCTTAGTGCAAAATAACAATCCGTATCGCTTGTTATAATGAACTCATCATATTTTGTATATACGCCAATCGCGCGTTTCGTCTACAAAAGACTCATCAGTGACGCTCTAATCCAAATGTGTATACATCTTTTTTATATTTAAGAAATAATTCAGGGAAGCCATAGGTTGTTGGAATAAAATCAACGGTACCAATTTTGTTGCACCAGATGCGCATTTCGACAAAACATGTCTCTTCAGTGATGCTCGTGGCCAAAATATTTGAAATCCAAAGCTTATATAAAAGATGAAGAGCTATAATCCTAAAGGTCCAAAAAGTATAGTCAAATTGTAAAGAAATTGGAAATTTACACATGCACTGGGTCGTGATATTCAAATTTTATCCTGTTGATTTCTCCGAGCTCTTGTGAATTACTTCTTTTTAATATATATGCATCCGAATAAGAATAACAGTTTTTTTTTTAATTGCACTTTTTAAAACAATAAAATCGGCAAAAAGGTTCCAATGCATGTAGATTTACGCGAAAAGTATATTGTACATAACAGCCATTATTATGTATAATACCTCTGAGTCTGCGCTAAGTATAGATCTATCGAGAATTTTGTCAGTGTTGTTTACAAAGCAAAAGAAGCACGTCATACTAGAATTATAAATTTAGATCTTTCAGTGCTGTTTATTTAGTATTTTTATTGACGTAACCGTTCTTGTACTATCATAACTGTCGTTACCGTTAAAGCTTTAGACGTGAGCTAGTTTATATTGCACTGTACAAAAGATTCAGCACCCAAATGACGTTTTTGGAGGTCTGGAAAGCAGTTACGTATAAGGGGATATTTTAAAGATTTATAGATATGAGAAGATGGTGCATGAGTTCGAATGAGACAACTTTCCACAAAGCATAATGCTTTGTCACAAGTTAGATTCATTGTTATCAATAAAGAAAGTCTTACATGCGTGCATTGCGAACATATCAGATATAAATTATTTCGGTGCGTTCATTATAAAATTGCTAAAAATTAATGTAATATAGTATGTGAACAATAATTTGATACTTAGCTATTTGTTTATGACATTGTTAATTAAACCCCATCGATACTGGCATTTTACTTTTTGAAAATGATGGATTGAACCTGGTTTTATAGCGCTAAACCTCTCACGTGTATGACAGTCTCACCAAAATCTGTCATATTTACAACGGTGCGTAAACAAAACACACATACTGAGTAAAATTGTAAAAATATGGGTACAGTAATCAAATATAGATACTAATAAGTACTAATATTGATATCAGAAAAACACAGCTATGATATTTTAAAAGTATCGCATTGATATTTTAAAAGTATCGCATTGCATATTTATGTATATAAGAAAAACACAGCACTTCAAATTTTACACGGACATAAACTTTAGCCTCTAGCTAACTCCTGAATGCATATTTAGACTCAATTGTTGTTTATATATGAACAATAAGTTACAAAGTTAGTATTTTCTTAATTTTTCGTTGCCAAAAACAACATTTTCCGCATGAAATGTCTGCATGTTTACAATTGATATTAGACAATATCGCTCATTGATATAAGAAAAGTTTTTATCGATACGCTTCTTCCATAGACTGAAAATGACACAAACATTATCAACTAGAGGTCACCGTACGGCCTTCAACAATGAGCAAAGCCCATACCGCATAGTCGGTTATAAAAGGCCCCGATAAGACATTGTAAAACAATTCAAACGAGAAAACTAATGGCCTCATTTATGTAAAAAATTAACGAAAAACAAAATATGTAACACATAAACAATGACAACCACTGAATTACAGGCTCCTGACTTGGGACAGGCACATACATAAATATTAATGTGGCGGGGTTAAACATGTTAGCAAGATCCCAACTCTCTCCCTAACCTGGGACAGTGGTATACCAGTACAACATACGAACGAACTATAAAAATCAGTTGAAAAAAGCTTAACTCATCAGATAGACAAAACATACAAGTGGAAGTGGCAGGGTACTTATACATGTCTAGAACCTGTTCGCAGTGCTAACATGTGTCGGCAGACATCTGTTTGAAAATATCTTCCTCCTTGTCATACAATACAGCGGACAAATTTGAACTGTGATAGATGGATTTAATAGGCTTTTATTTTAGCTTTCTGTGATTTTGTAGCTCTGTACGTCTCGTATTTCGTTACATATACATCGTTGACCTTTTTATATTTGTCTTTGATTGTTCCTGATGATGGTAAATCAACACACTATTGGTGTTTTCTTTTATGATTTGTGTGGAACTACTGATAAGTCATGTGATTTTCACAAGAAATGCCACGAAATTTTGAAAAATCGGCACAGTTTCCTAACTCATTGACAACCACTTAATTCAAACTTTACTATCTATATTGTACAAGCATTTTGCATCGGACAATTCTGTAGTATTTAGAGTTTCAATTATTGAAGACAGATGCCAGAGGGACAATCAGACTTTAAGATTAAAAATAAACTGACACCGCCATGCCGCGGCTAAAAAAATAAAGAGAAAAAAATTGACAAACATACATATAAAAGTACACAAGACACAACAAAGAAAATTAAAAACTAAGCAACACTAACTTACCCAACCAAAAACTGAGAGGGATCTCAGTTTCTCCGGAAGGGTTAGCAAATCCTGCTCCACAAGTGACACCCGTCGTGTTACTCATTTTATTACAAATCTTCTAATTCGTATAAAGGTAATGATAATGTAGTTACGATATAAGGATAAAATCGGTATTATCCGATTACATCTGTGAAACAGTTATAAGTATTCCATATACAACGGTCAACCAATTCTCAGGGACGGGGGCGTGGCGGACGTGCGCCCCCCTATCCCCTGAAATTTGCAAAGTATGGGTTGTCTTCAACTTGTTTCAGTTTCAGAAGAGACCATCCCTTCTTAACATTCAAAGTATATAAAAAAGTCAGTTTAACCATGGACTTTCTATACTAAGTAACTCAGGAACATAATCAACGTGTTTACTAACCAACTGACCTACGATTTATTCAAGTTCTATAAATATAGATTCTTACATTGATACCAGTGGATTATCGGATTTATCCAATCGAGATAGTTAAATTATCAATTTTAAAGTCCGAGCCGTCTCTCATTGGTAAGGGGTTTAAATTTCTCTCGTTTTCAGCATGGATTTTCAATTGCTCTTGGACAAATGAAGAATTCTGCTTCGCGTCGGATCAAATCAAATTCCTGGAAAGCAAAACATAACTGCGGCACATTATGCTATACATGATAAATTTCTGGCTCTGAGAATTTAGCTAAGGAAATGTATCTTTCCATGAACTATTTAATATACATTTTTTAAACCTCTCTCCAGTATGTTATCATTGCTTAGGAATTTCTTTTTGTGTTTTTCTTTTTATGGCATCAATCAGAAATTGTACTTTCCGATATGATTCATGAAAAGATTTTTGTATCTTCTTGGGTATGAAATTTCACATATAGTGTTTTCCTGAATGATAAATAAAGGGAAAATTTTAAATGTGGTAAACTTTTTTAGGATGCGCCAATCTATCCTCTACATCACTTATATAGTCGTTGACCATCACAATCTCTGTAAATGGTTCCAAAACTAACTTTAACTCTAACCTACCCCTTTAATCTCATGTTGTCAATTTCATTTTCAGCGGATGACCCTGAGAGCATTCCAGTGTTTTGCTATCGCATATATTTCTATTACGTTATATTCGTTTTGAGGTTTTAACCGATCTATAAACATAATGAATACGTAGATAGCATCAAGTGCAAATTATTATTCCTTATCGCTTGTTGTGAATCTATTTCTTCAATGAATACTCATCAAATACTTTGTAAAGAAGATAAATAAATAATATTAAAATGTTTTGTTATGTCACTATATCCATATAAGTGAAAAATCATTAATATCTATGCACACGCAAACGGAAGAATATCTCAAGAACTTGTGCAGTCTCAAGGAACGATAACTCTGCATTGATGATTAAACATTTTTTATGGGAAAATACGAATGTCTACTCAAATCCATTCTTTTAGAAAAATCGAATTATTACAGAGGAGTGACTTGTCTACCATGCAATTGCACTGCACTATTGTTCATATAGTAGAATAAAATGATACAAATGTATGCATCAAAATCATATATACATTTAAATGGTATATACAAGTATTAATATAATATATAACAATAAACCAGTTTATACTGATTTATATCACTACAATATGATAGTCATTACGGTGAGGATGAATTCCCGGTCATTAATTTATCATCCACGCACGAACTTTTCCCAGAAAAAAATATATCTGTGCATTAATCTCACTTTTAGGTATAGAGATGAGATTTTTTTCTGAGACCAGTGCTTGTCGGACCATCCACAAGAACTTGCCGTCCTCCGATGTTCAGTACTTCAGTACTTTGATTAGTTACACCTCCATCGTTCGCTGGCTAATTATTCACTAGCTTGAGTCAACTTACTTTTTTTCATATGAAATGCACACACAAGCGAATGAGAACATAATTGCAACAATTAATTATTATTTCAAAATATATAAATTATAATATTCTACACTCACTCACTCACTCACTCACTCACTCACTCACTCACTCATTTCTCACTTTTTATAACGTGTTCTTAAAACTATCTTTTCCATCTAACTGTGATATATGACCGATACGATCCTCCCAATGTATGACCTCATGTATATTTAACTTGATTACATAACCATAAATGGAAAATGGTGTCGGAACAATACTAAAAAAAAGTATATAACTTAAATTATCTTTTCTATTTAACAGTAGTGTTTGACCGATACGACCCTCCCATTGTCGATTGTCTATTGTAACATGATTACATAACAATAAGTGGAAAATGGTGTCGGAACAATACTAATAAAAAAAAAGTACATTGTATATTCAGAGACATATAATACATTATATGTCTCTGGTATATTATGGGGACGGAGTCCCCAATTACGGTAGAAAAATCAAAAAAAATAAAAAAATCGGGAAAATTTCCCGAATTTTTCATTGTACTAATGAACTCAAAATCGTTAACTTTTTTTTATGTCATGTTTTGAAATCCCGGACCGGCGCAGAAATCTACAATATACTTCCTTTTTCCGGTCTCGTTATGAATCTTTGAGTAAAATATATATTTATCAGTCTAGTATAAAAAGGAGGGAACGCAATACCAATTTCATTTTTTAAAATAATTCTTTGATATGAAAAAACGTTACCTGATGAAAGCGTTTCTTTGTTTACATTGCATATGACGTCATAATTTAAATAACGTCACAACTAAAATCCCTAACAACAGAACCAAAATCGGAAACGTTACGGTATTTCCGTTTTATTTTTTTAACAAATATTAAAGTAACAAAAAATAATGCATACAGACTTCGTCCCCATTTACAGGTTATGCCTGCCTCATATTACTTTAAAAGTATTTTAAAAAAGGGGGTAATTATTTTTTCTCTACATAAATTAAAAGTACATTTCTTAATTTTTCCGATACCTTATTTTCCCTCTTTTTATAGTATTACAAGCGGAGAATTGAAATTAAAATTTGTTTTCGTAGTCCAGAGACAGATCTATGACATCTATACACTCTAACATGTGCATATATATCTCTGGATAGTCTCAAGTAATCTAAGAGTATATAATCAATCTTAATTTAACAGATAGTCGGAAAGGCAACCGCATGTTCCAGTGTCACTGTCTGACCTGAATGTAATAAATATACCGTTAAGAAATTAACTTTTTTTTTAAATGAATTAGATCTTTATAAAATCTTAATCTTTAGCTCGGATTCTTTACACTTCTATTCCGTCATTGTCCTAGCTAAAATTCCAAGGACATGCGCACTTCAGCCTGCGCCATAGATTGACAGTCGAAACTTCTTTTTTCTACACATTTACCATGCTGAGACTGTCTGTTCGATAATTTCAACAAAAAGATTTAATTTTTAAATGTATTGGGATGTGCTTTCACTTTGACATTCAGAATGGCATGCCTAACCAAACTTAAACAAGACATAAAACTTCTCGAAAGAGCCTTCCCCAAAGAAAGTGACAGATCTTTTAGAATTTTGTCAGCTTCAGTAGACGAAATAAATTTTGTATTTATTGATGAAAGTGGAGGCAAACATCGAATAAATGCTAATATAACGGTACGCAACTGTTTAAAATATAAAGTAAACTTTAAATGTATTGATTTTTGTCATAATGAAAATGTAAACAAAGGATGTTTTGTTTTGATTTTGATGCTGACCAATAACTTCCTTGTTTCCATTTCCTTAGTGTCAGAAAATATTTCATGATGCCATTTTTGATAACTGTAGATAATTATATATATCTAGTGGCATGATAATGTGATGTGTTGTAAGTCACAAACCTTTTCAATCATCACACTGATAGAGGTTTATTTTTGGGTTACCAATTGCTTTTAAGCAATATGTAGACTTATACCATACACCTTATCGCTATAAGCCTTATCGGCCAGCCGACCAGGCAGCTTGAACTTTTGATGCATACAACAATCACTTTTCCATGGTGGCGTCAGATATTTTGTTTTATGATGTCAAAATTTTACAGGAACCTGTGTGATATCCAGTAATGGCGGACAAATAGCGATAAGGTGTATTGACTGAGGGCCCTCACGTCTGCCGTTTTATTCTAATTATCAAGAAACATCTGAGATTCTTGAGATTGACTTGCTTTGAATGGTTTAAAAACAAAAGGATAGAATTTAAACAACTATCCTACATGTACACTGTTCTTCTCATAATCTTCATATTTCCCTTGACTTGTATGCATGTTTTTAACAACACGGAAAATCAGAATTTAGCAGTTTATGTTTATATTTAATGGTTTTATAAATTTAGAAACACGTCAGAGGGAATTCCCCAGTGTTTGATAGCATGCAAGAGTTCTCAAAATTCCGATCGATGAATCTATTTCTGTCATACATGTATAAGAACTGAACTGAAGTGGAGTTTTCTTATATGTCACGATTATGAAACTGATATATGATAGTACTTCCATAAACAAATGGACGTGGTTTAATTTTGGTCCGTTGATCAAATTGAAAGAAGTATTTTCTGTCCAGTGGCAAATATTATATTAAGTTTCGAATTCATAACAGGACAGAGTAGACGTAATTACACTTATATGCAAATTTGTCTACCATTACGTATTAGATAACACATGTCATTTTAAACCTTGACAGCACAAAAATCTCAAATTGTACAATGTAGAAAAACTGACAAATTTTACTGTAACCAGAATCTCCGGTTATATTTTGGTAATAGTATACATGTATTTCATATGCAGTATTGTTTTAGGAGGCTTATCCACAATCACCTCCAATATGGTTTAGTGAAGATGAAGATCAGAATATCAGCTCAACAATTGAAAGCATAAGTGAAACAACATCAAATAATTATGGAGTAAGTATAAAGGTTTTAAGTACATAAGGACAATTACTACAAAGGTCCATTAGATCTAAACAAGATCGGTTATTGAAAAAGTCTTATATTTCAGAACATGAGAATCTTATTACATCCTTGTTAGTAAAAAAAAAGTAAACAGATTATTATTGAGAAAGTTTATGGTTTCAGTTACAATACACAAGAACTTAATTACATCAAACAAATATTTTAAATCATCAACAAACATACTTATGTTATATATATATATATATATCAACAGCATAACACAAGAAAAATGATAAAACAGAAAAGTATTTTTTTGTGTTTTTAAAAAAAAAAATATGATGTGTCAAAATAACTGGTACTGCAGTCAGGTGAACAACATGGTGAAGAGGACAATTTACTTCATGAGGAAATTATTCTTAAGCAGTTATATACATATTATTTGCAAATAATACCATCAAATTTGTGATTGTTGTTTCCCTAAAATTAAATTGAGATCATTACAGGTATGCAATTATTTTTTTTATAGTTTCGTAGGATTATACTTTCTTACCTTGTAGAGAAAATTACATTTTTCATGTATGACAAAAGTCATAGTATTTACTCAAAATTACTCCCAATATAATGAAATTAAAATTCTATGTCGCCAGGTGTTTAATAATGTCAATCATTTCAGATAATTAATCAGGTAAAGATATTGATACAGGAACTATGTACAGTCCATCATATTCCATTACCCGATTCTCTTGGCATGCTTGGCGGACCAGTCCTAGAAAAGGTTTGTCGTTATCACTTAGCAATGATATGTCTTTTGAAGATCGTAACAGATTAACTTTTAAACATGTACTGCACATGCGGAAATAAGGAAATTATCTTGCAGATTAAAATACAATTTTTGGGGCATTTTATTTATAAAATATTTTTGGGTTCTGTATTTTGAAATGTTAAATGTTGAAAAATTACTTTATGGAATTTCTTACAAAGTTCTTTCTATTTATATAAAACTGGAAATGAAGTAAATTTACATGTATAAAACACATAAGCAATCTTATTGTATTTTGCAGGAACCTGTGGGTGTTGAGCCACATGAAAGTTCTGATGAAGATGACGATGTTGATTTTGCCATGGAAGATGACACACATCAGTAAGAATAATTACAAAAGTCTTAGATAGACGAACACACAGCTTGCTTAATCAGCAACACAAAGATTTACAAATTAGTCATGTTGTTCTTTAATTAAGATTTTGTTACCTGATAACATGTTAATTTAAACAGATAGACCGAAACTTTTACAGCAAAAATGATCAACACTATAAGATTTACAAATAGGTCAAATGAATGAGATCCTCGACACTGTGTATGAGTAATTAGACTTTTTATGTTTGTTTTATCAGATGTGTGTTGACTACTGATAAAAGTTATTGCCCTTAGTTTAGTTTAAACATGTTAAACATATTTATTTATAGTGAATTTGGAAACAAGTTTTGCAACTTATATTAGTCTTTCCACTTTGCGGGTGTGAGTGCTGCCATGTAGCTGCATTAGCCTGCTCTTTTTCGTAATCCACAAGGGTAGAGTTTTACCGATTTTAGCACAGTCATTTATCTAAAAAATGTGATAGACAGAAACTGAAAACATCAACAATTATCAGCAATAGAAGATCTAAAAAAATGTATTGAACAGAAATCTTCAATGGATTACATATTGTGGTTGCTTAATTTGCTTTGTGGGTTTTGGCTAATATCTTAAAAATTATAATTTATCTTTAAATTCCATAAAGTCCCAGGTGAGCAGATTAGGTTACTTTGTGATATGCCTTGCACTAGCTACATATTCATTTTTGGTTCAATCCACTTAGAAAAAGAATAAAGACCAATAAGAATACAAATGTTTCACAGAAAAAAAACACATTTACATCTAATAATTGTTATTCATGTTGTTGGGGACGACATCAAAAGTTCAATGTAGGATAAAAAACTTAATTCACATAGTTTTTTCACTGACCCCCTTCCTCAACTTAACTTGGGAAAAACTGGTTTACCTATATGGATATATGTAAAATCGATTTTGGATTCACAAAACTGGCAGCAATGTTGACATATCCCCCCAAAGAATAAAAAAGAACTATTTGATTTAATTTTTTATCCTACATGGATCTTTTGATGTCGTCCCTTATGACATTAAGTATTCATACAATAAGTTTTTGTTACTAAGGTATAACAATATACCTTTTATTTGTTGGTAAACAATCATGGTATATTTCTGATGTTTGAATATCCAGTCATTAAACACATTAAGCAAGCAAGCATCATCAATCGATCATCTTTACAGTGTCATTGTTTTATTTTCTGAAGTGAGAGCAAATTTAAAGAAAATGTAGATGGTATAGATACAGAGAACATTGTCATCCTAGAAAAGTTAAAGCAGAATCAACGAAAAGATTATTTACAGGTAATCAACAGTTTAAACAAAGTTTATTTAAAAAAGAAAATGTGAAAATCACAAAGTACTGTAAACCAACTTATTTTCACGAGCGATTTATTTTTACAACATTCATGAGTAGAAATATAACGCAAATATAAATCATCGCAAATATGTTTAACTTGGATCAAACTACACCAAGTAGATAAGAAAATAGCGATATTAAGTTGCAGCGAAGTGGACTAGAAATCGTAAAACACGAAATAAAGTATCCGCGAAAATAAGTTGGTTTACATTATACAATATTACATACCGTAATTAACAGATTAAGGTCACATAAATCTTAAACAATAAAGAAGTTCAACATCACCTAGCTGCTAGAAAAAAAAAATTATAGCCAGCAAATATTTCTGTACCAAGAAATACAAAAATATACTGAACTATAAGCTAGGAACATAAATGCACACCACAAGTTAAAAAATTAGTTGATCCAAGTCTGCAACTGTTTGAAAAAAATAAACTGCCATTAATTTGATTCCATTCATCATCTTAAGAATAAAGTTGTGAGTCACTGATAAAACTGAGTTAACAGAAACAGCACACACACTGAGGATAGAGAACCCTATAGTAACAAAGTCTGTCAAACATTGTTATAAACACAAAGCCTGCAATATCCTGTACATGAATAGATAGGAGGCCAATGAAATTTTGAACTGTTGTTTATAAGTAAAAGTTGATACATTCAATAATATACATACCAAATTGTTTCCTCGAGTCAATATAGTGTTAAAAACTTTTGTTGAAGGTATCATTGCTATTATGAAATAATTCTCTGCATGAAAATTATTGCTTGCTCACCATTTTTTTCAAATGCCCACCAAAATACATATACTGCTTGGATTTTAACAAAACATACATTTATTAGGTAAATCAAAAACACTTCATTAATTTCTGTGGTAAGAATTGTGAAGATTTACAAACTATGACCATTTACTTTAAATTCATCAGTCTTTTTGCTTCACATAAACATGTGCTAACAGCTTTTGTGGTCATGTTAGTTTTCTAGTTCCATTAACTTCTTTTGTTGTTGTTGTTGTTTTTTTGTTATTTTCAGGGATCAGTGAGTGGTTCTGTTTTAGCTACAGATAGACTTATGAAAGAACTAAGAGATATATATAGGTCTGATAGTTATAAAAAAGGTAACTTAACAACGCAAAATAGAAGATCTACACATGTCAATGTTTTGAAAATTATTAGAAAGGTATTTTCATCAATTCAGAATTGAGTCCATTTTGTAAAAGTGAACTACAGTAGTCCCCTTCTTAAGCAACCGTCTCACCAACAAATCTAACAATTTGGTTTATAAGGGAGCAAATGACTAATGGCAATGGAAACATTGAAAATTGTAATTTTAAAATATGACCTTGTTTTCACTGGAATAAAATAACTGAATATTTATACCCAACCCATGGTTAAACAATCTAGCGAAGGGTAGATTACAAATACAAATGTACAACCTGTGGTTAAATGAAAACAAATCTATGACTGTCATAAATTATTTGTGAAATAATATTCTATCACATATTTTTCCAGTACTTTATATCTGGTCTGCAGCATCACTGTAACATGTTGTATGCTGCCTTTTTTTTAAAGTTTTTATTTGAAGAATTTAAAACATTAAAATTTAATTCTTCCAACAGGTATTTATTCCGTAGATCTAGTCAACGACAGCCTCTATGAATGGAGTATCAAATTAAGAAAGTAAGTAAAATGTTGATAATTTGACATAATATTATTGTTTGGATTTTTTTTCTGTTCATAAATCTATTTTCATTCGTCAATTTTATTAAGGAAGGAAATTGTAACCATATTATTTTTTTATGACTCTTCTAAAAAGTCAACACACATGTTTTTTTTCATAATTGTAAAGGATTTTTAAAAAAGTAGCTCTGTAAATAGTTCATTCTATTAATTTTACATTTTGTTTTGATAGTTTTATAAATTGATGAAAACAATAGCCATTGAAAAAAACAATTTTTGATAGATAAATCTATGAATTTGTCATAAAGTTTTATGTATTTCCAACAGGGTTGATCCTGATAGCACACTTCATGGAGATCTGGAAAGTTATAAAGAAAAAATGGGAAGAGATCATATATTATTAAACTTTACATATAAAGTAAGTATTGAGACGGAATAGCAGATTACAGACCAATAATTCAGTACATACATAGATATGTAAAAAACCTGTATAGTGTATATTTTTATTGTGCATGAAAAATTTAATTTAGAGATAGTTCATATTTTACAAAACTTACCCCAAAAAATGGACATAAATTATTATCTTTTATGGACTCGTACAGTTGGTACAGAATGTTTGATGTGGGTACCATAACACAAAACAAAAAGATGGAATCCATTTAAAAACATTTTTTTCTATAACTTATACCTCAACAAGCTTTAACCAAGTATCACAGAATATGGTATGAAAAAGAATGTTTATTTAAGATTTTATTCATTGATAATTATTTGCTTTAGCTTCAAATTATAATTTATGTTTGATCTTTATTTCTTTTTTTTAGGATAATTTCCCCTGTGAGCCACCCTTTGTTAGAGTTGTTACACCTGTTTTACAAGGTGGTTATGTCCTTGGTGGTGGAGCAATATGTATGGAGCTTCTCACTAGACAGGTATGATAATTTCCCCTGTGAGCCACCCTTTGTTAGAGTTGTTACTCCTGTTTTACAAGGTGGTTATGTCCTTGGTGGTGGAGCAATATGTATGGAGCTTCTCACTAGACAGGTATGATAATTTCCCCTGTGAGCCACCCTTTGTAAAAGTTGTTACTCCTGTTTTACAAGGTGGTTATGTCCTTGGTGGTGGAGCAATATGTATGGAGCTTCTCACTTAGACAGGTATGATAATTTCCCCTGTGAGCCACCCTTTGTAAAAGTTGTTACTCCTGTTTTACAAGGTGGTTATGTCCTTGGTGGTGGAGCAATATGTATGGAGCTTCTCACTAGACAGGTATAATGATTTGCCCTGTGAGCCACCCTTTGTTAGAGTTGTTATTCCTGTTTTACAAGGTGGTTATGTCCTTGGTGGTGGATCAATATGGATGCAGCTACTCACTAGACAGGTATGATAATTTCCCCTGTGAGCCACCCTTTGTTAGAGTTGTTACTCCTGTTTTACAAGGTGGTTATGTCCTTGGTGGTGGAGCAATATGTATGGAGCTTCTCACTAGACAGGTATGATAATTTCCCCTGTGAGCCATCCTTTGTTAGAGTTGTTACTCCTGTTTTACACGGTGGTTATGTCCTTGGTGGGGGAGCAATATGTATGGAGCTTCTCACTTAGACAGGTATGATAATTTCCCCTGTGAGCCACCCTTTGTAAAAGTTGTTACTCCTGTTTTACAAGGTGGTTATGTCCTTGGTGGTGGAGCAATATGTATGGAGCTTCTCACTAGACAGGTATAATGATTTGCCCTGTGAGCCACCCTTTGTTAGAGTTGTTATTCCTGTTTTACAAGGTGGTTATGTCCTTGGTGGTGGATCAATATGTATGGAGCTTCTCACTAGACAGGTATGATAATTTCCCCTGTGAGCCACCCTTTGTTAGAGTTGTTACTCCTGTTTACAAGGTGGTTATGTCATTGGTGGTGGAGCAATATGTATGGAGCTTCTCACTAGACAGGTATGATAATTTCCCCTATGAGCCACCCTTTGTAAGAGTTGTTACACCTGTTTTACAAGGTGGTTATGTCCTTGGTGGTGGAGCAATATGTATGGAGCTTCTCACTAGACAGGTATGATATTTTTTCGTGTGAGCCACTTTTTGTGAGATATTATAAGAAGGTGGTTATATCTTTGGTAGAGTCCTGCATGTGGCTGGCACACTTCAAATATATTTTAATTGAAAATGATTGTCAGTTTTCCTACCCAATGTTGTGATTTTGTAAGAGCATTGGGCTTCTACTACCAATTGGAAAATCAACAGCCACAAATAGCACAATAGTTGTAAGTGGTGTTAAACATCAATTAATGTCCTCTGTGTAGAGCAATATGTATAAATCTATATATATACAAACTGTATATGTTACATAGACACTTACACTACCAATAAAACACTTTTCTGCGGATTTTCAGACACATTAAAAAATAAAAGAATGCATTTCATCAATAAGATTTAGATTCCTAATCAAATAAAAAAAAATGTTCAACTATATTGAGAAGAAAAATGTATGGGTTGGATTTCTCAATCTTGAGTTAAAATTCTATAACATGTATCACCTAGTTTGCAATAATAAAAATGTAACAATAATTTCTGAATTTACAATTAATTGGAGAAAAAAAATGCATTTTGAAAGATTTTCCCACTATTTGCCAGCCATTTGCTAGGCCTTCAATATCAGAAAAGCAAAAGGCAATATTATGTTTGTGTTTTTTATCCACTTAAAGTAAAATTGATTAATTTTGCATTATTTGTACACCGATGATTCATAATTATGAAATCTTTATTACAGGGTTGGAGTAGTGCCTATAATATGGAATCTGTAATCCTACAGATATCCGCCACACTTGTCAAAGGGAAAGCTCGAATTCAGTTTGGAGCACCCAAGGTTAGAATGTTAATTTTGTTATATGAAAAATGTTTATACAGTAGATTAACATGATCAAGAGAAAACTTTATAACACCAACTCATCTGAATGAAACAGTAATGCAAAAAGAACAATAGAATACTATAAGAGTTAGTGAATAGACATTTTAATATCTTTTCCTTTTCTTTCAGAACCAATACAGTCTTGCAAGAGCCCAACAGTCTTTCAAATCTTTAGTTCAGATACATGAAAAAAATGGTAAGATATTTTTTAAAAACCAATCCAATTAACCAAATTACAATTTATGTAATACATACGATAGTAAAGGAGCATGGAAGTAAAAAACTTGTTCATGTTGGCAGTTTTACTTCTTTTTATCTTTTGTTATTTGTAATGTTCGTTCCTTCATTTTTAACCTTGATGGAAACTTCTTCAACATAATGTCTTGTTCATGTATCAACTTGAATTCAAGATCATCATCCATTTCAAGGTGATATAAAATTAATGTGTCATGTTTAAAATCTTTATCAGAAGATGAATCATTTGTACCATCACTACTTTTACCAGGGGGCCAGTCGTCCTGCAAGGTAGACTTTCTTCTGAATGTTTCCGGCCATATCAAAGCAGACTGGACTGTTTGAAAGGAATTGTTAAATAACATATAATGAGAATACATTGATTTACTGTAACCATTCTAACTGATTATGTTAACTTGTGTGAAATATTCCAATTACTGAGTTAAATTTAGCCATATGTTAAATGTCCAAACAAATACATGTGCTTATCATAACATTCATAATTACATATACAAGTTGGTAAAAACATTTCTAATATATGTACTAATATGAGTATTTGAATTTTTATTATTTTAGGCTGGTTTACGCCTCCAAAAGAAGATGGATAGCACACTATATCATACTTTTTCTCAGTTTATTGATAGTCATTGTTATAGCTTGCATGAGATGAGTAGAAAGATACAGACTTAAAACATTCACAAGATCATGAGCAGATTAAATCATTATCCATGTTGGTTGGAAGCTTGAATGATATTGAAAATAGATGGACAATTGCTTTCTATTTTATCATAAATGAAAATTAGATTTGTATGTTAAAAAAAATATTCGGAAGTACAAATAGTGTTATAATGTAATGAAATGAGAACTTCTGTGATATTTCTATATGAACTAAAAGCAGACATAGATCATCTATTATAAAGATATGTTTCTTATGAATATTGATATTCAATTCAGCTTAGTACACAAATTGGATTCTAACAGAGATTTACCTCATATTTTGTCGTAGCTAATTTAAGATTTGATTTAGAAGAATAATATTTTGTTGGAGGTATCAAAGTTTTATTGTGATAGAGAGAGAGAGAAAAAGAGAGAAAGATTTGTACAGGATTAGAATGGATGTGTAACTTTGGTATCTGGTTAATTTTGGTAGGTGCTATAGGAGTGACATAGTTCCATATGTTCTTATAATACTGTCATGTATGGGACATATACATGAGGCCTCCATTTGTTAAAAACCCTTGCTTTGTGTAAACATTTACAATAACTAGATAAATTTTACATAACACAGCCTTGATTATTGAATCATTTGAATTACTGAAACTTATTAAAGACTTGTAACATATTTTTGTTTTGTTTGATTGTATGTCAGTTTAGATGTTTTCATCAAGATATAATCACATTTGTTAAATAATTTTTTGCTACTGTTAAACAGTATGTAAATGACCTCATTTTCCATCAGTAACTTCTAATTGTTTTGTAAATACAAAACCAGATATTGCAATTGCTCATGCCTTTATAACCATCTTCTTAATTGTCAGTATTTTTTTTCTCCATCAAATTATTAAAATGTGGACCTAAATTTTACTTGGAAAAATTTTCAAATATTTGCATTCAGGAATGAACATGCAATTCAGAATATTTTTTATTGAATAACGACACATTTTGAGACAGTAGTTTTTCGAGTAGCTGACACATGTAATTTATTGATATGACATATTCCGTTTTATTTTTATGCTTTGTTTTGAAACATTTTGTATCATATTTACTAATAGGTTGGCATATCCATCCATATGTGAAAATTCCGTTTCTGTTAAGGGTTTAGTATTATCATCTGTAGGTAATTAGTGGTTTGTTTATTTAATGTAGGTAGATATGCTTTAGTTTTGTTAAGCAGCAATAATCAATTTAAACTTGTTTTTTTTTGCATCAGGGATGTGTTATGTGTGTTTCTTCTAATTCTCTTCAGTTTAAACACGAAACTTTGCACAATACACTAATAAATGATATGTATCTTCAATCATTAGTAAGATTACTTTCCTTAAAAACTTTTAATAAACCAACATTCTCTTAGAAACTATTTGATATAAACTAAAATATTAAAGTAAGGTCAGTAGGTAGAGACTTGAACTTTTAGTTTTAGCACTTATCTGATCTTAATAAAAGCAAAGGTTAGAACAGATAAGATCTAACAAAAGATATTATATTAGTAAAGAAATAACATTAAATTAAACAAGCATGTATTTAGAATTTTAGTCTTAAGGCTCTCACATGTTATGAGAGCTATTCAACTTGAAATAAAAGATTATTGTTTTAAATGATCCTATCTGATTTCTTAAGTGATGGTGAACACATGTTTTACACATCAACACCTCCCGTATTTCTAAATTTGTTTAAAATATGTGCCAAGCAGACATAATGCTGAGGTTATCTTTTTGCGTGTGATGAAATATAAATAGCAGTGAAATTTGATCGTCTCTTTCAGTATAAATGAGTAAAGTTTTTTGATAAATTTATTTTACTGTAAGCTGTTAAGATCTTTCAAATAACTATAAATTAAATCAGGTTGAAGAAATTATTAAAACTGCATAGATGTTCTGTCTAAAGACATGGTCTGGGTAAAAATGCTATGTTATATAAGTATTGTGAAACACAGACTATATATCAGGATAAATGATGGACGTTATATATGATGCTGTAAAGCACAATCATTATTTCATATGAAATAGAAAATAAAATATTTCTGTATAAAACATATTTTTGAGTTATCTTGTCAATCCACAAATACTTCTTGTATTCATAAGAATTTTATGTCATCTTAATTCTGGTCCTCACATTATTGATCTTTTCTTCTGCATAAAGCCAGATATTACTGTGGATTTATTATTTTTCGTTGGATATCAATTTTCGTGGGTACAGGTGAACCACTAAATTAAATGTGCAACAAATGACAGATTTTATATAGGTGTGTATGCAGACTATTGCAAAACTACGAAATTAAATATCCACGAACATGTCATTTTGCCTTCATCCACGACATAAGCCAGAAATGAGTAGTGGTTTTGCTAATTAATATTCATAATATGTAAATGAGAATTGTACCACTTGATATTAGTTTGAACTGGACTGGCTTGATAGGCTTGAAATCATTAAAATCTTTAAAACACGGATATTATAAGTTGCCCGTCACAGAGTCCTTACTTACAATCACTTTGATATTTCCGTAAAGTTGTTAGACGGTCAAAATCAAAACAATGAATGCGAATTTAGTGAATTTTTCGTGCTTTCGTGAGTTTATTCTTCTTGAAATAGTGACATTTTAATTTAACGTGGGAACCTAGAGTTCAACGACTACACATACAAGGTTTGGACTTGTTTATTCTTTGGAAATTCAAGTTTCAAATTTCACCCCGGCAACCTGTATTTGTAATGACCTTGTAAGCCAATTTTCAACATAAAGTTTGCAAATTTGACGTTTCAGCCATTTAAGCCTGTATTTTACACTGCACTGTTAAAAGCCTCTCGCTTCGATTTTTAGAATAGTTCAGATACCTGAATTTTTTCAACAACAGTCATTATGTTTCGTTTAAATGATGTATATTGTTGTGTATATTCATTTTCTGCCCCCGCAACCTGTCTATCACTCAAATTAGAATTAAAACAGACATTTTTTCAAAATTCCCTATCATTTTAATGTAATTTCCATGACCCGCATCCGATTTCTTAAGTATAATATTCGAATAAGCAAAGTGGCGTTAATTTCTGGATATGAAAATTGGTACCCACAAAAATAAATGAATCCACAGTACTAGAATATGAATTAAAGATATGGGGCTAATATAAATGAAACATTGAAAATCCTTGATTAAGTAGAGATTAATATAAGATATGCATTAATACATGTCTGTGTAGTGTGAAACATATTTAAATAAGAATAATGTGGTATGATTGCAAATGAGACAACTCACCACTAAGGTTCAAATGAAGTCGACGTAAGCAATTGATCTTTAACAATGAGAAAAACCCTTATCCTATAGTCTGCTATAAAAGGCTGCAACATTAAATTCTTCTCCAAATCGTATAAGATCAGGCCCTGAAGTCATACAAAATTTTCTCAGTGCCCGGAGAAAAAAAATCGTGGTCGAAAATTGAAATCCAGCATTTTGATTGGTTGATATGTTGATTTTGGAGTTTGCGTAAATAACTGACTCGAAAGTTTAATTACTTCAAGGCCAGTTTTCAAGTAGGTAAATCAAACATTGTTCCATTTTTTTTCTTTCATTTTTCTCCCTGTATAATATAAACCTTGTATAATTAACGTTAAAAACTTTTTTTTCAACTCTAGTTTTGATCCATCTACCACAAAATATTTATGACAAACATTATCTGCCAATCAGAAGAGCATATAACTTCAGTGTTATACAGAAAGCTTACTTGTAGGGGTAAATTCAGTAAATTAAAAATTGCACTTTCCCAAAGAGTTTTAGGTAAAATCCCGAGAATCTTACATCTTAGAAATTTGACTGAGTGTAAGGATGTTTGGAAATATGTATGAATTTTCTGACATACTAGTACTTGAAATTGTATATAAGAGATAAAAACAAATTCAGTATGTTAACTGTACAAACAAACAACAGACACCAACTGTGTCAGTTATATTGTTTAATTCATTTTTACTGAGAGAAAAATTTGATTAATTGATTATTCAGTGGTTGTTTAAACGTCCAGTGGCAAAAGTTTCATGCATATTAAGTTTTCTTAACTAGTTCTAATTAATTTGTACGAATCAAATTTTCTGACAAAATAATATCTTTTGCTCTAAATTAACATATAAAATACGATTCTGATAACAATGGATAATATAAGGAACATTTGTAACTTACATAAAAAAAGAAATTTTGATTGTTTAATCAGTTGTTTTTGTCAGGTCGCTCGTGTCAGTGGGATCTCTGATTTTCGGCAATATCAAGGAAAAACCGACACGTTCTAAATAATGTTCAACTACTAGGACTCATTTATTGGTGAAATTAAACTAATATGTCCTGTTGATAAGTATATATGTACATAAGTACAAAAATTTGCAGTGCATGTTAACATACAAGAATCAAATACTTTCTGCTATGCTTGTAGTGAATACGAAAACAGCTTACTAATTTTTTAGATATATACATATAAACCCATCAAAGTGAAAAATTATATAACATGAAAATAAAAATACATAGATCATTCATTTATTGCAATCAATTATATCAAACATGTAGTTGAAATAATTTCTAGAACCAGTCACTGTCTATAGATATAATGCGTCGGACATTGGATGCATAAAAATAAGATTTAGATTTTTTCCTGTATGAAATAAAATTAGTTTAGGGTTTCGCGGAACACAATGTCTCGCCTTCGTTTGCCGTAAACTTGAACTCTCAGGCTGAACTTTAATCAAGACACTATGTTTTGATTGTTAGGAGCTTCTGTCTAAGTTCAGAAATATTTCCGGTGCCTATAAAATAGCCGACTTCAATTTAGTTATTTGAATCTGAGCTGGCAAAATAACATATTATCTATTATGCTGGTATCGACAAAACAGCTACAAGTATTGCCTTTAATTACAATGCATATCAATTTTAAATCATGACTATTCTAAATATAATAGCTTTGAGAATCGTGTAAAAAGCGTTCCTTGTTCATTCGTCAATGAATCATTCAACGTGCGTGTATCGTGTATTTATCCTTCATCGTGCATAGTGCGTGTATCGTGTATTTATCATTCATCGTGCATTGTGCGTGTATCGTGCGTTCATCATTCATCATTCATTTTGCGTTAATCCTTCGTGTAACGCTCATCGCTCATCGTGCGTGTATCGTGTATCGTGCGTGTATCGTGCATTCACCGTGCGTGTATCGTGCGTGTGGTCAGTTTGAATTTTAGAAGGTCTGTACCACCTTTAGCAATGCATGTACACTGATTCACATTATGTCATGGTTGACCTATGTTTAATCTTATTATTGGACTTTAACAAAATGATAAATGTTATAATCCACTTTTTCCTTTCCAGAAACAAGTTGGCAAAGATATATATCACATGCATAGGAAGAGCAATGGAAAATAACATTGAAGCAGAATTATGAAACAGTTATTAAAAAAACCAATTAAATTGAGAGAGAGAAAAACACATTTTTTTACTTTTTAATGCTGTTCATTCTTAAGATTACTGTTTATTGTATTTCGATGGAAGTTATTGCAGTTGATAAGAAGATAGAACAAAAATTTGAGTTCTTCAGCTTGTTTTATTCAGTCAATAAAAATTAATTTTGAAAAGCAAACCATATATGTTCAAAAATCAAAAAGGTTAATGATATACCAAATGACCTCCGTCAGACATTAATCAATCTGTTGGAAATCTTTCTTTAAATTTTTATGCTTATTTTACAAAATGTACCTTTGTTTGTATGTCTGTAAGATTCAAATCAATCAGAGATTTCTGAGGAACTACAAACCAAGAGTTTCTGAAAGTCATCAGTCCTCATGTGAACATGCTATACTGAGTAATGTAGTTCTCACCCTTTCAACTCCCCGTTAACGGGATACCTAAATATTGTAGCACTAAATTTCATATATTCTTTTCGTAAAATACGCTCTGCAGTTTTATAGGAAAGAGTACAAGTGTTATGCATACATGTATTTAAGTTACTATTCACAATACACTCATTACAAGTGAATGAAATTGCAGCATGATTAATGTATACAAAAAAAAATAATCTGTCAATAAATGTATTTAACCATTAAAAATCTTACATTGAGCATATGATTGGAAATTTATTTATGAGAAGCTAGACTAAAAAAAGTGGTCGTATTCTGAATATTCGCTCAGCTCACAGTAAAAGGAGAAAAACATACACTGTTCAGTCTGAAGGTACCTGTTCATGTAGGGGGACATGTCTTATAGCAGATTCTCTCCTTGTGGTGAACTAGCATGTTAAAAAGGAGCTCAGTGCATTATTGGTCTAGTTCTGTACAAAATATGTTAATTACATTGTATTTATATCTGAGTATCATGTCCTCTTCCTGCACTTAACTTGCCACTAGATCACATAACATCAATCCATCCACCCATCTTCTCAAAAGTAAAATATCGAGTTCCAATGTTCAATATGTTCTGATTTGACTCAAGCAAGATATAGAATCATTTTCAAAACAGTGTGGTCCTGGCCATTGATTGACGACCTAAATTATCCCATTGACTGGGACAGATTAGGTGAAAGTTTGTCGGTAACAATCACTGCTCACTATGTACTTTTTAAAGACACTGAATCTGTGGGGTCACCAAAGGTTCTCAACACCTAAATAAAGCAATTCGAAAAACGAATCCGGAATAATACGATGTGTTGATTTATATCAATAATATAAATCAAAACATAAAGGTTATTCTTGAATAATTTTTCGAATTATTTTATTATTCAAGGCGTTAAGAACCTTTGGTGACCCCACAGTTTAAATTCTATAATAAGTAAGAAGTGAGCAATGGTCGTTACAGACAAACGCTCACCTAATCTGTCCCAGTCAATGGGATAATTTAGGTCGCCAATCAATGGCCAGGACCACACTGTTTTGAATATGATTCTAAATACATGTAATATGGTATTGTCAAATAGAAGTATTAATAAGTATTATAAACAAAAACCTTGTAGACCACACAAGATGCAATTCTGACAATAAATATGACATAAAGCCAGAATATTTAATAAAAAAAAGCTAAAGTAACTGTCGAAGAGCTGGATCTAAAGCTGAACCACTTCAGGACAACAAAAATCAGAGAAATAAAAAAAAACATAACGAAAACATTAACATATCACGATAAAGAAAATGACAGGAAATGGGGTAAGTGTCAAAGAGAACAATTAACCAACTCCAAATATACAAAACAACTAGGCATCACTATACAGATACAGTCTGATTTAAAAAGTGTTATAATGAAACAGTACTGAAGAAATTAGTAACGAAACACTACTTACGAAATCAGTACTGAATCATTACTGACGAAATCAGTACTGTCAAAATCAGTACTGAAACAGTACTGTCAACATCAGTACTGAAACAGTACTGACAAAATCAGTACTGAAACAGTACTGTCAAAATCAGTACTAAAACAGTACTGTCAAAATCAGTACTGAAACAGTACTGACAAAATCAGTACTGAAACAGTACTGTCAAAATCAGTACTAAAACAGTACTGTCAAAATCAGTACTAAAACAGTACTGTCAAAATCAGTACTGAAACAGTACTGACAAAATCAGTACTGATTTCATTGAAAGTATAACATTATAAGTTTTCAGTCTTTCCTTACAGTACTGATATGCACGAGGGTAGAAATGTACCAAAAAAGTGTGGGTAAATTATTGGTAGTGTAAGACTGTGTAAATGAACAGATTGACAATTTTCCCAAGTTATAAACTCAAATTTTATATTTGTCTGTGATTCAGATATTTAGCATTGCGTATGAGTGTCTTAAAATTTAGTTTAGTTAAACTTAAGATAGAGTGCTGAAACAAAAATTGGAAGGATGGGCAAGGGTAGCACTTCAGTGACTTAATGTAGGGAACAGCAAAAAAAATTGTCATAAGCATGCCCCAATCATAATTCTAAGTATGATTGAAATAACCTTGCACTTCACAACTAATCCCTGCCAAACTGTTTACTACTGTTCAAATACTTCATGAGAAAATTGTTAAAATCTTTTAACTTCATTCAACATGTAGCAATATTCAAGGGATTGCCAAAAAAGATTAGGTGTCTTCCATATCAGAAAAGATCTAACAGGTTTAACCTCTTTTACTGTCAAACTGGTGATGAACATTTTTCTTTTTTATACAATGTAGTACATGAACTGCAGGGATGTGTGATGAAAAGTATAAAGTTTATTTATTTGACCTTTTTACCTTTTTTTGATTCGAGCGTCACTGATGAGTCTTTTTTTAGACAAAACGCATGTCTGGCGTATATACAAAATTTAGTCCTGGTATCTATGATGAGTTTATTCAATATGAAATACATGAATTCAATGATTGTCACACAGGAAGGTGTCTGACAGACCTTACATGTTACAACTCATCCATTTTAAACTGATGACTAAAAATGAAGTCATATTGTGAAGTGGTACCTGAGCAATGTGTTACAGAAATAATTGTTGGACACTTAAGAAAGACGTTGTGAATGCAAGTTAACCCCAATTGTTTACAAGTAGGGGTATGAAATAGTATGATATACAAGGTCATATCTTTAAAATCATAAAAGAATATAGTTAACATCTCTTCCACTTTGCACATATTTTTATGGAACGCCACGACTGCCTTATGTTAATAATCAGCATTATACGCAGTGTTCACAGTATTATATGAAGTGATCACAGCATTATATGTAGTGCTCACAACATTATATGAAGTGATCACAGCATTATATGCAGTGCTCACAGCATTATATGCAGTGTTCACAACATTATATGAAGTGCTCACAACATTATATTAAGTGCTCACAGCATTATATTAAGTGCTCACAACATTATATTAAGTGTTCACAACATTATACGTTTTTTGTTGTATGATGAGATTTATGTATGATGAGATTTATGAATGATGAGATCATTCGGTAAACTTCGTTTTTTAGCGGAAATTACCGAATCCATAATTGGTAAATTACGGTAAATTAATGCCCAGCAAACAAATTTAAACAGTTATTATTATATATGTGATCATTAAGGCAGTATACAATATTTAAAACGGATTGAAATAAGTAAATTAAGAAGTATGATCAATTTAACCCAAGTTTATTCCACACCAGGGCATTTTAAACTTATTTTGAGGATTAGTTTCACCATATTCACAACTTAATATGTATATATATTTACTAGAACACATCCGTGATATCGCGGGTCTGTGACTGAATTAAAGAATATAACTATGTGTAAGCCTTATTTTAGTATTGGTATTGTCATCTGATAAAGTCATGCCGATTATAAGATGAAGTTTTCTCTGCTTTTAACATCTTTCTGTTTGAACCCGTCGACCTGGAACTTGTCAATTTAATATTGGTATTATTGATTTTGTTTGGAAAACAAAAGTCTCTGGAAAGGAGTATTTTTTAATCAACAGTTTTGTCCTTTATGAGTTATGAATAAAATTGAATCTTTGATTCGCTGTTTTACGTCTAACAAATTGAAAACTGTACATGCTGTACCTATACGCCTTATTTTAAGTCCAGATTTTTATTATTCGTATTGTCATCTTAGAAAGTCATACTGATTAAAGTACTACAATCGGGAACAATGTGACAATGATTGAATTAAGAAGTTTCAACCCTGTGATTACGACCCGTGTATATAGCAAAATCTTAAATACAGCGTTTCGTGGTACTCCTGTCAAGATTCAAGATTCTTTATTTCTTATAAAACCAAGTAAATGGTACAAAGAAAGATATTTTTACATACAAAAACATACTGATTTTGCGCATGACAAGTTTGCACAAAAACGAGCAACAATAATGACAGATTGTTGATCAACCTGGAGAACATACTTCTATATTGATAATTCTAATTAATTTACACAAATTTTTCAATACACAAATATTTTTTGAAATAAACAAACTGCCGAATTTCAGATCCTGTCAGATGCGGAACGTACAGATAATGTAATAGTTAACAGTTAACAGGTGAATATATTATTGGTATCGATTCGACCCGGAACTTCTTAATTATTGGCAATATTAATTATGTGGAAAACAAAAGGGTCTGGAGTGATGTTATTTTTAATCAACAGCATGGTACTATATTAGTTATATATACTCTCAGATCAGTACTTATAGTGTCTTTTTATTGTTGGGATATACAAGTACCCGCCAACATGCACGTTCACTCTATTTTCTTGTTAGATCATATGTATTTATATTTGTACCCATCTAATGAGTTAATATAAAAAAAGAAGATGTGGTATGATTGCCAATGAGACAACTATCCACAAAATACCAAAATGACACAAACATTAACAACTATAGGTCACTGTACGGCCTTCAACAATGAGCAAAGCCCATACCGCATAGTCAGCTATAAAAGGCCCCGATACGACCATGTACAACAATTCAAACGAGAAAACTAATAAGCCTTTTACAACTGATTTTCATAGTTCGTTCTTATGTTGTTCTGTTACGCCACTGTCCCAGGTTAGAGGGAGGATACCAACATCCCGCTAACATGTTATAACCAGCCACATTTTGCATATATGTGGCCGTCCCAAGTCAGGAGGAGCCTTTATTTCAGTGGTTGTCGTTTGTTAATTAATGTGTTATATACATGTTAGTTTTTCGATCGTTTGTTTGTACATAAATTAGGAATATTTTTCGTTTATCATTTCTGGCCTTCTATAGCTGAATATCCGGTATGGGCTTTCCTCATTGTTGAAGGTCGTACTGTGGCCGTTTAGCTGTTTAAAATTTCTGTGATGTCATTTTGTCTCTTGTGGAAAGTTGTTTCATTGGCAAGCATACCACTTTTATATATATACATGTATGTACCGTGCAAACTGACGAACAAACGTAGTAAACGTTTTATTCATCCCCACAAACTCAACTTTCATAAGAGATGATAACTTTAAATGAAAATGTTAAACAGGGTCTTGAAAGGGTAAATTTTTCTATGAAAGTTTAAATTTCTATATAAGACTGCTGATCATATTTAGAAGACAATCTTAGTACTTGCCGTGCTAAAAAGCGTGTAAAAAAATGGAATAATTGATGTAAAGTTATGTTCAACACCTACAGTGAAATGCTTTAAACTGCATTTTCCATATCTGTTAGATACTTATTCATGTAAAAATGCCAAATTCTGAAAATCGATGCCAAAAATGACTCTATCATGACATATATCAGCTAGCGTAATATGGCACTTATGTGTTATAGAAAGCTGACTGTTTTATTTAAAAGGTAATTAAGCTTTTTAAAACTGAGTACGGACTATAAAGTGGCACCTTGCTAAATTTCTTCAGTAGGAAATGAACTCGAGAATATATCATACAAATTTTCCTACGATATTTCATTAAATAAACTTTTTATTATTTAACTTACATTTTGCCATTCGTATTTCTTACGACGAACAGAACTACTTCAATCATTCACCTCTCAGTTTCATCTTTTCCTTACTTATTTCAATCAGTTTTAAATATTGTATGCTATACCTTATGAAAACATGATTTTAATAACTTTTTAAATTTGTTTGCTGGGCATTACCGTAATTTACCAATTATGGATTCGGTAATTTCCGCTAAAAAACGAAGTTTACCGAATGATCTCATCATTCATAAATCTCATCATACATCAATCTCATCATACAACAAAAAACGTATAATGTTGTGAACACTTAATATAATGTTGTGAGCACTTAATATAATGTTGTGAGCACTTCATATAATGTTGTGAACGCTGCATATAATGCTGTGAGCACTGCATATAATGCTGTGATCACTTCATATAATGTTGTGAGCACTACATATAATGCTGTGATCACTTCATATAATGCTGTGAACACTGCGTATAATGCTGATTATTAACATAAGGCAGTCGTGGCGTTCCATATATTTTAACTATAAAGGTATTAGGCAGGGATCATGCATTTTAAGATTCCGTTTTCATACTTTAGTTTGTCTCAATCAATTTTTAAAAACTTATATAAATGCTTAAAACAACAAAACTCAGATCAGTATGAATTTCAAAGGTAGCTTAACTTATACCATTCCTGAGTTATGTCCCTGTAAAACTCCTTTTATAAAGTACAAGAAGCTGTCTGAGCGACAGCAAACTGGATTTATTTACATTTATTTATTTTTCAATATCACAGGAACCCCAACTGCTGAATGGTGAAAGTGTAAATCATCAATATCAAATTTGACCTCTATTTTGTCATCAGTAACAATATACTCAAATTTGAAAAGCTTTGGTTGAATGGTTTATGGGTAAATGCAACATGACTGGAAACACAATTTTTCAATCTTTCAAGAACCATAATTCCTGAACAAAAAAAGTGGAAATCGCCATCATTAAGCTTTACCTCAATTTTGTCATCAGTAACAACATATTTAAATTTGAAAAGCTTAGGTTGAACGATTCATGAGTAAATACATGGACACGACTGGAAACAACATTTTTCAATCTTTCAAAAACCATATAACTCCTGAAGGGTAAAAATCAAAATCATCCTTATTGAACTTGACCTCCATTTTGTCATCAGGAACATCATGATAAAATTTTAAAAGCTTTGGCTGAACAGTTCATGACTAAATGCAAGGACAGGACTGGAAACACCATTTTTATAAATCTTTCAAGAACTAAAACGATAAAAGTCAAAATTGTCATTATTGAACTGGACCTCCAATTTGTTGTCAGTAACAACATATTGAAATCTTGAAAGCTTTGGTTGAATGGTTGATGAATAAATGCACAGACCACATTTGGCTGCTGACCACCCATCCGCAATAACCTGTTAAAAATACAAGAGACAAGGACACACAACACCTGCTAGACAGACATGTACACATAACAATCCTTCAATACAACAAACATAGTTGACCCTTTGCTTATAGTAAAAGAAAAATAGACCAAAACACAAAAATGTAACACTGAGCAATGAACCTGAAAATGAGGTCAAGGTCAAATAAAACTTGTGAGACTGACATGTACATCATAAAATATGTCTATACACCAAATACAGTTAACCTATTGTATATTATGTAAGAAAAAAAGATCACAAAACACAACCAGATGCTCCGCAGGGCGCAGCTTTATACGACTGCAGAGGTTGAACCCTGAATGGTTTGGGCATGAATGGACACAACATTCAAGCTGAATCCAGCTCTAAATTTGGATTGTGATTAAATAGTTGACTCAGCATAGGTTTCTGACACAGAATGAATGTGTTCTAATGAACTTAAAATTTTTGTTTTCTCTTAGAGCAATTCACTATGCTGTTGAATATTAATCCTCTCAAAAAAATGTTTGAAGAAATTTTCTTTTTATTTATGAAATTTCAAATGAGAAAAATTGAACCCAATTTTTTAATCACATCCCCCTTTCCCTTATTCCAAAACTAATTTCAATTAAAATATTCTAATGGAGTTTGCAACAATTACTACTCATTTAAATACATCATAAAATATTAAGATGTAAAAAAACTGCTTGTTATCAATGAATGGTAAAGATTATTTAAATTTATCAGTTGGTAGTAAAAAGTGAATATACATTGTATATTGTATATAACAAAGATTTAAGTTGATTCTGGACAAAGAAAGATAACTCCAATTAAAAAAAATTCTTGCAGATATTTCTTGCTTACTATACTGGACAAAGAAAGATAACTCTTAATTAAAAAAAAATTTGCTATTTCACAATATTGTGAAATTAGATATTTCTTGCCATTGCACAATACTGTGCAATTGAAAAGACTTGCTATTGCACAATACTTAATATAATAATTTTAGATCCGGATTAGGACCAACTTGAAAACTGGGCCCATAATCAAAAATCTTAGTACATGTTTAGATTCAGCATATCAAAGAGGCCCAAGAATTAAATTTTTGTTAAAATCAAACTTAGTTTAATTTTGGACCCTTTGCACTTTAATTTAGACCAATTTTAAAACTGGACCAAAAATTAAGAATCTACATACACAGTTAGATTTGGCATATCAAAGAACCCCAATTATTCAATTTTTGATGAAATCAAACAATGTTTAATTTTGGACCTCGATTTGGGCCAACTTGAAAACTGGGCCAATAATCAAAAATCTAAGTACATTTTTAGATTCAGCATATCAAAGAACCCCAAGGTTTCAATTTTTGTTAAAATCAAACTAAGTTTAATTTTGGACCCTTTGGACCTTAATGTAGACCAATTTGAAAACGGGACCAAAAATTAAGAATCTACATACACAGTTAGATTCGGCATATTAAAGAACCCCAATTATTCAATTTTGATGAAATCAAACAAAGTTTAATTTTGGACCCTTTGGGCCCCTTTTTCCTTAACTGTTGGGACCAAAACTCCCAAAATCAATACCAACCTTCCTTTTATAGTCATAAACCTTGTGTTTAAATTTCATAGATTTCTATTTACTTATACTAACGCTATGGTGCGAAAACCAAGAAAAATGCTTATTTGGGTCCCTTTTTGGCCCCTAATTCCTAAACTGTTGGGACCGAAACTCCCAAAATCAATACCAACCTTCCTTTTGTGGTCATAAACATTGCGTTAAAATTTCATTGATTTCTATTTACTTGAACTAAAGTTATTGTGTGAAAACCAAGAATAATGCTTATTTGGGCCCTTTTTTGGCCCCTAATTCCTAAACTATTGAAACCAAAACTCCCAAATTCAATCCCAACCTTTCTTTTGTGGTCATAAACCTTGTGTCAAAATTGCATAGATTTCTATTAACTTAAACTAAAGTTATAGTGCGAAAACCAAGAAAATGCTTATTTGGGCCCTTTTTGGCCACTAATTCCTAAAATGTTGGGACCAAAACTCCCAAAATCAATACCAGCCTTCCTTTTATGGTCATAAACCTTGTGTTAAATTTTCATAGATTTCTATTCACTTTTACTAAAGTTAGAGTGCGAAAACTAAAAGTATTCGGACGACGACGACGACGATGACGACGACGACGCCAACGTGATAGCAATATACGACGAAATTTTTTTCAAAATTTGCGGTCGTATAAAAATTTCTTGCTATTTCACAATATTGTGCAATTAGATATTTCTTGCTTACTATTCTGGACAAAGAAAGATAACTCTAATAAAAAAAATTTGCTATTGCACAATGTTGTGCAAATAGATATTTCTTGCTTACTATTCTGGACAAAGAAAGATAACTCTTAATTAAAAAAAAATTTGCTATTTCACAATATTGTGAAATTAGATATTTCTTGCCATTGCACAATACTGTGCAATTGAAAAGACTTGCTATTGCACAATACTTAATATAATAATTTTAGATCCGGATTAGGACCAACTTGAAAACTGGGCCCATAATCAAAAATCTTAGTACATGTTTAGATTCAGCATATCAAAGAGGCCCAAGAATTAAATTTTTGTTAAAATCAAACTTAGTTTAATTTTGGACCCTTTGCACTTTAATTTAGACCAATTTTAAAACTGGACCAAAAATTAAGAATCTACATACACAGTTAGATTTGGCATATCAAAGAACCCCAATTATTCAATTTTTGATGAAATCAAACAATGTTTAATTTTGGACCTCGATTTGGGCCAACTTGAAAACTGGGCCAATAATCAAAAATCTAAGTACATTTTTAGATTCAGCATATCAAAGAACCCCAAGGTTTCAATTTTTGTTAAAATCAAACTAAGTTTAATTTTGGACCCTTTGGACCTTAATGTAGACCAATTTGAAAACGGGACCAAAAATTAAGAATCTACATACACAGTTAGATTCGGCATATTAAAGAACCCCAATTATTCAATTTTGATGAAATCAAACAAAGTTTAATTTTGGACCCTTTGGGCCCCTTTTTCCTTAACTGTTGGGACCAAAACTCCCAAAATCAATACCAACCTTCCTTTTATAGTCATAAACCTTGTGTTTAAATTTCATAGATTTCTATTTACTTATACTAACGCTATGGTGCGAAAACCAAGAAAAATGCTTATTTGGGTCCCTTTTTGGCCCCTAATTCCTAAACTGTTGGGACCGAAACTCCCAAAATCAATACCAACCTTCCTTTTGTGGTCATAAACATTGCGTTAAAATTTCATTGATTTCTATTTACTTGAACTAAAGTTATTGTGTGAAAACCAAGAATAATGCTTATTTGGGCCCTTTTTTGGCCCCTAATTCCTAAACTATTGAAACCAAAACTCCCAAATTCAATCCCAACCTTTCTTTTGTGGTCATAAACCTTGTGTCAAAATTGCATAGATTTCTATTAACTTAAACTAAAGTTATAGTGCGAAAACCAAGAAAATGCTTATTTGGGCCCTTTTTGGCCACTAATTCCTAAAATGTTGGGACCAAAACTCCCAAAATCAATACCAGCCTTCCTTTTATGGTCATAAACCTTGTGTTAAATTTTCATAGATTTCTATTCACTTTTACTAAAGTTAGAGTGCGAAAACTAAAAGTATTCGGACGACGACGACGACGATGACGACGACGACGCCAACGTGATAGCAATATACGACGAAATTTTTTTCAAAATTTGCGGTCGTATAAAAATTTCTTGCTATTTCACAATATTGTGCAATTAGATATTTCTTGCTTACTATTCTGGACAAAGAAAGATAACTCTAATAAAAAAAATTTGCTATTGCACAATGTTGTGCAAATAGATATTTCTTGCTTACTATTCTGGACAAAGAAAGATAACTCTAATTAAAAAAAAATTGCTATTGCACAATATTGTGCAATTAGATATTTATTGCTATTGCGCAATACTGTGCAATTAAAAAGATTTGCTATTGCACAATACTGTGCAATTGAAGATTTCTTGCTATTGCTCAATACTGTGCAATGGAAAATTTCTTGCTATTGCACAATACTTAATATAATAATTTTAGATCCTGATTTGGACCAACTTGAAAACTGGGCCCATAATCAAAAATCTAAGTACATGTTTGGATTCAGCATATCAAAGAACCACAAGAATTCAATTTTGTTAAAATCAAACTTAGTTTAATTTGGACCCTTTGGCCTTTAATGTAGACCAATTTGAAAACAGGACCAAAAATTAAGAATCTACATACACAGTTAGATTTGGCATATCAAAGAACCCCATTTATTCAATTTTTGATGAAATCAAACAAAGTTTGGTTTTGGACCCCGATTTGGACCAACTTGAAAACTGGGCCAATAATAAAAATCTAATTACATTTTTAGATTCAGCATATCAAAGAACCCCAAGGATTCAATTTTTGTCAAAATCAAACTTAGTTTAATTTTTGACCCTTTGGACCTTAATGAAGACCAATTTGAAAACAGGACCAAAACTTAAGAATCTACATACACAGTTAGATTCAGCATATCAAAGAACCCCAATTATTCAATTCTTGATGAAATCAAACAAAGTTTAATTTTGGTCCCTTTGGGCCCCTTATTCCTAAACTGTTAGGACCAAAACTCCCAAAATCAACACAAACCTTCCTTTTATGCTCATAAACCTTGTGTTTAAATTTCACAGATTTCTATTTACTTATATTAAAGTTATGGTGCGAAAACCAAGAAAATGCTTATTTGGACCCCTTTTTGGCCCCTAATTCCTATACTATTAGAATCAAAACTCCCAAAATCAATCCCAACCTTCCTTTTGTGGTCATAAACCTTGTGTCAAAATTTCATAGATTTCTATTTACTTTTACTAAAGTTACTGTGCGAAAAACAAGAAAATGCTTATTTGGGCCCTTTTTGGCCCCTAATTCCTAAAATATTGGGATCAAAACTCCCAAAATCAATCCCAACCTTCCTTTTGTGGTCATAAACCTTGTGTTAAAATTTCATAGATTTCTATTCACTTTTACTTAAGTTAGAGTACGAAAACTAAAAGTATTCGGACGACGACGACGCAGACGACGATGATGCCAACGTGACAGCAATATACGATGAAAATTTTTCAAATTTTGCGGTCGTATAAAAACTTAACTTTGACCACTGAACCATGAAAATGAAGTCAAGGTCAGATAACACCTGCCAGTTGGAAAAGTACACCTTACAATAATTTTCTACACCATACAGCAATTATAGAAGTCCTACTGCTAATAGTATCTGATATATGAACTTGAGCATCAAAACTTAACCTTGTTCACTGATCCATGAAATGAGGTTGAGGTCAAATAAAAACTGTTTGATGGGCATGAGGACCTTACAAGGTATGCAAATACTGAATATACTTTTACTCATAATAAGAAATCAACATTAAAAAAAAATGTCCATTTTTTTCCCAAAGAGTCACTGAACCATGAAAATGATGGCAATGGACATCTGACAGACATAAATTTTGAAACATGAGGCATTTCATACAAAGTATGACGCATCCAGGTCTTCCATCTTTTAAAATATAAAGATAGATAAAGAGGTTATCTAATGCCACCGCCCCTGCAACACTTTCTCGAGCTTTCTGCAACAAAAGTCACAGGCTTGACAAAAACACTTCTAGTATGAATTGTAACAGGCTTAACATGTTTGAATGGTTTTACACTAGTAATTTTGGGTTCCTTTATAGCTTGTTGTTTGGTGTGAGCCAAGGCTTTGTGTTGAAGGCCGTACATTGACCTATAATGGTTTACTTTTATAATTGTTATTTGGATGGAGAGTTGTCTCATTGGCACTCACACCACATCTTCCAATATATTATAACAATATGATTGATTGCTGCTACCTAACACCACTTTCAGCATAATTGACTTAAATGTAGCAGTCAGTTTTTTAAAATAAGTCCAAGTATGAGTTTTGCTCATTGTTATAGGCTGCACAGTGACCTATAGTTTTTAATTTGTGTCATTTTGGTCTCTTGTGGAGAGTTGTCTCATTTGCAATCATTCCACATCTTCTTTTTTATAAGAAGTTTGAACCAACATCCAACCTTCAGCAGAAGAACTGACAATATGACTTTGGAAAATAAAAAACAAAACATTTTTGCATTTATTTGTTTATTTACTTTATATGAGGTATATCAACAAAGAACAATAGCTTTAACTTCATCTCATTACCCTCAAGGCAAATAACGTGTTTTACAAAATTAACATATTCAAAATTTTAATCACAATCTGTGTGCAATAATAACAATGAAATCTTTGTGCTCCTCATTCCATAATAATCAATGTCTGAATAAGTAAAGAATTTAAGTCTTCATTTCAGATAAAGTATTATGGTGATGATCATAGGTAGCCTTAAATCTAAACAACACAATTATATAGTAAATTTTTGCATAATCAATTGGCAACAAGTGAGGGACTGCTATGTCAGCCTTTCACATCATGGACAAAGAAAGTGTTATCATTATCTCCAACTTTATACAGCCTTTAATCAAACATGGCATCCATATATGGCACTTTCAAAACTAATTTATTGACCAATACTAATTTTGTCAGTTAGAATGGAAGAAAATAAAATGATCTTGTTAGTTAAGTTTGCACTCCTAGATTAAACATTTTCAAATAAATTTACACCTTTCTAGAAGATTTTAATATAAAAAGGTAAAATAAAACGTTTTTTCGCAGTGAAATTTTATTCAGTATTAAGACATGCTTTTGAAAATATTTTTGTTTTAAAATATTCATGTCATCAATGAAAATATGTTCTTTCTGCCCCATAAGCAAGTAATGTTGAATTTATTATTTTATTGCTATCTATGTTAGTAGGCTAAGGGCACATTCTGTTTTCCAGTTAATGCTTCCTTTTGTTAAGTATATTAAGTTAAAGAACTTGATCTTTGTTATCGAAAAAAACTTTCAGAGGGCAACCTGCAGCATCAGATTTAGAAGGGGCCTAGGCCACCTCTTTTCTGTGAAAAATTTGGTTGATTATTTATGGAATCATTGAAGAATGACAGGAGTGGCCCCCTGTTAAGCGATCATTTGGCCCTTATTTGTGAAAAATTGTAGATTTCGCCACTGACCTGTATGTATCAATCAAAGATTCAATACTAAAATGAGCATATAATTGTAATTTTTCTCCTACCTGGAGCACTCATCTTTGATCAAGAAAAAACACAAATAGCCTGATCACATGATCTGATATGAAATATAAATACTGTGTACATAACAGCACCATTATCAATGGATGTTAAATAAGATTATTATAATTACTATACTATAATCAAAATAAATACAATGCTGACAATAAACGGCTTACATATAAACCTTCATAACATTTTAACATGAATACATTGATGTGTTCATGCTGACCAACACATCTGTTGTCTATTCACATAATATGGTTTAAGACAAAGTTAACATAGATATAGGAAGATGTGGTATGAGTGCCAATGAGACAACTCGCCATCCAAATAACAATTTATAGAAGTAAACCATTATAGGTCAATGTACAGTATATGCATTTTTTGAAGTACATTATCCAAGATACATTGAAGTCTTATAATAACCTACTAATATTTATATATTATGCAGATGATATAACAGATCAATGTCATACAGATAAAAAGATAAGATATAAGTTAATTTGATTTGCTCATATAGTTTAATTATTCTGGATAAAATATTGCACAATTCATAAATTTTTCATTCCATTGTTTAGGGTACTAAAGTTTTCACATAAATTTCAATGTTTAAAGTTTATAAGAATAACTGAGTCTATTTTATATGTACAAGTTAAAAAAAAGTTCTTTATGTTGATATGTTATCAAAGTATGATCATACTGACTCCTAAAAGAGAATTTACTTGTTTCTGAATACTATGTTTCATATCAATATATTAAATGGTCTGGTCCTTGAAAACAGATAATAATTTGTTTTCCTCCATGTGGAACCAATTTTTGTGGATTGATGAAAATTTGAACTTTCATGGCTATTAAATAAAATTTGTGGTTTTGCAAAAGTCTGAATACAAGCATATGGGAATTTGTAATTTGATGAACATCAAAATTTGTAGCTTAACTGTACAAACAAAATTAATGAAAATTAGATTCCAACAATAAATACTGAATTCACAGTTTATCCTTTCATTCTAACTCTCTATGGAAATGTTGTTGATATGAAATTAAATAAATAAAGTTAATAATTTAATTATTATATAAGTAATTCAAATTTCTGAAGAGGCAATTAACACAAGGACATTATAGGTATGAATGAACACAAAACACTGGTATAAACTGAACACAAAAAAGCATGAGGAAAAAAATCAGCCTTTTTAATATTAAAAAACAAAAAAAAACTATGATATGTGTAAATAATCATTTGTTTTAACTTTCAAAAGCAGAAACAAAATCTTCACTCCAAGCTGTTAACACTGCAAACCCAAGAATTAAATCTCTAACAATGCAATCAAGTCCAAAATCAGATCTTATTATTTGGTCCAAAATATAACATAATATAAACATTAATCTAAAAAATCCAAAAGTCCAAAGTTATAACAATGTGGAAGTCAATAAACAAATTCGCCAACACTGTATAGTCACAAACAGTATTGTGGTAACCATGGTAACAGTGATCATTATGACATATATATAACTGCATATATCATATGTAAGATGATGATAAAAAAAATATGTATTACGAGATCATTTCACATCCAATTTATCCAAAGAACGCCTTAAAAGTCACAGTTTTATTTTATCCATGTCCAAAACATGAAACAAGCATTTATATTCATTTCACAAAAATCCAGATCTTTTCTGTTATAAATAATCCAATTACTCTGCAGTTATTTAGTTGACAACACTTGCATCTAGACTTATATTTACTCCTGTATAGATAAAAAGACTAATAACTTTACAAAATGACTGCATATAAATTTTTTTCAGAAAAAAATGTTGTATATAAAAAAGCAAAATTTACAATTCAGAACTTAAGAAACAACCTGGTTTAACCTTATCTAAATATTCAGATCTATCATTTACGAATAAAAGTGTTCAGAAATACAATTTTTCAGATTTTTTTTCTTGATGCAAATAACAATATGATAACAAACAGATAAAACATGTAAAGCAAAAATATATGATATGTATTATTATTGTATCCTTACAAATATATCATTTGCATAAAATGGCAACAATAAACCAACACGAAATGCACTATTAAAGCCATACAATATAAGCACACAATGTTAGCTTCATAGCAAGCACAGTCATAATTCCATATAATACATTCTAGCACAATCCATCAGTGTAAAAAATAGGTCTAACAAAAATCATTTACAATGTTGGTTTGAATTATGAGCAAATTTATAGCTAGGTGCATAACAATTATTTTTTTTCAATTTCTCTATTTATCCAACCTGAATAGATGTGTGTAAAAGCTCATTGATCTTCATTTGTTTTGTTTCAAATATAAAATGATTACTCAAAAACAAATAAAGATCTGCTTTATTACTAATTGATGGAAATCAATCAAAAATTGGAACAAAAAAAAAAACACTTCACACAAATTTATGGCAAATGTTTCTTTGATTCATGATCCTTACAAAATTATAAAAAAGTAATTTATGCATATTCATATTTTTAAAGGCACATGCACTGCTATCATCAGAGAATTACTTATAATTATTTTAATGAATACAAAAATCATGCTTGGCAACATGTTGTAACTGATTGTTCAGATAAAGGACCAAGTATCCACTTAAAAGAATATGGAGCACAAAAATCTAAATTATGTTGTGTTACAAAATGTATTTTAATGTTCAGATCTATAAAACTATCCCTTTTGTTTAATTTTTCATCACTGGGGAAACAATCTATGCAGTTATGAAGTTACTTCTCAAGCTAGAAGCACAGAATAATTATAACTTTCAAGATTTCATCCTTATCTTTTCAAAGTTTAAGTTATATGTAAACATTCACTCTATAACCGGTGGTTTTACAATACATTATCATCAAGACAATAGCTTTTTATCTGTCCGTATTTTAAAATGCTAAATCTAAAACATTTACACACAATATATAAACCAGCGCTCCATTCTGAAAAATTTCCCTTGATAAAATAACAAGGCAACTACTTGACAATCACATGGCAAAAAAATCGCTGAGATGAATTCAATAATATACTATTTTAAACTTTTATAAAGACTTACTTAAGGGCTAAAACCAATGAAAAAGTGTAATTTTTCCCACAATAATTAGTGAACAACTATTTTTTGAAGAAAAAAACCAATTAAAAATAGTCCTGTAAATTTCACAAATTTTGTATATATCTTTAATTGTCTAACTTCTTCTTAACATTTCATCTATTTATTTGTAGTCAAGCAATGTTACATTATAAACATTTCTCCAGCAACTTGTTAAAATTTAAGGTCAAAATGCACTGACTTTTTATCTATGTCATCGACAGAAAATAGTGGAATTTTACATTGTACCCAAATCTAAAATTATTTGGAACAGTTTAAAAGTTGCAGAATGGAGAAAAAAATAATACATTGTCACAAATTACAAAGTTATTGGACCTCATATGAAAAAAGGATACAAATACTTAGTATAACATCACATTCTACTTTTTTTAATCTTTGTTCATATAAATTAATATTTTGGGATAATGTATAATTATTACAGTATGCAAAACTCATATGCCAATGTTTATTAAAATCAAACTGCATCTTTGTGAAAGACAATTTATAACAATAACAAATTTGTTAATGTTGCAATTAATATGTTGCAAAGTTCAACCACAATGTAATATAATAATAACAATATCACAGTTAACATGGTAACAAAAATGGTTTTAAGATACACATCAAATTTCTTCAGTCTTAAAATCAATTCCATATTCAAGATCTCCCCTATCTAACTTAGTATTACATATGCGGACTTAATGTTGTAAAGATGATCTAAAATTAGATTTAATTTACTTTATTTGAAAACTGGCCTCCCTGAAGTTACACAATTTGAAAAATTTACTAATCTTTCTGAGATTTTTGGTCTTTTGAAAATATCAATGAAAAAAAAAATATTAAAAAAATTCAGGATCAATGGAAATTTTTTAATGATGATGTATTTTAAATAATTCAATAAATAAAAATTGATAACAGGCTAAATCATTCTTGTGAAAATACATGGTTTTGTACAAAAAATCAGCCCAATTCATAAAATGCTCATTATTACATAGAAATGCTTCACCATCATTCTGTATTGAGATTTCCTGGGCTGGGTTTTCTTTACTGTAATTTGAAAATACCACATGAATCTTTGATTAGACAAATGCAGGATTCACAGACCATTTTCCCTTGGATGAGATTTTGGTATACATTAGATTTGAATTCCATATGACCATCACATGGTAGCTAAAGCTTCAGGACAATGTGTTATGACTTTAGCTACAAGTTTGTCAATGTACACCTTCATATCTTTCTTGTCATTCTTTAAGGCTAAAAGTAGAGAAAATTAAATATGCATTAGCTAAAAGTAGAGAAATTTAAATATGCATTAGCTAAAAGTAGAGAAATTTAAATATACATTAGCTCACAAAATCAAGATTTGTATGTGTGTGAACTTTCCATTATTTTAAAGATTTTTCAATTTTTTCTAAAATCCAAGTAGTTCAATTATCACCGTACCATTTCAGTATAAAAACATACATTTTTTTTTAATCTAGAAAAAGACTTAGAAATCAGACCACTAAAAATACATTTTACAGAATTATGCATAGATATTTCTATTTACACTTCAGAAAAGAACATTAAATAGTGGATATATATAGATAATGAGGCAATAAAATGTTCATTTATATATGTAATTTGCATAATCAATTTTACCACTACAATTCTAATTTCAACAACCATTGACAACAGTTAGTTTTCTTATATTCTAAAACCAATGAAGCATTACAAATCTATTTCTAAACGTAAACCATAACATTAAAGTTAAATCAGATAGAGCATTGTAATATATTGATGAATATGTTCTATTTTGTGTGACATTTTTATTATTTTTCACATATGTTACCTATACACATGATACATCACTTTGATAGTTTGACATAATATGACATAAAGCGTTATAAAGAAGTAAGCATTACTGTCAAATAAAAATAATTTTTAACAACTGAAAATTCTGAGAGATCAATAACAATGTACTCTAGTTATTATCACAGAAATAAACTTCTTTGTGTCATTTTTTCAAAAAAAGACAGTTCATAAATTCTGTAACTATGTAGTTTTGTACTTATCCATTTATTTGTAACATATACAAGATAAACATTTTTATTAAACATAACCATTTTTTTTGTGATTGCACTCAGAGGTGGATTAAGGGGGGGGCTTATTTGGAAAAAAAATTGGTTGCTTATATAGGGAATCACTGAAGCGTCACGTGACTGGAGCCTCTGAGGCAGTCAGTGGGCCCCAACTTATGAAAATTTCTGGATTTGCCACTGGCACTAAGTGGTAACTCCTTCTACCGAAACTGACCTCTGACAGTTTAAGCTCCTCTGTTGAGTCCTGTAATATTCATATTTTGGCTTTTGCAACTTTTGATCTTTTTGTACCTAATACAAGTGTTTTTTTGTTTTGCTTGGTATTTACTCAGGTGGTTGAAATGTGAAACAGGTGTTTACAGAAATCTACCATTGCTTGTTTTGTTTTGCTTGGTATTTACACACATAATTATCAGCTTGAAAAATGAAATGTGATGTATACAGTTATGATTTTATCTACTTATATTTACTTTCAATTTCTTCTTTTAGTACATCTATTTGTTCATTTTCCTTTTTTAAACGAGCAATTTCTGCTTGTAGGGACTCCATATTTACTTGTGGAACTACTGCTTGTACTGTAAAAATATAAGAAACGATTCAACTACCGGTATATAAGAATTTTAATATCAAAAGTCTGGAATTGATTTGTTTCAAATTTGCCTGAATTTTGTAATTAAACTTCCTTTGTCAAGAGTCCATATATCCGATACTTAAAAATCATACTTTTTATCAGGAACTTACCCTTTCAGCGCCCTGAACTACAGTTTTCATAATTGGTCTTATGCAATACTTCAGTCATAAATGTGTACATGATGATATACAAATGTATATAAATTAAAATTTAAAGTGTGTTCTATATATGGTATATGCAGGCTTTAAACTTGTACAACTACAATGTACCTAACAAAAATATTTCACCTGATGATAATTTAGCCCCAAAAAAATTGTTCAGATTATAGAGTTTCTCTTATTATTTGCTTGAAATGTATGAACAAGTTTTTTATCTCTTCAACATGTTCAATTAAATTTCCTACCTGGACCTTTAGACTGGAACAAGGCATGACCTTCACTTGCCCTTCTGATATGTTTGAGAAAAGTTTTCTTTGACTTGACATCTGAATCATTATTGCCATCACCATCCGGTAATGTGACCTAAAATATACAAAACAGAGTATTTATTGCTGATGTTGCTTACAGGAAAATCTTCTATTTTAGAGATGCAGTCAGTTTAAAGAATTTAAAAATTTAATGTGTATTATCAATGACCAGATGACTGCTCAACATAAATCAAGTGAAATGATAAACCCTTCTGTAAGTTCTGTAACAATTCATGCGCTGAGTCCATTGAAACATAGAAACATTATTTACATTGTTAAATGATTTTCAACTTGAAATGCAACATATTCTTTTAAAGAAATAAAAAAGACAAGAAGGCCTGGGCTGCAGGTATTTGAAGATTTGTCAAATGAAGGTAAATTAATATTAACAACATAATTAAGGAACTTCTTCTGACATACAATTAAGAATAATTTACCAAATATAGAATCATATTCAAAACAGTGTGGCTGTGGCCATTGATTAACGACATAAATCATTTCATTGACTGGGACAGATTATGTGAACCTTTGTCTGTAACGACCACTAGTACTGCTCACTATATGTATGTGTTAAAGACACTTAAACTGTGGGGTCACCAAAGGTTTGCAACATCTAAATGAAGTTATTCGAAAAATTAATCAGGAACAACATGATGTTATGATTTATATCAATAATATAAATCAAAACATAAAGGTTATTCCTGATTAATTTTTCAAATTATTTTATTATTGAAGGTGTTAAGAACCTTTGGTTACCCCACAGTTTAAATTCTATAATAAGTAAGTAGTGAGCAGTGGTCATTACAAACAAAGTTCACCTAATCTGTCCCAGTCAATGGGATAATTTAGGTCGTCAATCAATAGCCACAGCCACACTGTTTTGAATATGATTCTAAATACATTCCAGGGTTCACCTTATTGCCTAAAATTATGTTCAATCATCAGATAAAATTTCAGGAAATTAGCTTAATGCCAGAAAATTTCAGGCCATAGCCTAATGCCTAGGCGTTAGCTTATGCCTAGGACAATGTAGGATTAAAGCTTAATGTCTAATTTCACTTATTGCCACTAACATATATACATGTAGGTATATAGAAACAGGTTTTTTGACAGTCTTGAGGAAATATATGACAAATATGTCAAATCTTAACACTGTATACCACTCAGAGTAATTGTGATCTAATGTCATTTTATGTAATCACAAGCTTAAAATGATGAAAATAAGTCAGTTAGCATTCAAAGTTTCAAAGACTTTTTGGGGTATATCCTGTATTACTAATGTATATAGAGGGAAGAACCACAAATTTGCGAAAGCAAATTTACAGATCTAACATTGTTGGGTTGATGTTTAGACGAGTTGTGTATATATATATATATATACAGGGTTCCTACATGTACAAAGGCCTCACTTGGCATATGCTCATTTTCCCAGCTGTTTCCTTTTTTTAAAATTCAAATTGGCAAGTGATTAACATTGGAAACTTCATGTTTTATTATTTTACCTCCCAGATTGGCATATTGGTGAACCTTAATATTTAACCTGAATACTTGATCTGAATGTCTAAAATATTTATTTGGACTTTACAATGAAAATCAGATAATGTTTACAATCATTTGACAATTGAATTTACTTAAACTATCCATTTACATGTATCATCAATATCATGTATATCATGTATATCATTCTGTTAAAATTAGGTTACATGTACTTACGCTCATTTTCTGTTTTGGTGACCTTGGTACTTTAGGTGAGGGTGGAACGGTTACATTATTACTAAGTTCTTCATCACCTATAGAGAATCTTGTGTTAGAACTACACGAATCACTTTCAGACACTGAGGGTGTCGCGGGAGCATTTGGATCCACATAAGTAAAACCATTTTTCAATGTTCCTATCCCTCCCGACTCAGTTTCTAGAATAATATCACCTATTCCTGCCGTGGAAGGTTTAATCTTTAAGAAGATTCTTGAAGAAGATTCAAACTCTACATAGTCAGCGTGATCCACCTCACAGATTAATAACTCCATTATATCAGCCTTAGATAAACCTAGATTCTTCCCTTCAATTGTGACTCTTGTTCCTCCATCAATTAATGCCTCTGATGGGGTGACACTATGAATTATGGGTAATTTTCCAGCATTATTTAATCCTGATCCAATACTGCTGGCACGACCATTACTTAAATTTGAAACATTCTTATCCTCATCATCCTGTGTCGGACTCCTTGCGAATGAAAACAAGTCATGTATAGACTTTGAAAACTTTTTGTTTAATGTTTGTAAAGCCGTACTACCCCTTCGTTTTTCATGTTTATGTCTCATAATCGGAGATGATGTCATACCATTTCTATGTTTATCATATACATTTGGAGTACTCGTACGTTTGGGTGTACTTGAATTCGGAAAAAATGAAGGTCTATACTTTGACACAAAGCACTGGTAAATAAGTTCTCCTTTGGGACTAGGACATTTTTTATGGGATTGTAATGGCTGCTTCATCTGCCTGCCTGGTGGTCCTAACAACGTTGCTACAGGAATATTGATTTGACCTAGGATGTCTTCTTTTTCTGTCACTATAAGGAATACTTGGTCTGCAACATTGTTCACTTGTCTACAAAAAGTAATCATAATATAACATCTTTTTATAGTCATGCAACATGTGGAATCAAAATGTTAATGACCTTAATATTTCTGTAATATTTGCTACTGAATATTGAACATCAATCAATCAAGCACACAAATAAAACAAACAGTATACCAAACTGTGAGTTTACAAGAAATCAGGATTGTTTGACTGTCTATCATAAGATTACTTGTTGCTTTTCATCACAAGTCAAATAGAAGAGAGGAGAAAATACTCACACTTGCCCTTTGGCCCAAGTGAGATAAATAGAGTTCAACAATGCAAATCATTTAGTCTATGCTTGGTGAATAGCCAAAATAGAAAATATTGTGAAAAAGCCAATTAATGTTTTTCAAGGAATTCTTCTTTCTGTAGTTCATTTTTTTCTCTCTCGAAAAAGATGTAGTGGTAACTTTTTTTGAGATTTTATATAATTTGTGCAGTATGAGTCTGTGTCTCTGTCAATATGTTTACTTTATGGATTTTGATTGTTTCTTCCTTTATCTTTCCTTCCAAATTGAAAGTCTTACTTTACATAGTGATGCATATAACTCAGAAAAGTAATTATGAGACAATAAAAAACAAAAATGTGTCCCTAGTACACAGATGCCCCATCCACACTATAATTTTTCTATGTTCAGTGGACTGTGAAAATAGTATAAAATCCTTAATTAGGCATTAAAATTAGAAAGATCATATCATAGGGAACATGTTTACTAAGTTTCAAGTTGATTGGACTTCAACTTCATCAAAAACTACCTCGACCAAAAACTTAAACATGAAGCGGGACGAACGGACAGACAGATGAAGAAACGGACGCACAGACCAGACAACATAATGCCCATAAATGGGGCATAAAAAATCATTCAACAGCATTCTTTTAAGGCAAGTTGTTATTCAGGGGGGCAAGAGAGTTTCACATGTTCAGGCAAGTTTAAGTCAAACAAATAAATCCAAACACAGAAATACAATCATTTAAAAAAAATCCTTGTAAGGTAAATAGTTTTAATCATTCCCTAAGCCATAACACACCAGACATTGTATATCATGTATATCATACAAATATCTAATCAGATGTAAAACATGCATTAATATAGGACTGAATCTGTAACGATATAAATAAGATATTTTGATGTTTGTCTTGAGGGTATGTTTCAATACACGTTCATTGATACCTATATCCTGATAGTATCAATGGAGTCCAATCATCTATACATATACCCCTGAAGGTACTAGGAACTTATCCTATATCATGTACAGTATGTCACATGATGACATACCCACCAAATATGTGCTTACATCAAAAATTGTCAAAGAATATTAAGATTTAATCTGTAATGAACTGGGTTAGAATTTCATACAATTTCACGGAAGTGTACTTAAATTATTGGTAGCCTTAGGCTGTTGTCTGCTCTTAAATCAGGTTTGTGTCTCTTTAACACATTCCCTGTTTTCAATTTTATTTAATTATTGTTTTTACATGAAAATATTATTCAGTAATCATAACTTTATTCTATACCAAGTTTGAGGAAAGAATTTTTTTTTATATATAAATGAGGCTGTTCGTTGCCTTGTTTGAATTATTTTACATTGTCATATCAGGGCCTTTTATAGCTGTCTATGGGGTATGTGCTTTGCTCATTGTTAAAGGCCATACGGTGTCAACCTATAGTTGTTTAATAATGTCTGTGTCATTTTGGTATCTTGTTGACGGTTGTCTCATTGGCAATCATACCACATCTTCTTTTTTATAAATACATGTTTTATATCTATGTAAACCTACATGACAGATTCCTCGTTCCATTCTGGACATCCTCCAGGATCTTTTACAACACATGTTCTGTACTTTCTATTACCTACACCAAATATCACAGAAAACTTGTGGCGACCTGAAAATAAAATAAACATGTAAAATGTAATTACTGTTTTATACAGTACATGTATCATGAAAATAAAATAGAACATGTAAAATGTAATTACTGTTTTATACAGTATCATGAAAATAAAATAGAACATGTAAAATGTAGTTCATGTTGTATACAGTACATGTATCATGAAAATAAAATAGAACATGTAAAATGTAATTACTGTTTTATACAGTTTCATTTTTTTTTTTTACATATTCATAAAATATTTTTTTGATTTCTAGTAGTGATTTTTATCATTTTTTTTTAACAACCAATAATGTATGAAATAAAACTTTTCATACATATCTATTATGTTTATAAAAAGAAATTTTTAATTGATATCACTAATTAATATGATGTATTACATACCTTGCTTCTTTCCTTGAAGCCCTTTTCCAGCAACCACTGTAAAATATAAAACAAAATTCAATTAAATATTTTTTCATACTTAAAACTAAACTTTGAAATTATGTGTACCTTTTAGTATTCATTGTATTAGTCAAAATATTTTAGGGAAAAAAAAGAAACAAAAGAGGACATAAAAAATGTTAAAATAAAACCAACATTACCATCATACATTTGTTATATATGTCTGCATGTACATCATTTCTGAATTATCTCATATATTTTTAAATCACAGAAGTTCTGTAACTATGTGAAACATAACATCAAAATGTTATGGAGGATTATTTTTTTAACTTTGTCTAATGTATTTTCTTTCTTTGAAAATCAATAATGGTGGCTCTCCAGGCATATGCATAGCCATATATGTCTGTAAATTGACAGAATGAAAAACAACCTTACCAATAATAGTAATTTCATCTGGTTCCGTGGCAGACATTTTACCACTGTTTCCATCTATTGTACCTTCATTTTTAACCTGAAATGTATAAATCTAATGATGAAAACAAATGCTGGGCAATTTTTCAGTGTAGAATTTGTATTATCTTTTAAAATTTTGTTTTATTCTTAATACATGTTTACATGTCAGCATGTAGTAATATACATGAATTCAAATAACAAGGAAATAACGTTAATTCTTACCATATGTACATGCGGTATATGTACATGTACATATGTTGAACCCTTTTGTCTGTGATGGTATCAGTTACAGTTAATTTTCTTATAATTATAATACTGATGTAACAATGCAAAATATAATTTTTGATAAAAACAACTTCATCCTCAATAACTTGTGAATATTAGCTACTTATATCATTTCTAAGTAATATAACCCGATAAGGTAAGTACTACAGATTATAAACTGACAACAGCATTGACTGGTTGATAAATAAACTTCCTTCACCATGTTCATTGATGTATCAATTTCAAGTTTATCACATATGTAAAGTTTGTACATATCTGTGTTGTGATTCAGCATCACATTAAAATAGGAAGAGTAAATTGATCGAAAGTGATAACATTACTTAAATTAATGTGAGGATTTTCCCATAATAAGAAAGCTGTTAAATTATTTCAGTGTCTGATATACAAAATATGCATTTGTCAAATTAACACTAGATAATTATAATAACCAGTGCAAGGCTCAGACATAAAAGTCTATACCTTTAAATTTTTACAGTTATGGTGTACATTCAATCTGAGAATTTCAATAAGTGTTTATTTATAAATTGTTTTGGTACAAGGCTACTTCTGTATTTCAGAATTTTTTTACTACAGGAAATCCCAAAACAGAATTTTCTTCGACTGCTTTAAACAATAAAAATAGCTACAGTTTGCAGGAAATTGAAACAATCCATCTTTATTTGTACAATAAAATAATTTCAGAAGTGATTTTTTAACTCACAAAAAACAAAACAATGTGAAACAAACTTTGACCATAGAAAGAAATTTTTATTTCACCCATTTAGGGATGAGGAAGGCAGTTTACCAGGGCCTTAAATCAACTAAACTAAAGCAATAACTTGAAATTAAATAATTTTGGTATTGTTTCCGAAAGAAGCTCAGTGGAGGATCCAGAACATTTCATAAAAGGGTGGGGTGGGGGCTGACTGACTGACCTAAGGAGGGGGAGTTCTATATAATCAACATTTTTTTCCCTACAAAATGTAGCCCCTCCCCCCTTTGATTCACATATGAAGCTAGAATGGTACACAATAATATGTGACCTATTAACACTATACCTGTACATGTATGTGATGTGAAGAACTTAATACTAGTTCATGCCTGACAAAGTCAGTTGATCAAAAGTTTACATTATTATTTCTCTTACCAAAACCAACAGTGAGAATAAAACACCACCTCCATTTAACTTTTTACAAAAAAAACTTTTGCAACTTTTGTAACACTTTACTATCTGACTATTGGTAATACATGTTTAAATTGTTCAGTAATTTACATTTTCATCATTTACATGATTTAGAAACTATTAAGTATGCACATTAATATCACAACTAATAATTTTTTAGGGAAATAAATATTAATGTCTTTAATTTGAAGGAAATGAATATTAACTCTTTAATTTGAAGGAAATGAATATTAACTCTTTAATTTTAAGGAAATGAATATAAACTCTTTAATTTTAAGGAAATGAATCATCATTAGACTTGTTAACATCATACAGTCATCACTTTAGCATTATAGCAAACACTTTTCTAGCATCTCATCCTGGTGTGGAATATTTCCAAAAGAACAATTACATTTTTGTGTACATGCATTCAATATATCTCATGTACTGTGATAGAGGATGAATTTTAACTTAGAGTATCACCAATAAATTTAACATTATTAATGATCACTGTAAATTTTTAGGTCAGGGTCAGATGTACCCAGCCAGAGGCAGTCATACAAACATGTAAACCTTTAAATCATGTTAAAAAAGATAGTTCACGACTATAGATTTAAAAAAAATACAACAGTGTTAACAATTGAATATCCTGCTAAATAAACAGGGTAATTTAACTGTTCATTGTCATAAATATCAACAGGAATTACCTGCTTTATTTGAATGGGGTCAAATTATTTCATAATTCAATGCCAGAATCATTCTCTGTAAATTATCTTTATTGATGTCCAAATTGGACTTTTTTAACACTTTTTAAACACTTGGGAACACTTGGCTTTTAGATTTACATACACTTTGTTAGAATACATTGATAGATAATTGTAAATTCTAAAACATTCCTTCAAACACTTTGAGTACACTCTCGTGGTAAAATATGAATGTATTGTTAGGGCTGTTCCTATTGTACTCCCACGTCAAATGTATTTTAATGAATGAGCTACCCGACGTCATAGAACAACCACGTCAGAATATAAGCATTTTACGGGAAAATACACGCTTGTGAAACCGAAAATCATCATAACAAGAAAACGTAAACAAATGATGCTAAAATGTGATATAAGCCATTTTGTTTTAAACACATAAAACATATAAGTAAATTATCATTAGATTCATCCACAACTATCTAAATACATTATTGTAAATAGTTTAAGCATGTCACTAATTCAGACAGTTTGTTCCTTTCTTTTACGCCAATTGAATAGTGCGTTCATTTATGGGAACAGCAAATATCAGCCTCCACCTAGAGCGCTTTGATCCAAAAGAATAGCCCTATTTGTCCTATTAGAATCAAAATAATTCATGGGTAAAATATTTGTCATAAAGGGCCAACCCGTGGTAAAATCACGATATATTCAAGCCCCCATGAATTATTTCTTAATTAAGAAATGATTATTAGACACACCAATTTTTATTTACAACATGTACAGAAAAAAATGTTTGTGGTCGTACAAAATGTATATTGCTATGACGTTGGCCTCTTCATCTGAAGAAACATTGGTTTTCGCACTATAACTTTAGTTTAAGTACATGTGTACAATGTAAATAGAAATCTATGAAATTTAAACACAAGGTTTATGACCACAAAAGGAAGGTTGGGATTGATTTTGGGAGTTTTAGTCCCAACAGTTTAGGAATTAGGGGCCAAAAAAGGGCCCAAATAAGATTTTTTCTTGATTTTCGCACAATAACTTTAGTATAAGTAAATAGAAATCTATGAAATTTAGACACAAGGTTTATGAACACAAAAGGAAGGTTGGGATTGATTTGGGGAGTTTTGGTACCAACAGTTTAGGAATTAGGGTGCCCAAATAAGCATTTTTCTTGGTTTTTGCACCATAACAGTTAATTACGTGTACTTTAATATAATTGTAAATAGAAATCTATGAAATTTAAACACAAGGTTTATGACCATAAAAGAAAGGTTGGGATTGATTGATTTTGGGAGTTTTGGTCCCAAACTACCAACAGTTTTGGAATGAGGGGCCCAAAGGGTGCAAATTAAACTTTGTTTGATTTCATCAAAAATTGAATAATTGAGGTTCTTTGATATGCTGAATCTAACTATGTATGTAGGTTCTTACCTTTTGGTCCCGTTTTCAAATTGGTCTACATTAAGTTTTAGTTTGATTTTTTTTTAACAAAAATTGAATTCTTGGGGTTCTTTGATACATGCTGAATCTAAACATGTAATTAAATTTTTACTTGATAGCTTCTTCCATCATAACAAAAGACTTCTCAGCGTCCTAACATTTCCTTGGTGTTAGGAAGCCATGGATCATTTGTGGTGTAATGTAAGATATAAAGTGAAACATCTCCATTCATCCCAAAAGGGAGTTTACACAAAATATTCCACTGCACAGCTCTGGAAAGATGGCTCAAATATTGGAGTAATTTAGGTACACACATGTATACAGTACTAACAGATTTGTAGATCTTAAATTCCATTTGTCAGTACCAACTTATAGCTCCTTAATATACAAACGGGTTTATGTCTGATGGGCCCATGTTAATACACAGGTACTTGAATGTGGCTAAATTTATCATCACATGCCTGTAACCCAATAGCGTTGGAATAAATGGTCAATATGATTACAGATTTATTTTTTATATTACATTTATTGCATAACGTTTATGTTCACATTCCGTAAATATGTTCATCAATCACCTGTGTTTTATGACATTTTTTACGTTAAAAATCATAATAAGTTTAACCTTACTTAAATTGCTGCACTCTAAGTGAGATGACAAGAGAATACACAAACACTAAAAGCTGTTTCTTCGATGAAAATTGTGTAAAAAAATAGTAATATTTACTTTACTTTGTCTATCGTTACCTTTCAGTTCCTTTTTCGTCACACCTGTCAGAATTTACACGACCTCTTGTAAAACAGAATTATATTGGATAAAATGAAAATATCGGCCAATCAAATGATATGTTCTATTTGTTGTTCGGATTCCGATTTTGTATATTATTGTTTTGACGTCAGAGGTTAAAACCATTTATATGATACCTTTTTAACTTTTAAAGATTTCAGTCAGAAATTTTTAATCTGTATATATTAACATTTAAAACTTATGATAGAAGTTTTAAAATAACGTTTCATGGAATACTTTTAAAATGGATTATATTGTGCCGTGTAACATTCTATATTGATATTTGTGCCCGTGTAAATAAGCCAATTAATTAATTCTTATAATCCGTTTGGATGTGCTCCTCATTAGCAGGAGGAAGATACAGAAAAGAAGAAGAAGAAGAAGGTTATAGGGTCAATTAACTGACAGAGAAAAGAGGGGGAGGGGTCGTGAGGAGGGGTTGAGAAGTGGTGATGTATTCACTACTAAAATAATAATAATTATTGTATAATATAAAACAAACAAGGTGATTCTTTTGAGAAAATTTTATAATTTGATGGGGAGCTAGAAATCTATAATTTGATTTTTATGATGTTTCTATACTAATGAGGGGGAGGACAGGGGGGTACCCTTCTCCCTTCTCCCACCCCTCTTCTCCTTTCTCCTACCCCGTTCTCCTTTCTCCCATTAGAATATAACATCTCCGTTGAGATATTTTTTCTTGAAATATTAGATAATTTTTTAAAAGGAGAGATATTTTATTTTTTCTCATTTCTCCAACTTTTTCTCCTTTTTCCCAGCCTTCCTCTCCTTTCTCCTACCCCTTTCTCCTTTCTCCAACCCCTTTCTCCTTTCTCGTACCCCTTTCTCCCTGTCTCCCTTACTCCTGTCCCCCCCTCACCAATGTCAAGACAGAGACATATAATACTGGTCAAGCTTTCCTGGCCACAATTCTCATCCTGCAATTCTCTTTCTACAAAGCTATCCTGCAATTTGTCAATCTGCAATTGCATTTGGAAAACTACACAGCGACATTTTTTTCCCCCCCGAGTTTAAAATCATAGTTTGTACTTTTTTGTTCGAAAATAAGATTTATATCAAAGATTTTTATATCCCATTAATTAATTCTAACTTTAATTTGTAGATTTCTAACTCATATTAACGATTTTGTAATTAGCATTTAAAAATCATGATGACGATTTATCTTGACCGTGAAGTATTATCTGTCAAGTCCAGGATGTGATTCAGTCACGTATAAATTACACATGTTTAACCCACATTTGCGATTTTTTAAACTCACATTAACGACTAAAAATAAATAGAAATATGATGTATAATAAAATTTTCTCATGATATACCCTATAATAAGTAGCTACTGGACCGTACTACAGTGGGAGGGGAATGAATATCTGGGGTAAGCATTCCGAAAGGCTAAAAATGTCGTCCGAAACATTGAAATTAAGCAAAATTGGATCAAATACGCATTCGGGACACTCACTTTTCAACCCATTCTCCCTGTATAGTTCTAGTACATAGCAAGGCGTTATAAACGCTGTCAGGCTATCGTATAGCTGTTATGTAGTACTACAACGTGATGGTAAAGAATTTCTAGGGTAAGCATTCTTGTAGGCCGATAATTACGTCCGTAACACGAATAAAAAAAGTCTTTGATATAAAAAAAAAAAAAAAAAAAAACCATTCGGGTCACCTACTTGTCCAACCCATTGCCTCGACAGTTCTGTACGGCTAGGGATCATATACTTTGCTTTGATAAAGAACTATCGGATAGTATTGCAGCGGGAGGGTACATAATTTCTGGGTTAAGCTTTCCTAAAGGCCAAAAATGTCGTCTGAAACATGGAAATAAATGCAAATTCGATAAAGTACGCATTTAGGACACCTTCCGACCCTTTATCTCTGTAGTTCTTTATAGATAGGGATTATAGACGCTGCCCTGACGCGAAGCTATTGGGTAGTACTACAGCATGAGGGTTAAGAATTTCTGGGGAAAGCATTCTTTAAGTCCGAAAACTTCGTGCGTAACACGGATTTTTTTTTATAAAATACGCATTCGGGTCACCCACTTGTCCAACCCATTGCCTCGACAATTCTGTATGGCTAGGGATCATAGACTCTTTCCAACAAGTAGGTACTACAGCGGCAGGGTACATAATTTCTGGGGTAAGCATTCATGTGTTAATTGATATTTATAAGCCGGCACACGTTCTGTAAAAACATGTTTTGTTTATTAGTTGCAATATTATTATTCCTTACCAAGGACCGTCACGGCCGTATATCGATATTTTGACTTTGTGTTTTTTTTTTATTATCTATTGACACAGAGTTGAGCCTTCAGTAGTATAGCCTCAGCGGATATATATATATGCTTTACTAAAAACGATATACAGTATAAACAGAGACCCGACAGAATATACCAATTTAGTAAAAATACCCTTTTTCACAGAGGATTCAATTATAGCGTCTACCGTCGATAGTTTTATAATATAGAATAAAGAAACATTGACATTACACTAAACTTGGACGTACGTGCAAACGGTTTGGGAGAGGACGTCTCTAATGTTGTTATAACTTGTGTCCAATCCCTTTTGCTACTTTTGCAAATAAAATATGTTTAATCTTAAACGGTTTCAATGCATGCACTGGTATTTCATTTAATGAAATAAATCAAAATCTTTTGATTTCAGTGTATGACTGATTGTATAGACATGGGTGTTGTAATGTGAACTGGATGTATAGAGTTGACGAGGGCAAATATCAAATGTCATACTAGTGTCAAAATTATGTCCACACTCATAATTCAAGCTTTTCAAACAAGTAAACTATTTTTTTTTAATAAACATATTTTGTTCCAGGCTAGGAGATGCTTATAATCTTTACAAACAAGTGTATACGAGAAACATTTTTTAGGTGTCGGTCCTATGCAAGTCAGGAGCTTTTTATTCGGCGTGTTTACTTCATGTTGTTTGCTGTCTGCAATAACTTAAACCATTTTTGTTTTTGTTTTTTATCATTTGTAAAACTGTTGGTTTCTTGTATTTTGCCATGATGGGCCTTTTCGCCAAAAAATGGTTCTTTATAAGTATTTTACTATATACTTTTAACTTCCTTTTCTTCTTCTTTTTTGAAGGACCGATCAGCAGTTGACTGGACCAAATCTACCAAGGAACTCACTCAGTTATAACTCATCGCATTGAATAAGTTAACATACATTTTTTACCTATCTGTGTCTTCTCACTGACTTATCCCGTAGATACCATCTAAATAACCAGAGGAGATCTACCTTGACATACATCTGGATTTGAAAATAAATGTCCGTTTTAAAATAACAGACAAATTTGACGAGTGTTTGTGGCATGACATGTATAATAAATTCAAAATCCTCATAAAATCTTATTTACTTACCTCTTCCTGGATCGGGAATTTCCACAGTTCACTCTTCATTCCTCTCCTCTTTCGAACACGTAACTTTAATCTACACCACATTGTTCCGGGAGTATACACCATTTAACTTTGACATATAGTCTTGTACCAAATTATTCTATTACTTGTCGACATGTCTCCTTCATCATGTTTGTATTTACATCAAAACATTTATATACGATTTACATAAAAACATTTATATCATGACGATTTACCTCTATAGATACATGTTTGTCCTTTTATGCAACATTTCAAACAACACATTATCTATCGTAATGACGAAGAAGTGAGTTAGGAGTGCGTTTTTTCGTTAAATTTCGTTAATTTTTATTTTTTATGTAAATTTTGATGTCATCATTAAATTGTTGTTATTACATGTAATTGTCATGCATTTGACCCTCTTATGGGTTGAATTTGTGCTTTGATAAAAATAAAAAAAATCAGGATCTTTATTTCCTTTATTATACAATTTTTTAGGTACTATATTCCTTTAAGTGAATTTCCTCCGAAACTTCACACATCGATATCAATATGTCAGTTTGGTGCAAGATCGGGTGTCAGTAGATGCGACTCTGCCCTCAACAACCCTAAAATTTTATCAACATTAAAGAGATAGATAGTTATCAATACTAGTATATAGATAACTGATCTTCTCTGGTAGTAAGACCCATGCATGCTGAAGGGTATATATATATATGTCCTTTCGGAATTTTGGGCTTCAATGCTCTTTATCATTGCACCTTTGGCCATTTAACTTGTCACTTATGAGACATAACTTTGTAGATGGAAATCGCGTCTGGCGTACACAATTATAAGCTTACAGTATATCTTATGAAATTATTTTAGCTTTGCAGGATGTATAAAAACGACGAGCAGCATATTCTAATGTTATCGTTTCGATTGACAGATTATCGAAGCACTTGGCAATGAGTCGAGCTCGATAGAACATGTACCAATCCAATACAGATGAGATATCAACCTAAACAGTACAAACACAGAGTCACACTGACATGCAATCCAAAAAACAATCCACATTCATTAGTATATTTAAATGCAGAAAATACTGTACTGGCAAGAATTGTGTTTCTATGTAATAACTCAAGCGCTTTGAGAGAGGAGAGCTGCAAAATAGAAGTAGATGTGCATCATATATATAAATCTCACAAACCATGTTTAACTCCGTCGCATATTTGCACCTATCCGAATATGGTAACATCTGGCCTTTGATAGTATTGTATGTTTTTTTTTAATTTTGGTTTAGAGTTTAGTGTTGTTTATTTTCTATGAAAAAGTACAGAGGTTACATTCTGCAAGCGCTTATGTGTAAAGTACGAATGCCAATCTAAGCTCATAACAGAATAACGTTATCAGAGATATATATTATATTTTAGTGTTGTCAACGGTTAACCGGTTAATCGGTCGAACGACCGAAAACCGAATACCAAAAACGCTAACCGGTTAACCGGACTTTTTTTCAATTTCGATAGATTTGTTAAAAATCTAAGCTCATAACAGAATAAAGTTATCAGATATATATATATTATATTTTAAGTCTGAGATTGGAAACAAAGGAAAGATAATCATGAGATAAAAAATAGAAATATACTCCTCAATAAAAGTATAAGACGAAGAGACAATAATGTAGATAAAAAGAGAGCTGAATAAAAAGTACACAAATTATTTCTCAGAAAATGATATTGGACAGCAAAAAGCTAAATACACCGTGTGTAATCTCAAGTATAGTTCGGACTAATAAGCAGTTCCTTATTCACTTTATGATATATAATATTGCCAATATGTCTACTAACATCTTAGATCAAGAACAATACTGTTAGAATATACAGATTAAAAGGTTTATTTTGATGCATAATTTTGTCCCCTGGATCAACTCCAGATACTTTAGCTTCCAAATTACGTGCCTTTCTTTACTTATTTGTTTAATAAACTATTGATCAACCTGCTGGAAGTTGTTTTTTTATTGTGTTTAATTTAAAAGTTTTATTTAGGAGGGATTAGTGAACCCAAAAAATGGGGGGGGGGGGGGGGGGTTAAAAAAAGGTGAACAACTTGTTTGAAAAGTCGGACGTCTGGGCTCTGGTGTTGTTTGTTGACAACTTGTTGTTTGTCTTCCTTTGTACATGTATATCTAAACTTATTTTTTCTTCTGAGTAGTTGGTGAATTGAGCTGTTTCTCGTACTTGTCTAGTATTTTTTGCTGATTCTGGTTATTCTTTAACTTTTTTGTATGTATATAAACTCATCAAAGATACCAGGACTAAATTTTGTATATACTCCAGACGCGCGTTTCGTCTATACAAAAGACTCATCTGTGACGCTCGAATCCAAAAATATTAAAAAAGCCAAATAAAGTACGAAGTTGAGGAGCATTGAGGACCAAAATTCCTAAAAGTTTTGCCAAATCTTGTATGTATTTTTATTTCGTAGTCAGCACTGTGACAAAGTTAGAATTACCCGCACTGCTGTAATATTTGATTTTTCGTTGTGCTGTTGAAGGGATTTTAAAGACGGGGTTATTAGTGTTCTGTGGGTTAAAATTACACATGCAACTTTACAAAATAACCATGAATAGTAAGTACGACCTTCACTCGTGTCTGCCAATATAATTTTGAACCAGATTCAAATTCATTATAATACGGTATTATTATGACGCACAATTTTAATGATCTATCAGACAAATCGATCTTATATTTATATGTTTGCAGTCAATTAAAACCTGTTCATAAAAGGGATCAATTACATGTTCTGTATTTTGTCACTTGCGTAATATTAACACATATTTGGTGTACAAATAGTACACTATTTTAGTCACTGAATTAATGAAGAAAGTTTCACTATGCCGGTAAGTAAGTATAATAAGTTATCTCCCGTTGTTCACGTTACAATGAGCTATCTTATTCTCTAATTTTTGTTTACAAAATTGTAAAGTTAATAAGATTTCAATTTATTATTATGCAATAAAACAAAATAAGATTTCAATTTATTATTATGCAATTAAACAAATACAATTAAATTTTTTCAATCTATTTCGCAGATTCATTTTTATTTGTTGGCAAAGATTCACTAACTTTTGACATTTTAAGAAATTTAACAATATTATTAAAGCTTGTGAAATTTCATATTACGTTGATAACATACATGGTGCATGCAAAGAACCAAACACCGAAAATCCTTTCTTTCTATTCGGGAAAATGCATGTCACCAGCAGCATGTCACCATGTCACGAACCGACCAAAAACCGAGCCACATATCTTGCTAAATGACGATTTTCACCAATCAAACGGAACAAATTTAAAAAACGGGCAAAATTCACATAACATATGTTTTTTTTAATTTTTTTTATTTTGAAGCAGTTCAAGTGATATAAATATATATATATATATATCGAGAGTACTGAATACGTAAAAATAAAACGAATGAAAGGATATAAAATGTGTACAACTTGAAGTGCAATGCCGATATTCAAATGTAAAAAATTCCCACATAACCTTATCTGAAATATATCTTTAAGGTAGTTTTCATATGAGACAAACATTTCACGAAGAAGCAGGACAATAACAAATAATCATGGAACACACATTTTTGTTGGCATGCTTGCGTGAAGTGCCAATTTGGCCGAGTGCCTTTTCAATACAACTATACAACATTCGACCGTTTTACTTACTGTTACATATCAAAATGTGTCAACTACGGTTTTATTCTTATTTTATACACTGAAAAAAATTAGTATTTAATAATTCTTTAATACTTGTCCATTGTTGAATTAACAATGAGGCATTCAAAGGATTTTAATTAGATTGAATCAGAATGCCTTTACCATGCACCAAGTACTTTAACACATTTATTATACATGTACATGTATTTAAGAAATTATGACTTATAAAAAAATACTTCTCAATTAAATATAATTATACTCGATACAAAGCACTTTAATTGAAAACCAAGAACCATGAATTCCCCTTTCTAGACCTCTAAAATGAGTTTATTAGTGTATATTGATATCCTAAGTGAAATATTTAATACTAATTATGACTACATAAGGAAAGTTTAAACATTTAGTATTATATCTAAGGATTACACGATGGATATGCAGGTTTGTCGACCTTTTTAGTTCATACATATAATTAAGATTTATATATTTTGTTGAATATTTTTTGTTGTTGAAAAATATAATATGTAGTTGTCAATGTCTACTCTAATTCTGTGGAATACACAATGGTACATCAGTGATTGAGATGACTAAGTTTGAATATGAAAGTTTCAGTTTGGATTTCAATCTTTTTCTGAAACCTTAATCTCAAATGTCTGCTTTTATAATTGTATGTGCAGATGGAACTGTCTATCTTATTTTCAACTTAATTACGTATGTTTTCCCCAAAGATACCAGCTACATAGTAGGATACAAATGATTGAACTGAGTGTTCGTTGTTGTCAAACATTTTAATTATAAAGTAAACTATATACCACTTTGACTAGCAAATAAGCAGTTCGTGAAACTTGTAATACCAATCCTCCGAAATTAACATGAGCATTATTTTCAATAAGTGCTAGCTGTGAAGATGAATAATAACCAACCTCGATCAGTCCCCGAGGTCACCATCTCCATGTTGTCAACAACAGTATGTCCCTGAATATTGCTTTCTACTCAGAAATCAACAAGACTTTGTGTAAGCCCGGGACGATACAATCTTCTAAGTAACCATTACTAGTCAACAACTGTCAAAAGCAGAGGGTACCAATTTCCATGCAGTCAAAAATTATCAGCCACAAGTGTACCCTTTACTCAGTGATCAACAGTTGTCAGTCTCCAAGTGTTTTATTTACCCAAGAGTCAACAGTTGTCAGTCCCAAAGTGTTCCATTTCATCCCAGTTGACAACAATTGTCAGTCATCAAGTGTTCCATTTCATTTCACTCCAGTTGTCAACAATTGTCAGTCCCCATGTGTTCCATTTCACCCCAGTTGTCAACAATTGTCAGTCCCCATGTGTTCCATTTCACTCCAGCTGTCAACAATTGTCAGTCCCCATATGTTCCATTTCACCTTAGTTGTTAACAATTGTCAGTCCCCATATGTACCATTTCACTCGAGTTGTCAACAATTGTCAGTCCCCATGTGTTCTATTTCACTCCAGTTGTCACTAATTGTCAGTCCCCATGTGTTCTATTTCACCCCAGTTGTCAACAATTGTCAGTCCCCACGTGTTCCATTTCACCACAGTTGTCAACAATTATCAGTCTCCAAGTGTTCCATTTCACCCTAGTTGTCAACAATTATCAGACCCCAAGTGTGCCATCCCCACTCCCCACCCCAGTTGTCAAAATTTGTCAGTTTCCAAGTGTTCCATTTACCTTGGTAAACAAAATTTGTCAGTCTCACAGGATAACTTAGACTCAGTGGTCCATTGTTAGGGTTTTAAATAAATAAATAAATAAATAATCTTTATTTCAAGAGGATGATCCCATTAGTTAAAACTAATCTTCCTGAGAGTCCTCAAAATAATAATAACATCGTTATAAGTACAAACAGTATAATAAAGTTATATTATACACAATATACAATTGTATTGAAATAATAATGAAAATGCATATTAATTTGCACAATTGATGAAAAATTTGTAACATTTTGTTTTAAAAGATACAATTGTATCACTCATTTTGATTTCATTTGGTAAACTGTTCCATATTTGAGAACCTGAATATGTAAATGTTTTCTTTAAAAAAAATGTTTTTGGTTTTGGAAGATTTAATAGTTTTTCATCAGCTGAACGTAAGTTATAGTTTTGATTATTAGTAAAATGAAAATTTTCTTCTAAATAGTTAGGAACCATGCCATTAACTGATTTAAATACAAGTATTGCCTTTTGGTATTGAATTCGTTTTTCCACATTTAACCAGTGTAAACTTTTAAACAATAAACTGGATGATGTCATTATGTCAGCTTCTACAATTACCCTAGCAGATTTCTTTAATAATTTATTAAGTTTATTTATTCCACTTTCACAACAACTTCCCCATATATTGCAACAATAATCAAATAATGGCAGAATATAAGCATTAAAATAGATGATACGTAAATGCATAGGTAAATATTTTCTTATCTTTTGTAATAAGTTGATTCTATTTGATATAGTAATTGACATTTTATCTATTTGCTGATTCCAATTTAAGTTTTTGTCAATATATAAACCAAGTAGTTTTTCACAATCTACATTTTCTATTTGTTCATTTGAAATATTTATATCTAAACTGTTTCCAGTTAAACAAAGCCTTTGTTTTGAACCAATAATCATTGATTTACACTTTTTGGCATTTAATTTCATACAATTTTGCAAACACCAGTTTTCAATAACATGAATATCATTTTGAAGGTTAGAAGCTATCTGAATTACATCATTACCTCTACAATGTAATGTAGAATCATCTGCATATAAATCTATTAATGAATGTTCTATATTAAGTGGTAAATCATTGATATATAAAATAAATAACAGAGGGCCCAGGATAGAACCTTGTGGTACACCAGTTTTTATGCATTTAGTATTAGACATGACGTTATTGACCTTAACTTGTTGACTTCGTTCAAACAAGTATGACTTAAACCAGTCTAGTGTACTATTTGAAACATTATAATATTCAAGTTTTTTCAATAAAATTATATGATTAACCAGATCAAAAGCTTTCTTTAAATCTAAAAATATAACTCCGTTTATCTCTCCATTATCTATATTTGCTTACCATTCATCTACTAATTTAGTAAGTGCAGTAGTACACGAATGCTTATGTCTGAAACCTGACTGTGTAGTATTAAGAAGGTCATTGCTATTTAAAAATATATACAAACTATTAGCTATATGTCGTTCTATGATTTTAGAGAGACAAGGCAAAACTGCTATTGGTCTATAATTATCAGGATTACAGGCAATGCCGCATCGCCACTTTTAAAAATTGGGCATACTCTTGCAGTTTTTAAAATACTTGGAAATTTACCACATTTGACACTTAGATTAAATATATATGTCAAAGCTGGTGCTATGACATCGCTGCACATACTCAAAATATTTGGTCCGACATCATCTAAACCAGTTGCTTTCGACTTGTCAAGTTTTTTTAAATACATATTTACATCTAAAATACTCATTTCTGGTATAATGAATTTTTCACTACCCCTTTGTAACTTTGATTTTACAAATTTATTGAGTGCATCAAAATTGGCACCATCATCACTATTACATAATTTGTTATCAACTAAACCTTCAGCAATATTTGTGAAATGCAAATTAAATGTATTTGCTATATCAACATCATTTTGAATTACATTATTTTTATATTCTAAATGCGTGATATTATTATGTATTTTTTTAGGATTAAGACTTTTGACATACTTCCAAATAGTTTTACTATCTTTACAATTTGAAATAGCATTTTGAAAATATTTTTTCTTTGCCTGTTCTACTAAAAATGTAACCTTATTACGCCAAATCTTATAATTATATATATCATTAATTCTGTGAAAATGATCTCTTTGGTGTCTAGCGCTATTTATATCAGAAGTCCACCACTCTGGTTGTTGGATATTTTTTACCCTTTTAATTTTCTTAGGAGCATGTTTCTCTAGAGTGCTTAGAAATAGATTGTACCAATAATTAGCTGCTTCATCAACATCTCCAATCGATTCAATGAGATGAAAAGGAGTATTTGTTAAATTTTCAATAAATTTATTTTTATCAAATTGTTTAAATGATCTATATTCTATGGACAAGTGCTCCATTTTTGATATTTTTGGGTTAAGTTTTCTTGTTACACAAACATGATAATGATCACTGACAGCATAACTAGGCACATTTACTTCTATAATATGGTCTACATCGGTTGTATATATATGGTCTATGGTAGTTTCACATTTATTTGTTACTCTTGTCGGTTTATGTACAATTTGTTGTAAACCATACAAATTAATACAGTCCTTCCATTTTTGATTTCCGACAACTGTATGATTTATTTGTGAATAGTTTATATTAAAATCTCCTAAGAGTATAATTTCTTTATTTTCTGCAGAAGCTTTATCTATTTCTTTTTCAGCTGAATCAATCCAAGATTGAAATGAGCTTGGTGGACGATAAAAAATGCCTATTAAAATAGAGTTTGTGTTTGGAAATTTAATTTCAATCCATAAAGATTCAATACTACTTATTTCTAAATCAACTCTTCTCTGATGACATACACTATTTCGTATGTACGCAATTACACCTCCGCCATAATTAATAGCGTTTCTATCTTTTCTTTCTATTTTGTAACCTTCAATTTGTAATGTTTCGGTACCAATTTCATCATTTAAAAATGTTTCTACCATACCAAATATATCAAATAATTGTTCATATTTTAATAGAAATTTTATTTCTTCAATTTTTGGTTGTAAATGTTGAATATTTAAAAAACCTAGTTTAAACCCTTTTTTAAATAACCAACTTGCCTCATTATTTGTACTTTTATTTACAGAACTAGGTGTTTTGTTTTTACCCTTTGTATGCCTCTTTTGGGATTTTCTCCATTTATTATTATTACTGTTGTTTATATTATCAATGTCTTTTATACAACAGGAGCATTGTATACTACTACATTTATCACATAACAGATTTAAAATATTATATCTGTTTGAAAAACTAGAACAAGCTAAATGCTACCTATGAACATAATCTGACTTACGTACAGAGTTTGGTGAATGATAGTTAAAAAATGGTGCTCTGTCTACATTTTGTGTATTTAGCTCATTAATGTTTCCCCACGAGTCACGAGAGTTCATATAGAGATCATTACTGTCCTTTACGTTTCTTGGGTTGATTCCTGGATGGTTGAAATTTCTTCTATCTGTTGTATTCAAGTTACTCCGAGATTGATATGTTGGTTTTGTAGGGCTCCTTTTGAAGTTGTTTGTGTAATATTGGTGACTGGAACTTTGATATCTATTTCTGTTTTGTTGGTTGAAATGATGCTGTATTGGTTTTCCTTTGAATACTTTAATTACTTTATTAACATTTGCCACAACAACTTTATGGTTCCATATCTATTCAGATGAATGCCATCTGTGGTGTAAAATGATTTAGCTATATGATTATCTTTGTAGACAAAAGATTCATAATTTGATATGAATTTGACATCATTATAATGACACATTTCTTTTAGGATTGTGTCATATTCGGTGACATCACATCGTATCCTTGGCAAAATTCCAGAAACAATTGGTCGACAGTTTTGACATCTTACATGATTAATGATTTCTTGGAAAATGTCCACAAACTGTTGTACATTCATTTTGCTACTTGCATCGTTGCCACCTACATGGATTATCATTATATTGTATGAACTCAGATCCATACTTCTTATGTCTTCGTATAAATCTAGTACATTTGCACCTCTGTGAACATGAACATCTATATAATCTTTTAATTTAGATGGGTCAATTCCTTTTAGGACTGAACTTCCTGCAATTAAAACTCTACTTCCCGATAATGGAAAGTTTGGTTGGGTATCATACTCAGGATTTTGAGGTTCTTCATTTATATCAGCACTTATTGGCTGTTCTAGTTCATGTGTATGTTCCTGTAATATTGTTTCACATGTTGTTTTTGGAATTGTTTGATCTTCATCTAACATTTGGGTAATTTGGTTACAGAGATTTTCCTCCTCAATAAAGCTTTTTTTGTAATTTAGATGTTTCCAGGTCATAAAGTTTTATTTTATCACTGATGCTTTGTGTTTTTCCTTGTAACATGTTAACTTTTTTTTCCAAATTTTTATTAACATTCTGAATTTCTGCTTCAATGTCTTGCATCTTATCCATTGATTGTTGGTCATGTTGCATGCGCACCTTTGACAAAGCTGTCATGCGGTCATTTAATATTTGAATGCTACTCGCATTTGACAAGTTATTTGCTTGTATAGATATTTCCAATTCGTCCATTTTGTCTTTCAAATTTGTAACAACAGTGGTTAGTTTATCAAATGCTGTAATGAAGTCTTGAATATTTAACTGTGGTAATTTGTTACCAATTTTATCTAAACATGTGCTTCTATCCTCTAAATGAGTCGGATTTATATCTTTAACTTGTGCTTGTATATCATCTGGAGTATATATTGTAGGTATAACTACTGACGAAGTTGACGATTCCCTTTTTGTATTTGCCGATACATCATCTTTTATTGTGTTGTTATTAGGATTTGATATTTGAATGGTACCGGGATTTACTTCTTCTGATTTTTTAACATCTATTACAGAGTTGTTATTGCAATCTTCTTTTCCTTGTTTCTCCATTAAAATGACCTCTTCGAAAATTTTGTTTAGTTCATTTAAATTTACATCTTTTCCGTTTATTTGACATTCCTTCACTTTAACTACTTTTGAAGATCGATTGATATCTTTACCTGGTTTCAAATACAAAATGAAGTCGAGAATAAAATCAAGAATATACGGTAGAGTTATTGCAATGTGACATGGGCGAGTGGAAGTAGTTGATTTCTACAAAAGGTTTTTATTCCCACTTAAGTTTTGTTGTGTCTTTGTTTGGTAATGTAAAGATCTAATCAATAAAAGCCATTTTGGGGATGTTTGAAATTAAAAGCCTTGCTGTGATTTAACGATGGATTTTGTATTTAACAATTTCATAATCAATTTCTATCCTGTAACGCCCAACTAAGTACATATAATATCTCTTCTCATCACAAAAATAACCATAAATTAGATCAAAAGAATAATCATATCTATACGCTGCAATAAAATATGACATAGAAATCATATTTTGTTATGTTCTCAAATTGTTGTACAGGTATAATTTCAAACTGGTTATACAAGGTGTTTCAGAGAAAACCTTCATCAGTAAAAAACGTGGTGCCAAAAGTTCTGAAATCGTTTGACGTTAATACAAATTAGTAGAATTTTGTATGATTTATGTAAAAAGTTAAAAATGATATGAACTTCATCGCAGATGCTATCTTTTTGAAAAAAAAATGACTGTTGTTATTTTACAGTGGTAATTAATTTAGGTGGAATTTTCGTCCTCTAGGAAATATAACTACCCAATATTTTGTATCACAGCACTGCATTTATACACTTTTATCGATTATGGTTTATAAAACTATATTGTTTTACTAGATCAACACTTCCTCATATTAGATGACATAGACTGTTCATATCATATGAGACATTTTTAGCTCTTGCTTTTTTGTTTCCCTGGAAGTTCCAGGTAAAGGTTAATCCAGCATACGGTTTTAAAGTTATCGCTATCAGCATGCTTATTGTTTTGAGATATGACAATTCCGGTTATCCTTAGTGTACTTGTTTGGAAAAAGTGAACTTAATATACAAAATGAACAGCTTATAACCCTACCCCAAAAAGTGAGAACAGACTTCAAATTGAGAATCGGTAGAGATTTGTTATTTTTTCTACAGTTGCTTGGATTACTTTCTTGCACAGTTTTCTGCTAATGCCTAAGAAAAGGTTGCGGTTGTACGGTACGGTTTTACGGTTTTCAGATCACCATATATAAACTTCATTTTCAATATTGCTAAAACTTTTTATTATTTCTATAGAATGGTCAATTTAAAACATCCTAAGAAGTATTAAGTTTGTTATGTCTGAAGTTGTCTAACATGTCAATATCAGTTAAATACGATTAACCATACAATTAAAGAGAAGGTACATTTTGGGGTGAATTAATCTTGTTTAAACAAAAAAAAACCTAAAGATTGGTTAAAGATCTTTTAAAAATAAATATAAGCTGTGACGTAACATTGACAAGATTGATGTCTTATTATGAATTAAATGAGTTGGATTAAATAAATTAAAAAAACAACGTCTGGGTAAAATTATCACAGAGTACATGCATCGCCGATTGTGTTTCGTTATCTCTTTACAAACATATACCTCCAGACAAAGTATGGACTTTAAATCCGATGTATCACACACGAATAGTATCATAGTTACTCTTTGCATGTTATAGTACGTCCAACAACAGTTATCTAATGGGGCACAAATGACCTGTTACAAGGCAAAATGAAAGCCCTCTTTTTACAATTGACAATTTTTATTTTCCACCTGTCATCTTGCTCGACCAACTTAACAGAACCTAGGTTTTGAATTATTGTTCATTTATTCTGGTATTGAATATCCGCGACTTTCTTCCTTGGCTGAATCGTGATCTTGCACAAGGATAATCCTAAAGGACAGCAATATCTAGATATGTCATAAAAATATTTTACTCATGTTTTTTGCATTTTTTTCAGACACCACTGAGGAGTCCTTGCTCATCGGAAGTTTTACCGAGGTCGCCATCCAAAATTCATCCTGACTTATTATATTTAGAACACCGACGAAGAGGTAAGATACCGAATATTTATTTCCTATTTTGTAACTTATCATGTGTGACTCATTCATCACGAGATTATGATCCCAACACATATTTTAATGAGGCAGTGCGGCACCGAAATGACATTAGAAATGGCATGTGATTCTTGAAAAAAAACTCCATCCGACAGACTTGAAACTAAATTTTTGGGGACGCCAAATGAATAAAACGTTAAATATTGACCACCTAAACCAACAAGAATGTAAACATACTTGCAAGTTCAACTTTGAATAAGGAAGTCACACAATTCCATGGTTCCTTTTAATTGAGTAGGACAATCTTAGTTTTTGACGTTTTAACATAAGTTACAAATTAATCGATCGTGATTATGTGTGTTACAAATGACAGTACATATATATACTTTGTTCTGTCAGTTTATATCGTTACAGATTTTGTTATATTGCTGCATTCAATGTAAGATATAATTATCGAACCGACGTACTTGATATTTTCTCGAATTTATTTCGATTTCGTATTTTAATGCTTGTTTGTTCGTGCACCTGCTGGCTTGAAACTGTTTCAATCGTCTGTAGTGCTCTAGATCTCTGTTTTTATTCACATTGTTTAACACTGATGGCTAGGCACTCTCTAGTTATATTGTAAAGTGAAGTGTCTTTAACAAATAGGAGTTCACCACGTATACTCTAAAGAAGCACAAAAGTAACAGAAGTTGACAACATGTGGAGTAGGATCTGCTTACCCTTCCGGAGCACCTGAGATCACCCAAAGTTTTAGTTGGGGTTCGTGTTGCTTAGTCTTTAGTTTTCTATGTTGTTTCTTGTGTACTATCATTTGTCTGTTTGTCTTTTCATGTTTAGCCATGGCGTTGTCAGTTTATTTTCTATCTATGAGTTAGACTCTCTCTCTGGTATCTTTCGTCCCTCTCTTTGACAATGCTTTCATTGGACTCTTTTCTTGGGTTGTTGTTGAATATATCGGAAGCATTTCAATTCAACTCACAATTCAATATTTTATTAACATCTCAACTTTGTACAAAGATATAATATTGTACAAAGATTTAATATATAATATATAAAACAGTATACTTAAACTGATGATTTGCTTTTTATAAATTACCTGAAATTAATTTTTAAAATGATTTTAAAACTTTTGAAAAATCGAACATTAACATTACAATTTAACATTTTTACCTGAATGAAGTTTTAGATAAATAATATTAATTTCAAACAGCTAATTTATGTAATCGTAATATTTCTTTAAAGGACAAGATGAAACAATAGGCGAATGGAAGAGAGGACGAATGCCATCGTTTTCCAGATCAAGAACATTGCCCGTTATAACACAATCAGAACCGTCGTTCCATTCACCGCTATCAGACAGATCAAGAAGTGGAAGATATCAGTTACTGAAACGGAGACCCAAAAGTCCTGTGGATATTAAACCTTACCAGGCAAGAGTATCAGACAGATTAAAGACGCCAGACTTCAACGCACTTGTATTGAAAAACAGACCAATACCACAACTGTTTGACCGTGTAGACGAAAAGGAAGAATTCAAAACTAGAAGCATTCAAGAATGGAAAAACCAAGTGGTCAAGTAAGTATATAAATTGACAATATTAATGAGATGGGTCAAAATTAAATACATCAATAAAAATAACATGAATGGCAGAAAACCTCTCATCGAATTATGGTTTTCTACAAGTTCTAAATAGATTTATGGAAATTAGATTAAAGAATGATATGTAGTGTATTGTCAGTGAGACAACCATACACAGAGACCAAAGGACGATGATGTTACCTTTAGGTGACAGAAGGACCGTAAACAATTGTTTAAAACCAATATAAGCATTCCATGGTAAAACCCATACCATGAAGTGAGCCATAAAAGGCTACAGCATGACAAAATGTTAAAAGTTCAACTTAAAAAAGAAAATCAACGGCCAATTTAGGCTTAAACTAAAGGCTCTAAAGAGCTTGTGTCGCTCACCTTGGTCTATGTGCATACATGTATTAAACAAAGGACACAGATTGATTCATGGCAAAATTGGGTTTTGATGATGGTGATGTGTTTGTAGATCTTACATTACTGAACATTCTTGCTACTTACAATTTTCTCTATAATAAACTTGGCCTTTTAGTTAAACAGAGGAAAATATTTTGTAAAAATTTACAAAAATTTACCAAATTAATGAAATTTGTTAAAATTTAAATATAAAGGGCAATACCTCCTTAAGGGGTCAACTGGCCATTTTGGTCATGTTGACTTATTTGTAGATCCTACAGTACTTTGCTGAACATTATTGCTGTTTACAGTTTATCGCTATCTATAGTAGTCTTCAAGATAATAACCAAAAACGGCAAAATTTCCTTAAAATGACCAATTCATGGGCAGCAACCAAACAACGGGTTGTCCGATTCATCTGAAAATTTGAAGGCAGATAGATGTTGACATGATGAACAATTTTAAGCCTTGTCAGATTTGCTCTAAATGCTTTGGTTTCAGAGTTATAAGCAAAAATCTACATTTTACCCCCTATGTTCTAGTGTTAGCCATGGCGGCCATCTTGGTTGGTTGGCCGGGTGACCGGACACATTTTTAAACTAGGTACCCCAATGAAGTTTGTGGCCAAGTTTGGTTAAATTTGGCCGAGCAGTTTCAGAGGAGAGGATTTTTTGTAGAAGTTAACGACGACGACGTACGGACACCGGACGCCAAGTAATGAGAAAAGCTCACTTGGCCAATTTGGGCCAGTGAGCTAAAAAAAACGCTGAATTGTAGGCTCAGGACTGCGAATGTGCACATGTATGTGAACCCTCGCGTCTTTCCTTACCCTGGACGATGGTGTAACAGCATAAAACCAAAAGATCGACGTAAGCAACTTGACTCATCAGATTGATTCGAAACAAAAGAAGAAAAAAAAAAGGATGTCAGTGTGCTTTAGAGAATTTTGTGTTGATCTTTTGTGATGTCTGTGAAATCAATTACAACTTGTGTACACAGATGTTGTAGACACATTAATTGTTGAGGAGGTTGCCCTCCGAATATCTAATCTTAATGAGCAATATGTTGGTGATATACCCATGCAAGTTCGAATATCTGAAGTCCAGCTATAAACTTTTAAGCGTGAAAATATCCGCAGTTAAAATCGAAATACCGGCATACATAATGAGGCAATGGGTCGAAAGGGTAAATGAGATATGCATCACAGGTCATGCGAACACAAATTTGTTATATAAGTACTATTATAGTGTCAGAGGGAGTTTTGCTTACATGTATGACAGAGTACCACAGCACATCTCTTTATTTCGTACATGTATATCTGTAGTCTGTAGTTAATTCAGATTTTGCATTTATTTATAGTTCATAAAAGCAGTCGCAAAAAGTATGAAGTGCCGTCATATGAACACTGAGAAATCACCTTATCAATGTAATGCATCCATAATTATACCTTTACCAAGAACGATCAAAGCCGAATATTTGAAAGCCAAGATTGTATAAGAACCGGAACAGTTTGAGAACAACAAGTGCTAACAGGCCCGTAACCAGGAATTAACAGTGCTTATTTGTTTTCAAGGGAGAATTCGTCCGAACCCCCCTGGCTACGGGTATGGCTAATCCATCAAGGTCCACATTGTCTGAACATATAATACCAATATCAACTTAAACATGTCTTGACTGAAGGCTTCTTTTTGTAATTAATGTGTAAATCATTTTTTTTGTTTCTGACGTTATGGAAAGCACATGTAATATACATGCAATGTTATTCTTCTCGTAAAAATTGTGCTGACACAGCTATATTGTTAATTCTAAATGTACTCCAGTCAGGTCAGCAGTAAGAACGATTGAAATCACGACACAAGTGCTTCCTTTTCTTGGCTGAAGGGTTCTCAATTAACTGTGTACATTTTTACCCTGTCTCTGATTCAACATGCCCAATAATATCGATTCGATATTATGAAAATGATTTTTATGAATTCAAAACAATCATAATTAGTGATATAAGCATGCAATTAATATAATAAAAATGATTAAAGTAATAAGATATAAACAACACGATAAATAAATAATGAATTGATAATGATTTCTGCAAGTATTGAGAATGGGAAATTGTGTTTTTAAATCTGGCGAAAGAGAGGTTATAATTACTTTATGATGTAATGTAACATCCGTTGTTTTTTGTTACAGAATTGTTCCCAAAAGACCACCGTTTGCAATAGCAATGGACTGGAAAGCTCCACCCGCCGAATGGGATGATAGGGATCCGTTTTTATATTCTCCGAAACCCATGTTCTACAAGAACAAAAAGTTTGTATCTGAACGAGACTTTGTTGTGAATCCAGAATGGGGATCAGAGAAAAAGAAAGTTTCTGTGAATTCACCAGCGTATAGTACATGTGCACTGAGATATGGTTGGTGCTGCTGATATTTTACATTCTTTCACGACTTGATATATATAGGATTCTTCCGAATAATAGTCTTTTTATTGGGATCTTTGATTTGATTTTGATTTTATTGTTATTTAAGATCGAAATTGCTTTGAATATCCACACAGGACCAGAATTTCCAAAAAAAAAAAATGAGAAAATAAATGAGTTTTGTTATAATGCTTTATGAATATTATGAAAACAGATTTGTTACTTTTTGAATTATACTGTAAGTATATGTATAGAGCAACGATGCATAATGCATATTTATATAAGTGGAAGTTTGTAATGTGGATTGGTGGTTAATTGAGTATGACATTTAATTGTTTTTTTTTTCAATAAAAAACTGAAATCAATTTAATGATACATATATATTTGTACAGAAAAAAATCAAATATATATTTATGTCATGATATTTTACACTTGACAACAATTGTAAAAAAAAGTAGTTACATTTAGTTGTCTTTCTTTGGACATTTAACCTTATGTCCCAATTTTTCCCCTTTCTAGTAAGGTAGCAATCATAATTCCGAAAATAGTAACAAATTGTCGCAAACACGCCCCTGATAATTTAGTTCCCCTGCAAAGAAACACGTACAATGGGAGAAACCTTATATTCTGTTTACTTTTCAAGGACATGCAAACTTAGAGGTTAAATCAATACTTTAAAAAAAGTTATTTAGGGAAGTACTCATAGTATACACATAAAAAAATCATAGCTTGAAGTCCAAATACTAAACTGACTAACCTTTAAAAACGTGTGTGTTTCAAAGCAGTTAATATTAACTGCAGACTGAAATTAAACATGTTAAAAAAGCAGAAGATTATAAAATCTTAGAAAAATATATTGAATAACAAAATTTTGTAACACACAAAATGTACACTGTTTTACTTTCTCCATCACGAAACGAAACTTCGAAAATGACTGCTTATGTGAAACAACTTGATGAATTTTAAAAAGATTATTTTGTATATAAATTCTGATCATATTTCTCTGCGCATCACACATGATCGTGTCGTCCTATACTTGCTATCCGACTTTCTCTTTTATGAAGTTACAATGTTAATTTCCTACCATCTATTCTGGTCTACCTAAATTGCTGTACCAGCTTGTTCGATATATCGTACAATTTATTTCGTCATAATATGCACAAAAGCTCTGATCATGAGAAATGGTACATCTCAAATCTATCTTCTGCACAAAGAATATTCGAATAAAATGGAGGGAGAGTATATGGGAACAACTTTGTTCAGATTGATGTTTCAAAACGTATTATATATATAGAATTGACTAAATTCTGTTTTAGCTTACCTAACCTATCGGGTCATATGAGGTATTATCCTGCGTCTTTTTTATCCGTCGATAGACTTTATTATATGAAATGGAAATGGGGAAAGTGTAAACGAGACAACAACCTAACCAAATAATAAAAAAACAATAGCCGAATGTGTATTAAACGAAGCCAGAAAATCAACTGCTGATACACAACTTGTCAATGATTCAACAACTTCTGATTCGCTACTTGTCAGTGATTCGCCAACTTCTGATTCTATTGTCTCAATGATCCACCAACTTCTGACACACGATGTACCAGTGATCCACCAACTTCTGATTAACTACGTGTTAGTGATCCAACAACTTCTAATACAAAACGTGTCAGGGAACCATCAACTTTTGACACAAAACGTGTCAGTAATCCACAAACTTCTGATACACAACGTGTATGTGATCCACCAACTTCTGATACGCAACGTGTATGCGACCCACCAACTGCTGATACACAACTTGTCAATGATTCAACAACTTCTGATTCGCTACTTGTCAGTGATCCACCAATTTCTGATACAAAACGTGTCAGGGATCTATCAACTTCTGATACACAACGTGTCAGTGATCCACCAATTTCTGATACAAAACGTTTCAGTGATCTACCAACTTCTGATACACAACGTGTCAGTGATCCACCAACCTCTGATTCACTACATTTCAATGATCCACCCAATTCTGATACACGACGGGTTGATCCATCAACTTTTGATACATAACGTGTCAGTTACTAAACAACTTCTGATTCACAAACGTGTCAATGATCCACACACTTCTGATACAAATCGTGTCAGGGATCCACCAATTTCTGATTCACTACGTATCAGTGATCCACCAACTTCTGATTTACTACGTGTCAATGATCCACAAACTTTTGATACATAACACATCAGTGATCCACCAAATTTGACACACAACGTGTCGGTGATCCACCAACTTCTGATCCAAAACGTGTCAGAAATCCACCAAATTCTGATACAACACGTGTCAGTAATCCACCAAATACTCATTCACTAAGTGTCAATGATCCACCAATTTCTGATTCACTCCGTGTCAATGAGCCATCAATTTCTGATACATGACGTGTCAGTGATCTACCTACTTCTGATATACAACGTGTCATTGGTTCACTAACTTCTGATATACCACGTGTCAGTGATCAAACAATTGCTGTTCCAAAACGTGACAGTTATTCACCAATTTCTGATTTACTACGTGTCAGTGATCCACCAAATTCTGATACACGACGTGTCAATTGTCAACCAACTTTTGATACACAACATGTCAGTGATCCACCAACTTCTAATCCAAAACATGTCATGTGTCCACAATTTTCTGGTACACTGTCAAAACGTTATTTCCCAGAAAGACCGTCGATATAGACCAGTGCTCTGAAAGATAAAAGTTCTACGCCCTTTTATACATCTATTTTACTCTCTGATTGTAATGTTGACCAACGGCGGATATGTCTTCCTTATTGTTATAATTTTATTAGGAATCGATTCAGTTTTTTTATAACGATTCTCATGCACTAATGCATAAGTTTCTATAAACCAATGCAGAACGTTACTTAAAGTATAGGCCGTCGAGAGTAAACCTAAGTGTCGCTGTCCTTTAGGGATTCACGGTGTGTCACTCATATAAATCTAAGAAATAAAACATTTTCTGTAATAAAAAATGTCACGTTTTATCGTAAAATTTTCATACTTCTTTGAACATTTATTTATAATTTAAGCGTGAAATTAAGTTTTAATCTATTGGATTCCTGCAGGTGTAATTATGATAGATTTACGACGGAAATTATGAAAAATAATAAGAAATAAACACCAGTTTTTCACTTCAACTATTAAAGTATAGCGCACCAGAGAGATCTAACCGGGTCACATTAGGCGTATCTTTTACAAATTTTCCATGTTAATTCAATTTGGGGCTATAAATATTAAATGAAAGAAGAAAAAAGAGGACCAATAATTGACATTATTTAAAAAATGACAATGAAAATTGCAAAGTTTTAAATTGAAGACCTGGAAACATATAAAATGGATTTCGTAACTCATAAGATAATTCAATACTATGAAATATCAGTAATGATATCTTTTAGAGTCGATCTTCATCTTAATTGTTACTAAATGATTTAAGTAACGATGACTATCAATATAACATTTTTGCAGATATTTCAATAGATATAAGAAGATGTGGTATGATGAGTGCCAATAAAACTACTCTACCAAGTATGATTATATAGCATCAACCAATATATGAAAATATAAACTTTAAAAATAAGTTATCTATTAGTATAAAAAAACTCGCAATATAGCATGTATAATTGTAAAGTGAGGCCAAAACTATAGTTCTGTTTTCCGAGTCCCTATCTTCCCCAATTTTGCGTGCCTCCCCTAACATATTTTATAGACATTTTTGGTTAAGCACAGTACAGCCAAGACTATTTTAGGAATCACTGACCAGCCGAATTTTCCTACAGTGTTTTATATAAAATATTTAAAACAAAATAAAATCATTTTACTATTTTCTATGTATATAAGAATATACATTTTTTTTGCGTTATAAGAAAAGAGCATATTATTACCACATTGTATTAAGTCTAAAACGTTATACAAGAGAACCAGTATTTAGTAATGAAGTAAGATGATAGGCCAATATGAATGACTTTTACCTTGGGACATTCATATATATAAAGAACAGTTACAACGGTCCAGTTTCATAGAGATTGGTCCATATGAACTGTACTAAGCACAAAAAGCTACAATAATGGCAAGATTTACTGATCTAAAAGTACTCTCATTACTGGAAATTAGTTTAATTCCCGATTTCAATATTTTTTTCCTCAAACCAGTCTCCCTGCAGTAGTATGATAACAAACATATTCAGTATAGCGCACCATTTCTGATAGCTCTTATTGTGAACGCTTACAACAAAATCTTAAAATTTCGAAGAGGCGAAAGTTTTTGAATATACTCGGAGGTACTGCCGAAAAGGAATGGAACAGTAGTAAAATTGCCTTTAGTGTTTCAATAATTATAGAACAATTATCAACATGGAGAATCAAACAAAACGTATGTGTACCATAAAGTATGTTAGTGCGAAGTACTTATATCTGCAGGTGCGAATTCAGCCATTTAAAAAAGGGGGGTTCCCAACCAAGGACAAAGGGGTGGGGGTTCCAGCTATCCGTCCCCATTCAAATGCATTGATCGGCCAAAAAAAAGGGAGCTTCCAACCCCCGGAACCCTCCTCCTGGATCCGCCAATGATCTGGGAATATGATACTAGTCGCTCATAAGTGGTAAACCTATCCTGACTAGACTAACGAGTGATGTCCCCTGGCTAGTTGACTTCACCATATTTCGACCAGATTTGAAACAGATTTATCAGTCTAATATCCAGACATAGTGGTGTTGTATTAAGATGTAATGTTTATAAACAGACAGGTTTAATTAGTATTGTTGTTGATATGTACACCACCTACGGGAAGAATAATTATTGTTTGTATGTTTAAAGTTCCTATACATATCGTCTATTTCACTGATTTAAAGCCACATAAAAGACAATAAGTCCACAGTAATATCGTCCGCATAGAAAGTGTTGCCTTTTGTTTTGTTTCTAACGTACGTTTTTATGAATGGCTATGTTCATTTTCAGCTGACGTACTTTGTAAATATAACCAAACAACAAAAGTTGCAGCTAACATATGTAAGGTGGGTTGTAATTGGTTTTTTTATGGAAGTTTTTAACGACCTTGACTGACTATACAACCCTTGTACGGTTGTACACACAGTATTTGTTGAAGGGTCCTGACCGAGTTATAAATATATACCCTTCATGTTGTAGTCAATTCAAATGTGGCACCAATATTGATTCTGAGCGTAACACGTGAATTTAATTCAGAACTGCACATCGAACGCACCAAAAACTTTTTAAAGTATATGTTTTACATTAAATATAGATACTAGTAAGTCACATTCAAATATTTTTTTAAAACAAAATACTTATGAAATTGTATTAACAATTCTCAGATATAATGTAAGCATATTACATACATGTATTGATGACATTTTAATGTTCGGAATAAATAATCAATATATTATAGACACACCTGTCATTTTGTAGGACGTAAGGACATATTGATGTGCATGTTTTACAAACTCTCCATATCAATTATGTCTCCAAATGTCACCCAAACCCTCTACTAGTATTCGAATCGGATATATATGATATTCCAAAACTGTTACATGGCTATTTGTTTTGGATCAGGACTGCTGTATAGCGGGTAGATTAATTAGTCGATTTCGGCTGATTTCTACTTTATGGTCGGGTTGTTGTCTCTTTGACACATTCCCCATTTCCATTCTCAATTCTAGTTATACCCAGGAATAAATTCATTAGCCTTATTTAATGTATTCAACTTCGTAAATTATTTCGTCTTTATTTATTTTTTTATTCAAGCGTCACTAACGAAACGCGCTTGATTTTAACGTACAAAATTATAAAGCTGGCAGTGGAAGCATAAACATTTCAAAATTTAGAGATAAAGCAGAGTATTACATTCAAATCCTCGAAAGTGCAACTGGTGGAATGCATCATGATTTTGATGCTCCTCAAGGAATGAATTACTCAATCGGCCTCTATCCCCTTGATATCTTCTCTCTTTTTCTACTCATATAAAACATCGAGATCATCCCGTTAGGAACACATACTATAATATTTTTCCATTTGAAATAAAATTACAAAATATTTCTTTACTTGGAATTTATATTATGAAAGAATTTCTGTTGATTGCCCATATTGCATCTTTACTTCATTACAATTATATATTTCACAAACTGATCTTTAGAATCAAAATATATTTATGATATAAAAAATCGATGTTGACAACAAAATATGATGCAAGGAGTAAGAATACATGGATACATTCATACCCTTTTGAAATGCGGGGACATTGAAAATAATAAATGACCTATAAACCAATTGAACTGAAATTTATAACCTAATTAAGCTTCATTAAAAGTATTTTCCAGTAAGTCTTATATAGTAACTGATTTAAATTATATCCGTGTGGTGCAACGTGGCGTGAACGATTTCCCTATTAAGTATTTTATGTCTGAAATCAATAATTCTTGTCTGTTACATAACCAGTGGTGAATATTCTAGATCATTAAACCATAACCACGCTCTATTTAGAAAAGGTTGAAATATGGAACACCAGTTCACCTTGCTGTTACCTTTAATCAATAAATAATTACTTTGTTTATTTGTATATGAATCACTAGACCAGACATATATGGTTGTTTTTATGTTTATGCGTCGTTTCTTTTTGTAAGACATGTGTGGGTTTCCTTATTTTTTTAACACCGATGAAGGATTGATCTGAGACCATCGCGACGAAATAGTAAACATATTTTGACTGTGCAAGTGGATGTGTCTAAAATCAATTTCAACCGTTGACAGTGGCAGTTGGAATACAGTAAAACAAATGCACTTGTCTCTGAAAAATTACCTATATTCATTGTTTTATTTTGTTCACAGTCAAGTGACGGTGTACTGAAACTATCAAGTGCAATAAATGATAATACACCCGGGCAATGGCGTTTCTGTTGACTGTTTACTGGTTTTATAAATAATTCTCTTGCAAAGTGCAAAGGATAAGATATGTGGTTGGGTTTAAAAATTTATCTGTACGTTGATATCAATATTATTTTATGTATTCATCTATTATGTCACGAATTGTAATATTAATGATGAGACGAAAATAAACTATTTAGTAGTTGTTTTGTATTGTATTGGTTTTATGCAAGCGGGAGGTTTGGCTATCCAGGTTCAACCCACCAATCTTTCCTTAAATGTCCTGTAACAAGTAAGCAGGAATATGTATGTTGGAGTTTGTTTTTTGTTGCACTTCAATGTTCCCGTTACTATACTACACTACTATTGCCTTTATTTAATACTAGAACGACGTTCTGATTAAGCAAAGTAGTATTTTTTATTAATGGTCTCCTTAATGATAATCATAATGAGCATCAACTATTTTTCTTTCTGTCAGGGTCATATTTATTGCTTAGAATCAGCAACCGAAAAATAATACTGTAAAACAACTTATTTTCGCGGATACTTTATTTCGCGTTTAGCCCTTTCAAGTCCATTTCGCGGCAATTTAATTTCGCTATTTTTCATATTAACTTGATGTTGTGAATAAGGAAAGATCCAAGTTTTACATATTCGCACAATTTAAATTCGTGTTATTTTTCTATTCGCGAAAGTCGCGAAAATAAATCGCTCGCGAAAATTAGTTGCTTTACAGTAACATATTCTTTACATATATATATTTATACAAATGAATCAAAGAAATATCAACGAAAGATGTTCCCATAAAAAGAATAGCAAAAACAAGCTAAATACGATTCGCAAATTGCATGTCTTCATTACTGTAAACAGATATAAGAAGAATTTCTGTGACAACACAACTTTCCATAAAATAAAATAAACGTGTTACAAAGTGTTCTTATCCGAAAACATGATGCCAACACAAACTATAGCTATATTGGGAGGTCTCCATCTTACTTGAATGAAATATGTTTGGTTTACATTCAAAACTTTTAATAATTTTAAGATCGAATAAAGTAAAATATATCCGTACCAAGGAAAAAGAAGAATATAAAAAAATATGTGTAGCACTTGTTGAAACAGTACAAAATAAACAGCATTATAATCTAAAATTGTTGCAATTATAAGTAGTGTATACTTTTCTCTTTAAACATGCTATTTTTTCATTATCCTGTCCATGTTAACGCTGGATAAATAACGGGAATTTCCCAATAACTGCCAGCATGTAATTTATTTAATAATAATTAATCCATTTTTATTTATTCAGTGATGTCACTTTAACTAACTACAATTTTCATGTGTTGTTCACGTGTATTTATTTAAGATATTACTTTCAAAATGACATTTATTGCATTTCAAATCTGAGACAGATCCTATTCAATGTTTTACCGCAAAAACCCTTTTGTGTTAAATTGATATGTTATACGCGTGGATTTTAACATAATGCCGATTTCATTAACAGGGAGTTACTCTTACATGGCAACTGCAATTGACGGGTTTTTAACATTGATAAACTACTGTTGCCTCTAATATTTCGTATGAATTTGAGCAACAACTTTTTGATATCCACTGTGCTTTATACAACGTTATCTAAGAACAAAAACTCTAATCTCCCTGTTATCTTTTGATAAAATATCTACAGTTAAGACTTTGACAATTATCAATCAGTTGCCCCTTCTTCATTTGATGTATATTGACAATGGTTCATACTTATAACGTATAAGTGTTTATTGTCATTAGGGTCTTGATAATCTAAACGTTTGTATTCCCTAACGTAACTTTTACACGCCTTTTGTTTATAACACAGCTTAGGTCCGAGAACACAATTAATTCGTAGTGCATTTCTTTTAGAACATAAATGAAAATAAAAAAAATCCCACCTGCGCTTTCTCAAAGAAACTTTTACAGTGTGTTGTACTACTTTTGGGACAAATTATATCAAATTTATAGAAAAATTCATCGTCTCTAACTCAAAATATGGACAATTTTATGTTTAGGGCGTCTTGAAATCTTTTGACAGCTTCCGAAGTGCTCATTTTCAACCTTTTTCAGCTGGACCAAATCACTACTTTCCTTTAAAATTCTGGACCCAAATTTTTTTACAGTGTAATTTCATCCCCCTTCTTGCAATTTGAGGCAGTGAACATGGAGAAATAAATTTGGAAGGGGTATAAAAATTAATGGCAAGTAACCCACTGTCAACACTAGGGACTATATTTGTGAACAACGAAAATCAAGGGACGACAATGGTGGTCTCGGACCAGATACGAATATCCGTTTTAGGAAGGGACACATTATTATTTGTCATATCAACTACTCACTGACTTTTTTTCATCGAAATGCTTTTTTTAGTGGGCAAACTATGTACTTTTAAAGATAAGGGAACACATTGGTATTATCATTTGATAAATATTTCTGTTACAAAAATATATAAAGTAAAATAAAAAAAAATCTGAGATCCAGGGCAAGTTTAAAACGGAATATTTATCAAATGGCAAAATCAAAAGCTCAAACACATCAAACGAATATACAACAACTATCATATTTCCGTCTTGGAACAGATATTTTCTTCAGTAGAAAAAGGTGCATTAAACCTGGTTTTATAGCAAGCTAAACCTCTCACTTGTATGCCAGTCACATAAAATTTGATTATATTGACAGCGATTTGTTAACAATTAAATATATATTATTGAAGTCATTTCACTGAATAATAAGATCATTCCGAATAAACTCGAAATAAACGATGCAAAATAAAGGCGAACGACACCAATGGTACAATCAAAATTCATAATTAGAAAATAATCTGACAACACTAGTGAAAAAAAAGACACAGAGACAAATACAACAGATACAATTAAAGTTACCTTATATTTTTATTAATTATCCGTTGTTAATTATATTTAGAAATTGCCAATGGAGGGTTGAGAACTAGTCTTTGTTGACCCTACCTGTATTTTTCAAAACCTTTCGAATGTTGAGTCATCACTGCCCTTCTACTATTAGATAAATGTTTTGATTCTATGGTCATTAATGAGTTTTTTGGACGAAAGGCGCGTCTGGCGTACAGATTTACTTATGATAGATACCAAGATTGATATTGTGTACAATAGACTACTTATATTTGTATCTATGATGAGTTTATTTCCATCTCTATGTAGCAGCTTTTAAATTGCACTTGCATATGGCGTATATCTCTCATAGTTGATACGACATTCCAGACGTTTTGTTTTCGATCCCGATTTCTTGCAAAAGGTTAACTGTTTACTTTGAAGTTATTGTTTAAGGGTTCCAAGCGGAAAAGTTAAATACTATCCATTCGAAAGTCTTATATACGCTCATGTGATTTAATTTGATGAAATATCTGAGTCAAAAATATCCACGGATAATTTCTATATGCCATAAACACAATCCCGTCATATTTCCCGCGATTTTGACATTGCAGAATGGTCAACGGATTTATACTTGCATTAACAAACGATAGGTTCCACACGAGGAGCAGCCACTGCTTATCCTTTTTGAAGACCTGATTTAATCTCGGTTTTGGTAGAATTATTAATCTTTTATTGTTTTATAGCTTGTAAATATTTGTCTTTTATTTGCTTTGAATTAAGGTGTTGTAAGAAGTTCTATTTTCGATAGACCCTTGCTATTCTTTTTTCATTTCGGTTGTTTATAGGATAATGTAGTAAAACTTACATAACAACATTTTCTTCAGTATCTATTTCTTTCTTTGAACATAACCTAAGCCCCTGCTTGTCTATGTAATGCATGTGTGTGGTATCATGCACTTTAAAACTTTCTTGACTGATTATAAAATCGATTTTGGGGCAGAATAAAGCTGTTTTTATTTGGCTTGCTTTTTATTACTTTTTATCACACCATAAAACAAACATAAAATTCTTGCATGGATGCACAATATTATAGCTGCAAGCTAGTGCAGTTTTGATTGTATTCTCTTTACTTTCATGCACTTTAGTGAAACTACTATTTTTGGTAAATTATGCACACAAAACACGCACGTATTATATTACAGAGTCGAATGTTTGTCGGATGATTAGAGTTCGTCGGGTACGTTATAACATTTTTGTAATTAAAGAAACTGTAAAATGCACACCGAGGTAACATAAATGTTTATTAATCATATTTAAACATGAAATTAAAATGAAAAATCAGGAACGTGTTCATAAAATGCTATATAATTACAGTCATTGGTTTTTGAACACACCATTTTACGTTATGCGTTCCAAGTTTCCAACTCCGTCAGAACAAGTTGACCCTAGATGGATTTGGCTATTATTTATAGGTCACGTTTTGGCATTTAACTCTCCACTTAATTGTTTTACCAAATATGCATTCTTTGCTCTTAAGTGTTTGGCGGTGAGCGTTGCTAATGAAACCAAATATAAAAAAGCGGTTCGGACGCTTAAAAAAAAGGCAACAGTAGTAAACCACTGTTCAAAAGTCATAAATCGATTGAGTAAAAACCCAACAAATCCGTGCTACAATCTAAAACCGAGGGAAACTCATCAACAATAAGTGGAAAACATACAAACAACAGAACACTTAAATGCAAAAAAAAACAAACGACAACTGGAGGAACGGAACAGCGAGGCATTTAAAATTCAAATTGTATTTCTAAATAGAATCCACATTTTATGACTGGTTGTGCTTCCAATTATTATGTCATTACAATGCATAGGAAAACAAACAATTTGTATTTCCCGGTTGTAGCATATAAGAAATGCTTTTGTTTTTAAATCATTTATGGTTGTGAAAGTGTTCATCGTGCACTTATTTTTTTGTATGCGGAACTTGCACGTTCATACGAAATTCTTAAATACGTAATCAAAAATGATTGTTGAAAGTCTATCAATCATCATTTGTATTGTATGAAAAAAACCATCTTGAGTATCAGAGAAAATAATTATAAAATAGATCTATCAGAATCGAAGTTGATCTCAACAAAATACCTGTTCATAAAGAAAATTGTAAGCTGTATCGTTATCTAGTTTCTTAAACATAGTCTAGTTGTTAGAATAGATGACGAAAAATAAGACGAGGGACAGTAATTGATGCTGTACACCAAGTCAATCCAACTAATTACAATAGAAATGAATTTTCTGAATTGTTAAAGCTTCCATATCTGGTAATGTTTTATCACTACCAATTTGTCGATAGTTCATTTATGGTTGTTTTCTCATGTCATTACAGTTTGGTTGATGACACTGATGGTTAACTTTATTCTTGTTATCTCATATCATTACAGTTAGGTTGATGCCACTGCTGGGTCACTTTATGCTAGTTATATTAAATTTAAGGGCATACGATAAGTTACAGGGGAGGTAATGACGTTGCTAACGTAAAATGTTATTTTCGCGACGTCAAATAGTTATCAAATGGACAAACTGTGAAATATCGGGAAAGGATGCATTTTTCGACTGATTTTTATCATTCAAACTGATTTGATTTTAAAACGAGTGAGTGCATGGACCCCATTTTTTTTAAAACGATATTTTGTTTCATTTTGCAAAGAAATTATGTGGACCAAATTTTATAAACCTGTAAATAGTGCAATTATTTTAATTTTGATAAATATACAGCAAAAAATTACGTTTTTTTCTCAATTCATGACCATTTGATAAATGTGAGTTATTTCTGAATAAAAAAAGTAAAATGTTAAGGATACTTACAAAAGAAAAAAAATTGTGTTTATCTTTTAAAACAATTTTTTTTTGTCTTTAGACAAAATACGGTCACAAATCCGAATTTTTCGCAAATATACAAAATGTCGACCTCTTTAACTCAAAAAGTAGCACATGAAGGTATATTTTTTAGTACATATTTGATTAAATCAGGCAAAAAATAGCCTATATGGAAATTTTCATCAAACTGTAAATACGTGATCAAAACTGTATCGTATGCCATTAATTGAAAAAAACTGACTGCTATGGTATAGATTTTTTTTCATATCTCGTTGCTAATACCTGTCAAAGCAAAATCCTCCTGTATTATGTATTATATCGCATTTTCTTTTGTACCTTTTTGCATATTTTAAAATAAAGTCTCTTTTCAATAAAATAGTCAGTGAGATATTTTATCGTGTAAACAAATAAAATAAACGGTACCATTTGCTTGTACCTGATAGTTCAGTAATAGAACATTTCATTAAAACAAAACAAAAAATAACTCCTAAAGTGCGAGGTTTGGCATGCCACAAAACCAGGTTCAACCCACCACTTTTATTCCCCTTTAAAAGTGTCCTGTACCAAGTCAGGAAGATGGCCATTGTTATATTATTGTTCGTTTCTGTGTGTGTTGCATTTTAACGTTGAGTCGTTTGTGTTTTCTCTTATTTTTGAGATATTGAGATAAGACGTGTCACGGTACTTGCCTATCCCAAATTCATGTATTTGGTTTTCATGTTATATTTAAGAGATAACTGTATTGTATTTGAAGCTTTAAGGACGTCCATCGGTAGTTTTACTGTCGCAAATTTAGTTTACCTGGCGACGCGGAGCGGAGACAGGTAAACGGGTATTTGCGACAGTAAAACTACCGATGGAATTCCGAAAAGCTTCACATACAATACATTTATCTCTATTCTAATGCAAAACAAGTTTATAATTAAATTTCAATCATTATTTCAGTATAAATTCTTCATTAAAGAAAATTCCGCGAAAAGATGTTATCTTCTTTGGACCCTTCACTAGGTGACGTCATAGGTATGCTTCCGGCGTCAAACATAAACACCGGGCGTTTTCAGGCTTCTGTGCCGCTTCGGAATGTAATAAAATTTGATAAAAAGAAGATTTTTAGGCGCAACAAGTGAATTTTTCGTTTATTATTGTAGAAATAACATGTTAATGCATTCCGAAATTCAAAATGTCGGCTTCCTTAGTTACGACAAGGAGATAGAGAATGTTATGCTTGCTGTCATCCAATCAGAACAATTGTTACAACATAATTGCATAAGAATTGTTATTCTCGTGGTGTTTTGTCTGATGCTTGGTCCGTTTCTGTGTGTGTTACGTTTCGGTGTTATGCCGTTGTTCTCCTCTTATATTTAATGCGTTTCCCTCGGTTTTAGTTTGTTACCCCGATTTTGTTTTTTGTCCATGGATTTATGAGTTTTGAACAGCGGTATACTACTGTTGCCTTTCCTTAATCGAAGAAGGGAGTTTCAAACCGAAAAGTAATTTTAACAATTTATCATTTAAATAATGCCGGTACACGGCTGATGGTACAATTGGAGAACGACAGCTGCACGGACCCAGTAGCAGTCATGTACGCATTTGATACCGATTAAAATGTTTTCCACAATCATTTTTATTTTACTATGTGTTGAAGTGTAAACTGTTTTAAATAAATAGAATTGTTTAATGAAATTCATCAGTTTACATTATTTGTATAAAAAAGTCTGTTGTACGTTTCTGGAGAAACTGAATCGTTTTATGAAATATTTAATTTAAAAATCGAAATCCTCAGATTTCAATCAACTATAAACATTTCACATGTAAAATGTTTTAAATCTCAATTCATATTTCAGCCTACTTAGAAATCACTTTCAAAAATCGTTCAGTTAATATCAAATGATTCGTTAATACCCATGATTGAACTCTAAACCTATGGCCCATGTGTTTCGAATCAGGACATCAAATCAAAATAGAACAGTATGAGTACAAAAGAAAGATTACTGGTAGTCGCAGTGTATACATTTATATTGGTAAATACATGTACAATACGATCTACCTTTTTTACCGACGAGTGCTAGATTACTGGATATTTTTAGCAGAAACCACTTCTAAAGATTGACGAGTCCAAAGTCCACCACTTTATCAGCTGAAAATGAAAAAATGACTAAACTTTTTTGTTTGATCAAAGATAATTTGCATAAAATGCATTTAAGATAAATATTAATGTATGCAAGAGGTTGCATGTCTCCGAAGGTCTACTGATAAAATTGATTTGAAACATCAAACTTAATGCGTTACTTTGATGATTGAGGTTACGAGCATTAAAAGTAACATTGAAAATATCTCCAGGAAAACATTTGAAGTAAACAACATTACGACATTTATATTCTTTAGACAACAGTTTGTGTTTACAAAGATGCAACGGGGAGTTTATAGACAAATATTTGCAAATATAAAATCGCTATGTACTGAAATGAATGGATATTGATAAATGGATACAGTAATGCAAACTATAAGCTATCTTTAAACATTTCAGTTTTGGAATTCGTTAACAGTCAAACGCTGTTATATGATTGTTCATTCATCTTATTTAATCACTTCCATTGATGATTGTGTTATTAAATTTGATGCTTTATCATTGAAATAAATATATTGCAGATTAATTCTATTTACTGCAATTGAGTCGATTTTTTAAAGTTGTGGAGAATCGTACCCGAGGCAGTATTTGCACTATAGGTTTGGTACTGATATGATTAGAAATAATTATATATGTTTCAACTTTTCAAAGAAAACTTCATCTTATGACGAATTTGGAGAATTATTTTAGACCCTTAGGGCTTTGTGATCCATAAGAACTTTCAAAACGCAACTAAATACGTGTTAAACAGCTGCTTCAGTAGATGTGCCACTTTCCGTTTTGGTTGGTATTGAGTAATAATTTTAGACTTAATTATGAAAATTTAACGGAGACGATTTATTTTAATTCATTTGTATTATTTATATTTAAAACTACTGACAATGAACTCTCATTGTATATTCCCTTGATTAGTATGTGCTGTTTTATCAAGTACGATAAGAGTGGACGTGTGCCACATGTGGAACAGGCTATGCTTACTCTTCCAGAGAACATATTAACAGCTCAAGATATTGGTGGAATTCGTATTCTTATTTGTATACTGTTGTTTGTCTTATAATCCTTCTCTCATTTTTTCCTTGAAGTTGTCAGTTTACTTTCGAGTTATGCGCTTGCATATCACTGTAATATATTTCGCGCATCTTTCACCTTGGTAATATATTAAAAACGTTTTAAACTCATTTCGAGAATGAATACTACATGATCATACATTTCATCCAAAAAAAATATTCAAATTTATATTTTATGATTTTGTTTGTTACTTTTTATTATATTGTACTAGAACACACCCGCGAAATCGCGGGCATTTAGAGCGTGGTTGAAAGTATGTAAAGTGTTGCAGGAAGAATTTTGTAAAAGATTTACTGACTTGTGAATTTCAGGAAAAGTATCAGAAGTAATCGGTACTTGGGGACAGGAAAATGTTTTTTAACCCTCCTTCTTTATTTCCAAAATTCCTATTTTTTTGTTTTCTGTTAATTTCATTATGAACATACATGTAGTATATTATGAACATTCAAGTCAGGGGCCTGTAATTCAGTGGTTGTCGTTTGTTTATGTGTTTCATATTTCTTTTTCGTTCATTTTTTGTACATAAATAAGGCCGTTAGTATTCTCATTTGAATTGTTTTACATTGTCATTTCTGGGCCTTTTATATCAGACTATGCAGTATCGGCTTTGCACATTGTTGAAGGTCGTAAGGTGACCTTTAAATGTTAATTTCGGTGTCATTTTGGTCTCTTGCGGAGTGCTGTCTCATTCACATTCATACCACATCTTCTTTTTTTGTAAAAAACTTAATGACTGGAGAATTTCAGAAAAGGTATCAAAAGTCATAGGTAATTTGGGACAGGAAAATAGTTTTTCTAGCCCGGCTCCTCCTTTTTCCACAAAATAAATCCTTTTTTGTTAGTTCTTAATTTTAATGACACATGGATAATTTTTGAGCTTATCTGTATATTATGAACAATCATAAAAGGGGGAATCGCACCCGATATCCCGGTCTTAAGAACATGAAATCCCGAGGTTCCGAATTTAATATAAATTAAATATCTCGACATTCTGAAATTCGAAAAAAGAAATCCCGGATCCTGAAATGGTCAATCCTGAAATTTCGATCTTAAAAACACCCGTTCCCGACGTCCCGAAAAGGTCCTGCTTCATTTATTACTATAAATAAAGTGTATTTTCTTTTAAATTCAATTCTCAGTTTAATAATCGATCCACGGCGGTCATTGATATATTATACAGACACTCTCTATTTAATAAACTCTTAAACTGCCGTGGATAGTAAACATATGCTTGAAAATGGTATCAGACAGAAAATACACTTTATTCCTAGTATATGTATTTGATTCAAAGTATACAATAAACGCAAGCCGGAGGTCTAATCTGAATTAAAATTTCGTCCAATGACGGATATCAGACAGAAAATACACTTTATTCGTAGGACTTCGTAGTATATGTATGATAAAAGTATACAGAAAACGCAAACCGGAAGTCTAATCTGACTTAAAATTTCGTCCAATGACGGAAACATATCCGGGCGCCCTTTTATTCGTTTTTCTCCCAAAATAACTCAATCTGGATAATCATATGAATGGATGACAAATGCGATTATGCACTGTACATATAGGACATAGAGGCATGAAGATTGATTTATTGTGGAAAGAAGAGAAGCGACACCCAAAATGAGGTCTTCTCGTTTAATAGTATAGATTAGATAAACAATATAAGATCCAGTGCAAGGTTGATCGAATCAATAAATAGACAGGTGTCATGATATGTATTAGCAATGACTGTTTATAAGGACATCTCTGAAACCGTATACCCTTACTGTCACGAAATATGGACTTGATTAAATGTTTTTATACCTTTCATATCGTATTTCGAGATGGTCTTCTAATTAAAACTGATCAATGTTAATCATAACAGAGTTTCTGCATCTGATTTCATACGATAAGAAGAGCATAAACATGTGATATACGTTTATTCACACTATGATTTTTGAATACAAACCTCTGCCACTGTCTTACACTTTTTCGATCATTTGACTTCTGTTAAATATTGTCTACTTCATTTACCATATCTTATCTCATTAATAAGACAATGACGACACAAACAAGAGAAAGGTGAAAACAGGAGACATGTTTTTTTCAATACCTGAACCGTTTGTCACCACAAAAAACAAGATATATGAAGGTCGCTCATAAATCTATATGACAGACATGATTCACTACTTTGTAATTAATATCAATTTTTAATTAACCAATATCATTAAACCAGGATACAATGTTTTCTTAACATGTTTGTCGTCTCTAAATAAATCTAATCGTAAATATGCCTAGTAACCAATATGCTCACTTATATTATGTGCCTTTTCTGATGATAAACGCGTTAATTATTCATTTATATTTTTATTTTAAATGTAGGGTATATAAAATTCACTGGAAAGGTCAATACAGATAAGCAGTACAAATATATCCAAATTTTACAATTGTACAATGCAAATCAAACGAATAGAGCCCATTTCATATTTCCGTTTTAGATGAATGAACTTGATGGATCTGTAAAAGGTAATTCTTGAAAATATTAAACATTTACAATGAACATAAGAGTCGTCACCACCAACATGTTCAACAAAGTGCACACAAATAATTGTAGTTTTAGTTTTATTTTGACATATATCATAAAAAACTTTCTTAATCTTAAAGATTAAATGTGAGTCAACTGATTTTCACAATTATACATTAAATATGTTTTCCATACTGAATCCTGTTATTGGAAACTAGTTTGCCTCAAACTAGCAAAAGGTTTTAGCTGGAAAAGTGTTCACCCAAGTGAATATTTTTAATGGACTTCCTCTCTACATTTCTGCCTTCATTAATAATATTTCTGCTGTAATGTCCGCTTACTAGATGTACAGTAGAGCGCGCTGCCCAATCATAACATCTCTTTCGTTGACGTGCTTATTTCTTTGTCTAGTATGTTCTCCTGTTCATTTGTATTGTAGTCCTGCAATGTTATTTTGTCATTTTAACGTTATATTCAACATTGCCATTAACGCGGGAGGTTTGGCATGCCACAAAACCAGGTTCAACCCATCATTTTTTTCTTTAAAAAATGTCCTGTACCAAGTCAGGAATATGGCCATTGTTATATTATAGTTCGTTTCTGTGTGTGTTACATTTTAAAGGTGTGCCGTTTTTTTTTATTATTATATTTGAGTATGAATTCACATTACGATAAGACGTGTAACGGTACTTTTCTATCCCAAATTCATGTATTTGGTTTTGATGATATATTTGTTATTCTGATCAGATTTTGTCTAATGCTAAGTCCGTTTCTGTGTGTGTTATATTTTAATGTTGTGTCGTTGTTCTCTTCTTGTATTTAATGCGTTTCCCTCAGTTTTGGTTTGTTACCCCGATTGTGTTTTTTGTATATCGATCTACGAGTTTTGAACAGCGGTATACTACTGTTGCCTTTATTTACATTAGCTTTGCTCAATACATTACCAAAAAAGCAATACGTTTGTTATTTAGTTCATGCCATTGTACTAAATATATGACACTATATGTATTAATGTCTATAAACTTTTCATCACTTTGATTGTTTAATAGTAATTAATAAACTGATATTGAACGACGATCACATAATTGCATCTTTATTATAGCTCACCAGTCTATTGACTGACCATAGATCCATATCAAATACGTGAAGACTATCACAATGACAAAGGACATACATATATGAAAATGGAAACGCAATCACAACACCCCCTACCAATAATAAACTTAATTTGACATTTTCTATATAAAGACAGTGGATATATCCGAAGGATTACTAAAACGATATTGATAGACAGTTCCAATAAAAATCATATGGACAATACAAAACCTAATAGACCACAAACAGATGCAAACGCAGTAAATGTAAGTTCAATTTTGAATCCAGAACAAAGAACATATTCCTTAGTTTTAATACTTTGAAAACCAAATCAATTACGATATTGAATTGCACTGAAATTTAGATATAAACTTTTCTTGGCCATTTAAGCAAAAAGTAACACATTTCGACTGTTTTATTCATTCTTAATGATTTGGAAATTTTTTTTTGGTTGAAATTATTTCGTTCTTGATATTTAATGTAAGCGCATATGCTGTTTACTTAACTTATTCTATCTTTGGGCACGAAACGTCTACCAAAATAATGATCAACCTTGTGGTTATCAAATGTCTCAAAAATTATCATTGATAGTGTTATATTTATAAAATAACTGTTTACAAAATTTTGAAATTTTTGGAATACTAAGTATTTTCTACCTCAGGCATAGATTACTTTAGTTGTATTTGGCAACACTAGGAATTTTGGATCTCAATGCTCTTCAACTTCGTACTTTATTTGGCTTCCTTAAACTTTTTTGGATTCGAGCGTCACTGATGAGTCTTTTGTAGACCAAACGCGCGTCTTGTGTATTTTTAAAATTAAATCCTGGTATCTATGATGAGTTTATTTATATACCAGACGTTTTATTTTGTACTTCAGACGCTCATATCAACGACACAACCTTTGTTTGTTGGAGTCTTTGTCAAATTAACCAGACACATAATGAATGTGATGAGGTTACGCATTTTTTTAAGCGCTTAACCCTAAGTCTTGATTATGGTAGTTGTTTTTCACTTAATCCGCTGAGAGATCTTGAAATTGGTTATGGACTTTCCCTTTTATAAATTGACTTAGAGTTCGGTATTTGTTCCACTTTCCTTCTATTATAGTATAATACAAGGCTCACTAGTAGTGAATAAAAAAAACCTTAATCAATTACGAAGTTGAAAAGCATAGAATATAATGTTTTTTTAAAACAGTTGCATTAATGTCTGCCTAGGCAATACCGGTATATGGCTTTGGATAGAAAAACCTTAGGCTTTTGAAAGAATATAACATATAAATTATACGGATTCGTGACACATAAATCAAATTTCATGTCAGCACACGAGAACTCGGACTGCTTACTTATCAGCTGGTAAATCAATTCATAATGCTTCAACATTCCAAAGAGTACATACAACAGTGACCTGTCTTCTCATTTTCTTCTCTTCCTCTTACATGATAAAATGACTGTACTAAGTTAGGAATATGACAGTTGTTTTCCATTCGTTTGATGTGTTTGAGCTTTTGCTTTTACCCTTTGTTAAGGGTCTTTCTATTTAAAAAAAAATCATTGAGTTCAGTATATTAGTTATCTTATTTTTTACTCAATATTTCTTACAATAAAATTATAGACAGATGGGAGAAACATACTTTCTTTGATTCATGGAAAAAAAAATATCAACGTAAAGTCATTTTGTAAAAATGTTTGAGGCAAGAACATACCATACAGTGTGCAAAACCAGTTTGATTATTAACAAATATATATTGTATTTTACTTTTTGCCATAACAATGTATGTCCTTCTTAGACCTATGGGTTCTGATTCCCCCATAGTATCCACTTTTCTATTAATTTCACGTCAATCTTGAATATTCCTTCAAATTCAGATCTTCATAACTGTTGAAATATCCTAAAAGTTTCTCACCCACGTTTCCACCCATGTCAAACACAAATATTTAGTGAAAGTGAGCTCATAATCAAATTTCGATAGGGTATGCTACTTTACTTTAACAATGGAAAGAGCTGATTGGTGTTTCTGACAATACGAAGCTGCTGATCACCTGTTTGATGAAATTCAATAATGTGTTGCTATGCAGTACAAACAAACATACTATGTTTTTAAAGCATCAATTTGAGGATAAATTACAAAGACATGTCTTACAGAAAAAAGGCTGATTTTCAAAGAATTAGAAACCGCAGACAATAACACAATAACATTAGCCTTGAAAAATTAGTACCCTTCGAAACAGAGATATCGATCTGAAACGAGAGTCAATCGGCAATTACTGTTTGACATACTTATTTAACACATCTATCGTTGAGTATTACAGGTGAACGTCATTATTGAAAGCGGCCAGGTAAACACCAGGTAAATGTATTTACCTGTACATTTGATGTGTATGTAGAAATGATATAAGAGTGAAAAACCACCGGACATTTAAAAAGTAGAACATTATTTGTCAAAAGAATGAATAGAATACACGTTTGTAAGGTATAGTGAAAGATTTAGTAGGATTGGATACTTGTGAAACGATTTCTAAACGTTTGTATGTATACGTAGTAAAAGTTTTGTCGATAAACAAATAGATAACCATGAATCTCAGAAAAACAAAATTATACAAAACAGTAGTTTCAGGCAGTCCTGATGCCGTTATGAAATCCCTATGGGAATATCTAAAAAGCGGAAAAGATGTCAATCTTCGTGACGAAGAAACATCAGGAACCTTACTTCATTTACTTGTTGAATATGGTGAAAGATTCTGTGAACCAGATACTATCCAAGCTATTTATATGATGGTTTGTAAGGATATAGAGATAGATGCTCTTGACAACAAAGGAGAAACTGCTCTACACAAAGTCATGAGAAAAAAGGGTACCTACAGGATCATGATGGCTATAATCAGGTTTGTATATCAAAGCTTTTAATTTCATGACATTTAAATAGTATCCCAATTAAACAATAAGCCCTTGTTATTTATTTGAGTGTTTGTGTACAACTATCTTTATTCGTAGTGCCATTTATTATAGGATACCAATGACCATAGACACTTTAAGAAGATTTTTTTCGGAGTCTAGACGGGGAAATTTCTTAACCATCATCAATGAAAATAATCGAAGGACATGTGATACGAACGTTTTAATGACATGAACTTCCGCAATAATGAGTAAGAATTCATTAAAGATCTTATTGGAGAACTATAATGTAGCTAGTAACTAAATCTATAAATTTCGTCCCTTTCAAATCTATTGAAATGGATGAATCAAATCTCCTGATTTTAATACTGGAAATAGTATTTTTCTTAACTTGGATATCAGATGAAAAATAGATTATACATTATTGAAGTTTGAAGGACAGAATCTATGGATAAAACATACCACACCATTATTATAAGATCGAAAACTGTTATAGTTGAATCTGTCCTTAAGAGGCAATTCATGTCTACTTAAAATTCGCCAATCCATAACAGAATAAACATTCAAGTATCTTTAACAATAGTTCGATTGTTCTACCTTATAGCAATTTAAAAGTTATAAGAGAAAAATGTTTTACAATAGTTTACTTTATCCAGAGGAAACACTTACGACACAGAGGACCTCATATTTTGAATCACCCATTTCAGGGATAAATAACAAATTATAGGTTTTCGGAGCATTTTTATTCATTGTCAACTCGTTAAATAAAAGGCGATAGTAGCTTACCTATGTTGAAGTGTCATTTATCTAAAATGCATCTTGTGCTGCATGTGCTAATCAGACAATGATAAATAAAAGAAATTATTTCAATAAAATGGAACATGTCTTAAGTACCATTAAAGAATCAAAGAATTCGCCGAAATTCTGATTGTTGATTGCCTTCCTCTCTCTTCAATTTCATCCAGTTATGTAATAGTTCTAAATTAATGGTAGAACCCAGATTTAGGGTCAAGCGCAGTAAAATTAAAAGTAATAGATAATAAAAAAGCACCTGATTGAGAGATTATTTTAAACCCATACCGTATATTTCATACCGTGGTTACTTGCTAATACTTAAACTTCAAGCAATGACCATCAAGGTTAAGGGGTGATGATGCTTTCTACATTAACTGAAAGAGTTTACTTGTGATAAAGGTTATGTAAAAAATATATTTATATATACATGTTGAAGGAAATTAAAAAGGATTAAATCTACATTAAGAACAAATGGTTGATCTGAATGTAAAAATATCATCAGATGGCATATTTTAATTTGTTTTAGAAAATGCTGATGATAAAAAGACAATGTATCTTAATTTTACTTCAATTTTTCTCTCTGAGGAACAAAGAGCGTGGTGATACTTTAGAACTCAAAATTGAAGCTTCAACTGACGACAAGGCTTATAAAAATAGAATTGTGTACTACATGCTACAACAAATTATTAAGAATAAACATAAAAAGCCGTTTTCATTCAAGTTTTTGAGTGATCCTGTTTCCCAAAATATTATATACTCATTGATCCAAGTGAGGTTTTTAATAAGAGAGAAATCATTAAAAAAAAATGTTATCTATTCGTTTGATGTGTTTGAGTTTTGATTTTGCAAATGAGAAGGAACATTCCGTTCTGAATTTTCCTCAGAGTTCAGTATTTTTGTGATTTTACTTTTTGATTCATGGTTTCCAAAAACTTGATCTCTATCAAGTTATACAATTGTTCCAACAGCATATTCAGGAGGTAGAAGAATTATATAAATTTATTTACATCCACAACCATAAACACAGTTACCCCAATGCATAATACATACGTATAAGTAAAGCAGATTTTGCAACTTTAACTGGATTCTTTCAGTAGCAATCATAATGTTACCCTTGTGATCATCTTGTTCGTAACTGCACTTTGCGAGTTTTATAAAGTGTTCTAGATAGACCAAGGGTTTAATGTTATTTCAAACCTTGTTTACCATCACCATTGTGTATCCCTGTACCAATTGAGGCTATCTTAACCATATGTTATTAATTTTTGCTTTTCTTTGTTTTTTCATCTACTTTTTGTGAGGACTCGGGTGTTAGTGGATAGTGTGGTTTGTTGGGCTCCTTATAATGTTTGTAAATAAAGGCAAAAGTAGTATACCGCTGCTCAAAACTCGTAAATCCATGGACAAAAAACAAAATCGGGGTACCGAACTAAAACTGAGGGAAACGCATAAAATGTAAGAGGAGAACAACGACACAACATAAAAATAAATAACTAATATAACATAAAGTTGTAAATTTTTTTATTCTGTATCTTGTATTTTGAATTTAGTTACATTTCAAATTTAATGTAGTAGGCGTTGTTAGTTCCGTGTTGAGTAAAATATGCAAGATATGTGTTTAATTCTGAATGCATAATTTACAGATTTATCGATAAGTGTCATATGCTTTATATGCATTACTTATGAGAAGCAAAAGGAAAAAAAATATTTCATTAAGCTATAGTAAACTTTGTTGTTTCTTTTTCAAATAAAAGTGTTTGTCGAATGTAGGAGAAATTAACACTTACTCGAACAGAAAATGTCAATGTGGAAACAAATAAAAAATGTATGTTTATTGACCAATCAAAAATTGTGTTTTCTCACCAGAATGCCAATATATTTAGAATACTAATGGGCCGATAAATGTTCACAGTTGTTTTCGGTAATTAATTCAAAATGTTATCCTTCTATCTTTTAAATGAACTTCAAACTTGACGACATTTGCAATGTTTAAAATACAAAGAACTATAACTTAGCCAGAATTGTGATAAGAATAAACACACGAATGGAGATAATTTAACTATTGAGTATTCGTCGGGTGCTTTACTGAAAGGTCACGTATTGTTTTTTTTATTTTTATGGGTTTGGTTTCACTGAAGTTCATACAGTGTAACTTAGTCATTGGATTACAGACAATGTTAAGAGAACTTGTAATTTGGTCGATCTGTCTGCTTGTACTAAAAACTGAAATGTATTTGTAATTATTAACAAAACAATATATCATAGAAACTTCCCAAATTATACGTGAATGTTTTTTATAATTTGTGGAAATAGTTTTACATTATACGATGAGAAACTCGCCATAAAATTGTTTATATGTCGTAGAATCACTGGCCTGTGACGCCTCGGATCGATATACTATGAACAAAGTGTTATTATCTACTGTCGTCTGCACTGCGGGTCACTTGATAATCGGGTAGATTGTGAGAAATCTTAATGACATGATTGCTTATTGATGGATTAAAGGTTTATTAGTTCCGAACCCTTTCCTTCGTGTTATGTATTGTTCATTGGAGCCAAAATAGAACAAATATTTTCATCGATGTCAACAGCTCTTATTTTCTGTTCGGATGAATACAATCCATTGAAAATAGATCCTACCTTGCGGGGCTTCCAGCGGTATAAACCTCGATAAAATCTATCAAGTAAATACAAGGAATATTTAAAGTAAACATCAAGTGAAGTTAAATACACAAATGTTTCATGACACATTTAAAGATGTGAATAGGTTATTTTTTGGAACATCACCGAGACAATTAAATTGTCAGACACACAGCATTAATCAGCTTATAAAAAGTGTGGACAACATTCTCAGATGATAAATACATATTTGGTAATACGAATTGGTCAATAAATTCGACTTAACAGATAAACACTATGCATACAATTATTGCGTTTATATGAATTGAAATCACAATAATACACACAATGTATATGTATCCATATTATATAGTATTTTGTGGACTTGTTTTTATGTCGTGTTTTTTTGTTTATGGTTTGTCATGGTGTTGTAATTTTCTCTAGAATACAGACAAAACGCGCGTCTGGCGTATTAAATTATAATCCTGGTACCTTTGATAACTATTTAACCACTGGGTTGATGCCACTGCTGGTGGACGTTTCATCCCCGATGGTATCACCAGCCCAGTAGTCAGCACTTCGGTGTTGGCATGAATATCAATTATGTGGTTCATTTTTATAAATTTCCTGTTACAAAACTTTGAATTTTTCGAAAAACTAAGGATTTTCTTATCCAAGGAATAAATTACCTTCACCATATTTGCCACAACGTTTTGGAATTTTGGGTCCGCAATGCTCTTCAACTTTGTATTTCTTTGGCTTTACAACTATTTTGATATGAGCGTCACTGATGAGTCTTGTGTAGACGGAATGCGCGTCTGGCATATTAAATAATATTCCTAGTACCTTTGATAAATATTGAATAATCCCATAGTATCTTTCGCTCTCTTTTCCAAAATTCTTCATTTGAGTTTTGATCTGACAATGTCAACAAACATTGCTGGATAGAAGTCGAGGAAAAGACTTAAATCTAACTTTTTTGAATACATTCTCAGATTTCAGGGTATGACTTCCAATTGATCTACTAGCACCACAGTACATCATCTTAATACAAATTTCTTAATATATTTTCGTTTTATATTCCAAAATTATTTTAAACAAGATTTCTTGTTATCTATTCAAAGAACACCTTCCTCTGTCCAATCAAAGATGAAGTTTCCTTTTTCCGAAATATTAATAAACCAATTCCATTTAAGACAAAATTTTAGATCAGACAGGAATGAAACAATGTCCAATTACAAATAAATAAACCACTCAGGACCAAAATGAAGAATCAAAATGCTCTACTCTTCGAAAGTTTGTCAACATATCTTCAAATTTTGAAGCATATGTTAGTGGTGACAATACCCATATATGTTTCATTTTATAAAGTCAGTTTAGGTTTCATTTGTTTTTAAGTCTAGTTAAGTTTATTGTCGCATGTATGTTTACCCAAATATTTTTTTTGTGAACATAAAAATGTGGTTTGATTAACAGAAGTATACTATAAAATGCATTTATCCCATACAAAGACTGTAAGAATATACAAAAACATTAAATGCATCTGCCCCAGCGAAAGATTGCCACAAAATTCCATAAAACCTGAAACGCTATCGCCCTTAGTAAAAAGGAACACTCAATGCAAAACGACCACACCTGTTTAAATGCATATATTCAATGACGACTAGGGCATTTTCAAATAAGTACTCGAATTGTCAACAAAGGCAACATTATTATACTGCTGTTCAAAAGTCGTCGATTGAGAGAAAACAAATCCGGGTTACAATGCTAAAAACCACCAACAAACATTAAAATGTAACTGCTAAAGCAAAAGAGAAAGTAAAACTAGATTAACAAAACAGAATGTTTGTTAACAGAAGGACATACTATAAACCTAATCAAGACATTCCATTATGTCTGCCTGAAAAACAGAACAGGCATAATAAAGTCATCCAGATATCAAAAGATTCATTTCCAAACCAAAGTGAGACAAATAATCATCTGAAACAACTAAACTGGTCAAGAAACAAACAATTCATATGACATGTGACACGAGCAATATCAGACAATAGCGGTTAATTTCTACACAAACGCTTACTTTAAACGATAAAACTGTAATCGCCGATAGCAGTCTAATAAGAAGGAATGACCAAAGTAAGTTCAAAATAGCACTTTCTAATACACGAAAAGGTCCCTTCCGAAAATCAGCCTTGGTCATAAACGCAAATATTAAAACTACAGTTCTGTAAAGAAATTAAGTTTGGAGATTCTGAGAAAAAGTTTTAAAAACAATGATATATCACTGAGCTAGCATTATTTCGACGTTAAACATTTATTCATACGATTAAGAGAAAATTAATGACATGGCTGGAAAATTAATGGCTGGAAAATCTTAATGGAGTAACCGAATAAATGGGAAAACTTTCGTGGTTTTTTGAAAACATCAGTATTTCAAATAGTTTATAATTTGTACATATTAATTACTTTTTGTAGACGTATATGTTTCTTAAGTTTATATTTCATAGTTTAGTGAGGATAAATATATTCAATAAAAGAAAACCATATCCTCCAGTCTGATGTTTATAAACTATCTTTACGTTCATTGGTTTTCCTGATTGAATACATTAACACTAGTCAGGGTATTGGGCCCTTTATAGCTTGCTGTTCAAGTCACAATGTTGAAAATCATACTTTTATCTATAATTGTTTACTTTTACAAATTGGGACTTGCATGAGAGAGTTGTCTCATTGGCACTCTTACCACATCTTCTCATATCTATTATTTTTATGTTTGATTGTCTTTATGTTTATTTAGTAACTTTGTGTCTGTTCTTTGTTGTTGTTATTCTATTTTGGTATATTACTATAAAATCAATTCTGTACTATTTCTATATACTCGAAGATGATTTACCTATGCAACTACCGTCACTTTATATGATAGTGTGTAAATACTTTCATTATTTAGCTATTGATCCACGAAGCTCTATTAAATTGTTTGTCCCTTCAGATGAGTAAGATGCTACCTAATGGAGATTTCCTGTCAAGCCCAAAAGCATTAAATCGTTCATAAATCAAAATGGCAATCGGAATTTTTAAAGGAAACATAATAAAACTGATTATTTATTGTTATTCATCTTTGCTAGAAGGTCTATTACACTCCTTAAAGGGATACTATTAATGGCCTGTCTCTGTTATTGAATATTCTTCTCTTTTTGAGACTTGCATTTCATGTATCTCGATTTTTATGGATGTGAATGCTAGTTTTGTTGGACTATTCGTCACTGAGACAACAACCTAAAGAAACATATCAAAATAAAGCTAGAGGACCTAACGGTTCAACAATAAACACGTGTATACAAATGGATATCAAAACTCATAAAATCAAATAATTAAAAAAATGACAATGCTATGGGGAAAAAAAATATCAAGTATGATTTCGAATAATAAACACCAATCTTTTTTCATAATTATTCTCACAAAATAAAAGGTATAAATGCACATAATAAATTTTCCACTGGTGGTAAAGCAAACAACTATCAAGTGTTCTTATAAAAAGTCAATGTATTTGCAAACTCTTAAATGTCAGCGAAAGATACAAGAGGGACATTTAAACTCATAATTTGAAAATAAACTGAAAACGCCATGGTCTAAAAAGTAAAATAAAAAGACTATCAGAAAAGCAATAGTATACAACACACAACATAGAAAACTAATGACGGATCATCACGATCCCCACCAAAAATTGGTGGTGATCTAAAGTGCACTAGAATAGTAATAAGAATCTGCTCCACATGTAGCACCCGTCGTGTTGTTCTTGTTATAAACGAACCCGTAATAAGTCTAATTCGTTAAGTCACATTCAGGAAAAGGGGAATTTTAAAAATCAATATTTAATGCAAAATAATATTCAATTCCAAGATAAGAGTGTATACTGTTGCACAAAAGAACACTTCCATAACAATACTACATGCTCTATTATTTATTAATTGATTGTTTTAATTGAACATTTATTTTGAATGGTCTCATTGTGTCGTCCCAAGGCATTTGCTAGTTGTTTATACGGTATGTATTTTATATTTTTCGTAGGGGCTTCGGTGGCCAAGGACCTGGTGCCTTCGACTCCAATCATAATTGGTTAGGTTTGTCATTTTTCCTGCCAAAGGTTGGTGGTTCTTTCTGGGTATTCCGATTTCCTCCATCAATAAAACATACTGCAACATACTAGCCAAAAGTGCAGAGAGCAACGTTAAACAATATCAATCAATCAATCAATCAATCAATCAGTCAATATATATTTATTGAAAGCTGCCCTTTGACAAACAGTTGTTAAAATCCTTGTCTTTATGTCTTTTGTTGGACAATAATACCACATCTTCTTATCTTTCTTAAATCTTTTTTTATATTTTTTGAAAAACCTACATCATGGTGAACATGCATATATAAAAGTAATCGTTACTACCTTGTATATGTACATGTATTATCTTTTAAAATCTGATATCTATTTTACTAACATGAGTATATAAGTAACACATGAATCTTATAACACATAGTGATTATTTGAAAATGAAGTGAGACTGTTAACAGGGTCAGTGGTATAACATAAGATTGCACGAAAATTGGATAGAAGGTTTGAGGTATTAGAAAAAACTGAAATCACAAAAAAATTGAACTCCGAGAAAAATTCAAAACGGTAAGTCCCTAATTAAAAGGCAAAATAGAAAGCTCAAGCCATTAAAAGAATGGTTAACATCTGCCAAATTCCTAGTCAGAGGAAACAATAGGTGTATCTAAAAGTAAATAAAGACACCTCATACATGTTGCCTCTTCAGTTTTGTATGAAAGCAAAAACTGCATAGATCAGTATGCACATTTATTGCAGATTTGTATAGGAAAAATCTTTCGAAATTGCATACTAGAGCATCCTTAACCTAGTTTTATACCATTTAAAATAATTATTTGACATAAAGAAAATAAACAAAACTATTGAATGTGGATAAAGTGCTTTATCATTGATAACATTCTGACGTAAATCAAAGTCACAGAGAATGTAAATATACATACCTCCGTAGACCTTGTTCTGAAAAGTTTATTTTTAATAATCAATATTGTGTGATCTTTAAGACTTGCATGTTATTTTCATTCAGTATTAGATCATATACATATCAGCCTATTTTACTGCGTTGTGAAACCAACATTTATTTGTTTTTGACAATTATCGTACAATTAAAAATCTTTTTGGTGTCCAAATCAACATTTTACATCTTTTCTCTTATAATTATATAACGCGCTCTTTTACATTTCCCCATTCGGTGAACCAAATGTCTGGTCCATCTTTTTGGCTAATGTAATATCATATGTTTTACATTGTATCTGCTATAAAGAGATAAAACCTACCCTCATATAGAGCGTTATATTTACACTTAAACACAAAACCAAAAATTAAATGCTTTCTAAAAAAAATATTTATTCATAATACCAGGAATAATCAACTCATAGTAAGAATCAACCACGTGATATGCCTGTTACTTGTCAGGTTATTTGGAACACGTGTTCATTGCTTTTTTTCTGTTTTTGTTTGTACATGCGTATCATTAGGTTGAGATTTTTTGTGATCCGTGTCTTTTGTTATGTTCTGTAATTCCTAATTTGATTTTAATGTTCTATTCTCATTTCCGCCTTGTTTATATTAAACTAGAGGTTCTAATGAGCCGGCCTCGCTCACCTTGGTCTTTGTGCATATTAAACAATGGACACATGAAAAAAAATGTGTTTTGGTGTTGGTGATGCGTTTGTAGATCTGACTTTACTGGACATTCTTGATGCTTACAATTATCTCTATCCATAATTGATTTGGCCCAGAAGTGACAGTTGAAAATAATTTGTAAAAATTAGAAAAAATTACAAAAATTTTGAAAAATTGTTTAAAAATTACTTTTAAGGGTAATAACTCTTTAAGGGGTCTATTGACCATTTTGGTAATGTTGCCTTATCTGTAGTTCTTACTTTGGTGTATATTATTGCTGTTTACAGTTTATCTCTTTCTATAATAATATTCTAGATAATAACCAAAAGCAGCAAAATTTTCCGTTAAAATTACCAATTCAGGGGCAACAACAGGTTGTCTGATTTGTCTGAACAATTTCATGGCAGATAGGTCTTGACCTAATAAACAATTCTACCCCCCATGTCAGATTTGCTCTAAATGCGTTGGTTTCAGAGATATAAGTCAAAATCTACATTTTACTCCTATGTTCAATCTTTTTCGATGGCGGCCATCTTGATTGGTTGGTCGGGTCACCGGACACATTTTTTAAACTAGATACCCTAGTGATGTTTGTGGCTAAGTTTAGTTAAAATTGGCTCAGTAGTTTCACAAGAGAAGGCTTTTGTAAAAGTCACCGACGACGGACGACAGACGTCAAGTGATGGAAAAAGCTCACAGGTGAGCTAAAAAATGAACCCAACACTTTATAAAGTTCATGCGTTCTAAGCGCTTTTCTGCAATTACGGATCCGGAACTCTCAAAGACGAATATTTTAAAGCTATGAATGATATAAACAGTTGAAGACCTTTATGACCAAAATTTATTTTTCTATTAAGTCAATTTTGCCATAGGGAGTTGAAACCTTAGTTTCTTATAATTTCAAAATTTATTGACGTAGATTTAAAGAAAAAGTTTGTTGTAAATCATGTCAGTACCGAAGTACTGACATAAATTATAACAAAGTACCGAAGTACTGACATAAATTATAACAAAGTACCGAAGTACTGACATAAATTATAACAAAGTACCGAAGTACTGACATAATTTATAACAAAGTACCGAAGTACTGACATAATTTATAACAAAGTACCGAAGTACTGACTACTGAGCTGACGATACCGTCAGGGACCGATAAGGGACTGGTAAGCTCAGTGAAACCTTTGAGTAAAAAAGCTGCTCGGTTATTTTGCACCTCCAGTTGTAGTCAGTAAGCCTTTGTGGAAAATGCATAAAATCTTACGGAGTTAAATTACGAATGCTTTCCTATCTACCAACATTGTCGACCTTTTCCAAGCAGCCTAAGTGAGGTAATATTTTTTTTACTTAGAGACAGTAAAAAATGCATAGTTTGTAAAATAAAGTTTATGAAAAAAAAACCAATCAAGGAAATGAAATCCTAAGCGGGAATAGTTTGTCAAAATAACTTTGTTTACTTAAAACAAATCAGATATAATAATGCCTTCTATATTGCCTGTTTTTCAATTAAAAGCAATCTTTCTACACATGAAACTTAAGACGTACGTCTGTAGAGTTTTACTGATTATTAAATCAACAGTTATGGCATATATGGATTCGTGTTATAGTTACTTAACCTAAATCAATTCAAATTGTAGTTATTTGATACTTTTATCAGTATAACTGTTTCTAAAGTTCTATTTTTCTATGAATAATATTAACTGAACGGAGCCAACCATATAGTATATCCTCACACATAATTAAGGTGGTAGACCAAGGTTAAGGGAAATAACTCTTAAAATCATCAGAACGTTTGTGTCAGCCATTTTCATGAATACGTTCTAAGCTTCTAGTATATATAGATTATTTTCAACCTGTTTCAGGTAAATGCTTAAAATACATTAATAAAACTTGACTATTACAAACGCATCACTGAATTAAAGAGTTATCTCCCTGGACCAAGGTCTACCCCCTCAACATCCTCACCTTGAAATGGAAGGTATTACTTGTAGATCATAAACTAAATATTGATTGATTGTTGTTTGCTTAACCTCAGGGGTAAATATTTCATGCATACTCAGACGAGATAAGCCCAAGAAGTACTCTCTTTCGGTATGTCAGTAAGTCTAGATATGTTTAAATACAATTATTAAGACTTATAAATGTATATGGTGTATAAATCTATGTCTGACACAAGTGTTATCCTTTTGGTCAATATCTCATGGCGAAATGTGGTTCAGGGAAAGTATAATGTTATAATGTTTAGCAGTGCACATGTATGAATTACTGTTTATGATCTACGCAATCAAGTAAAGCTATTTGTTGTAAGACAGAAGATATTGTTATAAATAGATTTAGAGGAAGGGGTCATGGGTCTGGTCGTTCTTATGGAGCTAAACATTTCTCGTAATACGAGAGCCGTGGTGTAGTGGTTAGTGCATCGGACTACTAGCACAAAGGTTCCTGGTTCGATTCCCGTTTGGGATGACAATTTCAGGAACTCAATTTTCGGCTCTCCCTTGACACCATTTGCGAGTATGGTCTTGAGGAAACGATGATAGTCCGTCGGACGGGGACGATAAATGGCTGACCCGTGTTAAGAGAGAGCCATATCTCTTGCACGTTAAAGACACCCTTGTAGATTTCGAAAAAGAATAGGCTAATGCCGCTACAAGGCAGCACTCGCACCCGCAAAGTGGAGAGGGATTAATATAAGTTGCAAAACTTGTTTCCCAATCCACTATAAATAAATATGTTTAAACTTTAAACTTAAACATTTATGGTAAATACATGGCTATTTTACTCATAACATTTTCCTAGTTTGAGGGCCCTTTTACTAAATCCTGGATCCGCATAAAATTCGTAATTCTTCAGTAAAGAATGGCAATAATTTCGAAAAAAAATGCTGAATTTCAAAAAAGGAGCAAGATAAAAAGTACTAATCTACGGTTCGTATGACGGATAGACACACAAAGTTCTCTTATACGTGCATTTATTTCTTACGAACCTTTCACAACCACCAATAATGCAATTGATCAGTCCACACGATTATTAAACAAGTTAGTGGAGAATATAACAAGCAAAGCAAAAAAATTTCGGTTTCTTATAAATATGACTAAGGCATGCCTTAGTTTGATGTTTCAAATTCATCATAACTGAAATACATTTGACGTTTACATGCTCAACAAAAAATAACATAATGATACTACCAAGAGACATGACAAATAATCTTATAATGTAGTATCAAAACCGACAGGTCGCAGCTGATAACTCATAATCATAACCAAACGCCGATTTGCTTCCATGTCTTCAAGGTAAAAAGTAGAAAATAAATCAATATATATATATAAAACAAAACAGTTCAGGAAACATAAAACAACAATCTATTCAAAAATATATAAAAAAAAGTTTTACGATTTTTAAAACGAGTTAGTCATAAGCGAAGCAAGTGCAATTTCAACATGTTCTTAACCACACTACCTTACAACAAGCAACTTATATATACGGCGACTTTTAATGAGTTTTGTTTTTGTTTAACTTAAAATGTGAGACAAGTGCTATTAAATTTAGAAAGATATTAAACCGGCAGTTACATTTCCTATTTTAGGGATTAAATTTCAGTCGTACCATTATGTATACTGTACATTTGAAATTCAAGCTTAATTTTATTTACGTCCTAATCTTGCCATCTAGACTGTAAAGATCTCTGTTTTTCTAACATCAAGTTGTTATTCCAGCTATTTTTGAAAATGGCAACCGTATATTTGAAACAAATATAAAAAAAAATCATATTAACTGATAATAAATTCGTCTAAAGCTACTTTTGCTTTGTATCCGTGCTATTTAAAGTCAATATTCTACCATATATGATTTCATAATATGAAATTCACAGAATATGATTCCGTGCTTCTTATAAAAAAAAAAAGAAAATTAAATGGGGCCGATCAACAACAAAAAATCGAAAAAAAAAGATAGACAAAACCATGCCCCCTGTTTCCCCGGATGAATAAAAAAGAAAGACAAACACAAAAAAAGTCCAGAAACTATTTATCAGTTTGTGTTCATCAATAATGTATAACTTTTCTTAACATCTTGTCAAACCGATCTGCGCCAAAAATGTTATATCGCGTGGTGCATTTTGAGACTTTTTAAAATCAACTTCCTGTTTATTGAATACTTATATATATGCTTACACATTATAGCTATGCACAAATTGCCATCCCAATCTTCTACGGAATTACAAATACAAGCTTCCTGAAATTTGTCATCAGGCTACACTCGGACATACTTTACTGTGTGACGTATTTTAATATGCATTACTCTTCAACTTCCTGTTTACGGAATACTTAAAAAGCTCTGCTGTCGTGCATGGACATATGCTCATAGTTCTACTTGTTTACCATTTTGGAAAATTTTCCAGTATTAAAATGTGAAAGTATTTAATGTGAGATTCAACAGATGTTTTTTTTTGGGTTTGAATATTACTTAAATTCAAGTATAACAATCCTATCTATTAATATTTCTGTTGACAAATAATTCATCTTGTCGATGTACATGTTAGAGAGATCGGTAAAAAGGAGTTCGTATGCCTTTAGGGTTAGATGATATATTTGACAACGATACTACATGCGAACATTGTGGCTTATGTGGTCTGGTATGAGGATATTACATCCATAAACTGTTCATGTATTTAATCATAGTATTAATAATTACGGCCAAGAATCTTTCTCAATAAAGTCCATGCGTCCTTAGTTAAACCCGTGATTATTGTCTAACCATGAGTTGTGATGTCGAATAAGCAACAAATATATCTTGCCATTAGTTTTCTCGTTTGAATTGCTTTATATTAGTCAGTTCGGGTTCTTTTATAGCTTATAGCTTACTATGTATTTTGGGTTTTCCATTGTTACAGGTGACTTAAAGATGTTTTTTTCTACTTTATTTGATCTCTGGTAAACTGTATTTTTTTACTTCACATATTGACCATATTGACCATCAAATATCAATTATGGACTTTAAAATATGACAAAGAATATTTTTCTAGTAAGTTCATATGTACATAGTAAAACCCGTGACTATTTTTCTAAATAGGAGAAGTGATCAATTATAGATTCTTTAGTCACCTGTTATTACTATGTATCATTTTCCGTTTGCTTTAACATTGCCAAAGGACCTATTACTTTATATAGTTTATACCCAATAACACTACATTTTACTTTGATCATTGAGACTTCCTAAGAATTTTGGAAAAACCCTTACTTCTTCTCAAATTGTAAATTTTAATTTAGTCTTCATATCTTGACCATCAAATATTAATTTAGGACTTTATAAAAGAGTCCTGCTGTCGTAAATACCCGTTATGCAATATTTTATAATTTTGAACTTAGCTACTCCCTTCCACCGCTATTATTAAAAGTAGACAAAGACAGATACTCGTATAATTACATTTAATTCAATTTGTAACTTGAGCTGGTTAAGATCCTAATCGCTGTTAAAAATAACAGGTCTTGTAAGTGATATACATGACCTTCCATTTTTATTTGGTCCAGTAAATCTGGGCGTTAACCCGACTCTGCATGCCATAGATCAACCATCCGACATTTAAGGTTACAGTCATAGTTTGGGTACCAGTCTCGGAATAAAAGAAAGAATCTATTTCAATGGATACATGTAAGAACCCGCATAAATCACAGTTAGGCATACAAAAATGTTTACACTTTAAAAAAAGTATAAGATCTATTATTTATCCTCTTATAACACTGATATTATCAATCTATTTTATTTCTAATTTTCACAATGCTGTAGGTCGTTTGTTTTAAAAAAAATATATATAAACGAAAGAAAACTTGAAAAACTGCTAAAAGCATAATATCTTAATTGAAGAGATTTCAAAACTTTTGACAATATGCTTAACAAACGACTATATATTATTAACTAGCAGTAAATCTTAAGTGTGGGAAAAAGTATAATCCTGTTCATTTGTTAACATCAAACAAAAAATTCCCCATTGGCAAAATATTTAAAATACTTTTTTATTTAATTGACCAGTATGTTTTTAGTGTATAAATATAGGTACTGGTTTTAAGTTTGATTATCTCCTGTCATTTTAGGTATGAAGATGGATAATTCCTTACAATTTGGTTTAGTTCTCCTTCTTTGTTTTTCTATTTGGCCAAGGTATTGTCTATTCTATTCGGAATACAACATATATTTGAATTTCTTCTCTCGTTTAATAAGAAAATCGAGGAAAATGAAAGAATTAAGACAAGACCATGTACATGGAACTATTTTTCATGGATAAGGTATGACTAATGACACAATGTATTTACGGTATTTTATATTTTGATCTGGTTCTTTGAATTTTCTACCTTACATACGGAAATATGTATTATCTCTAAAATGAATGTTTTTCTTCTTTCTTTCAAGATTTAATCATTTCAATGAGATACCAGGAAACCGAAAATTTATTTCTGTTACAGAATTAATATCTACATTAGAATAATTTAATTTTGGATTTAACGCGTTTTCTGATTGGCTGACATTATTTTGTTATTACCCCATATACATAATTTAGTCACGTGACCGTGCCGTCATCAACGTTTTTTTCATGGTTTTCTACGGTTTTAAATTGAATTTAGAATTAAATTATAAGAAATGACTGTCATATTTTTTCTGTCTATTCGAAATAACAAAAAATGTGGTGCACACTGTTGAATAACCTGCTACGCGCGTTATTCAGTGTGAACCAAATTTATTCATAGACAGAACAAATATTTCAGTCATTCCTTAAATAAAAATGTGGGTTAAAAATATAAAAATAGTAACCTAGACAAATGCTAATATGAATATGTTAACAACATCAAAATTGAGATGAATTGGTTGTTTTGAAATAAAATGTAATTCAACTTTGGCCAATATGCTATGCTTGACTTTATAAACACTTTGGTTCTAATCGGAACAAGTTCATTTAAGTATGAAAATTCATATAACCACAAGAAACTCTTTAATATTACCGGATTTCATTATTTACCCAAGTGGCTAAGTGCTAATGTATCTCTTCTTTTCATATGTAAAATACTGTTTTATGAATATTGTTTTAAGAATACTGTATTCAGTCGATTTGAAATTTAACATTTCAGGTGTGGCGACATTTTACGAATTGAAATGAAAAACTTAAACTGTCAAAACAAATTCGATGCTATCTCGGGTCGTCTCGAAAAGATACAAAGCTTACCGAACGTCCTTCATTTTACAATATACAATGTGTTTCCTTAACTGATCGAATGCATATTAAACGATACTGGTTCATTCAGGAGAAAACTATTTCAATTGACTAGGTCATTTCAATATTTATAAATAATCTTGTTCGTGATCTGGTCATGAAAAGGTGTATTGTTTAAATAAAGTTTATGAAAGACACAGAAGTACACCTTACCTTACCTTATATGGACGATACGAGGTTGTTTGTTTTTTACAAAACAATTTGTATTTACTACAGACTTAAGGAAAAAAGTAGGTTACTATTGTAGCATTTGTTGATCGATACGAGTTTGTCCACGTCAATGCTAAACTGTCACAATTTATGAAGAACATAAATCTGCAAGTCCTTTTGTTATACAAACAGCATCAGGTGTTTGTACTCCATCCCATCTAACCCAAACCTAAAGCAAAAACTGCAAAACGCCCTTTTTTGTGTAGAAACGACAAATGGTATTCGGATTAAATTTAATGTATTTCATAATTCCACTTTATTCAATTTTTTGAAATTACAACCCATATTTTACAGATGCGGGGCTGATACAAGAATATTAAATCTTGATGGCAAGACTGCCGAAGATGTGCTTCTTCAAGAAAAACCAGAAGGTTGGCAGGAAATGCAGCACTGGTATAACAAATATAAGCCAGGTAAAACTAAAGGAATCTATCTTAAATTGATTAGTTGTTGAAAAAGCTAAAGCAAGCAATATTTATCTGACCAACAGTTAGTGACAATATTTGAGTTTTCAATCTTTTGATAGCACAATAACCCTGATTCTGCAGTTTGACTTTTAGTTTGAATACTAACAGTTTATTTAAATAATTCCATAATAGAGACTTCTAAGAAAGTAAGTTGATCTAGATATACAATTTCTAGTCTACTGACTTTGGCTAAATTGCATATTTTTATATTTTAATAACTCAAATTCTGTTTCACGTGTCTGTGGAACTACTTTTCTAGGAAATCCTTAGTTATTTATAATTTGTGAAATATCGTACAGATCTTGCTTTCAGATGCGAAGGTTTTGATCATATTTGAAGAATTGATTTGAAAGGTAACAATCTACATCTGCCTTTATTCATAACTTTTATCGTTTTAAATTGGTTAGTGTTCTGTGTTCAGCGTGTATGAATAATGGATATCTTATGTATATTTCCTATTTTAAATGTATCAAGTATTACTAAGTTTGTACAATTTTGTGCAGCATTATAAAAAAAATAATGAATTTTAATTTTAAAGATTTTATGACTAGCAAGCTCAACTCTTTGCATACGCTTATGATCAATTCCTAAAATTTGTAGACATAGACTTGAAATATGACCAAAACGTTTGTTGTTATAGAAAAAGAAGTAAGAAGATGTGGTATTACCGGCAATGAGACAACTATCACCAGATATCAATTTGTTTTTATATAATATTTAGTTTAAACAATCGCATGCAAGTTTGTCTCTTTCACTTCTGAGCGATTCCAACACGTTGACTTTCAAATGTTTGTTATTGAAAAGCTATTTGATTAACGCCGTCATCAGCTACCAAATATCTGTACACATACCCTCATACTAATCACCAACAATACATCGCTTCCAACCCTCATATACTAGTCAGTAACGATACATCAGACCATACATCATTACAATATTGTCATTTAAATAAGCCACCATGCATTGCTATCCTATTATCATTGTCATCAGTCACAATGAATTGTTAAACTACCATCATACTTACCATCAGTATACTTGTCAAGCATCGCTTCTCTACCACCATTCGAATGAACCACTATCCATCGCTAAACTACCCTCATATAAAAAAAGAATATGTGGTATTTGCTCTCCCAAAGGGTCAAAAAATGAAACAGAAATTAACTACTACAGGTCACCGTTAGCTCATACTTATAGTCCAAAACATCGCTTCAATACAATCACGATACATGTCATACCCTACTATGCAAATAATCAGTCACCGTGCATCGTTACCATATCGTCATTTTGATAATGCATACATTGCTGCCCTACTGCCATTGTATTCAGTCACAATGAATTGCCACCGTAACATCATTTTAACCATCCACCATACATGTCATACATCACTACCCCATCATCGTTTTATTGAACCTCATAATTATTGAACCACTATACATCGCTACCCTACAACCATACCTATCATCCAAGACATTGCCTCAATACCGTCATTATGTTACTGTACATCGCTTCCCATCCTCGTACTAATCAGTTACAATACATCTATACCATACCGTCGTACTAAAGAAACGTCATTTCAATATCGTCATGATTAGCAGCAAAAACAAGGTATTTAATAAACCCTTGAAAAATATGACAAAATTAAACTTATCAGAAATGGCCACTGATCGTAGTATTCTTTTCTGTGCAGGCGCGGATCAAGAGGGGGGGGGGGGGGGGTTCCGGGGGTTGGAACCCCCTTTTTTTGGACGATCAATGCATTTGAATGGGGACATGTAATTGGAACCCCCTCCTTTGTCCTGGGTTAGGACTCCCCCCTTTTTAAAATGGCTGGATCCGTCCCTGCTCTGCACATGCACTTATATTAATTTCCCTGTTTAAACCAGTATATGTGGTAATCATTTTCCAACGATAGGGGAAAGCAAACATATAAAAATTCAAACAACTTATCAAAATTGTCTGCATTTGTTTTTCAATCACAAAGTGGCAAAGCAAAAACATAACATATAGAAAATTCCAATGGGGCAAGTCAATGTTCAATACTTTTCTTCTACCAGTAAAACATCTGCTAAAATCTTAAGTTTAGTTAAACTATTGATTGGAAACCGTTCAAACACAGGTAAATGTATAATTAATTGTTTTCACTATTTACGAATATGCACATCTTTTATTATAATAACCCATCAATAGTACCAGTATTGATTTTTATTACAGTGAAAAAAACAAGGTCAAGGATGGTCACTGGTGTGGAACGTAGTTCATGATTACATATTTTTATTGGCCATTATAAAGTGTTGATTAATGTAACAACAATGTCGTCAAAGACGGTCTATTAAATGGATGGAATATATGTATCTCGGATTTGTTTTATGTCCATCGTGCCTTAAAACAGAGCTAAACATTTCAGATCATTTCACATTTACAACAAAATAAATAGAGTCGAGGATGTCCCTACTCTTCTAGAAAGTTACAAATAACTCGGCTCAATATGAAGGCCGGCTATAACAACACATTTTAGTGTTCACTTCGATAGTGGTGATCCGCTGGGACATCCAGTACCTCACCCTTTTTATATATTTGTGTTTAAAAAATGCCCTTTGATATATATTTTGACAAAAAATAAAACCAAATAAACCTATAGCTAAATAATGCTATTTTATGAGCACCTACGATCACCCAAGGTCTTTGCTGGAGTTTGTGCTGTCAAGTCTTTAGTTTTCTATTTAAGTTTTGTTGACTGTTGGTGTTTTGTTTGCTCTGGTCATGATTTTGAATGTTCCATAGTTATCTTCCGACTCTCATTTGTGAAGAGTTTTGACAAATATCTGATGTTTATATTATTGACGTTTGAATCGGATCTTTAAAGAAATACTTTCATCTGATTCAGTTTCAGAAACTGATATCAGCAACAACCTTATCTTATTTTCTCTCCACTTTTCTTGCATATCTTGCTTCAAATAATGACCTATTCCAGCGACTTTTTTTTTATACCATTCAGTAAACACATTAAATGACCCGGACATCTTATAATAGACACGTACCTCGTTTAAGTTTTTTTTTATCTTTACATAGTTATTGCTATTTTATGTTCATTACTTCCTTTAACAACACGTGACATCTATTGTTAGGCATTACGTAACGTAATTATGGTTTATATTCATAGTTAACATGACGTCATAATACAAGGTCGTGATTTCAACAGACGTATCAAGTTCCTGACAAATATGTTGTGTTGTAAACAATTTGTAAATGAATATACCCCACAAAGAGAAATCTTTAAATTGCCTGTAACAAATGTAGTCATACATATGATGCTGTTTTGAATTTTAATCCATCAACGTTTATTTTATTTTATAGGCTTATGGGCAGCCTTAGATCAATCAAATCCAGACAGACATGTCGTGGAGCGTCTTCTGAAAAACTGGTGTAGACTGACGTGTGTGAAGAATGGCAATATAGTCAGCATCAAGTCTCTGGTTCGAGACGACATCCACAAGCGTGACCTGTTAGAAATGATAGAAAGATATGAAAATCCCAATGAAATGGCTTTAGCCTTGTCGGCCGGGTTTGGATTTATTGTTAAAGGATGGGTGAAGGCAGGTTAGTTTAAATAAAACAATAAACATTATATAGAATCATATGCAAAACAGTGTGGCTGTGGCCATTGATTGACGTCCTAAATCATCCCATCGACTGGGACAGATTATGTGAACTTTTGTCTGTAACGACCACTGCTCACTATGTACTTGTTAAAGACACTTAAACTGTGGGGTTACCAAAGGTTCTCAATACCTAAATAAAGTAATTCGAAAAATTAATCATGAATAACACAATGTTATATGATTTATATTAATAATACAAATCAAAACATAAAGGTTGTTCCTGATTAATTTTTCGGATTATTTCATTATTAAAGGCGTTAAGAACCTTTGGAGACCCTACAGTTTAAATTTTATGATAAGCAAGTAGTGAGCAGTGTCGTTACAGACAAATGTTCACATAATCTGTCCCAGTCATTGGATGAATTAAGGACGTCGATCAAATGCCACAATCACACTGTGTTGAATATGATTCTATATTCTTATGTATAGATATATTAATCCATAAAAATACAAAAACCAACGAAAAAAGAGAAATCACAAAAATACTGAACTCCGATGAAAATTCAAAACGGAAAATCCCTAAAAAAATGGCAAAATGAAAAGCTTTTACGCATCAATAGAATTGAAAACAATTGTCATATTCCTGAACAATTTCTATTTCGTGCTCAAACGTCTGCACACTACTTCTTTGATGTATTAGCAAGAATTGTAAATATTTAAAAAGAGTTTTTGTTTGTTACAATTTGTCTTTGAATGTATAATTCAAATTCGCTTCTGACATATTTATACTTGTGACATGTTTTACCAGTACTTAAGATGTTTCGCTACTCAAAAAAAAAAAAAAATCAATAATGATTTGGAATGGATTGCCATGACACAACAACTTTGAATTTTATTTTCCAATCCTGGAGAATGCAGTAAGCCTTGTTAGAATGATCTGTTTTATCATTTATAATCTAATACTTTTAATAGATGCAGAACTCTTAAAGAGTGTAGATGTCAACACCAGAGATTTTTCATATCAATATGCCTACCCTGAATACCCAGAGACTCCACGACCATTACTGGCTTCAGCTTGGGAATCAAATAATTTTGATGCAGTGGATGTCCTCATGAGTATGAAACCTGATACTCGTGTATTGTGGACTTATGAAGGATCGTCGAAGAATCCACCGAAGCCTGTTTTCTTTCAGGTATTTTATTAATATAAATATAAGGAGAAGTCGTTTGATTGCCAATTAGATAACTATCATTCAGAGTTCAAATTACGAATGTAAAAGCAATTGGTCATCATAAGGCCTCAAACAATGGTAAATTAAGGCAACAGTAGTATACCGGTGTTCAAAAGACAAAAATCGATTGAGAGAAATCAAATTCAGGATACAATCTAAAACATCCATACCTTATTGTCAGCTATACAAAACGTATTATAAAACCAAATCATATATCGATAACTTTACGTGCTGATAATTTCAATAAATTCACCCTACTACTAAGATATACTAGTAAAGAAACTGTCATTTCATTCTTATTGCCTTCTGAGCTATATGTTACTGTAATGTAATGTGTCATTGGTAACATTGGGCTTGTTTTGTAAAATTGTTTGTTTTATGATTGTAACACAGTAATGACTGCTGTACCCATATTTTGACTATTTAATTTATTATATCTGTTTTGTTCACGAATCGCTGTAAATATAACGGAATACGATGAGACTTTTGTAAAAGTGAGAGGTTTAGCGCTATAACACCAGGTTCAATCCACCATTTTCTACATTTGAAATTGCCTGTACTAAGTCAGGAATATGACAGTTGTTGTCCGGCATTCGTTTGATGTGTTTTGTCATTTGATTTTGCCATGTGATTATAGACTTTCCGATTGAATTTTCCTCGGAGTTCAGTAATTTTGTGATTTAACTCTTTTCTGCTGGTCTCTAGTCTAAAATAACTTTTCAAAAATATGTTTTGAATAAAATCAATATCAAAAGTCGATTAGTATTCTGGAAAAGATTGTTGTCTTCAATCCTATGTTTGATTTTTTTTCTTTTCAATGAGCATATTTCAATATTTTATTTTCACCGTGCTATTTTATAAATCCGTTACACCCCATTCCATTATCTTTTCAGCTTTTATGTGGAAATACTGTGCCTAAGGATGAGAAGGTTGTAATGCGAGTCCTCGAAGGATCAGATCTTTCTGCTCGGGATTACGATGGCAATACAATTTTACACACTGCAGTTATTTATGATGCATCTGAAAATATCTTCAAGAATCTCATGTCACTAGGTGCCGATATCGCAGCACGTGACAGCAAAGGAAGAACACCACGTGACGTGGCTGTGAAATTGAACAAATCTGTGTATGTGGTTGCAATTGACGAATTTATTGTTAAACTAGTCAAGGATAAAAAATTCAATGAAGTGGAAAAACTAATATTACATAATTATGACCATTTATCGGATATTACAGACAGTTCTAAACGGACAATAGTTGATATTGCCAAAAGGTCCAGTAGTCGTCAGATTTATGAAGTAATTAATCTCACAACTGCAATTCATGTAAGTAAAACAAGCAAAGTTTTCAACACAATAAAGTCATGATTTCACATCGCCGTTGATCTTTTGCGAAGTGATCTTCACTGTAAAAGCCAGACTTCAAACGGGCATGAGGCAATATGCTATTGTCTTCTACCTTGACAAAATATCTGAAAATAGAAAAAAAACCCGAAAAGGCAAACGAGGTTGAACTAAAACACCAAACAGAAGTCAAAGAATGAGCAACAAGACAAAAGTTTATGGTACTAAATTATAATCCTGGTACATTTGATAACCATTTAAACCACTGGGTCGATGCTACTGCTGGTGGACGTTTCGTCCCCGAGGGTATCACCAGCACAGTAGTCAACACCTCGGTGTTGACATGAATATCATTACTATGGTCATTTTTATAAATTTCCTGTTGACAAAACTTTGAACTTTCAAAAAACTAAGGATTTTCTTATACCAGGCATAGATTACCGTAGCCGTATTTGACACAATTTTTTGGAATTTTGGGTCTTCAATGCTCTTCAACTTTGTACTTGTTTGGCTTCATAAATATTTTGATATGAGCGTCACTGACGAGTCTTATGAAGACGAAACGCGCATCTGGCGTACTAAATTATAATCGTGGTATTAGTACCTTTGATAACTAATTAATTCAGCTTCTCAAGGAGGTCATTTCGTGTTAATAATCTAAATTTCTCTACACTGAAATTCTTGTTCGATCATTGTACTCTATGAATATTTAGTTGGCACAGGTTGAAATTGCTGCCCATCGATTTGTTCAACAAAAAATAAAATGTAAGAAACTTGCAATAGTATAACCCTTTAAAACATTAATTCGAATGTGCAATGTTTTTCGTCTACATTTAATTTACAGGAATATGAAAACCCGTTAATTGTTAATATACATGTATATATATTGAGACATGTCACGATGTTAGCTCAAATTGAATATATCTGATCATGAGTATTCGATTTGCTCTAGCAGGGTATGTCATATTTCAAAGTGGTACGATAGACATTTACCAAACTTCTATCTGAGTTGTGATACTCTTTGCATTATTGTTGTTGATTTAATGATCTGTAAGCGCACACATTGGTCTTTTAATATCAAGGAGATGAAAAACAAAATACTTAGTATACGGATTTTCTTGCTGCATTGAAGACCCATCGGTGGCCTTCGGCAGTTATCTGCTCGTTGGTCGGGTTGTTGTCTCCTTGACAAATTTCCTATTTCCATTCTCAATTTTATACCATAACCTAATTGAAAAAGGACGCACACACACATACCAACACGTCGACTAATAATACTGCACAGTAAACTAAGACTGAACAATACGAACCCCACAAAAACAAGGTGTGATTTTATTAAATGTTAACATGCACAAACAACAAATATGTTAACAATGAGTCCTTTTTCTTTATGGACAATCTTTAATTTAGGCATACATTAAAAGAATCTTCACAGCTGTAGACGATGGATTAATAGAGGATGCAAAGAAATTACTGTCATGTAAAAAATATTCAAATGTCCGAGATAAATGTGGACGAACGTTGTTACATCGATGTATAATGAAGGAGAAGAGTGATATGCTGACGTATTTATTGGAAGTCTGTTCTCAGCATATAAACATAGGCGATAATGTATGTATAATAAACAAAAAGAAACGATAAAAACATGGTCATATAAATATATTAACTTTTAGTTTATGTTTTAAAACATGTTCGTTTTTATAAAGTGTAAGGAAGACAACTGGCAGTTTCTCTGATTATTTTTAATACAAGTATTATTTATTTCTTTTAAAAATATGTTATTGAAAAGCATGATAAATGCAGTGTGTCCAAATTTATGTAACGACATTATGGTGTGAATAAAATAATATTTCTGTAGAGTCATCTCAATCTTCAAATTTGCTGTTGTAAACTAATTACTTATAAACGTGGCCTTTTATATTTATATTTATTTGGGAAGATGTCTTTTTTGGTGAATTTTTTAGACTGCTGCAAAATGTTTTTGATCATCAACAACAAAAAAAGCAGAACAAAGGTTAAAATGCAAGCTTTAAATTTTTGTGTGGAAGTTTTGGAGTGGATATAATAAAATATAAAGAAAATAATAAAATTCTTAAAAAACGATTATTTAAAATGAAAGCGTCTCCCATAGATGTTCTGCTCATTCGGTTTTCTGAAGTGTAGGCCTAGTAAGTTTGAAGATTTATTTAATATATGATACTTTCAATTTACAGCTGGACAGAACCCCACTTCACTACGCATATCTTTTTATGCCACAGAATGATGTTATTGAAAAGTTAGTAAAGGCTGGTGCAATGAAGGATAGACATGATCCGGTATGTATAAACTCAGATGTTATATAGTAGATTAAAGCCATCGTTTATCTCATATCTTAATTGACTGTCCCTTTGGTGTCTTTCGTCCCTCTTTTAATAACGACAAGGAAACATGAGAAGGCAAAACGACAAATAAGTAATTGTTACATGGATGAATTATTGTTTCATTAGCACTCATATCTAATGACTGCCTTTTGAAAGTCAACTAATCACGCAGCACCCATCATACAATTCTTAACAGCATCACACGAAAAAACATCAAATCGTAAAACATATTCAGATGAATTAAACTTCACCTGAACGGTCTATGCCAGGATTACTATGTCAAGACACTTTAAATCAGATCGTTACGGCAAAAACATATGTTAATGTCAATATATATGGTGCAAAATGTGGCAGTATGTACATTCCTCCTGGATTTCAAAGAGCTTTGTCGATGTCTGACAAATAGTTTTATAGAAGAAATTTCGTCTATTAAAATAAGTGAAATAAAACGAGACCATATAGCAACCAAGTGAAAACCACAGCACAAAATACTAGAACATAAAACGTCTGAATATTTTTGGTAACGAAGCAGTTAATCTGCGAATTAAAAAAAACCAACAACCGATTTTCACTGAACACTGATGCCGGGAACAAGTATTACAAATTCAAAGTTTCAAACATTACAGATTGATAAATCAGTATTATGCAAAAATAATGACACAACTTGTGAATGAAAAGCTATATATAAGAAGGTTCGTGTTTGAAATGAAAATACCTTATATCATTTTATAATTTGATAATTGTTTGATACTATAATGCAATAACCTCTCGAGTATAATAATTAAAGTGTGGCTTCTGATACCTACGTTGACGATCAGTTCAAAAGTGGCCGTATATTGAAGAAGAAATAAACAATAATAAGATAATAAAGTCTATATACGAGACACCATATAAAAAAAAGAAGATGTAGTATGATTTCTAATAAGATAGCATTCCACCAACATTCAAATGAATATTTCGAAATCTGTTCTGTCTGTCTGTTCAGAAAATCTACCCAAGGAGGAGAACCTGAGAATTTAACAAATATTATCATATTAGATAAAGAACAAATATTTTTTTATGGGCTCTATTTCGTTTGCAATAGAAAAAAACACTGTACAAATGTATTAAATCTTCACAAAATAAGACAATTTATAAAAAAAAATCAAAATATTTTTATTAAATGTTTAAACAAAGAAGTAAATATGTATAAATAAGGGCAACAAGAGTATAAATCTGTCCAAAGGTCATAAATCGACGGAGTAAAACCAAATGTAGGGTGCAAACTAAAACCGAGGGAAACACATCAACTATTAGAGGACCACAACGTAACAACGGAACACTGAAGTGCAACGAAAACAAACGACAATGCAACATAAATAGAAACAAAATATTAGATAGCAATGGCCATATTCCTGATTTAATCCACCACTTTCTACATTTGAAAATGCCTGTACCAAGTCAGGAATATGACAGTATTGTTCATTCGTTTTTTATGTGTTTTATCATTTGATTTAGCCATGTGATAAGGGACTTTCCGATTTAATTTTCCTCTGGGTTTATTATTTTTGTTATTTTACTTTTTAGAACAGAACACAAAAACAGAGTGATATAATTACAAATTATACTATCATTATAATATAACTATATATATTGTATGATTTGTAGAAAGGAAGAAAAGCAGCAGACTACGCATTAGATGCAATTGGAACCCAAACCCATTCTGCTCTGAAGAAAGATGTCCGAGATTTTGACCTGAATATATACCTTGCAGAACGTGATTTTGATGAAACAGTGAAAGACGCAATTAAGGTTATTGTGATACATCAACCTCACTCGTTTTTATAAAGATCTATCAAAATACAGACATTATGCCTTGTGGTCCTAATTTGATAATGCTCATTAATTGATAACAAAGTGAATAATTTAATTTTATGGATACATTTAGTAGACGATCGCTTACACCTACACATCTTTGACATCCACATGGAAAAAAAACTAAAGACATTTCATTTCAGATTAATACATTCCATAAAACTTTAATCAAGTTTTAAAGAAAAGCGTATACTGAATTTTTTTTTTTCGAAAAATAAAACTTCTTTTTTCTTTGAAAAATGTTACAGCTTGCATATTATAAAAACTTGATTTAAAATACAGGTTCGTTTAATGTATACGTTATGTTGTTGTCTTATAGGGTTATAGAAAACTTCACTGTGGGAAACTTATCAATATATCTGAACGCATTTTATTTATTTCAGAAAGGAGACCTAAAATCAGTAAAAAGTTTGATCTCAGGTGTTCAAAGTTACAATACGGATCTGTCCAGGTTTAGTTATCTGTTGTTTGACTGTATGGACAACAAAGACACAGATATTGCTAAATACCTTATAGGAATAGGATTCAAGTCAGAAATCTGGAAAGAGGTATATTTACATACATATATGCTCTTTATGCTATCAACTAAAATAAAACGAAAACACTGTTAATTAGCAATTGCATAGTAAATAATATTCAATAGACCACTTTCGAGTTCATCCGTCACCGGAAAAAACTCGTCAATTATACGCGCCTTTATCATCGTCATTTGTGCGTTTAGGGGCGTCGTCACTTCCTTCCAATGTTGAGCGAGTGGTTGGAAAACTATAATTCTATATTGTACGAATTATTCGGCAAATTGAATTCTCAAAATTGACAATCAACACTGCTGTCATTAGGGAAATGTCAGTAAGTACCTACAGAGCAACCATTATTTCTAGTTTATCCTGCACAAAGACGATCACTAAGACGCTTGATGAACGTAAATAGTGCAGGGATACAGGCGAGCCCCTCTATCTGGTAAATGACGTCATAAAGGCGTGTATAATTGACGAGTTTTTGCCGGTGACGGATGAACTCGAAAGTGGTCTATTGCATTTGTTCAATTACAGATTTAAATGTGTATAATTTTTAACATATTATAAGTTTTAAAGCAAATACATTTTGTTTACTGATTGCTGAAATCCACATAACGTGACATGTTTGCATTTTATATTATAGTATACGAAATGTGACCCTAACGATGATATGTGTGCAATGATGGAGTGTGGACATGGACCCACCTCCTTGAAAGAAAGGGCAATGGAAATGAAATGTGAAGATTTCGTTAGTTTCTTAGAAAGGAGACAAATGAATGGAACAGTAAGTGATTTTAAAAGCTGTTATTTAGTTATCTCCCTTACATCATAACATGTCTTAAACCCGACATAAAATGGTGATTTCAAAGCTGTTATTTAGTTATCTCCCTTACATCAATATATGTCTTAAACCCGACATAAAATGTGTATTGAATTTGTTTTTGTCGTAATAAAAAAAAGTTTTAGGTTTTCATAATGTTATATACCTTGTGTAAAATAATGAGATGCGTTTTGATTACACATAAAACAGCTAAACAACACACCAACAAACATTTGTGTGAACAATACCATGTCACCGTCCACAACTAATGCTGTTAAGTATGCATTAAGAGGCCATGGTAAGACGAAATTTGAAACAATTCTAAATAACAAACAATGGCAATGATTTATCTTACAACAATAAAAAAAACCCGCAAAACAAATATGACAGACAGCAGCAAACATTAACTACTTTATTGCATTATATATTGTACATTGTGTTTCCTTCACGAGATATATATAATATAAGCTGTATGAGACACAACCTATAAGAGGTTTTGGGCCAACAATGGGTTTCTATTTATTACTTAATTTGGCATTTTAAACCACCTTTTAATTGAGCGTCGTTTTTGTAGAAGAAACGCGCGTCTGACGTATTTAATTTAAGTACCCGTATATATCAAGAGTTCATTTCCTATAATGTTTAATATTTGTGTTTGTTATTTATCATTTTCACCTATGTTATCAAGGTATAAAAAACACTGCTGATTTTCAAACAAAACAAAATAAAAAAAAATGTTTGAAGGATAATCTATTTTTGACCTTAAATATGTGAATCATTACTTAATTTCAGGTTAAGTCGGAAAATCAAAATGGTGATGTGAATATATTGTCATGTGGATATTGATGTTTATAAACTTTGATGCCAAAATAAATCAAAGGGTACACAAGGAGATTTGGTGGGAAAGCTTGCATGGTGTAACACAGCATGTTTGTTACTTAACATACATACTGCTTACCGGCTTGTAACTTCAGAGTAGTTAAGCCTTACAAGCTTAGATTTTATGTAAACTGTGAAATAGACTATATGTAAGATACAAGTAAACTCTGTAATATATGTACATTGTCACTCAACAAGTTTCTTTTAAGCGTCATATGAGTTTATCTCTGAAAAAGATGGAAAGTCCGCATATAATGGATTTTGAATATCAATTTTTTTGTCTTTGTCTTACACTTGTAAAATAATTCCTATGAAAAAAAAATGGAAGTTTAAAAGTGATAATTGTTACAGGAATGATTTATTTATCACCTCTCATTTCTTTTATTCAAACGTTTGGTCATTTAATTAGAATACTGATGTCATTGCTTAGTGAAACTATGTATAATGGATCATCTCGATATAATGAAAAAAAATGTTGTGTTCGACTAACATTGAAATAGTGAAAAAGTAAACCTAAGGTCTGAATATATGATTTCGTTTGTAAATCATGAACAAAGGAATAAAAAATGCCTGCACCTTATCAGGACAATTTGTTCCAGTCTTTGCTTTGTTCTTAATTTGATTTTGTTAGGTGTTATGGACTACCTGTACCTTATCAGGGAAATTTGTTCCAGTCTTTGCTATGTTTAAAATGTGATGTTGTTAGGTGTTATGGACTACCCCATATTTGAACTTACCTTATATTTCATTACTTTTGTTAATACATTTTTAGACACGTCAGAAATACTTGATTGTGTTTTGAAATGACTATAAAGCTATTCAGGAAAAAAAGATTTGAAAAACAAAAACACCAACATGAATATATTCAGGGAAAAAAAGATTTGAAAAACAAAACAACCCAACATAAAGATAGAAAACCTTATAGTTTGATTGATGTAAAACCGATATTAAGTTAAATTCTATAATTATTTGAGATTGAATATACACTTTTTGTTCTATCTTCAGTTTGGGGTGTCAACTTCTAAAATATAAGTTTTCTGTTGCTGCACTTCAGATATAGAAAATTCTTTTCAACAATTCATTTGCGCTTAAATGTTTTTTCTTCATGTTCAAACATTATTATCATTCTCATTATTTGTATATAAACAACAACCAACATGAGATTCACGCATGTATTATGTTATGTCTCAATTTAGCATTTTAAATTGCATTAAACTGCCAGGTTAGAAGTATGTACATGTATTATGTTAACATATTATATTGTTTTTTTTTTTAATTATTTGTATTATTCAGTGTGATGGAGGGGAGTGACAACGATAATTGCTTATATACAGATCGGAATGTTCTCAAAACTGTCGATTGAAAACAATTGTGTAATATTTTTTTTTAACCCTATCAATTATGTAAATGAATTTTATAATTGGTGTAGTTGAAATAAGTTTAATGTTATTTGTATTGAAAACATTGTTTTCTAAATATCATTTACTACCAATTTCCTGTGAAAACCGTTCATTTTATCTTCGTTTTTGTATTTCAGTCAATATATGTAATAATTATTGTATGCATACATAAGACATGTTTTGTTATTTCATTTAACAATTGACAGCTCTTCACATTAAATCTCATACTGTTTATGCTTAAAATAAACGTACTTTTCATAAATGTCTATGTCGGTCTGCTTTTTAAATTGTTTTTTATTAACGTTACACTGAAACAAAAGCTCCTTCCGTATAACAATACATCCCTTTAAGCATTGCATATAGATGGAGTGATCTTTTAAAGTTTGGGGAGATAACTCTCTGTTAGTCAAAACAACATTTTACCAGCATTACGAAATCTCAAAAAACATATTAATGTTTTTGGCTGAGGATATTTATGTGTAATCTAGAGTAAATGAATCACAATAAAGTCATATTTTTGTTAAATTCTAATGTTTTATAAGCACCGATCATTCCTTAACATGAAAGTTCTTGTCAAAGATTCGCAATCAACCATTAAGATATGCCTTAAAATAATGCAACTGTTTGTCTAGATCGAAATATTGTGTATAAAAGTGGAAAACCGAAAAAAGTAAATGTCATTTTTTAAACCTTTATGTTTCTTTTTAACAAAACCATTGATTAGAATGTTTTAGTAATGACAGGATACTGTAATGTCTATTAAATATAGGATTATTATTTGTTGGGTCAATATATGTTGAAATATTATGTTGCATAATGTAGTTAAAATTGTCACCAAATACATATAGCATACATATGATGTTTTTGTTGCAATCTAAATAAAATATTGTCAATCGATATATATTTAATTTTTATTTTTTTCAAAATTCAATTGGCAGTTGAGCACAAGTTTTTTTAACAGGTGACAACATATATGTTTCAAGTGTCGTAGCTACAATCCCGTCCCCTTTCCGCCGAATGAGACCTTCCGATTAAGACTTATAACCGAGTTTTATTTTACTCACATGTGAGAAAATATACTCACTCTTCTGGAGCACATAAAATCAACCCTAATTTTTAGTTGAATTCGTATTGATTATTATTTTTGTATGCTGTGTTTTGTGTACTATTGTTTGTCCTTTATATCTTCTTCTGTTTTTAAGCCATGACGTTTTCAGGTTAATTTGATCTTATTAGTATGAATGTCCGTTTGTTATCTTTCGTCTTTCTTTTAAACGTAATTGCTAGAAATACTGCCTGATAAATGTCGCTATTTATAGGGGTAATTTCAGTAAAAAATCTCCCATTGACTTTAATGCTAATCTATGTGTGAAAATAAATTTATACCTGATTTACCTTTAGAAATTAAAAAACTTTCATATATCATTCATGAAATTACAAATGTAGCCCTATCTTTTGCAGCAATAAAAACATAGGGTCATGCGTCCTTTTTGGGCATTCACATGGCCTTGTTTACAAACAATGTAGATTCGCACTGAATTCCTATACTGACCCCCAATACTTTTCAACCCTGTAGGGAAATAAAATAGTACATTAAGAAATTTTTTTAAAAGAATTTTCAACTCTAGTTTTGATCCATCTACCAAAAAATATTTATTACAAACATTATCTACCAATCAGAAGAGCACACGACTTCACTTTTAGACAGAAAGCTCCCCCCCCCCCCCCCAAATTGGCGGTCCCTGAGCTATAAGGGACTTTTTTTACTCCTTTTCCAATGTTTTTTGCGATAAACATGTAATGTATCCAATTTTCAAGTTCCAGTTTCAATACAACCTTCATAAATGCTGAATTTGTAAAGATAGAGCAAAATTTATACTACAGCCCATACTGCGGCAAATGTATATTTGGTATATAAAGTTGCGCCTTGACTGTTGTTAAAAGAATGGTGTAAAATACTATGTTTAATAAATAGGAATTGTTTTCTGTGTTTGCTTTGACCAGTATTGCAAGTCCATCTAGAAACTTATAAAGTCTTGTTGTACTCTTAGTTAGTTTTTTCCTTATATGAAAGTTTTTAATTAAATACCATGAAAAGACCACAAAAAGACTTTTCAAAGGCTTTTTTAAGCAGTTTCATACCAAATAAATCAACAATTATGTTTCATTATACGAAATCTGTGTTCTAATCACTTGTAAATTTCACAAAATGTCATTGATAATCACTATGCAAAAATTCCTGTTACCCCAACATCAGGATGGGTTCTTCGCCAAAACTGGATAGCCAGAACTGACGTATAAAAAAGTTCCAAATATATAAAAATAAGATTAGGTATAGCCAAACTTTACATTTTGGAAATTGAAGTAACAATTTAGAATATTTAAAAGCAATAATTGAACATAAAAAATCCAATTAAAAACATTTCAACACTTGTTACATAGAAGACGGACATGTACACAAATGTAATCATGAAAAGTTGTCTAGTATTTTCTTTTAATAAAGAAACGCAATGCGTTATGTAAAAATAAATTAATACCTTCATGCGGTCAGATTATTGGAGTGTTAAAATACTAGAAAAGTGCGTATTTACCACTTGTTCTACAACTTAACAAGGGGAACACAGCTGTAAAAAAACCCGCTATGTCAAAGGGAGGTAATCCATTTTTTCATATGATTTAATATATTATGAGAAGAAATATGTGCAAAATGTGAGGTAAATGGGGAGAATACATATCATAACTCTCAAGTGTAATTTCTATTGTTTCTTTCAAACTTGACACAAAAACTGACTTTTACCATATATTTCATGCTTCTCTCACAGTACACTGAGTGCATCCTGAATAGCCGATGTTAAAGATTGAAATTTGTGTAAAAAACAGATTCAAAGGTTCCAACATCCTTCCATTACATTAAAATTTACAGGAAATGAGTTTTGTGATTATTGTGTGGCCTTGGACAAGTACAGTGGGAAAGTGCATATTTTCCTATAAGGGGAAATTCATTAAAAATCTACAATTGACTTTAATGCTAATTTATGTGTGGAATAGATTTACCTTTAGAAAATTAAAAACTTTCATATATCATTCATTAAAGTACAAATGTAGCCCTATCTTTTGCAGCAATAAAAACATAGAGTCATGTGGCATTTTTGGGCATTCACATGGCCTTGTTTACAAACAATGTATATTCGCAATGAATTCCTATACTGGCCCCCATTACTTTTCAACCCTGTAGGGAAATAAAATAGTACATTCAGAATTTTGTTTTTAAATTTCAACTCTTCTTTTGATCCATCTATTAATAAATATTTATTACCAATCAGAAGAGCACACGACTTCACTTTTAGACAGAAAGCTCCCCCCCCCCCCCCAAATTGGCGGTCCCTGAGCTATAAGGGACTTTTTTTACTTCTTTTCCAATGTTTTTTGCGATAAACATGTAATGTATCCAATTTTCAAGTTCCAGTTTCAATACAACCTTCATAAATGCTGAATTTGTAAAGATAGAGCAAAATTTATACTACAGCCCATACTGCGGCAAATGTATATTTGGTATATAAAGTTGCGCCTTGACTGTTGTTAAAAGAATGGTGTAAAATACTATGTTTAATAAATAGGAATTGTTTTCTGTGTTTGCTTTGACCAGTATTGCAAGTCCATCTAGAAACTTATAAAGTCTTGTTGTACTCTTAGTTAGTTTTTTCCTTATATGAAAGTTTTTAATTAAATACCATGAAAAGACCACAAAAAGACTTTTCAAAGGCTTTTTTAAGCAGTTTCATACCAAATAAATCAACAATTATGTTTCATTATACGAAATCTGTGTTCTAATCACTTGTAAATTTCACAAAATGTCATTGATAATCACTATGCAAAAATTCCTGTTACCCCAACATCAGGATGGGTTCTTCGCCAAAACTGGATAGCCAGAACTGACGTATAAAAAAGTTCCAAATATATAAAAATAAGATTAGGTATAGCCAAACTTTACATTTTGGAAATTGAAGTAACAATTTAGAATATTTAAAAGCAATAATTGAACATAAAAAATCCAATTAAAACATTTCAACACTTGTTACATAGATGACGGACATGTACACAAATGTAATCATGAAAAGTTGTCTAGTATTTTCTTTTAATAAAGAAACGCAATGCGTTATGTTATAGATAATGCATATTTTAAGGTTTTTCTTGTCGTAGAACACACCGAGGGGTGACAGGATTGATCAAATGAAAGACCGACCGGAGGGAGGTCTTTCTTTGAACAATCCTGACACCCCGAGGTGTGTTCTAAGACAAGAAAAACCTTAAAATATGCATTATCTGACTTATATACCGTCAAAAAGTATTAATTTAATAAAGATTTGTAAAATTTAGTATCCTTTTTTACCGACAACACTTAAGTGGGATATTCCTTTCTAATGCGTTCAGGTTTAAATACGCCCTGTGGCTCATTTAAAATGTGAAATAAAACTCACTAAATAATTTAGATATCAACCTTTTAAAAATTATTATCCGTACACAATAAAAAATATTACTGTTACTGAATGAAGTAAGACACAAATGTATGGTTGCCATCCGATAACGTTGTATGACAAATACAAGACACATTGTAAGTTATTTATTGTACCACTTAGCTTATGGAAAAGGGGGAGGGGGTATGTTTTTTTCTATTTGTTATGTTACTTCTATCGCGGAAAAGTTGTTATTTATTTAAACATTTTACTTGAATCGAAAGAAAAATTCAGAAAGATTGTCTCTTGAATAGCAATACATTGTATTTAAAGATAATCAGGATAAAATTATATACCCTCCACATCCGACCCTTTCGAGAGCTACTTTAATGTTATTCAATAGAATATAAGTTGATCATTTGATAGAGTAAAAGGTATACATAAATTTAAAAAAGTTACACGAATACGAATATAAATACATGTAGGTCACAGTATGATTTCCTATTCAGTGTGTATCGTTCTGAACATGCCTAAAATATTTGCCACTGGACGTTAAGCAAGCTACCAAAAATCAATCAACCTATTCAGTTTGACTCAATAAGATTTTCAATATCTTACACACGAATGTGTTAAATCTGAATTTATTTTATGAAAGTCTACATTAAAATTCATCTGACCTATATGCTAATGTTTCTTTATTATAGCGATAAATCAACAAAACTTCACGTTATTTTGTTTCTAAAATTAAATTGCGGGTTTACAATGACGATTTCTTTTACATCGATCATCGGTTGAACTTTAGAAAATAAATTTCCAAATCGGCAACAAAAAACTATTAGACGACTAAAATTTTGAAGTAAATTATAGATTGCATGTTTATCAAGGAAAATAATGACCTTACACAGGTCATTATTTTATGCCTTGGAGCATATACCATTGATACATGGCATCGTCCGGGTTGATTCTGAAAAAGAATAACCTGACGTTCTAAAAGAAAATAACTCCATATAGGTATATAAGTAAAAATAAATGAATACCTTCATGCGGTCAGATTATTGGAGTGTTAAAATACTAGAAAAGTGCGTATTTACCACTTGTTCTACAACTTAACATGGGGAACACAGCTAAAACAAAAAACCGCTATGTCAAAGGGAGGTAGTCCATTTTTTCATATGATTTAATACATTATGAGGAGAAATATGTGCAAAATGTGATGTAAATGGGAATAATAGATATCATAACTCTCAAGTGTAATTTCTATTGTTTCTTTCAATCTGGACACAAAAAATGATTTTTACCATAATAAACTTCATGCTTCTCTCACAGTACACTGAGTGCATCCTGGATAGCCGCAGTTAAAGATAGAAATTTGTGTAAAAAACACATTCAAAGGTTCCAACATCCTTCCATTACATTAAAATTTACAGGAAATGAGTTTGGTGATTATTGTGTGGCCTTGGACAAGTACAGTGGGAAAGTGCAAATTTTCCTAGAGGGGTAAATTCATTAAAAATCTACAATTGACTTGAATACTAATCTATGTGTGGAATAGATTTATACATGATTTACCTTTATAAAATTAAAAACTTTCATATATCATTCATGAAAGTACAAATGTAGCCCTATCTTTTGCAACAATAAAAACATTAGGTATTTGGGCATTCACATGTAGATTCTCACTGAACTCCTATACTGGCCCCCTTTACTTTTCAACCCTGTAGGGAAATAAAATAGTACATTCAGCCTTTTTTGTTTTAATTTCAACTCTACTTTTGATTCATCTATTAATGAATATTTATTACAAACATTATCTACCAATCAGAAGAGCACATGACTTCACTTTTAGACAGAACGCTCTCCCCCAAATTGGCGGTCCCTGATTACGTATATTGTTTTACTGAATTTACCCTTATAGGTTATAAATTAACTGTTATTTTTGCTGGCTGTAATTATCTGTGTTGGTTATACTTAACTAAATTCAAAACACTTATGTACGATATATGTACTGTGGATTTGACAGTAAATAATAGCATTCTGATCAAGTGACAAAAAATGGCATCACAACTTATTATGCTGGTTTTTTTTTAACAATCATCTTAATATTTATGGAGAGAACCTATATAAAATAAGATATTTGAAGATAACAAATTAATCACATTGTTAGAAATTATAGGCCATAGCAGTTAACCGAAGTTCGAAAATCAATTCAAAATATACAAATTATCAAAAAATAATTTGACGGAAACGCATGAACTATACTTAGAGCGAAACGTCTCCTGCCATATATGCATTGCCCACCATACTAAACTCACACTCAGATCAGAAGAGTATTAAGAAGTCATATTTATTGTCCTCATGCCTTCTTCCTAGTGATCATCATATTCAATGTCTTCAAATTCAAAAAAAAGAAAACATAAACAAATTGAAAAAGTAAAAAGAAACAAATGTTTAGCCAAATGCGATTAAGATGATTGAGAGCTATAGATTAGAAACCTCACTATATTTCAAATGATTTTCCAAATTTTATTTACGCAATGTCCATACTTTGTCAGAACTTAAGTATTGGCAACACGGCTAATGATACCATAGGGGACAATAAATCCACTAGCAGAAGTATATACCAGCTAGAGGTAAAAACATTAGCTATACCAATTGCACTACACGAGATATGCATTTCAACAATTAATCTTTATCCAGGGATAAGCTAGGCTATGATTTTAAAAATCTTAAGACAAAAAAAATGGTCCAATAATTCTCAAAATATATAACGGCACATTCCGATTTTTTAATATCCAAATCATCATGCCTGTTCCGTGATATGTTTAAAATACAGAGCTGTAGATAGTATAAGGGACTCTATGTCTACCAGGATATGTATCAACTCAATGTTCGTTATCAATAACTTTACCAAATCTACCGCAACAGGTGTTTATTTTGATGGCTTATGTCTCTTAATTCATATTTGATGCCAATGCATGTTAAAATAATAAAAAAAAAAACGGACAATTGTTGAGGAGCTGATTAAAAAAAAATGGAAAACAATTTTAGCTCAGAAATTAGCCGAATTATATGCTAGATGTTGATCTGTGTATTCAAGAACAATACCGGTTAAAGAAATTAAACAAAATTTGCCATAATTTGTATGATAACCGTACTACAAGATACAAACATCAACACAATTATTACACATACTAATTACAATAATTGTTAAATAATGTGGTATATATGGATATAGTTTGATATTCGGTGTGCCTGCATGTTAATTGAGATAAACAAGCCATTCGACATATGGAAAGACAAAAATAGTTCACACCACAGAAGCTTTGCCAAGAAAAGAATTTACCGCAAACACGTCGAATCTTTTGACCGTCGTAAGTAGCATGTACGACAAAACTATGCGAATGACTTGAAACAAACTTTACTCTTCATCTTAAAGGCTTAAATATTTTCTTTTCTATATTTGTTCGGTAATATGTATCAATTTTAAGTGCGAGTGTCCTGACCTAAAATTTACTGAATCAGGTTTTTCCTTTATCATTGGTTAAAAGATTGAGAGACATGTGCTTTTTTCTTCATTATTAACTAATGTCAGATTGAATTTCCCCTGATTTTCCTTCTTATAGGAGGATTAATTTAATAAATTAAAAATATTTTCAGCAAATATTTTGATTCACCTGCATTAAGATGATCTGATAGTCAAATCACAAAAAATCTATATAAATATTGGATATTAACATCAGAAAAGCCCCTATTTATAATCTGTTAAGAATATTCCAAAGCCGTGTTTGATCAACTCATATAGTATGGAATAAAAGATATTTCTGTGATTGAAAGGTGAAGATAATTAATCACCCAATTCCATGTGTGAAGGTAAAGATAATTAATCACCCAGTTCATTTTTTGGGCAACTCAGCTTACACAATGTATTTGGTTTACAGTTTGTTTGAGAAGAAGTACCGACATAGCTAGATAATACAATTAATTATCTAATTACTAACACAATTGTAATATAATAATATTCTAATTTTGATTGTTATTAAATGAATCAATTATCCTTATTTCAAACTTGATCTTGAAAATGTTATCATATTTTTTTTTTTAAGAAACTTACAATTTGACGTCACTTTTATGCGTCGATCATACAATGCGTGGTTCGGCTGTGCTAATTTTGTGTGCTGAACTAGGTTGTTTGACGTGTACCTTTTTATTCTGTGTTGACATGTATATCAATTATATGGTCATTTTTTTATGAATTTTGCAAAAGTATGAATTATTCTAAATACAAAGGAAATTCTTATCCAAAGCAGATAAGCATAGCCGTATTTGTCCACAACTTCTTGGAATTTTTGGTCATCAATGCTTTTCATCTTTGCTTGGATTTCTTTTCTATTTTGACATGCTTGTACTGGTGAGTCTTATGTAGACGAAACACGCGTCTAACGTATCAAGTTACTTGCACTTTTAATGAGTAGCTAGTAGCATGTAGTTATGTTCTATTGTGTTATCCTGAATGTTTTTTCCCATTTATTTGTATTGTAGTCCTGTAATGAGATGATGTCATTTTAGTGTTATATTCAACATTGCAATGAAAGCGGGGGGTTTGTCTAGTAACAAAACCATGTTCAATCTACCATATCTTAAAATGTCATGTACCAAGTCAGAAAAAGGTCAATTGTTATCTTATTTTTCGTTTCTGTGTATGTTGCATTATCGTTTTATTTTGTTGCACCTTATTTTTTTTTACCTCAAATCTTTATTATTATTTCCTAAAACTTTGAGTGGAAATTAAGGTTTATGTAACCATCGGTTTTAGTTTGATACCCAGGATTTGTATTCTCTCAATCGATGTATGATATTTTAACAGCGGTATACTACTGTGGACTTTAGGTATGACAAATACCACTGTTTGCATTTTTAAATAATGATAACAAGAAGTTATGTTGGAACCATATCAATTTTGTATTAAAAATATGCAAAAAATATTTATAAATTTCAATGAAACTTGATTAAATCATATTGCTCAGCGCAAAGATCAGTCCATATAATATATAAAAGAGGGACGAAAGATACCAGAGAGTCCTGTCAAACTCACAAATCGAAAACAAAGCGATAATGCCATGGGTAAAAATGAAAAGACAAACAGACAAACAATAGCACACACGACACAACATAGAAAACCAAAGAATAAGCAACACAAACCCCACCAAAAATAGGGGTGATCTCTGACGTTATTATATACAAATATTTCAGAGTAGGTTTAAAAAGTAAACCAAAGCAACGTTTATTAATTAACTTAAAACGGATAAATAAATAGAAACGTGGTTAAAAATACCATCTTTTCGAAATATTTGAACACATGATTAAAAGACAACATGAACACTTGTTATAGCATTTACACACCTTCAACTGAAACTTAATATGACGATATGTATATTAAACGAAACCAGGCCGATATGTTTAATATCTTCAGTAAATTATTCATTCTCTTAGAAAAATTTTAATTGCTACTTTTTCTAGTTGGTTTTTTAAAAATGAGAATACGATATCTTTTATATCACAATATTCTTCTTATTGAAAAGATCATAGTATCACTTAGCTATAAAATTACAATTGGTTTTACCTGTTACACACGGAAAGGTACCGATACTATTAACGAATAGATTTGTCTTTACCGAAAACAATCAAAAAATAATCATTACATTATTAATTCATAAGATTTTTGATTTTCTAATCTTGCAATTTGAATAAAATTTCACGATGTAATGATCACATCAGTAGAGTTAGGAGGAGAAGCTAACGGAAACATTTAACAGATCAAGAAAATGATCATTTGATATTGAAGCTGTCATTAATCATTCATTGAAGATGAATGCTTTATTCACGTTTTGAGAAAATTGATCTTTAAAAAGACCATTTAAAACTGATAAGAAATTTATGATTTTTTGATAATGCAATACCTGAAATAAAAGTTTCGAGTTAGTTTTCATTTGGGAGGTCTGTTGGTGATTTAAATATTATTATCTAAGCTAATTATATAATGATAATTTTCTTGTTAATTTTCAAAAGGTTCAAACAATTGAGGGATATTCTTATCGCTCATCAAAATAGTTTTCAAATGCATATCCGTCATCAAAATGACAATCTTTGCCCGCTGCAATTACCACATTCACGTTCCAGAACAAATGCAGCATTTTTTCTATGTTTTACATGATTGATGAAAGGTTAAATCTTTAATATGATCTTATTAAAGGATATTAAAGACTAAAATGATTTTTTTTAATTTTTCATATTCAGCATCAAATATAACAAACCTTGGAGCCCAGATTTTCCAAATAATCAAAGGAAAATGGCAAAATAATAATGTAGTTTCGATCGGAACCGTACTGCAAACTCTTATCAAGTGTATACAAGGTAAATTGATGTGTGTCACCTGTTTTATTTGTAGTTGTTTCATCCAATATTTTCTTTATTGTCCATACTTACAGACGTGTTGATCTTGACAAAAACAAAATAGAAGCTATCCGGATGTAGAACAGAGAAGAATAAAAAAAAAAATTGTTAATCACCATGATAATAATTTTTCTAAGAAACATTTTGAAAAAAAACACACCAATTTTTCTTATATAGAATGAGAAATAAAAAAAACTAGCTGGTACAAATAAGTATACAGTCGAATCAGAATAAGGTTCAAACATAGAATTGTTTTACTTGATAAATGGTTAAAAGAAATATGTTTCTTTTTGAATGATTGTCATCAGTATGTTATCAATCCACTTTCTAATTTAAAATTAGTTTGTTTGTTTACTAAATATCTTGATAGTTTGCAAGATGATTTCTTAAACATGACATATTTGCATTAAGAAAAAAATTTGTTTTTAGTATGTATGCGATCGTTATATATTTTTAACAAATATACCATTATTATAAGGTATACAGCCTTTTTCATGAATAGTTATAAAGATAAACTCTTTAAGTAAGTATTCCGTATTGAAGAGTATGCTGCCTAGTCAACAATACATTTAAGTTAAATGAAAAATAAAGGCAACATTAGCATACCGCTGTTCAATAGTCATAAATTGATTAAGCGAAAACAAATCTTAGTCACAACCAAATACAGAGGGAAACACATTAACTATTAGAGGAAAACAACGGATGAACAGAAACACTGAATTGGTACAACGCAAATGCCAACAAACAGATATAAACGGCCTATTTGATCACAACTGACATATTTCTGTGTACGTCTTTTCGTTTTCTACTTTTGGCAAACATATTGTTGTCAATTAATATTAAATTTTGATTGGTTATATTTTTAGCTCACCTGGTCCAAAGGGCCAAGTGAGTTCTTTTCATCAGTTGGTGTCCGTCGTCCTTCGTTGGCGTCCTTCGTCGTCGTCCGCCGTCGTTAACTTAAACTAAAATCTTCTCCTCTGAAGCTACTGGGCCAAATTTAACCTAACTTGGCCACAATCATATAGTTTAAAAAAATGTGTCCGCTGGTCCGGCCAACCAACCAAGAATACTGCAATGGCTCAAAATAGAACATAGAGGTAAAATATAGGTTTTGGCTTTTATTTTTAAAAACCAAAGCATTTAGAGTAAATCTGACATGGTGTAAAATTGTGTATCAAGTAAAGAACTATCTATTATAGATTTTCAGATGATTCGGACAACACGTTGTTGGGTTGCTGCCCCTGAATTGGTAATTTTGAGGAAATTTTTCTGTTTTTTTGTTATTATCTCGAATAATATTATAGCTAGAGATAACTGTAAACAGCAATAAGGTTCAGCAAAGAAAGATCTACAAATAAGTCAGCATGACAAAAATGGTCAGTTGATCCCTTAAGGAGTTATTGCTTTTTATAGTCAATGTTTAACAATTTTTCATAAATTTGATAATCTTTTACAAAAATATTCTCCTCTGAAATTGCCAAGACAACTTTTACCAAACTTGTCCAAAATCATCATTAGGGTATTTAGTTTAAAAAATGTATGCGATGATTCCACCCGCGAATCAAGGTGACCGACTTGGCTAAAAACAGTACATAGGGTAAATTGAAGTGTTTAGATCATATCATTGTTGGGTTGTTGCCCCTGAATTGGTAATTTAATTTTTTTTTTGAAGCTTTTGGTTATTATCTTGAATATTATTATAGATAAAGATAAATTGTAAACAGAAATAATGTAGAGCAAAGTAAGACCTACAAATAGGTCAACATGATGAAAATGGTCCATTGACCTCTTAATGAGTTATTGCCCTTTAAGGTTAATTTGTAACAATTTTCATAAAGTTTGAAAATTTTTGTAAATTTTAACAAAATATTTTTCGCTGTAACTACTGGGCCAGGTTCATTAAATATAGAGATAATTGTAAGCAGCAAAAATGTTCAGTAAAGTTAGATCTACAAACAATGCACCATCGTTAAAACTCAGTTTTGTTTTGAATCCATCTGTGTCATTTGTTTTATGTGCACACAGACCAAGGTGAGCGATACAGGTTCTTTAGAGCCTCTAGTTTTTTTTATTGTTCTATTGTTTTAAGCTACACATGAAAACAACATTGCTTTATGGATATTGAAGTCGAGAGTAAGATTCTCGAGGGTATCAACAGCCCAGTAGTCAACACTTCGGTGTTGACTTGACGATCAATAATGTGGTCATTTTTATAAATTTCCTATTTACAAAAATTTGAATTTTTTCGAAAAACCTAGGATTTCTTTTTATACCAGGCATAGATTACCTTAGCCGTATTTGGCACAACTTTTTGGAATTTTGGATTTCCCAATGCTCTTCAATTTTGTACTTGTTTGGCTTTATAAATATTTTGATATCAGCGTCACTGATGAGTCTTAATATAGACGAAACGCGCGTCTTGTGTACTAAATTACAATCCTGGTACATTTGATAACTATCTCCAGAGGTAGATGTGCAACTTGATCTTTGACACTTTGGCGGGCGGCTGGTTTCTCTGTCAGTTTCATGGCTTTTAAACTCAATTCAATATTAGAGTTGAAACTCATACCCTTAAAACAGGCTGTATACGTCACCAGCGTTAACCATTCTTGACACATAAGTCGAGGGCAGCTTCGGGTTGTATCATAAGCTTAAACCCATCAACAGACGAACAATTTGATTAGTTTAAAAACAGATAAATTTATTTATGTACTACAGCAATGGCAAGATTGCTTGATTGTTGGATCCTCAATGCTCTTCAACTTTGTACTTGTTTGGCTTTATGAATTTTTTGATATCAGCGTCACTGATGAGTCCTAATATAGACGAAACGCGCGTCTTGTGTACTAAATTACAATCCTGGTACATTTGATAACTATCTCCAGAGGTAGATGTGCAACTTGATCTTTGACACTTTGGCGGGCGGCTGGTTTCTCTGTCAGTTTCATGGCTTTTAAACTCAATGCAAATTAGAGTTGAAACTCATACCCTTAAAACAGGCTGTATACGTCACCAGCGTTAACCATTCTTGACACATAAGTCGAAGGCAGCTTCGGGTTGTATCATAAGCTTAAACCCATCAACAGACGAGGATGAGGATATATTGGATAAGAACAGAAGTTTTGCCTTGCAATAGGCCACCTAAGGACCCCTCAAAGAGTATTTGCATGGGCTTTTAACGTGCAAAGAGTTGACAATCTGTTTATACGATGCATCGCATTTCTTGTCCTCATTTTGACCGGACGTGACTGCAAACTTCGTACATCCCGCACAGCCAAAGGGTCGCCCCACTTTGACAAGAGTTTTACTGCCGGTCGGGAGAAGGCAGCAAGGTATAAGGCCTTACAGTTTTACAGACCATATTATGAACTGATTTCAGACGTTTAGAAACTTATTGCTAATTAAAAGATTTTTTATAAGATTGTAGTATTATTAAAAAGAGCTGCAAATACCAACGATAAAGTCAAACTCATTTGTCAACGAGAAACCGACAAAATTAGAAAAAAAAATGAAATACTACGCAAAGATATACATCAGTCTACTCAACATTATATAGAATATTAATAACTGATATATATTTACGAACCAAATAAAAATAAATAGGGGTAATATAGATAGGTGCCAGTACTTAAAACTTTCAATCCTTCATGGATGGATTGAACATTCACAAAAAAAAAATAGCAATGAATGAGGTTGTTACATTTGCTATATGTGCCTATTGTGCTTCTTTGGTAAATATTGTTTGTTTTTATTGTGATTGAGATTATAACACAATGTTGACTGCTATGCCCCCCCCCACCATTTTTTACATTTTTATCTGTTATGTCTGTTTGTTTTGTTCACGCATTGTTGTCATTATATGGAATTTGATATGACTGTAATATAGTGTGAGAATTAGCTAGCTATAAAACCAGGTCCAATCTACCATTTTCTACATAAGAAAATGACTGTTCCAAATTAAGACCATGACAGTTGTTATGCATTTCGTTTGATGTGTTTTGCCATTTGATTAGGGACTTTCCGTTTTGAATTCTCCTCGGAATAGTATATAGACATGTGTCGACCGTCGTGTTGCTAATGGTACATGAGAGTACCCATTTGGTGAAAAAGTTTCATTAGGTGATGTCAACATCGAGTAAAGAGGATGGGATGTGGCTACAACTATCACCATATGATTGGTTTGAAAGCTTTGAATCTTATAAATTGTAATCAATTTTTAGCTGTATAATTAAAGCAAAAGAACGATTGCAAACACATCATTAACATCTAAATATAATGAATCTTCTAATATATGACATTAAACAATAGAGTGTGAAATGTTAAAAAAAAGAAAGAAAATAGGTGAGAAATATGTCAACAATTTATTTAAGTCTATTAGAATAACAATCAAAGAAACCACTAGATTGCATGATTAAGGTTTCTGTATTGATTATACATTAGTAGTGTACAGATTTATTAATAATAGGCTTTTACTAAACGTTTGCACACAAATGAGGACGCGTTATGTAATAGCCATTATATGACAGGACATTTTGAACAATAACGGGTCATCATTCGGATTTTAAGAAGAAGAACAATACCAAATAGTAAGCTATATAAGACTCCGGTGTGACAAAATTTGAAACGACCAACATAATGCATTCTGGTAAAAAAAATTAAAAAATGATCGGGGAAAAAATAAGAAAAATATCATCACAACGACAACCGCGGAAGTTAAGTTGTTTGGTTTAAGACAGGACCATAAAGTCTTAAAAGATTTGAAATTGATGGAATGTCCACATGTCTGTTTAAATATAATAAAATAGGGTTATGAATAAAATAAATAACACATTTATGCGAAGAACAGAGCATTTGTGTAATGTCCAACTCGTGGTTGTTTCGGCTATTGTCTAAATTAATTGCTCATGAATATTGATGAGTTTGATGCGCACGCATTTCTTGCTGATCTTGAACTACTTGAAAATTTTGATCAAAGGATTAATCAATTAATTTTCATTTTATTGATTTCCGCCACGTCCCCAACCACCTCCTTTTAAACTAATTAAACTCAGGAGAAAGTTTATGAAAGTTTTGTATTTAGAAGACTATGATATAATGTTACTTTGTTAGCTATTACATCTAAGTAAAATGTAACTTTTAACTTTATATTGTTATAATGCTTATTTTAAATCTGTTTCTGTTATCAACTTTAATTTATGTTTATGTGAAGGGGCAAATGTTTGGTCCCCACCTTCGCTTATCATTATAGTTGTTGTAAATAAATCTGACATTAGAGTAGAAATAAAATAGCGCCACAAATGGTGGCACAAATTTTGCCAATAACATGTGTTGGTTTTTATTTAATAGAGAAGCGAACAGAGCTGGCTGCATAGTTAGGTTAAGTGTATATAGTTGTTTCTATAGATCGTCAATGGAGGAGCATAAATTAGATATGAACATCGTTACAAGGTAATACAATTAAAACGAGACAAAATTTCATTGATTGTTTATGGAATTGCTGTAGTGTTATATATTTTGATAGTTATAGGTCAAGATACATTGTTCAATATTTGCAGTCTTTGAATATGAGTTATATAAGCGAAAGGTTCAAACAAGTTGACATAGACATATAATGCTACAAAAATATAAATAGTGAAAAAATAAGGAACCAAAGCATCGTTAGTATAAGTTACGTCCATCTGAAATTTTTTTTTTATTCAAAATTTGCATTTGACAACCAAAACTACGGAAAGGCGAGACATATATCTGTGTCAACAGTTTGTTAGTCATTAACTGATGCACATTGTTTTTTTAAGTTCAATCTGACCATGTATTCAGTTTAAGTAATATATTGTTCATGATTTAAATTGAAGTAAATTCAAAGTGTTTGGTATGTATCTATTACATCTTGTATGTGACAAACCATTGTGTATTAAATAAAGATGGTGTATTTTCGAGTTACGCAAGAAATAAAAAGAAAATTCGTTTTTCAGAAAACAAGGTTAATCTTATACAACATTATTTTTATTTCGATTTAACTCGTTTTCCGTTCTGAATTTCTTCGGAGTTCATATTTTTTGAGATTTTACGTATTCCGAATGCACTATTTGCGTTATTTATTTGATAGTTTATTCAATCAAAGCTTTTAAAAATATGCAAAACACAACTGTTGATGACACGCATACGAAAGTCTAACATATTGATTGTGATTAAACTGATCAAAGATACCATGATTAAAAGTGTGTAGTCTACAAAATACCCTCTAGTGACGCTCGAATAATATAGTTTAAAAGCAAACTTAAACACAAAATTGAAGTTCATTTAAGAAATGAAAGATTCCGAAAGTATGAAGCACAGGCACTTGTTTCTGTCAATGTGGGGTTTACTATCCATACCAGTACAAAAAAAACACAAGGTAGCTAACGGAAATTTTCAATCTGTTCGCTTCAACCAATATTTTTTTAATTTCCCTTGACCTGTTCACGAAAAAAAGTACACCAGTATTTCGGTAATTCACTTATCTTTACAATGAAACAACTGTCACGTACCTTGAGAATACCCCTCAAATGGAATAACACACTTGAGATGAGAATTATTGACCTTTTTCCAGACCATTGAATTTGTAAGGACTAAACTTCCGGTTAACTTAGGAAGTGAATATAAATGTGCAATCCCATAGATTACATTTTTCTGGTTACTGGTAACTAGTATAAATAAACAGGTAACCAAATGAATTAAACCAATGAGATTGCACAGTTATATTCACTTCCTAAGTTAACCGGAAGTTTAGTCCTTACAAATTCAATGGTCTGGAAAAAGGTCAATAATTCTCATCTCAAGTGTGTTATTCTGTTTGAGGAGTATAATCTATATAAAAAAAACGACAAACGCACCAACAAACGACAAGAACCGAACAACAGGATCCTGACGGGATTACATTTTACCGATAATATATTAAAATGCTCTGCTTAAATTGTGTCATGCTTACATATTTTTAGTTCAACAAAAATGATAGAATTTTGTGAATATCATATTTGGGCTATAGAAATAAGCAGTACCGGTTATTGTTACACATTCTAGAGAATAACCCATCTCGCCTTGTAGTTAATCCTAAATGATTGTTAATACTAATAACTAATTGCCTCTGAAATCTCTAGCAGCGTTTGTAAATTTTAAATGTAGTTATAATTTGAAAAAAGGGAGCAACCATGCAATCTAACAAAACGTCAGAGCGTTTTAAGTATTTAACTTGTATCTATATTGAATATTTGCTATACTTTTCAAATTTATTGTTTGAGAGAGAATGCATCTTAGACTTAAAAATCAATTAGGACACATTCCAACTTCAATGGATAAAATAACAATAGTTATACTTGCCTTTGATGCTATAATTTAAATATGATTGTCTTTTTATTTTTATTTCATAGTTGTTGGTATCATGTTTGAAAAACTGTTTTATCTGCAATATCTATATACATTAAATTCACAATTTGAAATGTAAAACTGTCCCCACAGTTGTTTAAGATTTGCAAACAACCTGAAATATGTAAATTTGTTTCTATAAAAATGTAAGAACAGTTTAAATATAGAAATGAAACCTTTTAGGTAAGACAATCGATTTGTCCAAAGTTACGGCCTCATTCGTGTTCATAATTTGATAAATTCTTTCGAATGATCAAAAAGATTTTAAGGGCATTGCTTAAAAACTCCAAATGGGTTTCTTATTAATTTTTTTAAATATTTAAGATCGGAAAATTATCAAGGAGATTTAAATGGATAAAACGAGGACAAAGACAGAAAATGAAACAACCAACAGATTAAAGTCATAATATGAACGAAAAAATCTAAATACAAATAGATTGAAAACTACAAAATGAGCACAGGCAAAATAAAGACGTGGTGGACTCCTGGTAATATCCTACAATATCAATTATCATGTATCTCACGAGAACACTTTATTAAACGATTCTACTGAAATTTTACTAAACATAATGAAATTGGTTTCAAGATTAAGAATTTGGTTAATCTTTGAAAATAACCCTTGTAATTGGATTCACCAACTATTTGTTTGGTGTCAAACTTTATGAACCTTTTTAATTTTTAAGCTCAGACTGGTTTTGCATGTATATTTAACTTTCCATATTTTTCATTTTCACTCATGACCACGCAATTTTCATAACGAAGAAGATATTTAAAAAGAAAAAATATTTTCCATGAACGATAAAATTTAAGTTGAATGAAGGTAAAACTGTGTTTACAAAAATTCCGCACACACCAGTGGAAATTCAAACTGAGAAAAGTCCTGAGCACCATAATGCAATATTGAATTCTAGGTTGTAAATCTGAGAAGTTAATGCGGAATTTTATTTAAAAACGTTCCCTACATACTTTACCTAATGTCACCAACATGTTCCCTTATTGTTCCCAAAAACCGAGCTTTAGGGTTTTAAAATATTACCCGGTTATCTTCATGACAAGTCACACTCTTTACTGTGGAGTGACATTTGGCATTAAGTATAATTCAATAAATATGCAAAGTTGGAAACTTGATATGAGACAATTTATTGGTTGGGTGTAATTTTTGATGATTTGTTTACTGTTATATTTTTTGCTTAAATGTAATGCAAATAACAAAATTGCAATAAAACTTCAATAAAAAAAAAACAGATTTTCATATCTATACAAGAGAAATGACCAATTCTGCATTATTTTTTTAATTTATTATTTTACGTTTGCACATTGTTAAAGTGACAAAAGGTTAAACACAAAATACCAATATCTTTTTTTACAGACATAAACTAGCAAAATGAAAGTCTTGAAAATAGTTGATAGGTAACTTATTGCATTAATCATGACAAGTTAACCTAAATCTTGCGTTTGTTTTCTAAAGTTTTGTATTTACAGCTCTCTCCTGGAAGTTCTAACACAACTCTAACACAATAATAAACCGGTCTATGGTGAAAGTATTTCTGCAGTTATTTCATACTTTTAATATATATTTAAGAATATTAAAAGTTAATAAAAAAAAGCTCCGCCTTTTGAACTTTACCATAAAAGATTATAAGCTAGCAGGACAATTCTCTTTATAAAGATTGGCTAATTAATGTTTCAATTAAAGGACAGATGTCTTAATTTCGTTAAGTACCTTAAACAGTATTTCGAGAATTACTAGAGCACAGGAGCATACTTCCGTTTTCTGTATATGCAAAAAATCTACAAATAACGATAACTTTATGTTATGTCAGAAAAAATGTAGTAAATGATAATTATCCTAAGCTGAAGTATTATTTTCATTCGATCACAATATTTGCCGACAAATAAATCTTCGGAAGCACTGCTTAATTATCCTCGGAAATATTAATAAACTAACAAGTCTGTCTATTGTTTGTGAAACACCAAATCATCTGTTTTCACAATGCAAGTGGGAAGGGCAGCGCGTGGCAAGGTGTCGTTCGTAACTGCTGTCTATCAATTGATGACAACAATGAATAGGTTCATTTGGGGTCATGAAGATGATGATAGCCAATTAATACCGAATGAATATTAACATAAGATGAATATAAAATGATATAAATATTTGTTAATCTTGTTAATGTAAAAATTAAAGTCAAATCAAAGCAACAAGAACTACAGAAAACAGAACCAAAATGGAAAGAAAGCCCGGTATAACTTTTACACCTTGGGAGACAGACGAAGGTAGTGTACTAATATTTTTCTATTGGTTGTTTTTGTATAGTTTTAATCATTACTTAACATGCTTGAACGTAATTTTTATTATATAAAATGAAATTTAAAAATAGTATACATTTGAAATATATCAAACGATGTTATAAAAAGTCAACTTATTTAAATATTCACCTTTTCTTTAAGTTTAATTAAGGATAGTAAGATGCGTTCGCATTTGAATATATGTACAATTTCAGAAAGATCCGTCGTTAGAGTATGTTTTATTATTTAAGTTGTTCGACTTTAATAATTTGAAAAAGTAAATTTTTCTTTCATTTTTGCAATATAGTAATAAATTTACAAAAAAGTCAAAATGTTTTTTTTTCTTTCTCTTTTTGGCGATTTAATTGCATTTCAATGTATAACTTAGAAACAAGTTTTTGAAAGTGAGTTCCAGAACTTCACAATGTTTGATTTCTATAAAGACTGAAATATTAAGAAAGTTATTCTATTATTTTTCCTTGGGACAAAACAAAAAATATGTATACTTGGAATTTACATTAGTGCACTCAATTGCTTTACACATTATTGTTTTGAAAGTAATCTTCTTGAATTTTTTATACCTCTAAATTTCAATATTTGTATAAATAGTTAAATTAACAATTATGATGCATTGTAACTTGAGTTTTGCAAACAACCTCTGTTTACATTTTTTTAAATAATAAGGTAATCAAACAGGTTAAATGTGGAATTGGAAACTTACGGAGAATAAACTAGAGGGATTGTGTACAACATTATGACCCTGTTTGTGTTCGCAATTTAGTGAAACTCTTTTACGAAACTAAATTAAATAAATTTAAAAAACATAACTTACATACTAAACTTTTGATAGACAATTTCCGTTTAAGATCCGGAGAATACCAGATCATATCAGGGGATTTAAGAAGAAAAAAATACATATCAAAGGAATTATAGAAATGGAAAAGTCAGAGAATAAAATGGTTAATAGAAATGAGGTGAATAGACAACTAAAAGTCCACAAAACGATACACTGACAACTATTGAATGAGCAACATGAACTTATTTCATTCTACATGGCCAAAACAAGTGCACTTTGTAAACAACTCTTTGGAATTTTCAAATTTCACGAATCTGTTCATACAATTAACAGCTTATTGTATTTTGGAAGTTACGACTATTATATTTTATTTATCTCCAACACTTTTTAGTGTAGTTTATGAAGATTTTTGCTCATCAAGTTCGAATGCATTTGCATGAACATTAACCTTTCCATATTTTTTGTATGCAGTTAAACCACAATATTTTATATTTTTACTTTTTAATAAACTATCACACGAGAGTAGAATTTAAGTCTTGGGCCAAAAAACTATACTGCTGATACAGTTACATTTTAGTTAAAGATGAAAAAATATTTTAAAGTGTTATCATACCCAGAGCCGAATACGTTCTGATTACTAATAGTTCCTGTAATAATTATGCAATGCATGAACAATAAGAAAGAGATTTTTGTTAAGCAGAGTTTTTATTTTCTTAAAATATATATTTATGAATGAAGTTTAAATTACGTCTTCATTAATTTTGTTAACGTTGTGCTCTCTCGATTTTTTGTAATATTATTACATATTTGCTTAGAACTTGCACATACAAATTGTCAATTTACGCCTTGTGCAGCTCGTGTACACCGTTCAGTTATACAATCCGCACAGCGCCAGTTCTAATAATATCATTGATTGATAGAATTTATGTTCAAGTGACAATAACTATTTACCAATAGTTTGAAAAATATTTTTTTTACAGTTTTAATGCACAAAACAGATATTCTCGCCGCTAACTCAATTTAGCTCTTCTAGTATACCCAAATTAAATTTGAAAAAAAAAGTTTTAAAATAATTTATTAAATATTGGTTAACCATACATATAGGGGTATGACATAATATCAATTTTGGAATATATTGCTTCGTTAACTTCCAATTTGTTAATTTAATCGTTGTTGATTCTAGTAAAATAATCATTGTATTACTACTTTTATAATTTCTCCCAAACAAGGCTGATCCACAGCAATTACTAGCTTGTTAATGCTCGTTGTGATAAAAAGAAGTTAAACCAAAAATAAAACTTTATTTCGTCATTTGGATAATTTTTGTAATGTAAACCACAAACAAATAATTACTTTATAATAAGAAAACTTTAAAGATGAATATAAAAATCATGATATGAACAATTTTAATTTTTCAAAACCATTGTCATAATAGTTATTGAGGCAAACATTATAGCGGTACAATTATAGCCAAATCTTGCATCGATAAAAATATTTAAAGAATTATCTGATTATTTATCACTGAAATCTCTATTTATTAACCAGACTGTTATTTATAGCAAATGTTATCTGTTTGTAAGATTAAAATACAGTTTTTCTATAAAACACTTCTATAAATCCAAAGGCCTACAGTTAGATCTGTGAACTACTTGTTTATTTATGACCCTACTGTTGACAATGCTTTAAACATCAGGGACAGGTGCTGTAGTCATTAGTCAATAGGGTTAAATATTACCTGCATTTATAAAATTAGTATCATGGGATCAGGAGTAGTATAATTGTTGTGATACAGCTAATACCTGTCATTTTTGTGGTAATCATGTAAGATATGACATTAAAATTAGTATGCTAATTGTGATCAAATAGAAGCAATGTAGTTTGGTTGTCAAAGAACAAAAACTAACAAAATAGTATTCGGGACCTTTGTTCAATTAAGATAAGCCAACACAATAGTACAACAAAAAAGGATTAAATTAATATTTAATAGCTTTAAAAAAAACATACAATTGAGTTCGCTTTACAGGTTAAAGGTTATTCGAAAAGTAAGTCATATCAAATCGTTAAAGTATCACAGTGCAATGAACAAAAGACTACATAAGAGACAACTATGATAATCTTACACTAAAATAATTCTTATCAAAATAAGTTTTTACACGAATCAAGTCGCAGAATGTTTAAACTCGTCACTTATAGCAACTTCTGAAAAGATTTGCTATTTGAACTTTTCCACATTTTTGCGTTATATTGTTTAATTTTCAAGCTCCGATTCTTGAATGCAAGATAGTACTAGTATACAGAGAGTTTCAGAATGCACCCTTGGTCAAAACTATTAAGATTTTTGAATCAGTCATATTTGATAAAAACATGTGATTATAAAGTTAAATCACAAAAACACTGAACTCCGAGGAAAATTTAAAAAGGAACATCCCTTATCATATTACAAATCAAAATTTCAAAAACATCAAACAAATGGATAACAACTGTCATATTCCTGACTTAGTACAGTTAATGTAGTAGCGAGTTTTGAACTATAACCTACAGTTACTCCTAGTTATTTGGACTAGTGTTTGGTCTATTAGTTAGTTGATTTTTTGTCAAAATGATGAGTCAATTATGACCTCGTGTGCACATGTCTCCACTGTAACATGTCAAGGGGAAAGTTACGTGCTTAGAATTGATTTGAAATCCGCACAATGTTTTTGTGCCTGTCACAAGGAGCGTGTGATTCAGTGGTTGGTATTGGTTGATGCAATATCTATATTTTGGTTTTTATTGTTTTAACATAAATCGGTCACTTTTTTTTTTCGATTGGATAGGTACACACTATATCCGGTAGAATATTTAAGTTTTTTCTCATTGTCAAATTTCGTACTGTCTATGGCCAGTTCAAGTTGTCTGTATTGCAATTTGATTTGTCTCTTTAGACGGTTAGTGTCAGAGTACGCCAACTTGACTGGGTTTTATTTTTAAGTAGTTTGGAGTTCCAGAGAGAGTGACAAGTAGCAAGGTTCATACTTTTCAGGAACAGCTTAAACAAATAACGATATATGAAGTTTGTTTGGCGTAATCGAAATATTCCCTACGTAATTTGATAAGAAAAAAGTAAAATTACAAAAATACTGAACTCCGAGGTAAATTCAAAATGAAAGTCCCTTATAAACTGACAAATTCAAACGATCAAACACATCAAATGGATTGACATCGACTGTCATATTTCTGACTCGGTACATGCATTTTCTTATGTAGAAAATGGTGGATTAAACCTGGTTTTAAAGTACCTTAACATCTCATTTGCATGACAGTCGCATTAAATTTAATTATAGTGACAAAGATGTGTAAATAAACCAAACTTAAATATATACATAATAGGAAAAAATATCAACAATAGTGGTCCAACAGTCAACATTGTGTTTCCATCTTAATCACTCTAAAAACAAACAAAGGTATTTAGAAACATTAACAATGGCAAAAAATCCCAACACAGAATAGAGTTCAAATGAATTTAGTTTACATTATATATTCAAAATTTATTTGGTATCATTTAGATGTTTTCGCTTTTTCCAAGATATTCATTTGTCTAGCATCGTAACTGGTGTAGTAAAAGATATCGCAAGCGGTCCTTAAGTTTGAATAAAGAAAAAGTGATACATATTTAAGTTATTTTAACGAAATTTCATTATTTGTATTACCAATCCTTACCCTTTCCGAGACATTATAATATTTTGATAATGATCACGTTTGTGAGTCCCCATCAATATTGATTGATGCTATCAATGAAGAAAATACTAAAAGTACCATTTGAATAACTATTATAATATTTATAAATGTGTTCTTTTTCAATACTTTGATTTTTCATTTCGGTTTAAGATGTTTAGCTTTTGCAGTTTGTAAAATAAAATAATGCAGCGTAAAACTTTTGATATTTAAAATATGATTAACCTGTTTATTACGGACTTTGGAAATATTTCACAACAATGTATAAATGCCTGACGAACGGAAAATATATTTGGAAGCTGCTCGTTTGTAGTAGACTATTTATAATTCCTGAGCAAGGGTTAAAATGTTTCGAGAACACATTAGAATACGTGAGATAGCGAGTTTTCATTTCTGTCTTTCGAGAAAGGGAAGGTTTTTTTATTCATTCTAATAACCGAGTTGATATGCGCTCAGATCAATTTCATAATTCGCAAGCGGTCCAATTGTCTATGAAATGAACAAGATAAGCGTAACAGAATCGAATGTTTTGTCAGAAATATGACAGCTGTTTTCCATTCGTTCCGTCGGCTGATATAGTGGACTGTTTTGATTTGTAAGGAATATACGAAAACTGACCGATAATTAATCGCTCGCGGAAGCCACTGTACAGAACTTGAACTAGCTATATAGACAACTAAAAAAGTCCAATCATTATTTCTAGCGACAAATTCAGGCACTAAAGATGTTCATTTCAAAACGATCGTTTCAGTTTTAAAAATTATTACTAGCGTTTATTTCCATCCGTTTCATCGGTAAATGTAGTCGAACGTTTGATTGTGTTAGTTTTTTTTTAGAAATATTTTGGAGTTCTGTTCATAATTGATTTTCAGATTATAAATACATTACATTTATTACTCATATTTTTGTTTTTGTTATAAATTAATATTTTACGATATAGCTTTGGCTTGATTTAAAGCAAAAGACAATTATTTATCATATTGATGATTGAATATTGAAATCATTTGTGCAGGTTGCCTATCCTAATGTTTACTTATCCTAATTGTTGCCTGTTCAATACTTGCTTGTCAGAATTCACGAAACTCGTCAGTGCTGTATCTGAATGAGTTTTTTTTTATCGTTTGGATTTTCTTAAGTTACTCCTTATAAACTGAATATAATATGAGTTTAAAATATCCAAGCTTAAATTTTCTTGCTGACTTTTATGCATTTTGTGTTGTTGTTTTGTATGTTAAGGAATAGTTTTTAATGTTTGGAAGGGAAACTCATCACAATACACTTACATTTTATGAGCTCTTTTTCCTAGATTTAATCAGTATGCTTTTAAATATATCTTATGTGGGTAAACTACATTTTAAACTGCCTACATGAACACATTAATACAGATGATATAGCCGAGTCTTTCATAGAAATTCTGGAGAAAACTGACTAAATCATATATACAAATGAAAGCAAAAACAACCTGTAAACTACCTTGAATAATCATTACATACAACCTAAAATTAAATCTGATTAATGAGGGAAAATACAATAAAACATATTTTAAAAATGAGACTGTAATCAAATTCTGACTATAAGCTGGAAATGGTCTTTTGTATTTGATTAACGGCTCTACTGAAAGTATTCAAAATGAAACAAGAACCTTCTATAATAAATAAAACAGTAGTTTCGACTTCAACCTATCTTTATTACAGCAAATTTAAGATGAGTATTTTATAATTAATATGTTGCTCTCCACCTGTGTCCTTTTAGATTATTGGTAGTTTTGACGCAAACAACATGATTTAAAGTCATTTAAAGTCAGCAAAACAAAGTTATCGAAAAATTTATTACCCTTCTTTCAATTAATTACATAAACTCATTTTTTCATTTGAATACATAAGGCGACAGTGATATTGTTTCGTTCTTTTTTATCAGAAAAATTAATTCAAATCAAATAACAAAAATATCTTTAACTGTAATGTAAATATCCGTATTTAAAATAATTTTCTCGTTTATGACGATAAATAACCTTAAATATATTAAACATGAAGAATCATTTACACTGACAAGTTCATTGGAACACGTTTACTTCATTATTTTCAAATGACTGGCATAGTTGTGTTGAGGAACTGAAACGTATAAGAGTTCACGAACCTTTCACAGTTATGAAAGCCACTGATATTCAGTTCCAACATGTCTTAATTTGTCGGTCCTCAATAATCTTCGTATTTTAATTTTGCTGTCTTATCTTGTTTTATTCGATTATTAGTGGTGAGTCTTGTAGACAAAATGCGCGTCTTGCGTACATAACTGTAATCCTAGTATCTACGATGAGTTTATATCCATTAAGAATTGAAAGAATTCTAGATGGTACATTCGAAAAACCTCTGCAACTTATTCTTATAAGCTGAAAGAGTTTCTTTGAAATATTAGTACCGTTTTCAATCATAAAAGGTTTTAAAAATGCTAAAGTATACATTATTCTAAATAATAGGGATGTTCTGGCACCTTACAGAAAACCTTGGCCGTTTTTGGCACAATTTTTTTTGAAGTTTTGGTCCTCGATTCTGTTCAACTTTGAACTTGTTTCGGCTTTCAAACTTTTGTATCTTGGCATCACTGGTAAGTCTTGTGTGGACAAAATGCAATTCTGGCGTATTAAAGTTTTAAACTTGTTGCCTTTTGTTAGCTATTATTCGTAAGTTTCCTTGTCAATTGTGGTCTCCAATTTATTTGTATTGTAGTCCTGAAATGCTGTGTTGTAATTTTAACGTTATGTTTCACATGGCCATAAAAGAGGGAGATTTGGCATGCCACAAAACCAGGTTCAACCCACCATTTTTTCCTTTAAAAATATCCTGTACCAAGTCAGGAATATAGCCATTGTTATATTATGGTTCGTTTCTATTTGTGTTACATTTTAACGTTTTTTCCGTTGTGTCGTTTGTTTTCTCTTATTTTTTAGTGTAAATTCACCTTACTATAAGCCGTGTCACGGTACTTATCTTTCCCAAATTCATGTATTTGGTTTTGATGTTATATTTTTTATTCTCATAGGATTTTGGGTAATGCTTAGTCCGTTTCTGTGTGATTTTGTTTTTTGTCTGCGGTTTTATGAGTTTTGAACAGCGGTATACTACTGTTGCCTTTATTTAACAAGATATGAATATCTCTAAAAGTAACTTCTCGCATCAGAGACTGAAAAAGTTAGAAAAGAATATCAGCAAAAACTGTACATCTAGAAAACCGAGTCGACTCTGAATAGTAAAATGAAAAATAAAATAAAATTATGCCAGAAATGATATCCGATTTGACGAACTTTCTCTTGTGTTATAATGTTGTACGGAGGAACGTTAAAATACAACGGCAAATATATATTACGTATTAAATTTTCTGACGTCAGACACGCAAATCAATGAATGTGTCTGTAGATAGATGTTTTTCTGTTCTGTTAAATTGTTCCTTTTAAAATTATTACACGATGATGACTGCTATACCGATATTTTGACTATTTTATTTATTGTGTCTGTTTAGTTCACTCATCATTGTAAATATAACGGAATTTGATGAGACTGTCATCAAAGTGAGAGGATTAGAGCTATAAAACCAGGTTTAATACACCATTTTCTACATTTTAAAATGCCTGTACCAAGTCAGAAATATGACAATTTTTGTCCATTCGTTTTAGAAGCGTTTTGTTGATTTTGCAATGTGATTATGGACTTTCCAAATTGATTTTCCTTTAAGTTCAGTATTTTTGTGATTTTACTTTTTAAAATGATACACACATTAACGACACGGGAATAACTCGGACAGAAATAAACCTAGGTTTAAGTATTGCAATATGACAACATTTTAGCTGTTTGACAGCAAAGCCAATGTACACATCTAATATATGCGACTGATCGACATGATGTCAGGTCAGAAAAGCATTTTGACTTTGAACAGCTTGACTTGAAAGTTTCTAGACAAATCATCATTTCAAATACTTATGACAGACAATGGTAATAATAAAGAAGAATACGGAAATAGTTTTAAATTAAAATAAGTTAAAAAGTATTATACTAAAAAAATGTGTTTGACTAACTACATTTTAATCGTAACAATTTCAAGAAAAAATATTCATACTGTGTATTATATATTAGACCTCCCCTTGGGTCAATTTGTATATAGGATTGTGATGAAATTAGTTGCATTTTGGGATTAATCATCAGACTTTTTCAATTAATTTCTTAAATTTTCTATACTGATAGTTATCAATAAATATATTTCTACAGTAAAAGGATAATAAAACTAGAAAACATTAATTCTAACAACTTAAGACGATTCACAAATGATTTTCAAAGAAATGAAAAACGTTTATTTTGTGCCGAAGGAAACCTACATTTCTCTAGGGACAGTGTTTCATTTTGTTCATCTTATTGCATATGTTTATTAACTTTTTATACATTGGACGATCATCAATCACATTTTCTAAGAAATATTCAATCAGCTTAATTACGCCCTATTGCACGTGTCAAAACAACTTAAATGATTTGCCTCATTTATATGTTTCTTTCACTCGTATTTTGATTAATTATGTCTCGCTTATAATCAATTTGTTCTTCATAATGATGTGGTCTACAGAATTGACAGTAGAAATATGTTATTAACAGTCACATTTAATTTTCTGTATATTTGATCCAAAAAGAATATTAAGTATAGTCACCCGATTGTCGACAGGGGGACAAGGGGCGTAAATTGGGAAGCTATTGGAAAAGAAGGTGTGTAAATAAAGCAACAGTACTGTACCGCTGTTCGAAACTCATACATAGATAGAAAAAAAAATCAAATCCGGTTAACAAACTCAAACTGAGTGAAACGCATTAAATATAAGAGAACAACGACACAACATTAAAATGTAACACACACAGAAACGAACACAGCATTAGGCAAAATCCGATGAGAATAACAAATACAAAATCAAATAAAAATAAATTTTCATTTTTTGCAACAACCCACCTACGATGTCTTTAAAAATATGAAGCACAGAATAAATTATTCAGTCATATTTAGCGATGCAACAAACAAGACATCAGTTTTAACGTCCACTTTAAGATCGGATGTGGCTTCGTTCTTAAAGTTATTTAATGTTAATCCTAATATCTATGATGTTTTTATTGATACATCCTTCACAGCCAAGTAGAAATCCCATTCGTCATGCGTTTTACTCGCTTATGAGAGAAGTCTATGTTTTTTACTCATTCAACCCAGCTTGAATTAAATGAACAAAAAACAGGGTACTCTTGGAAAAGTTCGACGTAGTTCATATTAAAGTTGCAGTGTAGTTATTAATTTTAATTTTTATATCAATGATTGTCTGTTTTAAAGCCTTCGGGCGATACACCCGTAAGTCCATTAACTATCTTGTATTGACTATCATGATACTTTATCTCTCATCAGTGTGTTGCTGCTCACGCAGTACGTACTCGACACGTGTAGCATAGCCATTAACTGTGAACGAAATTGAGATTGCAATAAGGTAACAATTTCTTCGATTAAAAGAATTATTTCTTAGAAAAGAGGCTGTTTATCAAAACTACTGTTGACATATGGACACTTTTAAAATAAAAAAGAAGCTCCGTATGAACGGACTGAATTTAACTTCTGTTGTTTAACGTTATCTAAATTTTATCAAAATAAAAATTATAAACATATAGCACCAATTTCTTCTCTTAGTTATTGAAGCATAATGTCAAAGATTTTTCAGAACGAATTAAAGATACGAAACGTGGTGCAATCGACATTTTTGCTGACAAAAAATAACATCAGTGAAATATTCAGCGGCACAGTTTGATATACATCTTTACCGTCCGAACAAAATGACGTTAGTAAGCGAATAATGTTCATTAAGGTGGTACCTAACACTACAAGGAGATAACTCTGTAAAATCAGCTCAACGTTTTAATTACGTTGTGTTGTTAAGGGAATATAAAGCTTCTCAATGATCAAAATTGGTGTTTGTCAAATTGCTATATAACCAGTGTAATTTTTCTGACAAAACGGTTGGTTCAAAATTTTTGAAATTTTTACATTTTTGTTATAGGGTAAAAGTAAATACTTTGGCAAAGTTTTATGAAAATTAAAAGAGCCAAATAAATTTTAGTAAAAGTGTTGGGTACCACCTTAAGCTTACAATAATTTTCAATTGACAAATAAAGCTGTTCATTTATTATCTATTTATTTTACATTCAATTCCGTTATGGATATCAGATGCATGTATGAAGCATTGCGATGAACAAGAATATGTTATTTGTCAGTAGATGTGAAGGTACACATCAATCAATCAATCCATGATTATAAAGCATTACAAAATAAAAAAAAATGTATATTCATATAAGTGACAAACTTGTTTATTTCATTAGAAACGGATCTTTACTTTTGATATGTTCTTTTTTTGTTATTCCATTGTAATTTGAAATAAGTTTAATTTGTAACATGTATTTTTACCTAGGTACGAAGGAAAAACGTCAACAGTCTATCATAACACCAGCAGTTTTCCCGAGGAGCTTTGATTCCAACATTTCCGATGAGTCAAAACTAGCTGACGACTTGCAGAGTAGCAAAGATATTGTTTCAGGATCGACAGATGCGCAAATAGGTACGATAAGTCTGTTTGGCGTCCCTATTGTTTGCCTTTATGTAGAAGATAAAGAACGACTTTGTCTAGCACAGATATCTAACACACTACTACGAGATTTCAGTTACAATGAAATCCACAATAGGAGAGTTGCGCTTGGTATAACATGCATGCAGTGTTCGCCAATACAACTTGAAGTACTACGCCGTAGTGGCGCTATGCCCGTATCCTCAAGAAGATGTGGACTCATCACAAAAAGAGAAGCAGAACGTCTTGTGAAATCTTTTCTAGAAGACATCCCACCGCCTAAGCTGCCCGAGAACTTTTCTTTTCAAGTTGAACATTCATGTGGATGGGGTTGTCAGGGAATGTTTATGCCTTCCCGATATAACAGTTCACGTGCAAAATGCATTAAATGTACTACATGTAATTCATTCTTTTCTCCAAATAAATTTATTTTCCACTATCATAAAACATCAAGCAGCGCTTACAGGCATCCCGATGCTGCCAATTTTAATTCTTGGCGTCGTCACCTTCATTTAGTAGAATCTACTCCAGCGGAATCTTTGTTGTTTGCATGGGAGGATGTGAAAGCAATGTTTAATGGAGGCTGTCGTAAGAGAACATCTGGTGGGAAACCAAACTTTGCACTTTCACCCAACAGGCCAAGAGAATCAACAGAATATAAATCTCCGACTGTTCCTTCAATGATGAGAACTTACCAAGGAATGCAAAGTACAGATTTGTATCGGTTAAATATGGCGGACAACATGCATTCTGCATTTCCGGTTCAAGCAAGTCATTCATCAGTGGCGTCATATGGTGACATGCTTCGAACAATGAGTCTCAATTACACCCCTTGGTGGAAATCCTTGTACATGCAACGTCATGGCGTTCCTTCATCATGCAATGTTCCATTCAGTCCGGAGTTCAACATGTCCAGTTACGGACACCCACAGTTTCCTTTGCCATTAATTGATACCACCGAATCATTCATGGATGAAATGAGTAAACTCTCAGAAATAACATCAAGCCAAGAAAAGAAAGAGAAGAAAAACGAGAATATAAGTACGACTCATTCGCCGTCCGAAGCAGAAATTGCTGATAAATTTTCATCGGGTAATGATGACAGCATTGATATCGAAACAGAAGATAATACTCCATGTAAAGATCAAGAAGAAAGTCAAAACCATACAATAGAGACAACAAATACCAGCATATTTGGTGTTTGTAGCCATGAAAATAGTATCCGCGAATCTAAGGTGAGTCCATTGTTTAGTTCACAAGAAAGTAAATAAATATGAATCTATATTTATGTCCGATTATATATATATATTTTTTATCATCAATACAGATTACTTCGTCTAAAAAAGACAAAAAACGTCAATCAATTTTTTATTGAAATTTCTTAGTCAAATAAGTGTCAGTTTAAAATGTTAACAAGTTTTCAAGTTGCCTATATGGTGTGTAAGTCTATCATGTTGAGACTCTTTGGTTGTTGTGCTCCCCAAAATAGATATGTTAACATTTTAATCGTTTTTGTCTAGAGCATGTCTGAATAGTGTTGTACCATACACATACATGTATGCATATCTTAGTTGCCTACAAATTTTCATAATTTTACGCAGTATGGTAAAGCACCTACATGACCACAGATGTTTAACTACGCTTACCGATACACATCCTGAAAAAAAGATTTATTAAATAATAAAAGTGAAGAATATTGACAATAATTTTTAAATAATAGTAATTAATTTGAAATTAGGTTAATGTTTTGCATTACAGTCGTATTTGGTTCAAGCAATCTGTGCAACAACTTGTTTCATCAGTATTCATTTTAGGTCTTTTATTTACTCATACACAACATGTATTCCTACAATTTATTTTATGAACATCACATGCTGGATGTGTCGAAGTTTATTTTAATATATTATTAAAAACCAATTCAAATTGCGTTCAAACAAAGTCAGTATTAATTCAAGATGACTTCTAATTCTAGAAAGAGCTGTTAGCTGTTAATAAGAAATACAAGATTTTGTCATATAATACAGTGATATAACTCATTCTCATTACAAAAACAATTAAATATCACCTTAAGTGTGGACTAAAACTCTTTTTTTCTTTAATAATTACAAAACTAGTGAAAATAGCCACAAAAGATATAACTATATCTAATATAACGTCATTAAACTTTGATATTTCTGGTTTAATTTCTAATTACATTGCCATATGAGAATATAGTATCTCAAAACTAATCAAATTTCTGACAAACCATGCGTCGGCCACATCCAATAGTGATTGGGATCGTTCAGAGTTTTATCTAAGGGAATAATTTTGTTTTCAATGTAAAATGATTTTTGAAAGCCTAATAATTATGTCCTCCGGAGAGAGGTTTTCATTGTACAAGTCTAATTTTCCGAATGTGATAGTTAAAACTGTGACACGTGACATTTCACGATGGCTCGTTGTGAAAAAAATAATTAAATGGTATGACATTTCAGTTGCATATAAATATAATGTTAATGAATATTCTAAACGTTGGTTGTTCTATATGCCACAGAAAATTAATGTATGTATCCCGCAGTAAATTAATTTACGAAATAACAGTTGTATATTACGGAAGAAAACAAAAACGATAACATGTCTGTGTAATGGAGTATTTCCCAAAACGCCTAACTCAACGGTCACATATAACATTTGTTAATTGGTTTCAAATAAAACAAACGTTTTATAATGAATATATTGTTTCTCTAGCTATACTTGCCCTTTATAGCCGTTATATTGTTAATCTACAGCACGCAATCTATCATTACTCCAAATATGATATTTAGAAAACATGATTCTTGACCAGCTTAATTACTCTGTTCTGTTAACGTACATTCGTACTGATATAACGGGTTATTTGTGTAGCCATATTTTATTACAAGTCTGTTTTTATGGGGAGTCTAAGTATAAATATTACTCTCCGAGCATTGTCATCAAGCATCCATGGAGATATCCACAGTAACTGTTTTGAACAGTGCTTTATAAGTGAGTTAGTGTTGAAAAATACAAATCTAATCTTAATCAGGTTAGAGGCATTCTGTCTTTCAAATATTCCAAAATAAAACGAAACAGTACGTGGTTTTAAAAAAAATCAAAAGAGCGAACGATTGTTTTCACATGATTTATAAAATTTTAATACCAAAGCACGAATATAAAACCAAGGAAAATGAACAAGACAAGCTTGAATATTGTCTAGATCAAAACTAGGATATGCAGACACGTTATATGTCATCAAATAGAATATTTGTATTATTACATTTACCATGTACTGTATTACGAGACAGAAAAGAAGTAACTAGCGAGAACGGTGTATGTAAAAAAAAACAGAGCTGTAAATGTAAAATATATTTCCAGTAGGACAACAGTCTTTCGATATTTTATATCAATGTCGCTCAGTTAATTCGTTTTGTGTATGCACAGCATGAGTATTTCTTAAAACCATATTCTTCACCATATTATTTGGAAACAAATAATTTAATCAAAAAAAAGTTATACAAAATAAATAAAAAAATACATCCCCGTTTTAATTGTTGTCAAGGGTACCAGGCTTATAACATGATACGCCAGACGGCGCGTTTCGTCTAGATAGACTTACCAGTGACGCTCAGATCAAAACGAAGAAAAAATGATTAAGTTATAGTGCATTAAGGACCAAAATTTCCATAAATTGTGCCAAATACAGCTATGGTAATTTATGCACGGGGTAGGAAAATCCTTTGTATTTCAAATAGTTCGTACTTTTGCAAACAATAAACTCATAAAAATGGCTATGCATATAATTGATATTAGTTTAGTTTATTTTTATTTGTGTTTTTAAGTTTTAAATCCATTATGTGACAGTGAAAATTGAAAATATTTACTATTTAATTTTTAGTCCATGGATGTTGATCAATCTGACAAGATTACAGAACTTCAAGACAGTAAGTTGCTTTATTTCTTTAAGTAAAATGTTATGAGATTTCAGAATTCTGCATTTTGTTGGACTATTTATAGAATAACATCTCTCATAACTGGTACAATAAAAGTGTAAAGCAATAAAAAAACAAAAAACAACAATGTCAAAACAACAATATATCAATATGAGCTCATATGTGTAAAGTTTTTTAGCGTATTTATTTTTAAATAATATGCGTAAACATAATTATTATTCAAACTTGATCCGTACAAAATGGTCCGATTTGGAAAATATTACAGTGAAAATGACCAATACCGTGTCCATTCATGTATATATGTAAGGAGAAGCCGTTTTGCTTATATTAATTGAAATTTGGAAAACTAGTAATATTTACCATTGTGACAGAGAGAAGAAAGATACAAAAGGAATATTCTAACTCAAATCTAACAAACTGACAAAGCCATGACAGAAATGAACAAAACGACAAATTAAAAATCAACAGTCTACAATACACAATATAGAAAACAAAGACTAAGCAACACGAACCTCGCCTACAACCGAGGTGATCTCGTGTGCTCCGGAAGGGTATATGCATTTACTGCCCCACATCCGTCGTGTTGCTCATGTAAGTACACACTGAGTAATAAGTATAATTCGAAGATTTCACATTCAATGAATATCTATCATTCGACCACAAGTATTTGAAGATTTAAAACCATTAGAGAAAAAAATGTTGTTTCATATATCATACATGTAAATCTCATTGAGTTTGACTATCATTTTGTATTGATATTTCTATTTGTATATTTTAATTGTAGATGACAGAGACGAAGACGGTTCTAGTGACGACGACCTGTTTGACGACAGTGATCTTGAATCTTTTTCAGTCGGTAAGTCATCAATATACACTTCTTATATTACCTTTTACTATAAACAGCACTTTTTAGTATTCTGAAATATTAATGTATGTATTCATCGCATCCCGCCAGAAATATGCAATCCTGAACTTTTTCTGTAAATGTTAGCATGGTTAGTGATATATTTTATTATGTATTTTCCAGATAAAATAAAAGAGTTTTTAATAAAAGCAAAGCAGCTACGAAAACAGAAAGAAAAGAAACGAAAATCGCATCAAGGTTTGTGGAATATTGTTTGTGAACAAAGTTTATTATTTGAATCAAAATAAAATATCTATTTCTAATATTTTTTCAAAAGTATATATCAGCAGAATCTTTAAGCGATAAAGGTTTACACTAACAATATCAATATTCTAGACTGGAAACTAAACTAGTGTCAGGTCCTGCGTCATGACAGATGAAACAACTTATTTCGAAAAGGGGCGGAGTCATTAAATCTGTCAACACCTAGCTTTTCTTTAATATTGTAAAAATTATAAAAATGCAGATGTTTTCAAACATCAGTGTTAAAATATTTTAACATTGGTTCAGACAAGTTTCTTGTTTATGTTCAATCGAACACATAAAAATGAGTAATTCAGACACAGCATATCTTAATGTTATTTTGCGGTGTAGTGCAAACTATTCTTAATTGTAGGTGCAATATATTTTGTTTTAATTACACAGCAATTGATATAAGCGATATAAAAACGAGATCCATAAACAACGACACTAGCACAATGTGTCGAAAATATCTGCTCTGGATAAGAAATAACATTTCCTCGTTTTTAACAGTAAGCAGGAGAAAAAAACTAATAAAACCCATACATTTGAACTTTTTTTGAAAAAAAAAACAGGTTATGATCTTCAGTGCACGGTTTCAACAAGTTTTGTTTAAAAGGAGATGTAATAATAAAACCACGGTTTTGGCAAAAAGTGCTATTAGTGGCGGTGTTACACGTTTGCGAGCGCTTAACCCTTCATTAATCTAGGACAGCGATTAATAGCATCCTAATAGAAATTCTGTTTCATCATTTTTCTTTTAAGCATTAAATTTTTCAAATATCATTTCAGGTGTATGACCACATGACGTGTCAACAGGAAGTGACGTATAGGATAAAGATATCTTAAAACAGTTCATAGAGGATATGATTTGAAATTGTCGAAATAAATACTTTTTTTTATTTTATTGTCGTTCGTGATATTTGACACTAATAGTTACTGTATATAAACCATGAACTGGCTGAAGGTGCAATACCATTTTCATCTTCGCTAGCCAAGGGTTACGATCCACTCCCGCTCTCTTAGAACGGGAGTTAAGAGAGCGGGAGTGGATCGTAACCCTTGGCTAGCGAAGATGTAACATTTTGTGATTGTTTAAATGTAAATAATCTTTAACCATTCATTTACATAGTTATACATTGTAAAACAAAGATCTAACTAATATATAATAGTTTAAATGTTTATATTCGGAGAAAGGTGACACGATAACATTCTGTAAAAAAAATTGAATAGTTTTTTTAAAGTTGAATTTTTGTATCTTGTGTATGAAAACGGTCTTTTTTTTGATTTTTTTTCAAATAAATAATTTTTAACTTCAAAAGTTGGCATTCAGAACTGAAAATTCTCTTTTTGGTGACACGCTACCTAAGAAAATTATTCCATACTCGATCAAAGGTAGACAATAAAAAATCTAAATACATGTGTACATTTTATTGTGTTTTATACAGATGAGACCGTTGGTTCCCTGTTTAAATTAATTTTCCACTTACCACATGCATTTTTGGAGTTTGTTGTTCCGTTGTGAGCCAATGCTTCGTGTTAAAGGCGGTACTTTGGCCTATACAATTATCACATACGTCAGCAATAGAAAGAAAGGAATTTAAAATATTCTTGCGAATATAAATTGATAAATTCAAATTCAAATAGGAGTTATAGGTTTCAGCATAGACAATAAAATCATCATAGATACCAGGACTAAATTTTGTATATACGCCAGACGCGCGTTTCGTCTACAAAAGACTCATCAGTGATGCTCAAATCCAAAAAAGTTAAAAAGGCCAAATCAAGTACGAAGTTGAAGAGCATTGAGGACCATTCCTAAAAGTTTTGCCAAATACAGTAGGTTGTAAGATTTACAGGTTGAGCCAATGTTATTCATTTGATTATCCTAATGCCTTTATTTCTGCATGCATGTCTCCCTGTTTTGTTAATTTGAACGTTTTTCTGATTGGGTGATAAATAAATCAAAATATGCATTTCGCGCATTAATTGTATAATTATATTCATGTTTTTGCCATGAACAACTGTCATGTTTATATATTTTATGAATATGTATGTAGAAAAATAAAATATCTAGTGTTTCTTAGTTTTCTATTTACATCATTTAGAGAAAAATAAAGGAATTTCTTGCGTCTTTTGATCTCATTCATTAGAATGTGTGATCTTTTTTAATATCTACACTTATTTTTAGTATGAATTATAAAATAATACCCTCGTTTTAATTTTCTGTTTTCACACTACTGTCCACGAACATCCTTTCAGTACATCACTTGACAAAGTTTCATACACATTGCCTGGTGTTTATTTGATATGACCAGTTCTTGGTTATCCATTTATTCCATGAGGGTTGACATGGGTATAGAAAATTAATATTGACACCTGATTTTTTTTCTATCTAGTTTAAACCCATGTCAAAATGAGTGTCCGTTTGATAGTGCCAAATGTATAAATACACAGGCATCTTTTTTGGGTCAGAACGGTGCCATAAATTACTACCTCGTTAACGGCACACTGATTTCCATTAGATTGAACATCATGAAACCTGTAGCAAGTGAACATTAGGGAACGACCATTAAAGTTCGAAAAGGGTGAGGGAGGGGTAATTGTTCTCCCTAAACAAATATTCTGATACCCAATTGGATGTCACGCAAATGACAAAAAATATTCTGAATCCAGATTTTCCCAATACCTTATACTGTTTAATTTGAAAAATTAGTTTGATTGAAAGCGTCGCACATCTTAAAAAAACTGTCTAGGACTAAAAACTATATCCCCCTTTTGTAGTTGAATGGTTAAATGGTTGCCACCTTTACTGCCCCATCCAACGTATCTTCTTTTTCCAGTGAGAGTTCAAATTTCACATTTACATCCCGGTCGACCCACTGTTCAGATCATGAATTATACGTATATTTAAAAAAAATTGAGAACGGAAATGGGGAATGTGTCAAAGAGACAACAACCCGACAATAAAAAAAAACAACAGTAGAAGGTTACCAACAGGTCTTCAATGTAGCGAGAAATTCCCGCACCCGGAGTCGTCCTTCAGCTGGCCCCTTAATATACTAGTTCAGTGATATAGAGCGCCATACTAATTTTTCCAAATTGTACACAAGAAAGTAAAATTAAAATAATACAAGACTAACAAGACCAGAGGCTCCTGACTTGGGACAGGCGCAAAAATGCGGCGGGGTTAAACATGTTTATGAGATCTTAACCCTCTCCCTATACCTCTAGCCAATATTGAAAAGTAAACGCATAACTATACGCACATTTAAAATTCAGTTCAAGAGAAGTCCGAGTCTAATGTCAGAAGATGTAACCAAATAAAATAAACAAAATGACAAGTTGTTAATATCCTGCATATGTCTAAAATATGTATCGATGGAGGTCAAACAAATAAACACCAATCAATCTTTTGTAAATAAAGACCAGGCGAAAATGCCTGAGAAATAATTAAAAAAAATATTTTGTTAAAGTGAATCTGATATAGGATAATTGTGAATGAAACGAGAGTTAATTTTGAATTTGAAGAATTTCATTTAAAACCTATTAAATAGACGACTTTGATTTATTTCCTTTCATCAATTGATGATGATGTCATATATTTTTCTACCTACTTTAAGAATTCGTGTTCTTTTTTTTTTCATTCGAGAAACAAATATCTTAACATTTTTTGAAAAAAAAGTGCCTACAATTGTTGTAAAACAAAAGCGATTATATTTCAACTGTTTAAGTGAAAATATGTAGCACAATGTTATGGATTTGTTTTACACATTAGTCTACCAATACATTGGTGGATCCAGGGGGCTCCAGGGGTTGGAACCCCCCTTTTTTGGCTGATCAATTCATTTGAATGGGGAAATATAGTTGGAACCCCCCTTTGTCCTGGGTTGGGAACCCCCCTTTTTAAAATGGCTGGATCCGCCCCTGCAATATAAAAAAAAATAAAAAGATTTTCATACTAGTTACACTATTTCTACTTGTAAGAGTCAACTTAAGTTAGCCTTATTGGTAGCGAAAATTTCCCCTGCTTTGAAGACCCATTGGTGGCCTTGACCTGTTTTCTACGTCTTGGACGTGCTGTTGTCTCTTTGACACATTCAAAGTTTACATTCTCTAGTCCATTCAAAATATGCATGACTTCTTCTTCCTCATATCTACCCGTATACATTTTGAGTTTGAAAAATCCTTGATCTAATATTTTTTAATTGTACTGAAATACATGTCCAATTCTCTCTTTTACTGGGGAAAAATATTAAATAATATTCGATTCTCTAAATACATAACCAAAAAAAAAAACAAAATGCTCAGTGACACATAGATATATAGGCATTTTACTTCCAATATAAGAATATTTTACTTCCAATATAAGAATATTTTACTTCTAATTTAAGAATAAGTAGATGTAGTGAGATTGCCAATGGGACAACTTTTACTCAAATTTCAAATGCCGTGGATATAGAATGAAATTCAAAACAGTGTGGCTGTGGCCATTGATTGACACATTAAATGCATCCATTGACTGGCACAATTTACGTGAACGTTTGTCTGTAACAACCAATGTTCACGACGTACCTACGATAGACATTTTAACTGTGGGGTCACCAAAGGTTTCTTAACGCCTTTAATTATAAAACAATTCGAAAAATTAATCAGGAATAACCTTTATGTTTTGATTTATATAATTGATATAAATCAAACATCGTGTTATTTCTGAATATTTTTCGAATTACTTTATTAAGGTGTTGAGAACCTTTGTTGACCCCATAGTTTAAGTGTCTTTAAAAAGTACATAGTGAGCAGTGGTCGTTACATACAAACGTTCACCTAAATTGTCCCAGTCAATGTATGAATTTAATGTGTCAATCAATGGCCACAGCCACACTGTTTTGAATTTCATTCTAAGTAGTTATAATAGGTCACCACCGTATAGCCATTAACAATGAGAAAAACACAAAACCACATACCGTCGACGATGGTACATATATCAAGTCTTCGAATGTGATCTACCGAATAAGACGTTTCACTGGTTTACACTTACATGAACAACACGACGGATGCCACATGCGATGGAGGATATATGCATATCCGTCCGGAGAACCTGATATCACCCCCGGTTTTACGTGGGATTCGAATTGGTCAATCTTTATTTTCCGATGTTGTGCTACCTGTACTGACGTGTGCCTATACGTCGTTTTTTTTGTCATGACATTGTCACTTTGTTTTCGACTTATCAGATTGATTATAAAACTAGAAACTAACGGCCTAATGTATAGCAATGCAGTTTTCGAAAAAAGTTATGATAATGGTTTACTTTTTTTTAAATTTTTATTTGGATGGAGAACTTGTCTCATTGGCACTCACACCACACCTTTCTATATCTATGATAGACACGAATCAACGACTACCATCAAATTGCAGGCTCCTGGCTTGGGACATGCTCTTAAAAAATGTGACGGCGTTAATAAAAGAATAAGATTATTTTAAAGGAATGCAAGAGAGACAACTATCCTCAGACACCTAAATGACATACAATGTAAAAACTATAGGTGCCCGTACGGCCTTCGATACTTATCAAATCCAATACCGCATATCACCGAAAAAACAGATGTAAACAATCATAATGAGGAAACTATAAACTATAAACGAAAAACAAATCTAATAGTATCGACCAACAAACGTCAATCATTGAATTAAAGGCTTCTGATTTGGGCAGACACAAATATAGGTGTCGGTGTTATACTTGTTTGTGGTCACTCAACCCTTCTCGTAACATGACACACTGGTGTAATAGTACCACATTTAAGAAAATATAAAAAATAATTTGCATTTTACTCAACTCAACTCAATATATCTGAACGAACCACAAACAATGCCAACCGATGGAAACAAAGTACTGCTATAAGTAAATGTACAAAGTCAGACAACTCGTGTTTATTTTGACTTGACAATGCTAGACTGGTATTCATGCTTGGGGAAGTTCAATTGAAAATCAATTATATGGCCAAAAAAATTACAAATACTTAATAATCTTTAATTTTTATAAAGCAAACGGACATAATTCTTGCACATTTCATTTTAAAACAACTTAAATTTAATTTCTACTATCTATATTTGATGGTTTAACTTAGTTTTAACAAGTATCATTTTGGTCTTTTGTGGATAGTTGTCTCATTGGCAATCATAGCACATCTTCTTTTTTATACGTTTCAGTCATATTTTCCGTGGGGTATTCATGATTGATAGACGATGTACCATAATTATTAGTACTATGGATACATTTCTGTTGAAGACCAAACATGTCACAAATGAGCACATCCATTTCCCAATGTCCTGTTATTCTATTCCCCATTACAGAAATCACCAGTATGATTTATCAGACTCGTTTGCATGAAACAAACCTGCGAACAACTAGACTAGTGCAACTAATGAAGTAGACAATGAAGAGTCTTGAACACGTGAGTACATCCCGCTCAACTAATGAAGTAGACAATGAAAAGTCTTGAACATGTCAGTACATCCCGCTCAACTAATGAAGTAGACAATGAAGAGTCTTGAACACGTCAGTACATCCCGCTCAACTAATGAAGTAGACAATGAAAAGTCTTGAACATGTCAGTACATCCCGCTAAACTAATGAAGTAGACAATGAAAAGTCTTGAACATGTCAGTACATCCCGCTAAACTAATGAAGTAGACAATGAAAAGTCTTGAACATGTCAGTACATCCCGCTCAACTAATGAAGTAGACAATGAAAAGTCTTGAACATGTCAGTACATCCCGCTAAACTAATGAAGTAGACAATGAAAAGTCTTGAACATGTCAGTACATCCCGCTAAACTAATGAAGTAGACAATGAAAAGTCTTGAACACGTCAGTACATCCCGCTAAACTAATGAAGTAGACAATGAAGAGTCTTGAACACGTCAGTACATCCCGCTAAACTAATGAAGAAGACAATGAAGAGTCTTGAACACGTCAGTACATCCCGCTCAACTAATGAAGTAGACAATGAAAAGTCTTGAACATGTCAGTACATCCCGCTCAACTAATGAAGTAGACAATGAAGAGACCAAAATTACACAGAAATTAACAACTACATGTCACCATATGGCCATCAACAATGAGCGAAGCCAATACCCCATTATCAGCTATTAAAGGCCCCGAAATGACAATGTAAAACAATTCAAACGAGAAAACTAACTGCCTTATTTATATATAAAAATTAACGAAAAGCGAATATGTAACACACAAACAAACGACAACCAATGAATTACAGGCTCCTTATATCATGTTATCAAATCTTTTTACCATCTCCCATTTAGAAAAATAAAACACATGAAAAAAATAACCTATTATGTAATGCTCTCCTAGCTACAATATGTATCCAAATTCAAAGATGTGGAACATATTCTATCATAATCATTTGGTAACTAATATAATTACTGTCTCTTCCATGCCCGTCTGGAACATAAAAATAAATATTAATTAAACAATGCTCCAAATGCACAAGTTGGTTGTCATCGTGCAACGCCGTTAATAACACCATGTAGGAAAACACAGAACTCCCTTTTGTCCTAAGACAAGTATCAAACATCCAAACATACTATCCACACTCATCTGTATCCACACTATGTTTTATAAATATATATATTCTATATAAAACTGTTGCTAACGTTTAGCCAAAATTCTTTGAATGTTAAGACACGTAACAATTAAAATTGAATATACAGAGCATACTCCTCTGTTAAATGGAGTCAGTCCTTGTTGTGAGTGATGCTTACATTGCTGTGATACCTAATGAATCCAAACTAAATGTAACCGTTGAATACGGTGTCGGTCTAATATTACGGTTTTAAATCATATTATATAAAACATATTCATTGAGCGATGTCTTACAACGCAATTAAAATGACCCAAATTCATCATGAAATATCAGAGTATCTTTTATTGGTCCACATGATATATACACTATATTAAGGAATAATTCGAAACACAAATATTGAGAGAATTATATTCCAAGGTCGAACACACTTCACATTTGAGGGTATTGTAATTGCCTTAGATAGTAGTTATAGGTTGCATTTCTGTAAATATTGACAATGCAATTTTCCATAGGAACTCCTTTTACGGCGAAAACTGCACCACTTTTACTATAAATAAATAATAAATACAATATTTATAGAGCGCATTATATAATAACAAAAATTACTCTAAGCGCTTCACATTAATAAAAAAAAAAAATATATATATATATAAAATACAAAAATACATAAATCATAGATTACAAAGCACTATCTTAAAAGAATCAAACAAGCATATAAAAATTTATAAAATACTTAAAAAAAAAAAAAAAAAAAAGAGAAAAGAAATAAAAAAAAATGCATGTACCCTAAAATATAGAAAACTGTCTAAAACTAATGCAGTCAATTAAAGGTATATAAAATCCACAAGAAATCCTTAAAAGCAGTCCGAAATAAATGAGTCTTAAGTTGCTTTTTAAAAACATCTACTATAAGGTTTTGAAAGTTCATATGCACTACAATTTTTTTCAAACGTCAAAATATAGGGCTGTGCTGCATATTTTCAACGTTTATATGCCCTGAACTTCTCAGAGTTTCAACTAACACTTATTTTCTTAACTATACCAATAACTCGAATGAAAGGTTACCACATATTTTAATGTAAACAATATGCACATGTGTATTTACTGGTAACATTCCCAAGTTATGTCTCTGTAAGATGAAACACAGAGAGCATAACTGGGAACAGTATGTAAACAAAATTAATTTTCTATGAATATCAAAGATCTCCCCAAAAGAGGTGTGGTATTAGAAACAGCTGTATTTACAAAGTGCAACCTATACAACCATTTATTCAAATAACAAACTTTAGAATCATTTTTTTATTTTACATTAATACTATTTTTTTTAGAATTTTAGCCTTAAAGAAAACAATGTGAATACTCTAAGTTTTTCTTAACTGTACATTTTATTCCCCCGTCCCCTGTTTCAATTTTTTAAAGAATTTGAAAACAAGACTTTAATTATTGCCAGCTTACCCTATTTGCACATTTTCTGATATAAAATAGCTAGAATTTGTTAAAAACTGTTTTGATAACATTGAAATCATATTGGAATACTATAAATGTACTGATTAGCAGTCAATCATTATATCATTCAAGATTATATAAAGTATCCAATCCTGCCTCTGTCTCCAGCCAACATCTAACAGTATAAAAATAAAATTGAGAAAGGAAATGGTGAATATGATTATGTCAAAGCGACAACCACCCGACCATAGAGCAAACAACAGCCGAAGGCAACCAATGGGTGCCTATTTGTCAATAAAAGTACACATTTTCTGCCTCAAATGGTCAATTTAGAATTCTTGTCACCACAGTATCATCTGTAACCATATATCTGACACAATTTAGCTAATATATATATATTAGATGTGTTAAAACAAAGCCATTTTTGCAATAGTTGTATGTATGCAGATACCAGTCTGAGATATAAATTCACATAAAATGTTATAGTGATGACTGCTAACATCTGACTTTTGCTTAACTTCCTAGCATATTTATTGTTTTCTATATCCAGAACTTTAAAATAATAAAATCATAGCATTTACAAGTTAAATTATATGTTTTATGACCCAGGGAAAGGCAATTTTTTTAATGTTTTTTTGCCCCTTGGGCCTCAAATTTCCTAAATCATTCTGCTGTTTCTAGTAATTTGGAATATTTAGTACATATTCAGGATAGAATACATTATTGTAAGAATTATTGAGACATTTTTGTATTTCTAGCTTGTATTTATTATGCCGTGGTTACAAACAAGCAGATTTAGGTGTTGCGGATTACTTTTGTGTTATCGACAAGACCCAAACCCCCCATAAATAATATTCAGGAAGGATCTATGAGTTTCAATAACTGCGAAGAGTAAATATAAGCACATCTTTACAATTTAACTTAAACATAAGCAAATATTATGAATTAATTTTGTATTGAGCACTTTAAGTAAACAGTCCGTACTGTAAACTGTGAATGTATGCCGAGTCATCATATTGAAGGCCCAGGATTCAACCAATCTTCAAGAAATATTTATAAAACTTCATATTTGAATTAATTTCTTTAAAATCTGTGAAATAAAGTAAATTTGGTTTAATTCTGAATGTTCTCTTTTTTCACCCAATATACTGATTGAAAGGGATTAGATAGGTTGACATGTGTAAAAATAAGGCAAGTGATTTTTCCCGGGTTGTATTAAAAATAAAATACAATTTAACGTCAATGTTATTTTGGTTCATGCGGATTTATGGATTATTGACAATCATACAACATCTTTTATTTTTGTGAACTTCAACTTAAACTAAGATAACCAGCTAACGCTGATTACAAACCGTTAAATAAACAGGAATAGAGCCACTTTGATTCTAAAAAGAACATTATTTACAAATTTGGCCTCCAGCTATATTTGAGAAGAACATAAATACACTAAATTCATTATTAATTTGTTGATATCAGGACTTGAGTTGTTCTTCGTGAACCTATATCTTTTACTGGATTTATTTCCATGAGGGTATCACCAGCCCAGAAATCAGCACTTCTGTTTTGACTGGAGTTATCACTGATATGTTCATAATTATAAATTAACTGTTAACCAAACTTAGAATTTTTGAAATACTAAGGCATTTCTGCTTCAGGAATAAATCACCTTAGCTGTAGTTGGTATAATTTTTACGAGCTTGTGGTCCTCATTCATTGCTCTTTATCTTCGTACTTTATTTGGCCTTTCTAACATTTTTTTTTAATCAAACGTCACTGATGAGTCTTTTGTAGACGACACGCGCGTCTGAAGTAAATATACAATTTTAATCTTTGTATCTATGATGAGTTTATTTATTATATACATAATATGCTTACATTTGAACATTACATGTATTCTAATAAGGTCGTCTAGTGGTACACATCATATCATCTCAATATAATTGATCATAATTATGCATTTGTATTCACAACAGTTTATTTTTATTACGTGGGGTATACATATTACTTTTACATCAAGTAAGAATTATTGGCGGGAAAATTATGACATGGATGACAATAAACAAATGAATTCGACATTCCTAAATAATGAAGATCCTGTTATAAATACATTGCATTGTTTAAAGTGTCAGCTGTTTGTTTTTCTTACACGTTGATGTCAATATAATGGAATACTATGCGGTCCCTTACAAGTTAAAAGTTTAGCTATAAAACCAAGTTTAATCCACCATAAGGAAATTACAGTTTTTTTTTATTCGTTTGAAGGGTTTAGGCTTTTTATTTTTCAATTTGAAACGGGATTTTTCGTTTTACATTTTCATTGCAGTTCGGTAGGTTTTTTATTTTATATTTTAGTTGTTAACAAAAATGATTTAGCAAAAAAAAAATATTATCTGGAAAAACAAGTTCCATATCAACATACGACGAAACGTAAATAGTAATAGCTTAAACACTTTAACATAATTCTGATGCTACATTTAAACCAACAGACTAATTCCAATCCTTTCTCGACTTGAAACGATAAAAAAACTCGATTTATCTGTAATATTGTATTTTATTTCCGTGTAAATGTTTGTCTATACAAGTGTTAATGAAAATGCTAAAATGAATATTCTCATTCTCCCTAACAAAATAAGGGTACTTAAGAGTCCGTGTTTATACAAAGTTAGCATTAATAAACCAAAAATACATTTTATATATATCGTGCACAGCGTTATCATATGGTGATAAATATTTGCATGATATGAGGATAATTCTAAATATTGCGAATATTAAAAAGAAAATCTGATTTTATGATGATGCAGATTCCATAAGGACCCAGACACCAGCTTCTGAACAAATACTCAACATTTTCTAAATTAAATGTTATCAGCAACGTCATTTCTTCATTCTTGGATGTTTAATTTAGATGTGAACAGTACATTTAAAAATTCCAAAAGATGTGTAAAAGTACATGCACTCTTGCAATAAAATAAACACCTCTCCCCTCTCTAACCTGTACAAATGTTTTCCCACTCTAGATGACGTAAAGACACACTTAGTCAAACATTGTTTCATAAATGACCAACGCAGACACAAACTGCATGACATTATAAAGATAGTTGATGTCCTTGACTGACACTATATTTACAATGTTTGGTTGATGTGTTTTTCAATAGATTATTGGCTTCAGGTGGCCTCAATCTGTGTTCCTCTGCTTGTTGATTGATTATATTATTCTTACTAGAACACACCCGTGATATTGCGGGTCCGTGACTGAATCAAAGTATATAACTATGCGTATGCCTTATTTTAGTATTGGTATTGTCATCTGATCAAGTCATGCCGATTATAAGATGCACAGTTTTCTCTGTTTTCAAAATCTCTCTGTTTGAACATGTTGAACCCGTCGACCTGGAACCTATCAATTATTGGTAATATTATTAATTTGCAAAACAAAAGGGCCGTGGAGTACTTTTTAACAGTATACAGCAAAATTCTAAATACACCGTTTGGTGGTGCGCCTGTCAAATGCGGAACATACAGATCGTGTAGGAATAGGTAACAGTTGAATATACTATTGGTATCGGTGTCGGACTCGACTCGGAACTTCTTATTTATTGGCAGTATTAATTACGTGGAAAACAAATGGGCCTGGAGTGGTGTAATTTTTAATCAACACTATTGTACTATATTAGTTATATATAAGGTTGAATTCTTTGATTCGTCGTTTTTACGTGATGACGGCTGACAAATTGGACCTCGTAATTTTAGTATTATAGATAACGCAAGATTTACAATGTTTACCAAAGATATTCCCCAGAAGAATAAAAAGATAGCATAACATCTTATAGCTTTATTTTCTGCGATAAATTAAAGATGATGTTTCACTGATTAATTCAAATTTGGTGACTCTATTGCATGGTATCACTAATCCAATTAGAATCACACTCAACCTGTATCAGATTTATTTTTACATTTACAGATTGAGAACCAATCTTACGAAAACTGATATTATTTCACCACTTAATGTTTGTGAAGCATAATTACAGTAGTGCATGACTATTGGGTATTCATCATTTTTAGTGGTAACGTAATCACAGGTCGATTGCTTCTTGTCATGATATCATTGATAGTGCTATTTCGGCTGTGAAACTTGAGGTAAGTTGGAGTCATCCTTTCAAAAGTTTGACAGACACCATGATAATCTGGTCAAACGTCATGAAACGTTATAGAGAATTATTACAGTGGAAGTATCCTTTTCAACTTGTGATTTATTTTATCATTTTTTCCCGTCTCCACTTTTCTTCCACGCACACATTATAAAAGACACACACGACTCTATATAACTGAAAATTGAAATAACGTATATTTAAATAGGTGATAAAGGCTTTATCACCTATTTAAATATACGTTATTTCAATTTTCAGTTATATAGAGTCGTGTGTGTCTTTAAAAAGGTACATGCCATCGGTACAGACTCCCAGCATTCTCTTGTAACTCATGTCAAACCCATGATCAAAAAGTAAAACCACAATAATATACTCCAAGGAAAATACAAAAAGGAAAGTCCCTAAACCTCAAACTCATCAAACGAATGGATAACAATTTTCATACTAATTACTTGGTACAGGCATTTTCTTATTTAGAAAATACTCAAATAAACTTAGTTTCATAGCTAGCTAAACATCAAATTCTATTATTTTGTCAACGATGTGTGATCAAAACAAAGACATAACAGGTAAAAATATACAAAGAAGGACATAGAATCACTTAAAAACATTAAAAATCAAAGGAGTTTATAAATATTAAATATCAAAGAATAATGACGGGGTTGTGGCGATGAAAGATTTTGAAAAGGGGCCTTCTTCACACCATTAACAATAGAAAGGGGAATGTCAACACCTGATGTGGATTTGTTTTTATTACGAAATGTTTAACATATAACGTTAGAAATGATATACATCGACAGAATGGGGGGAATCTCGTAAAAATATAGATTGCGCACATAAATTATCAATTATATCATTGTAAAAAAATGTTTCCTACACCCACACTTTTTATTGATATCACTTTTGTTCCTTTTTACATCATATTCATAATTTTCTAAGTAGTACAAATGTAAACAGGACGTTTTCTAAAGGTTAGTCTGTGATAAAGAAATGACGGAAAATTACCTCAAATAGTAACCCAATAGTATCAGCAGCGCGTTAGAATCACAAATTCATATAAAATAATTTCCTTGATAAACACATAATTTTAGGAAAATCTGAACTTTTCTGTAATGAGTTTTTTATTTTTTTTTGGGGTCTTTTGGCTTTGTTCATGTCTTTTTTTCTTCGCGTAACGTTTGTTTTATTTGCCTAGTTAGTTATCATCTGTCCATGTAAGATTTAATTGCTGTGGGACTTTCCTCTCATGTTATTTGAATAAACTTTTCACCACAAGCTAAAGTTTAAAATAACATATTTCACAGAAACGAAAAGCACTTAAGCCTGATTCTTTCAGACTATAGCCATGAAACATGATTACTGTATATGTCAGATAAATTCCAATATACTGCAATAAATAGGTATCCTGTTTCATAGGTTCAGAACAACAGACAACTCAAATTGAAGGTAGGAATATTTTTAGTTACAATGCATCACTTTCACTAAAAGCGATTGGTTGTTATTATAGTAAATGGAATTCAATTACCTTCTGACTGATATATCTTTTTGTGGATTTATTTCATTTATTTGGTAATAATTCAATAAATATTCCCTCGACGCTACCCTAAAACTATCAAAATCTCTGATTGTTAATCACGACTGGTTCATCGCAGATGATCATGACATTTTAATTGGATAAAGTGCTTCTTCAGCTTTAATAAACGAGCACGTCTGACAGTTCACGTGGGTCCCCTGTGTTGTAATTATAACATTTGCTGCCTTATATTAATGTAACCGTTCAAGTAAGAGTTTCATTAACTTTGATCAATACAACAGAAATTGTCTTAGTTCGTCAAACGCTCATAGACACGCACTTAAAGTCGAATATGATACAGCCATGTAAAATATACGGAATAGTTCACTATCTAGATGTGTCTTAAAGACTTCATTAACAGTTACTTAATGATAATCACATCGTTATTTCAAAATTCCATATGCATAAAACTTAGATTACGTCCACGCTAAATATCAATCCATGGGAATCGACTGCGAACTATAGTTTCAGAATCTTTACTTGATGACAATGTTTACATTTCCACGTGATTAGTTCTTCGAAGGTAAACTTGTTTCAGTTTACATGAAGAACAAAAGATAATGACATTGAAGACAAACGAGTAACAACACAGTACAAAATGAACTGCCGAAAATTACTTTTACAGTTTTGTTTGATTATGTATTCAGTTTTACCGTCAAACGCAGAAGTACGCGGGAATAATTTGCCATGTGAGTATAGTTTCCATGTATGGTACCCGGATGAGGACATCAGACAAAAAGTGAAGGATGTCAGTTATAAGGTAAGCAATATGACAGGATACATTGACAGGGAGTTTCTTACAATGAAGGCTACAGCTTTGGAAGAATTAAAACAATGTCAAAACTGGACCATTCATCTAGAACGGCAAATTACAGATTTAAAATTTAAAACATTGAAAGGCAGGATTATTGAAAGAGACACATCGAACAGTATTACTGATGTTGAAAGAGATATGCTAGATCTTAAAAAGAAAGTCAGTCATTTGAAAAATAACTATCAAAGGATGCATAGAAGTTTTCAATCTTTAAATAATGGAAATACGAGAAAAGCACAACCTATAAGCCATCGTGAAATAAATATGCTTGATTTATTAAAAAATACTGTTCGAGATTTGAAAGCCGAATGGGTTGTAGTGAAACGTGACGTCATAGAACTACAAACAGAACACAGGAATATCAAAATGGGCCAAAATAAATACAGTAACCATTCTTTTCATATTTCGGAAACCATCCAATTACTAACATCGAAATTATCTATCTTAGAAGCGAAAAACGACAATTTAACTGATGTGGTAAAATCACAATCAAATAAGAATGATAATGTACACGATCGCATACAGAAGCTGGAAACTTACGATGAGGACTATACAGTAAATATAGACAACATAAAAACCGATCTTAAAAATTCAGAAGATAAAATAAAATCTATTGATAAAGATCTTGGATTGTTAAAGGACGATAATGCATATATGAAGACGTTAGTAATTGCGTCTTTGAAGTCCCCGGATGTTAACCATGACGGCACGAAAGAAAATAAGCGAAGAGTGATCACTACTATACCCAAGGGTAGGTATATAGTATTTCAGACAACACATATAATTAACTTATATATATTTTGTTCATCAATGTTAATTTAACTTAATTAAGATACGTCCAAGTATTAAAATATCACTTTCCCTCAATTAAGGACCAAGACAATAAGAACCGTAATCTCTTATTTTTATCCGATGTTTCGTAAGTATTTATGAAAAACAATCCTCTCATTCGATTTCACCAATTCTATTGTTTAATGTTCCCTTAAAAAGAACAATTAAGTTTTTTTGTGGATAATTTTGAATTCTTGTTTTTCTCTGAAATTAGTTATAACAAAACTAGTGATTTTTCAACCCTGTTTACAACAATTCCTCATGTAAAATATTGTAAAATAAATAATCCACGATGCTCTTTAACATAAAAATGGTATTATACGCTTTAAATAAACACATCATAAATATCAGGATTTGTTTTTACGTCAGAAGCGCGTTTCGTCTACAAAAGACTCATCAGTGACGGCCGAATCCAAAAAAGTTAAAAAGGACAAATAACGTACGCAGTTGAAAAGCATTTAGGACAAAAATTCCTTAAAGTTTGCCAAATACAACAAAGATCATCTATTCTTACGGTAGTAAATGTATTATTTTTAGATACCATACGGCATATTTTGTTAATTTAGTAAATAGTATGCCGGAGTTTCTTATTGACAACAAAAGTGTTGAATATGGACATTGTCAAAGGTAAACCTTTTCCTAAAGGAAAGAACAGTGTGCCTCTAGTTTTCTAATTGCCGATCTCCTTCTATTTCAATAAAAGTCAGAGTTTCTTCAGATACATTTCAAAAATAAGAAGATAAAAGAATCCTGATAATTTGAGAACACATTCAGATGGGTCAATATCCTTGAATGCACCTCAAATTGAGGAACTCAAAAGTTATTTGTAAACAAAACGTGTCTGTGTAATGATATTTGTCATGTTTCTACTTTTAACAAGTGATTTGGCTTACACATATGTGTTGATTTGGAAAGTAGAGATTCATAAAAGTAAATATGGAGTTAAGTAATGTATTCAAAGTATTAAATATTTTTATTGTGTAAAATAAGGGATGTTTTTATCACGAGGAGCCACATAACGTAAGGATTTCCGTGATATTCTTATTTACGGAAAAATGGATCTGACTTTGTACCCCATAAATACTCTTTAACTTCGTTCTTTATTTGGCTTTTTTACTATTTTTGAAGAGAGTGTTACTGATGAGTCTTTAATAAACGAAGCGCGTGTGCCGCAAATAATTCTATCCTAATAACTATGGTGAGTCTACAGAAGGACACATTATCCTTAACGCCTATGGAGAATCAATTGCGCATATTGCCCTAGATATATTGATGATGTTCCTTCCATTAACAATCCAAACTGTTCTGATTTGGTTCAATTAACATATTCTCTGGAGCTAGTAATATAGGACAACAACAGACACAGCCTCCTCTGCCTCAGACATACCATATTTAGATAATAGTATCTCTGAACTTGATGAAACTCATTGAAGCAATATTGTTGTAATGTGACATTTGTTATTAAATCATTTTGTCATTACATGTTTCCTTTGGGACTATTTGAATCATGTATATGTAGGAAGATTCCTTTCTTCGTACTAAACATCCTGTCTTAAGCTTTCAATTATGTGTCCTGAACATCCGTTGAATACAATTCTAAAGAGATGTAATTAATATAAATAGTGTAAAACGGGCCTCTATGAATTGACAGTCCCTAATTATAGTCTGTTTTTTGATAGGAATCAATTGTTTACGTAGGCATGATATATCTTCAGAAAGCGTTTAAGATAGTCGGTTAATATAAAAGAAAACATATCGTTTCTCGTTTGAATTGTTTTACATTGTCTTATCGGGGCCTTTTATAGCTGACTATGCGGTATGGGATTTGCTCATTTTTGAAGGCCGTACGGTGACCTATAGTTGTTAATGTTTGTGTCAGTTTAGTCTTTTGTGGATAGTTGTCTCATTGGCAATCATACCACATCTTCTTTTTAATATATCATGGTTATTCACATCAACAATTAGTAAATTGTATCCATCATACCTGTACCTAAAACAAGATGAGGGATGTATAAATATTGTGGGTTCTAGAATTTAAAGCTGCATAAACACATTAACACTTAGCATTGTCGACAATTCACTAATGAACTATAACTGTAGGTCGATATATTTTTCTGATATTAAAAGACACTAGTTGAAATTTTCAAGAATTTGTCATTGTTAGGAAAAATCTGTTCTCTTTTTTCTTTAAAAGATAGAACCATATATTATAAGCACAACTCAAACAATAACTTTGGTAAAATATTCTAGAATTGAAACTTATTTAGTGTACAACTTTGGCCAATTTTCGATTTATGAGTTTGATTGTCCCTCTGGAATCTTTCGTCCCTCTTTTGTCCAACAATTTTCAAGTTTTATTTTTATTCAGCGTTTCAATGCCCATCGTAAACGGGGACACAGTTATATGCAATGTTTGAGTGTTGTTTCAACATTTCTAGTTAAATTCAAAACTTCAAAAAGGTAAAATAATATAAAGAAAATAAAATAAAAAACGAACTCCGAGGAAAGCCTCAAATATATTGTTGCCTCTCGTATTTAATATGCACTTTCATCCAGTTGTACACGTTTGAGATTATACTATTTAAACTTCAAACAAAAATTACATATCGAAATATTGAATCTCCATTGTCAATTATGTCATGTTGTAGAAGCTTGAGATGCATTCTCTGATGTTCTGCTACATAAACAGGTGAATCTTCAATTCTTACAATTTAAACATAAATTAGTATAAATCTATCAAATAGATGTAAAACACCCTTTAACAAATTAGAGTTTCAAAAATTGATACATGAAGAAATGAATTTAAATGATCTTGACATTAATTTTGCGGGGTTAAGTATAATTTAAAATTTATTTTTTGAAGTGTTTTTTTCCGAAATTTATTAAAACTGTAATTACAATAATAAAAATGGGGCAACTCTATTAAAGGCGACAGCAGGAAAATATAACAAAGCTGGACAGTGATTGGAGTCAGAAAAAAGTGATTAGTACGATACTCAAATCATTGAGGGTTGGTTGAAATTGAATAATGAAGTGAAAATCTTAGTACATAGAATAATGAAGGTGTAGTTTGTTAATGCTTATAAGACTTCCCAAAAAGCTAGCAATTACGAACACCCAAAACTCGGGTTAAAATATGGTGCTCAGAGAGAGATGTACTTTCTGAACCACGAGGACCGTCACGTGACATACTGCTTCAAATAACTAAAACTCATAGAATAATTTAAACTTCATTAAAAGCAAGAAGCATACAAGGTTACAAAATTGGAATTTTTAATAAAAAATACAACTTATTTCGAACATACTTATTTCAGACTGCCAAGATGTAAATGAAATGGGCTATGATGTAAGTGGTGTGTACCAGATTAAACCAGAAGCAGCAGTGGAACCAGATAATATTTACTGTGAATTTCTAAACGGATCAGCATACACTGTTATTCAACGTCGCACTGACGGTCTACTTAGCTTTAACAGGCAGTGGATCGAATATAAATTCGGTTTTGGAAATCTGTACGGCAGCCACTGGGTTGGAAACGAATGGATTCATTTCCTTACAAATCAGGATGAATATACGCTACGAATTGATATGTGGGACTGGGAAGGAAAGAAGTACTTTTCTGAATATAGAATCTTTTCAATTGGAAGCCAGGATGTCGATTATCAGATCCACGTGGGTAGTTACACAGGTAATGCCGGGGATTCTCTCAGTTTCCACGATAACATGAAGTTTAGTACTGAGGATATGGATAATGATCGCAATGTCCGTCATTGCGCGGCTGAAAACAAATCTGGATGGTGGTTCAATAACTGCTACTATAGTAATCTAAATGGCGTGTACCACGTGGGATTTTATTCTCACTCGCAGTACAGTGATGGTATTGTGTGGTTTACACTGAAAGAAAGCGATAAGTATTCACTTCGAAAGGTGGAAATGAAGCTTAGGCGAAATACAAATTAAACTTTTACAATTAATATACGTTTTCAATGTTAACACAACAATTTGGAATCTGATACTTTTTATGCTAAAGAGAACATATAAAAACGAAAAGAAAAAAAACCTTCCTTGCTGTTTTGAAAGAAGTCATTCTTTTTTATTGTTAGGCTTTATCTTCATTTATCACATGTTTGTTACGAATACGTTAGGTTTTGTATATGTAATAACCTCAAAAAAGAGTATATTGGTTATCGTGCCCTGATTCCAAATGACGTGACATCATTGCTTCCTTAACGACTTTTTATTACTTTTGTGATAAAAAATAATAAGATTTACCTGTTATGTTTCATTAAATTGTTATAATTGAACTTTTTTCCCTCTTTCCTGCAAATTTAAATATGTGATAAATAGATTATAATATGTCTTTTCAATATTGGCCCTGGTATCATCCCTCGACACAATATGGAAAAGGACATGTTTAAATCTATATGTAACTTGATTTCTCCTTTATTTTATTATATATATATATATATATATATTACGGATTACAAATGTGTCCAGGTTTGTGATTGGATAACAACACAGAGATGTCAGTATATATTCAGGAAACTGCCGGGGTATATACGACGTTTTTATCCCCAATTGGAACCTCAAAAACGTCATCATAACACCGGTTACTATGTGACGTAGTCAAAAGAGATCAGACTGTCAGAGGCTCAAAGAGGGAAAACTATGACGTGCTTCAGTTAATAATACATTTTTGATACAAAATCACGCAATTAACACTTTTAATACTTTAATTACTGTTAAAAGTGTTATAATAAATTATTACATACACGATAAAATTATTTTCACAGCAAATTAGAAAATCCTTCACGTATGCCGAACATATCAGGTTGGGTTTTTCAACTTATAGATATGTGTTGTCAACAAATACCTGCACTGGAAAATAACATTAAGTCAAGGGTATTCCGTAATATATGTGTAATTCAGGTATCAGAAAGGGTATATATTGTGACATTCCCGGCTTAGGGCTTATATCCCCTCCGCCTTCGGCTTAGGGCTTATATCCCCTTCGCCTTCGGCTTATAAACTCTAAGCCGGAAATGTCACAGTATATACCCTGTCTGAGACCTGAATAACATATAATATCGGTTTTATACATACTGATAAATGAAATTGAAAAACATAAGCATTGTATCTTCTACAAACAGACGTTGTTTTTATAAAAAAAATTAAAACGACAAACATTTAAATCATCAAGTCTGATTTCCCGCTTTATTTCAATCTATCCTTTTATTAAACTGAATTACCAAAAATAAAGAAAAATCATCAATATAGTAGAACACATTTTATAAACGACTCTTGTATGCAAACAAAAGAGTTTGGCATTTACATAACTTACAATTTAATGTTATTGTTTATTCTTATGTCAGTTCTATGGAATCAATTAAAAGACACATGTTAAATACATTAACATCAAGATGTCATTCAAGTTAATTTGATATCATACATTTCTCATATTTCCCGTTATATATGGTGCAATTGCCGAAAGACAGCCTCCTTAATTATTTAAATATATCATTTAATAGTAACCATGATCTCGGGGTGTAAATTAGATAGATACAACAAAACGGGCTATCGTCGTTTCATTTAATGAAAGCATATGATAGGAATATTGAGGAGGCTTACATTTATATTTTGAAGTTTTCCAAACTGAGCTGATTGTTTTAAACAATAAAAATATTTGTAAATTTTGTATGTGTTATTGTACAAGTATTTAGTCTGTTGAAATCTGTTTGAATTGAAGACCCATACTATTGCAACGATTCGGCGAAAAACTAAATGAAAACAACACTAAATAAACTGAATATATGTCCGAAACAACATTTTGGAAGGATTTTCTTCTTCGATCAGAAACGTTCACAGACGAAAATTTAAAAGCAAATGAGGTATACGAACCGAAACAGTTGTAGAGCCAAAGTACGTTTGTTAAGTTTTGCGTCTGTGTTAATATAACTAGAAGTAGTCCGATCTTTTCAACATGACATGTATCTATGTATTTGGGTCAGGATTTAGTCACAAACAGACCAATATTCCAAACTTTAATGTCATGTGTTGTCAAGTTTACGATCTTTCAGATTTGCTTTATATTCGTTTATTTGATTGATGTTCTGATTTTGTCAGATTTTGTGGACCTCGCCAACCACTTTTTGTTTATTACTTATTTTTGAGTTTGGTATTTCTGTTAATACTTGTTTTTTCATATTTCCTATAGTTACTATTGGCGATAAAATGAAATAATCATGTAAATAAAGGCAACAGTAGTATACCGCTGTTCGAATCAGGTTGGGTTTTTCAACTTATAGATATGTGTTGTCAACAAATACCTGCACTGGAAAATAACATTAAGTCAAGGGTAATCCGTTATATATGTGTAATTCAGGTATCAGAAAGGGTATATACTGTGACATTCCCACCTTCGGCTCAAGGGATATAAACTCTAAGCCGGGAATGTCACAGTATATACCCTGTCTGAGACCTGAATAACATATAATATCGGTTTTATACATACTGATAAATGAAATTGAAAAACATAAGCATTGTATCTTCTACAAACAGACGTTGTTTTCATAACAAAATTAAAACGACAGACATTTAAATCATCAAGTCTGATTTCCCGCTTTATTTCAATCTATCCTTTTATTAAACTGAATTACCAAAAATAAAGAAAAATCATCAATATAGTAGAATACATTTTATAAACGACTCTTGTATGCAAACAAAAGAGTTGCGAACCGAAACAGTTGTAGAGCCAAAGTACGTTTGTTAAGTTTTACGTCTGAGTTAATATAACTAGAAGTAGTCCGATCTTTTCAACATGACATGTATCTATGTATTTGGGTCAGGATTTAGTCGCAAACAGACCAATATTCCAAACTTTAATGTCATGTGTTGTCAAGTTTACGATCTTTCAGATTTGCTTTATATTCGTTTATTTGATTGATGTTCTGATTTTGTCAGATTTTGTGGACCTCGCCAACCACTTTTTGTTTATTACTTATTTTTGAGTTTGATATTTCTGTTAATACTTTTTTTTTCATATTTCCTATAGTTACTATCGGCGATAAAATGAAATAATCATGTAAATAAAGGCTACATTAGTATACCGCTGTTCGAACTCGTAAACTCATGCATAAATGGTTATAGATCAACATCCAAACAAATGTGGGTCACTATAAGATATCTAACGCTTCGTTTACTTTGGTTAATATTTATTACCGTTTATATCTAGTGAAAGTCAATTTAAATGATTTATATGATTATCTAAACTTGTTTCATATTTATAAGTAATTGATTTAGAAGGTAAACAACCGAAAAAAAAATATTATCAAGAGTAACAGTCCAAAAGACTTTTGAGGGATTCTGATCTGTTGATCGACTCATTAGAATACCGTGTTTCATTGGTCCGTACATTGACTATTGTTTAATCAGATACTTCTTTCAGTCTAAACTTTGTTTGGGTTCTAAGAACATTGCGCCATGTAAACATCTTTCCACTATGCTCGATACTGGGGATTGGATATATTAACATATGTGTATAATGTATCGACTTTTATAACTCATTTGGTGTTTGATTGTTTCAACTTTGAGCTGAAGATTTTTCTGTTTTGGCAGAACATATACATATTCTGCTTTGCGTCGATGTCACTTTTGTGAATAATATACATCGTCATTTATTTCTATATTATCAAATTGTGCTCCGAGAAAAATCATGTCAAAGAAAGGCAATCATTTCGGATACTAACGTCATATTAACCAAAAGGAGATAACAAAAATACCGAACTCAAAAGACAAATTCGAAACGGAAAGTCCCTAACCAAATGGTAAAATCAAAACCCCATAATCATCAGACGGATGGAAAACAGCTGTCATGTTTCTTAAGGTCAGCTTACGGCCTTCAACAGTATTCGAAACCCATAACGTAATCGTAAGCTTTAAAAAGCGCTGACATGACTTTATATGTTTTTTTTTAGCTCACCTGACCCACAGGGCCAAGTGAGCTTTTCTCATCATTTGGAATCAGTCGTCCGTCGTCGTTAACCTTTACAAAAATCCTCTCCTATGAAAATGCTGGGCCAAGTTTAACAAAACCTGGCCACAATCATCACAAGGGTATCTAGTTTAAAAAAATGTGTCCAGTGACCCGGCCAACCAACTAAGATGGCCGCCATGGCTAAAAAAAGAACATAGGGGGTAAAATGTGGATTTTGGCTTATATCTCTGAAACCAAAGCATTTAGAGCAAATCTGACATGGGGTTAGCTCTACAAATAAGTCAGCATTACAAAATTTTCAGCTGACCCCTAAAGGAGTTATTGACCTTTACAATCAATTTTTAAAATAATCTGCTCTGAAGCTACTAGGCCAAATTCAAACAAACTCTGCCACAATCATTAATGGGATATCTAGTTTATAAAATGTGTCCAATGAACCCGCCCATTAACCAAGATGGCCGCCATGGCTAACAATACTACAAATGGTAATTGCAGTTTTGGTTCATATCTCTGACACCAAAGCATTTAAAGCAAATCTGTTGTGGATAAAATTGTCCATTAGGTCAAGATATATCTGCCCTAGAAATTTCAGACCTATCGGATAACTTTTTCTTGGATTGATACCCCTGAATTGGTAATTTAAAATTTTTTGGCAGCTTTTGGTCATCTTGAATATTGTAATAGATAGATATAATAAACTGTAAGCAGCAATAATGTATAGCAATAAGAACTACAAATAAGTCATCATGACCAAAATGATAACCTCAACGAGTTATTGCCCTTTATAGTCAATTTTTGAACAATTTTTGTAAGTTTACTAAATTTTTGTGTAAAATTTTACAAAATATTTTCAACTGTCACTTTTGGGCCAAACTAATTAAAGATAGAGATAACTGTAAGCAGCAAGAATGTCCAGTGAAGTAAGATCTACAAACACATCAAAAACACCAAAACACAATTTTTTCATGTGTCCTTTGTTTAATAAGCAAAGACAGAGCAAGGTGAGCGGAGCCTCTAGTTTTAAGTTAAAGTGCATGTTTGCTTTTACTTATATATACGTACTCTTTTTGTGATTAGGAAGATACAAATGACAGAGAAAAAAATAATTAAAGTACAATACGTTTTAATTTATCATAGGACTTCATAAAACGTAGAACTACAGATTATATCGGACATTATGTTTGACTTTAAGAGTTGATCAGTTCTACAGATAAGGAGAAATCGTTACTTTTCAGTAATTACTGATGGATAAAATAGTAAAATTACTTCCTCCCGATCTCTTATTAATGATTAGTTCTAATCAAAGACAATAATTATAGATTCTTCATAGTAATTTACGTTGATCTAATAATCAATCTATAAACATTGTACGTGGTTCCCTGGAAATAGTAAAAAAAAATTATTCTACTAATGGAGAATTCCAATTAGAGAAACAACTATTCAAACTTTTTATCAATATTGATCATAAAAAATAACCAAAAATGTTTTACTTGCAAATGCAAAACTACAAATAATGGTTTGATTAGCCTTTGAAACACGAAATAGACTTATCGAAGTTTGAAAAAAAAGCTACTCTCGTGCGTACGAACACTGTACACGCTTGGAATAGTTGACAATTAAGTTGTCCCACACACATATATGTATAACATAAAACTAAAATGATTTTGATAAAGAATTCTACGAAGACTATTGGGGTCATCTTATCTAATAATCAAAAGTATTCTAATCTAAATAGTTTATATATACTGCCTAAACATAAAAATGAAGACAACAACCGCTCTGGCTTGTGCTATTATTATGTGTTTGGTTATAGGCATGGTGGATTCATATTGTGGATCTATTACCTCTCCTGGAAATAGTAAGTTTTGTTATCATTTTATGTTCTAAAGTTAATAGTTCGAACTCGAAAATAAAAGCATTTTTTGATCCTTTGTATAGCAATTTTACCTGACCAGATCGGAAAATAGGTATTTAGTCGGATCTTAACACGTACTTGTGATTTGTTTAAACCGGTTTTCGATAAAAAAAAAAATATACGAAGAAATGTCAAAATGTTTAGGACTTAATTAAATCCGTATTTCGGTAATATTGTGCAAGCATACGATTTTTATTGCGTCTTACACTTTGAGAAGCGAATAATCTGCAACTACTTTATTCAAATATTCTGTAAAAACGTTAATTTTGAGCTATGAAAGTCAAGTGGCTCGAGAATTTCACTGAGGAAATTTTAAAAAAGTGCAAAATTATTTTTATAGTGGGTTAGCTTTCATTAGTCTTCCCTATCTATAGATTAACAACTTTTAGTTATATTTATAATTCAGAATCATCATTGAAGGTGGAGCACGATTGCGCAGTTAATTAATTATATGGATGTGCCATTTGTATGATGAGTTACATTCCGTGGTATTATGTGCCAATTCGAAAAAGTTATACGAGAATTGTCTCCCCTTAACAGGTTCATTTTTTTTATAATCATGTTTAGGTTTCTGATGTAGTTTTGAATAATTACAAAATGAATCAATGCAATATATTTCAGTTTTTGTTATTGATGTATCAAAACAATTGATGTACGAATATAATTTCATAAATTTGAAACGTTAATTTTTTTTACATACCAATATAAAGAAATTTTTATCATTTTTGAAATAGACTATGAATGAAAATTGCATGAACTTGCTTCCCTTCATGATAGATTGATTGGGAAACGAGCCAGAAGTATCTATTAGTAATGACAGAGAGGGACTAGCAAGCAAATTTTAATTGAAGCTAATTCATTGTTAAAACAATGTTCCACTATAAACGAATGTTATTTTATACAAATATAAGGACTAAGTTAGCTAAATCTACAAATTTTATTTGAAATTATGAATTTTTATTGCAATAGATTAATATGCTACAAGTTTGTAGCTTGATGTTTGGTTTGAGACAAGGCTCCGTTTTGAAAACCGTACTTTGACCTATAATGGTTTACTTTTCGACATTGAGACTTAGAAGGAGACTTGACTCATTAGCACTCGTGACACATCTTTGTATATGTTTGTATGCAAAATTGAAAACAAAAAGTTTACAATGTCATTTTTCGAAAGGGAAAAAAACAACCAACCAAGTTTGGTCCTGAGTTTAGATAGCATATCAGTGAAAAGCATACAGATGAGGCCTCTACAAAATAAATAAAAAATTATGGCATATCAAACTACAAATGTGTAATGCTGAGAAATGTTATTTTATAGATCCAACAAACTGTACTTATGGCGGTGTGGTAGTTGCCCTTAACAGTACATTTACTGATTACAAAGCGTGTCATAGAATATCTTGCAACACAGATGGCTCTATGTTTGTTTGTGGGTAAGACATTTAGAAAATTTATGTTCCAAATAATTGCATAACATTCAATATTTTCCTCCTTCAGCAGTCGGATTGGTTTTATTTTTGTGAAAATAAGGGAACAATAATCAGTGACACATTACAGACTTGCTAAACAATAATCAAGGCTCATTTGCACCTGTATACACGCTATTCGCCATGGCTAAAAATGAAAAAGACAAACAGACAATTAATAGTACACATGACTTAACATAGAAAACTAAAGAATAAGCAACACGAACCCCGTCAAAAACTAAAGGTGACAACAGATTATCCGTAAGGGTAAACAGATCCTGCTCCATATGTTGCACCCGTCGTGTTGCTTAAGTGATAACAAATCCGGTAAATAGTCTAATTCGGTACGTCACATTTATGAAAGGGAAGGGATTGTCGTTACGACGTAAGGAACATATCTGATATCATTTGTGAAACGGTTTTTTCATAACGGTCAACCAACTCGTGATGGCGTCTGTAAAAATTACGAAGGGATGATTTCAACTTCACTATTTGGAACTCTTGGTTTAATAGCTTCTTTGTGAGCAGCAAGACTTTACCAAGAAAGGTATGATAGGAAATGCAAGCATGGGAGTATTATATCAATTGGGAGATATATACCCCGTATGCAGGTGCTGCTGGAATGTTGCTACCTAAAAATGGAAAGTGAACCTAAAGGGTATCGAACTTCATTTTTATATGAAACTATTTACAAGAGACCAAATAACTAAGAAATTAACCACTATAGATCACCGTATAGGTTAACTGGTAAGGTCTCTCAAACAAATTAAATTCTTCTCCCTCTTGTCATTGTTCTTCCACAATTTGTTAAACTAATATGTCTAGGGGCACCAGGATTTTGTTTTTTCTTTGAGGTCTATAAAGCGTTACTTTAAGGGATCGAAAGAAGCGATTGGTTTTGTTAATGAACCCTATGAGATTTTTTTTATTTTTTTATTTTCAAATGATTTTAGTGAAATACACATTGAATATTCGGTCATGATCATGGGAACATATGGCCCACTAAAATTTAAAAGTTCAATGGTCAAATATGACCTTACATCGTTAACAGATTTTATTCAAAATATACAATGTTTATCTAAATTGATTTTGTTCTTGAATTAGGCCGTGTTCACATTGACCTAAATTCGGTGTTGTGTTAGTGTAACTCACACGTAAGCTAAACACAATTGCGTTCCCATTGATAAAACTCAATGTTTACATGTAGTTTAAATCATGTTTTACCTACACACAGTCGATAGTCAATGTAGGCCTTCTGTAGGTTAAGTGTACACAAAACTAGGCATTTAGGACATTAGTTTTATCGTGTATATATTTAAGGAGGAAACTATTTTTGAGTAAAATTGATATTTTTGATAATTATAAGTTGTCTTAATTTTACAGATTTTTTGTTTGTTAAGGTTTATGTACCCTTCTGTAGCCATTTTTGTACGAATTTTTCAAACCTCAATTGTATCAAAACTACAGATATAATGAATAATAGAGATAGGCCATTTAGTACATATTCCAAGGGGAAACTTGATGCAAAGCATTATTTTTTACTGGTTCATTGCATTGCATTTGATAGAAAAAGAGGACTTTGTGGCAAATAAATCAAGATTTTTATAGAAAATCCACAGCCTTCAAAACAGAGATTTTTGTTATAAAATTTGAAACATATATTACTCACTTGATTTTCTATGATGTGCTAGTGTTGAATTTTTACAAAAAGTTCTAAGCACCCTGTAAATTCAAAAACACCTCGTGCTGAGTCATAAAAGTCGAGCGCACCCTATAAGGTGTACTTGATTTTGGCCATATTTATATTTGTTTTAACCAATAACTACATTTATAAACTCGTGTTAAGGAAATCAATGCTAGCACTGCATGCAATAATCCTATATCTTTCAGTCACCAAATTGCCAAATATGAGCGTACAAGGATAAAGGCTGTGGATTTTCTATAAAAATCTTGATTTCTTTGCCACAAAGTCCTCTTTTTCTATCAAATGCAATGAAACAGTAAAAAGTAATGCTTTGCATCAAGTTTCCCCTTTGAATATGTACAAAATGGTCTATCTCTATTATAAATTATATCTGTAGTTTTGATACAATTTAAGTTTGAAAAGTTCGTACAAAAATGGTTACAGAAGGGTACATAAACATTAAAAAAAATTAACGTACTTTATTAACCCCTTATCAAGACTCAAAGCAGCATCATTGCCGAACCCATAAGGCAGCAACTAATTGATTTTCGGGGATGGGCTATTATATTTGAGTATAAAACATCAAGGCAAGGGGGTGGGGTGGTGAGCTATGGATTTTGTTTTGGAAACAAAAAATGTTTTCAGTTTTTGGCCCTGAAAAAAATTTGTTTGTTTTACCCTCAGCTGCCACTATTTTAATGCTAAAATTGATTCTGACTTGTCACCAAAATTTGTCCTGAAAAAAACCAATAGCTCACACCCCCTACCCCTCCACAAAAAATGAAGTAAATAGTTACTGCCTGATTCATTTGAAAAGGTCTTCCCGAATCGACTTGACGTACACAGAAATATTCGCCACTGGTCTTTACTCAAAAAACAATTCACGCATAAATGCACGACTTAAAAAAGTGTGAGGTAATTTATATGTTTGTCTAGTATCTCAGATCCGTTAAATAACACGTAAAATAAAATAAAAAAAACATTACCCTATTCCTTTACCAAATATTCCTTGGAGAAGAAATACCATTTGAAACGAACAGGAAAAGATAAAAAATGTAGTGATCCCTAATATCTCAATCCTTTTTTCCGGCTGTAAGCACGCTGTTGCAGCTAACGTTTTCTAATGCATTATCGAGAAGTCTCTAGTATATTCAAACTACTGCAAATTATAAAAATGGCTTTCATAAAGTAGCAACCACTTAACTTAAAAAAAGGGGGAGGGTTATTTTTTTTTATCTGAGTCAGATTTTTTTTCGCGCGTACGTTTTTATTCCTTTTTTTTTCGATGCTGGTGATCACATACTTTTTTTCTCAATATTTAACACTATAAAGTATGGGGAAAATCTGGATTCAGAATAATTTTTTTTATCATCTGTATGACCATATTTTTTTTTTATCAAATTGAGGATCGGAATATTTCCATTCCCCCCCCCCCCCCCCCTTTTGAAGTGAAATGGTTGTTCCGTCTACGCTAGAAAAATTTACCAAAAATTTAAATTCAGTTCTACGTAATGAACATTTAAATGACATATAGTTTACATGTGTGAACAAATCTTATGTACAGTTAGCTAAACAAGGTGTATAGATGTGAACAAATGTAATGTGAAACCAGTGTACACTACACTAAACTAATAGTAAACATGTTTACTCTACACGGCGTTTGATGTGAATACGGCCTTAGATAACTAAAAGGAAGTTTACTTATCGGTTTAAAGTTATGAGGATTTTGTTTGGTAGACTTCGTAACACCATTCTGTTACAATGATTTATGTTATACAAAGTGCAGATAATGGCATAAACATAACTCGGACAATTGTCATTACACTATCGCTATTCATGTTTTCTAACTATATAGTATCATATTATGCCAATTGGACATTACGAAACAAACAATCCATTAATCTATTAAATTTATTGGGAGAGCATCATGCGTATTGTTCCTTTTTGGAAATTATACCGACTAATAATCATACGGCAAATCGTAATGTTTGGGTTTAATTTGAGCGTCACTGATGAGTCCTTCATAGTGGAAAGGTGCATCTGGCGTACACAATCTAAATCCTGGTATCAATAATGAAATTGATTTATATTCTATAACGATCCCGCGTGCAGTATTTTTACTACACTGTTGAACTTTTGTAATTCTGATAATACGGTTTAGGATGTTATAGCTTCGATTTAAGAATTTGAAAAATTCGAATTTCGACAGCTGATGCCCCTTAAACATTAAAATATATTTCTTACATTCACAATAATCAAACCAGGATTATGAGTATGCTATCGTATGTCTTATCTCGTGAAAGAGCTTGAAACGGGGGGAAAAGGAAATTTGAAGCGGAGGTAGTTTCAAATAATTTATCAATTTTATGTTATAAGACTTATTATCAATCTAAAATTGCTTTAAATGTATGGCTGAATAGAATTGGTTTCCATGCTGGTGTATTTGGACCACCACCAGGATGTATTATGATACAGGGAGACAAGTGTGAAGCCTTGTTGGTGGATGTAATGGACCACACTAAGAAATGTGATCCGACGTTATATGGAGGTCTTGGTTGACTTATATCAACCTTCAACAAACCGAAGATTTTGAGTCGGAAGCGACAAAAATAAAATCTTTATAAATCAATAGTTTGAATATTTTGAATATTTTAAATACATATAATCATCCTTTACAATTGGGTTGGCGACTTAATTTTATTGCGATTGGATTGGGATTATGAAACAAGGGAAGTGCTTCTATATTAATTAGTCAGGAAGTCAATTACGCAAAACAAAAAAAAATGTCTGAAATGAACATTCAGACTTCAATGGTGTACAGGAAGGCAACAGTAGTAAATAGTCATAAATCGATTAAGAGAAAACAACGCCAGGTTACAAACTAAAAACGAGGGAAACACATCAACTACATGAGGAAACACTGTACTGCAAATAAAAAACCCAACCAACTCAAAAATTCATATAAATGGACTGCTTGATAACAAATGTCATATTCCTGAATTGGTACAGGACATTTGTATAAAAAATACGGTGAGTTGAACATGGTGTTATGGCTGGCCAAATCTCCATATGGAACCGGTAAAAAATGCCGCTAAAAATGTGTGCACTGTCAACGCTTTTACAACCCTAAATTAAACTTATTCAATTTCATTTTGAAATTATTGTTTACTTCAGACTAACTCAGATTGCTGTTAGTCAGTCAAAATAACGTATTATAATGAAACACATGAAATGTAACTATACAGTTCTATAGAACGAGATTCAAAACATCACAATATATCTAGCTCTAAATAGACCAAATCTGAACACATTGTTATCAAATTAAATTGTAAAGAACACAAAAAACTTTTGCAGAGAAAACATCTAAAGATATATTAAGTAAAGACAACCACTGACAATAGTCATGGAGATAGATCGATTGATTATCTTTATTTTCAATATTTTACCGAAGCTTTATATTTGCCAAAAAAAAAGAGAAACTTGTCACAAGAAATGAACAACATATGAACTACAAAATACTATTTATGCAAACAAATGGAAACAAAAGGCATATTTGTATATACATTGATATCTAAATGATACTTTTTTCGATGATAACTATTGATTATAATATGACATTGATAAAATTTCAGTATACAAAATGAAATGTATTCTTACATAGTATTAATAAAAAAAAATGAAGATCCAAGCAGCATAACACGTGTTTCTGTTGTAAGATTGAAAATTTACATAAAATATGTAATACCCATCAGTTAGGCTACAACTATGCCGTCTTAATCTTGTTAAAAAGAGCAAACAGCTTGCTGAAATTATAAATCATCAACACATCCAAATAGCATACTAGTATTCTTTTTTTGCTCCGAATGCTTTATTTTACATAATTAAATGTTGAGTGACATCAGGGGAATGACAGCCACACAAATAACATTGGCCATCATTTATTTTGGTGGGGTTCTTGTTACTGAGTCTTAAGTTTTCTATGCTATGTCTTGTGTACTAATATACGTGTGTTTTTTTCCCTTTTTTTAGCACTGGCGTTGTCAGTTTATTTTCGATCCATGAGTTTAAATGTCCTTCAGGTATTAATATCTTTTGCCCCTCTTATATTGACATTGAGCCAAATTTTAGACGAAAGCTAGGCGAAAAAGTCTGTGAATAATTATATGTCGTGACTTTTGTAATTTAGACGAAGTTATGGTCCACTTTATTTAGATTTTCTTCTCGCATTGCAACTGACTGACTCCCAATTTTATACCAAATATTTTGTATCTCTAAGATTAAAAGATCATCAATATAACTATCAAGAAAGTAAAACATGACAAAGTTAACAATATAAATTCAAATGTTATTGGTCATTTATATTTAACATATTTATCGTGGCCATCTTTTCCGACATGTATATACTTTTAAACATTTGAACGGCTATTCCAGTCATTGATTTCTACAATTTAAATAAACCCCGTCTTCAGATATACGACTAAAAGCTTTGGCAATGACTAAAATGTGTCTACAAATATTGCAAATTGTTACGAGTAATGTTCAATATAGTAACTAATTGATTCTTTGAATGTAAATGTTGCAGTAAATTGGCGGGTTTGAAAATAAAACGTAGTAAATATATACAGTAGGAATAGATACATTTTTACCTAAACAAAACAACATTGTAAGTCATGACAAAAAATATTGGTTTTGTTCTGCATTCTTTTCCAAACCGTTTTAATACTAGTATAATGAGTTTTAAAAAAAGACTGTTAAAATTAATTTTAATTTCGCAGTACTTATTTGATACTGTTGAGTCTAGTTTTTTCTTTATTACTTCTTAATACGGTGTAATAACGATATCATGTCTAAAAGAAACAAGCAATTATTCGATTTTCAAATTATATTAAAGAGTAAACACAAACATGATACCACTTGATAGCTGCAATAAATTTTGTGCTCGATAGCTGTACAATCTGGTCCAATGGCTTACTTTATCTTTAAAGTGTTTATTATATGTTTACAAATCTCCTCAAAATGAATTATTTTTACAAGGCTATTATTAAGGGCTAATATGTTTATACTTTCGACGGAATGTCATGGAATTGTTTTTTTTTATTATTAAAACAGTCAGTTACCAGTTCAAAGTTCTACTGCTGTTTTTGTCCTTTACACCTTGCAACTCTTTTTGTTCGAAGTGACAGTTAGTATGATCAGTATGCTGTAGTTTCTTATTGACAACATATTTGTTGAATTTGAAGGTTGACTTTTTCAATATGTTGGCAAACCTAAGGGAACGAACAGTGCGCCTATCCTTGTCGACATCTTTTCATTTCATATGAGTCAAAGTTCCGTTAAACACTTGTCAATAACAAGAAGATCAAAGAAGCCAGATCCTTTAATTTCACATTCAGAAAATGATGATGTTCTTTCCAATAACAATCCAAATTTTGGGTTCCATTAATATATCCTACCGAACTAAAAAAAAATAACGCGGCTTTCTCTGTCTCTGTCTCCGTTTTAGACTTATACTTCGAGTTTGACATTAGCAGTCAGCACAGAGTCTATGACAAACGAGACTATGTTAATTTTGAAATGATTAATTTCTACCACCTAAGTAGCAGTATACTAACTTCATCTGCATATGGGATATATATTTCTCAACTCATTTGGTATTCAAAAGCTTGCAGCTGCTACTCAGAATAAATAATACCTGGTTTTGAGGTATCGACTCTAGGTACCGACGTTGTTTGTCTAAAGTGTATCTTTTATTGGCTTTGAATTACTATTACTGTTAAGCCTATATTTGGCATATCCATTTGAAGTGGTTATGTACTGATACCTCCAGTCGTTGTATTATTGTGCTATGGTAATTTTTTGTATTCATATTTTTGGTTTTGTAAATGTGCTTCGTCTATATGCCTTTTTGTTGGCATATTTGATTGTTTTTATAGTGATAAAGATTATATAACACAATGTTGACTGGTGTGCCCATATTTTTCACATATTTACCTAGTATCATGTATGTTTGGTTTTTTTCACACATCGTTGACAATATAATGGCATTTTATGCGACTGTCATACAAGTGGGAAGTTTAACTAGCTATAAAAGCAGTTTTCATCCACTTTTTTCAAAAAATTTACTTGTCAAGATAATGACAGTTTTTATCGATTCGTTTTATTTGTTTGATCTTTTGATTTTGCTATGTGCTTTGTAACTTTCCGTTTAGAATTTTCCTCGGATTTCAGTATTCTTTTGTATTTTACTTTTTAGTACGACTTTAGTTTTTCAAATAAGGTTTGAAGCACGATCGGAATGTCAAGCACGGAAAACATAAATTTGCCGCCATATGTAGCACAAAAAGTCATTTATAATCGGAAAGGAGAATCTTTTAAATGCATCTGCCATTGACCATTGCAGTGTATTTCTATTAAGGTTTTTATACATATTAATTCTACTTAGCAGATCAATATTTTTCAGTGTAATTTGGATAATAAATAGAAATTCTAATACAGTTTTATTTAACCTTTAATGTAGTCAACATCGCACAGGTCAATACCGATCATTACATACATTACAAAATAAAAAATCAATTCAACAAGAACTTACGTCTTGACGTATTACAAATTATATATCACACACCCTAAAATTAACAGTCGTACAATCTTTAAATAAATTGCATGACATGTACGTATTCATCATTGTCGCTATTTTGTGCATTTTTCCTTTGATCTTTTTTGTGATAATTTTCATATTATGCTTCTCGCTTGAGATGGAAAAATTAGCGCTAGAAACTAAGGAGGCCACGTGGCATTGCTAAAGAAATTGACATTGAAATTGACAACGTCGTCATAGGTAAAATAGCGATAAACAGATTATCATTGATCATCTCAACTCGATTGCTTTTCTCACTTTCGCTGTACCAGCTCAAGCGAGAAAATCAATCTTGTTGAGATAATCAACGACAATCTATAAATTACATAGTTCATATAAATCTAATATGAACAATATACTTTTTTTAATACTTAAGGAGGCTCGCGGGTACAAAAAAAATCAGCAAAAAATTAAACTTTTTTTTTTTCATTACAAACTTTATTAATTACACTATAAGTTATTACTTTATGATATGGTACAAGAAGTACCCAGACAAACCGATTTGGTTTGGCCACAGATGACTTTAGAAATGTTTATATCATCGAAAATTCTCCAAATTATCTTCCTTTGGTGCAAACATGTCATTTTTGACGTTTAAATTAAAATATATTTTTTTTAACTCATCGGTGACCTTTATTTTTTATAATTGTTATCAAACAAGCTATACACAAACTTAATTATTGTAAAATTTAAGCAATTTCTGTAATTAAGTTTTTTTTTATTTCGATATTACCAATATTTCTCTATTATTAGTCATTAACAAAAATGTATGCTTCTTTCATAGGCAGATTGTGAGCTTGAATGAACGGTGACCCCATAATTTTATTTTATATTTCTATTAGGTATAAGGTAAAGTTTAATCATAGAAAAGAATAGCAAAATCCAATATTAGAAAAAAAGTTGATTTCGACCCACGAGCCCCCTGAAGTCTACCCAAAATTGCACCCATTATGTCTTATTTTACTTTCTTTGATTGCCCCTTTTTGACCAAGTACTAGGATGTTCAACCACAGATGAGGTTAACTGTCGAACAAATATTAAACATTCTTATAGTAAAATGAACACCCCTTTTCGAATACGTTCTCACTTCAATTTAGTTTGTATCTGTCGGTACTTACGCTATATGCCCTACAAATCATTGAGCTGTTTCATCATCGGTAAATGTCTTAATTAGTCGCTTCATCTCGCGAAATGATTGTTCGTTTGGAAGTGTACGTACGGTAGAGTAATCAGACTACCTCCGAACTGTTAATGAGTTGTCTTCTTTATAAATGTCATTCTCATTAGATTTATTTCGTGTTCTATTTACATGTTTTTGGTTTCTCATTGTCACACATATTGTCTCTCGATGCATCTCTTTTCTTTTCTCATTAAGTACAATCGATGTATGATTATGTCGATTAAGTGTATTTGTAGATCGTTATTGAGAATGTTATCTTATTTCTCTTTTAACGAGTATGTATGACAGTATGTTAAATTACTTCAGCCTGAAGTTTCCAGTTTTATTCCGACTCACGTGGATTTAAAGTTCAATATTGGTTTATCTTTTTCGTGTTAAAGGTAAAATTAGAAAAATACTGAACTCCGAAAAAAAAATTGAAAACGGAAAGTCCTTATTCAAATGGCAAAATCAAAAGCACAAACACATCAAACGAATGCATAACAATTGTAATATTCCTGACTTATTTTATATATCTCAGTATGTATGGTCAGATTATGATTCCGTTTGTAAGAGAGAGTTGTTCCCTTTTTGTCAGTATGTTGTATTTATGTTTGTGACGTCATCTTTGGCTGATTAAAATGTAGAAAATGGAAGCAGATGTGTTTTTATATGTCCGAATATAATCGCCTCCATCCATGCTACCAGAGCTATTCCCCTAGTCTGTAGTACATGCACAGGAATTTTCTTATGTTGAAAATTGTATATTGAAGCAGGGCTTATGGCTAGCTAAACCTCTCACTTGTATGACAGTCGCATCAAATTCCATTATATTGACAACGATGAGTGAACAAAACAAACAGACATAAGTAAACATGTTAAAAATAAGGGTACATCAGTCAACATTGTGTTATAATCTTAATCACTAAGAAAACAAACAAATATCACTCACACCACATCTTCCTATATCTAAATATGTTACAAAGAGGCACAAAATGGCATAAAGACAAAGCATATAAGCAAAAATTATAGACAACAATACAAAATTATACACAAATTTACCATAGTTAATGTCACAATGACGGGATGTATAAGTACAGAGCCACGTCATATATGTATGAAAGAAATATAGCAAGGTATATAGTATGTAATAGAGTAACACCAAAAGTCTTTTTAACAAAGCACATGGGCAAAAATACGATAATTGTCATAAACAATAACCTAACAATTCCATTTATTGCTATATATTTTTTTAATTTGATCTTTGTACGTTCAATCCACCCATAAACAATTTAAAGACCTTAAGCACTGGGACTAGCTTAACCTCTCACTTGTATGACAGTCGCATCAAATTCCATTATATTGACAACGATGAGTGAACAAAACAAACAGACATAAGTAAACATGTTAAAAATAAGGGTACATCAGTCAACATTGTGTTATAATCTTAATCACTAAGAAAACAAACAAATATCACTCACACCACATCTTCCTATATCTAAATATGTTACAAAGAGGCACAAAATGGCATAAAGACAAAGCATATAAGCAAAAATTATAGACAACAATACAAAATTATACACAAATTTACCATAGTAAATGTCACAATGACGGGATGTATAAGTACAGAGCCACGTCATAATGTATGAAAGAAATATAGCAAGGTATATAGTATGTAATAGAGTAACACCAAAAGTCTTTTTAACAAAGCACATGGGCAAAAATACGAGAATTGTCATAAACAATAACCTAACGATTCCATTTATTGCTATATATTTTTTTAATTTGATCTTTGTACGTTCAATCCACCCATAAACAATTTAAAGACCTTAAGTACTGGGACTGAAAGAATAATTTCGTATTAACTCTGCAATAGGCGTAATGTTTTCTTTAGCACTGTGACTTAATTTTTAAAGCTTTTAGCGAGTTCGTCAATTTTGTCATTCATAGGTTTCCTGTTCCAGTTTATTATGGGTTCGATTTCTATAAACTCTGAAAAATCAATCGTATCTTATATCTTAGGTTCATCAGCTTTTCTTTTGCGTCCTTACACACATGGTCGTAAATCAGGAGAACTATGTACTCCTTTAAGATACTGATATATATATAAAATACCTTATATAGATAACGCCTTTTTTTCCCTTCTTCACATTATGGCTTGCTATTGTTAACCTGTGTTATTTCTACTAGCTATGTGTCTCTAAATGTTGGCCCTCGATTCCATAAGAAATAAAACTAGATTTGCCATTGCAAGCAATAGCAGATGGCACCCTTCCCCAATTGCCAGGTGAGCGGCAGCCATTTTGAAAATTACAAAGTCAAAGAGTTTATCTACACATTCATATTATCATTTTAGTTAAGTTTCAGTAAGTTTGGAGCATTTTGAAATTTTTGACATTTTTGCTGTTTCCATGGTTACGGCGGCCATTTTGAAAATTCCAACTTCAAAAGTCAACTCTGCTTATGCCATTGACCATTCCTGTAAAGTTTCATCCAGTTTGCAGCATTTTTATTTTTTTTGAAATTTTTGACCTTTTAGCAATGTTTCCATGGTAACAAGAGATATTTTGGAAATTCCAACTTCAAATGCCACATCTTCCATTGTTGCTCATCGTTACTGTGAAGTTTCCTGAAGTTTTGAGCATTTTCAGAATTTTGAAATTCTTAGTGTAGTTTCCATGGCAACATCGAAGTTCCAAAGAGTGCCAAATTCACCCAACACCTGTGTATAGTGGGCACCTACATTGAAAAAAAAAATATAATGATTCTGAGATAAAGCAGTTCAAAATCCAAACAGTTCACCAAAACTCAAAACTGGATTTTTTCACATTTGTTCTGTTTCCATGGAAACGGTAGCCATCTTGAAACATTCCATGTTTCCTGAAACTTTGCACATGGGGGTCCTCAATATAATAAATAATAAGACAAAAAGAAACGAACAATAACAATATGTCACCCCAACTCCGTTGAGGGTGCCATAATAATAAAAAAAAAAAAAAAACGTAGAATAACAATATGTCACCCCAACTCCGTTGAGGGTGCCATAACAAAGAATCGTTAAAACTACAAATATTGTTATCGAAAGATTATGCTACAAAGCTAGCCAAAACTTGATTATATTTAATTAAACATTGTAATGATATCATGGTGTGTATTTTTTTTTTTTTAAATCAAACATATAAAGCCAAAAAAATTCATTCCGTTTTTATTGTTTACACTATTCGTTTATGGGTTATGAGCGTACGTGCGTCCATTTGGCTTGGTAAAATTCTTTATCAAAGTATTTGATTTAGTACATGACAATGTTAAGGTTAGTTAAAAGTATCTTAACTACTCTGATGGAAAATACCACGAAGTCAAAAGATTATCTTATCTTTTAACCTTCCAATCCGAGCAAATCATTACAGCCTAAACATGAACATGGAGACAGCGAAAGTCCTGTCTTGTGCTATTATGATGTGTATCTTGGTACATATGGCGGATTCGTTCTGTAGACCTTATCCATCTACTGGGAATAGTATGTATTTTATCATTTATTATTTTGAACTTTATGGTTGAAGCTCTAAAAAAAACACTTTCTAATCGGGAATTATTTTTTGCGTACATTGCAAAAAAAAATTACAATGGTATTTTTCGTCAAAAAAAAAGAAAGAAGTTTTATGACGTAGAACACCAATTTAATAATAAAACAAGGTTCACTGTGTATCGCCACCGGAAATTGGGTACTAACGAAGCGGAGAGAAGTAGAAAAAAAGTAAACAAGTTAAGAATTCATTCAATTTAAAGCATTTCCACTCATTTGATGAGAGTGCCGCTTAAGAAATGATTTTCTGATATATAATTCTATGAATTATTAGGCCGACAAGTACAAAATTAATACAAGATTTTGTGTAATACTCCAAAACTTTCCACTTAGTACCGGGAAATTTCGAGGTCGATCGTCCTCTGTCGCCCCATTCTCAAGATATTGAACTGTTTTTCATTATTTTTCCAGACACGTTTTTCGATTATTATAGTGTGGCATGATATTTACTGAAATTTGTTGTCAAAAAGATGTATTTTAAAGAATATAGACCATAAAAAATAAAGTCTAGGGTACGGCAACTTGCTCGTGTTGACAAATTTACTGTATGGCAACTTGTTTTCAACTGTATGGCAACTTGCTAATTTTAGAATAGTTATTTACCGTCTTTTCAAAGAAAATAAAGTATTAAGTTCAAATATCTAAGGTGGGGGAAGGGGGTACCCTTTTATGTTAAACTGTTTTTGTCCTTTTTAAGGTTTTAATTTGTTTAAAAATTTTATTTGACTGATAAATTTTAAAAACTGTTAACTGTTTTCGACCCACTGTCTGTAATCTGTTTTGTTAAAATTTGCAATGTTGTTAACTGTTTATTTGAAATTGAGATTCCTGTTATCTGTTACTTAATACTTAAAGTGTTCACTGTTTTTGACATTATTTTCTCTGTTAACTGATATTAACTGTTATTTACTAGAATCACATCAAAATTTTCTGTTCATCTCTTTTTTTTACGTTGCTTCCGCAAAGGAGTGACATATTCAGCATATATGTAACTGTACATGTCTTTAAAAATCTTTGAGTATAGTAAGTTCTTAATAAAATTGAGAATGGAAATGAGGAAAATGTCAAAGAAACAGAAGCCCGACCTAATAGAAGAAACAACCCAACGTAACGATAAAATTATGCACTAGGGTGGGTGTCAATTCACAGATAGGGAAAAAATTTAAACACCCTCTTCCATTCCTTTCTAATAAATAAGGCTTACTATTTTAGTTATGCATGTGTATATTTATGGAAAGAGAAGCGTCCATAGATTTGATTTCCAATAGTAATAATGGTGAAATATAATCTTTTTTTGTGTGTAACAATGGCAACTATTAGCATTTATTTGATACCAAATATTGCAAAATAGGGGGTTGAACACGTCACAAAGATCTAAAAAATTTGGTCCAAAGGAAAATTTCAATTTTCAATCAATAAGAGTGATACCTTTCCTGAAACCATAGACATATATCTATCAAAAGGTAAAACAAATTAAATGCATTTCTACTGCTTTTACCATAAAATTAAATTGAAAAGATCGAGCGTCAAATCTTTGTTGAAAAACCATACAAAATTTCTAAATTTATGGCGGTACGGATAAGAACGTATGGACTTTCAAACTGAAAAATGTCTTATAAAACATGCTAAAAACAATATAAATGTTCTTATAAAACCACTAGGAAGGCTTTATTATTATTCAACTAAAAATCAATTCAATTGTTCAAAAACTTTCATATTTAGAAAATTCACCATGGCTATAATGCGAAACTAAACTTGTAACTGTGTATTGATATACCTGAAGCTGTTTCCTAAGTCAGCAATCATTTAACTACAAAAAGGGGGAAGAAGTTTAATGTTTGTTTCTTGAAACATATAAATGAACCAAAATTTAAAAAATGAAATAAATACAAGACTATATACAAATGTAGCAAAGGTTACGGACTCAAGTTGGGTCATGCAGGTCCAACAAATTCGGCAGTGTTAAACATATTTAGGGATATCTCATGCCCCTCTTTATACGTCTAACCAATGTAGTTATATATGCCTTCTATTTGTAATGTATCCAAAACGTTAAAAGGAAAGGCCACTTCTTATCCAGCTAAAACCTTGGTCAGTCCTATGATGAAAATAATTCAGATGTATATGGAACGTTTGATAAGTTATATTGACCCAGAGTACCTGGATGGAATTGTGAAAAATAAAGTACCTTTTCAATTTGCAATTCGTAAAATAACTGAACAGTGTGGCCTTGTAGAAGAGGCCGAAAATGAGGACTTGGTTCTCAAATTGATGTCAAATTTGCTAGTCTAAGACTTCAGAAATGTAAAGATGGACCAAGTTTTTTTTTTATATCAGCTCAGAGTTTTTAATTGGGACTTGGAGATGAAAGAGCGCTTAAATTTGTGACACCTTACATGTTACTTTCTGTTATATTCACTGGTTTTGATGATTTAAAATAAATATCAGTAAACCTTCGTAATTCCTTTTAATAAAATCATGTAAGCAATGAGTCGTACGAATACCCTGACTGAGATCAGATGAAACCATAATTTATAAGAGCCCTCGCCATAAAAAAAATCTTCGCGCCCCATAGTATTCACTCATTCTATCTGTTTGTTACACTTTCCTACGTCATGACGAAAACCCAAGTTTGCTACGACTGATTGACATAAAACATTTAATCAACAATATACATAAACAGAAGAAGCCTCCCTTTTGCTGTTTGAAGCAATTTCGATTATTCATGACATAGTCCTTTTATACTTGGAGTCAATCACTCCGTCTGCTTTTCCATCCGTTCAATTGTCTGTCCATGTGTCAATAAAAAAAATATGGTACTTGCTTGTGTCTTCTGAAAATAAGTCAGCTTTATAAATGACTCCTTATGTAGCTCAAGTTGGTATTTCTGCGAATTTGTACAGTGGTTGTCAAACTTTTGAATACATCAGTGAAGATATGCACTTCCCCTTTTCATTGCTTTTGGGTTCGTTTGGAAAAAAAGGTAAATTAAAGTTGCTGTTAACTCTTATCAGCATTTAAAATTTGTTGTTAACTGTTTTTGCCAAAATCGAGGTGTTGTTAACATGTTAACGGACCCCCTGTCCTCATCTAATTATGCATTGGTTAAAATGCTTTAGATAGAAAAAACAATTGCTTGACAGGATTTAAGAATAGATGTATGCAAATTATATATTTTTCAAAAAGAAACTGACAAGAAAATTAATTCGAAATGATTTCTTTCTTCTTACATTCGATGAAAACAAAGTATTCTGTCCGAATTCTCGATCCTGTGGTTCGATGGTTGTTTATTTTAAACAATATTTTATTCAAATAAATTGAATTGGATTGGGCAACAGGCATAGCCTATGTAAGCCCATGTCGTTTCTTCATCTCTATCTTATTTGTTGTTTTCATAAATTGTTTTATTACACTGTATATGAGTTAAGCCGTTAGTTTTCTTGTTGAGTCCTTCCACATTTTTCTGTCGGTGCTTTTTATAGCCGACTATAACATGTATAAGGTACGAGTTTTCGTTGTTGAAGGCCGTACGATAGCACATAATCGCTTGCATACACTTTATTTTATCCTGATGGATAGTTATCTTATTTGCTATCATACCACATCTCCACTGTTTTTATCTAAAAAAAAAAAAAAGCTAGCACCAAAAACAGATGAATGGACGGTTTATTTTATTTAACAAATAAGACAACAGTCGTTAGTAGTATAACGATATATAAATGTATTCAGGATAATATGGTTGAAAAAAAATTGTACAAAATCGAAAAGCGGTACGCAACGAGGCCTTCTGAACTGAATTAACGGCATATATTTAATAATATTTTATAAGTAAGACATTTTGTAATTTGTAAGCCCGTAAAGCTTTGATATCAACAAAATATCGTCACTTGATATTATCTAAACAGTGATTAATTTCCTCTTAAAATTATAATATATTGCAAGACGCCGTACAGGCAAAAGTTGTTATTTTGCAATTCGCCGTACAACGTTCTGCAATTCGCCGTACAACAAACAAACAATGTTTTTGTCCATATTCTTTAAAAAACATGTTTTTGACAACAAATTTCAGTAAATATCATGCCACACTATAATAATCGAAAAACGTGTCTGGAAAAATAATGAAAAACAGTTTAATATCTTGAGAATGGGGCGACAGAGGACGATCGACCTCGAAATGTTCCGGTACTAAGTGGAAAGTTTTGGAGTATTACACAAAATCTTGTATTAATTTTGTACTTGTCGGCCTAATAATTCATAGAATTATATATCAGAAAATCATTTCTTAAGCGGCACCCTCATCAAATGAGTGGAAATGCTTTAAATTGAATGAATTCTTAACTTGTTTACTTTTTTTTCTACTTCTCTCCGCTTCGTTAGTACCCAATTTCCGTTGGCGATGATACACAGTGAGGTTTAATCCACCATTTTCTACATTTTAAAATGCCTGTACCAAGTCTGGAATACGACAGTTCTTGTACATTCGGTTTTTGATGTGTTTTGTCATTTGATTTTGCCATGTGATTATGGACTTGTCCAAATTTGTTACGTGCCCTGTTTTGTGGTTTTGCAAGATGTCGCTTAGATTTTTTGCATATGACATCGAATAGTTTTTGCGCTTTAGAGAATTATCATGTTAAGGTGGCTCGGGACTTTTCGACTGCGCATAATATCACGCATGAATTACAAAAGTATTTTCGATATAATTTTTTTTTAATATTTAAATTTGATTGATTAGAAATGTTAAATCATTGTAGTTATGTGAATAATAGAATATTTTCGTTTTGATCCGTATTTGATAATGGATCAAAATGACATTCCATCCATTTTCACCATTTCCCCGCCAAAATTTGGGTTTTAAGGCAATATATATTTTTTTCCTTATCGGTGACCTATTTTTTTTTTATTTGCTCATTCTTTGAAGCTATATTTCAGCTTTATATATAACAGTTTTGGACCAAGTGTCATAGAACGTTTTTTTTGATAATCCGATAAAATGATGTCAACACTTCTATTTTCCCTATCACTTCATTGTAAAATGGTCCCTTTTACATACCTGTTTAAAAGTAAAATTTTGAGCAGAAATGGTCCGTGACACCCTATTTTTTTACGACCAATTTGATTTAATTTCTTTAAAGAATAAAATAACAAAAAATGCGGCACTTCTGATAGAAACTTTTAATAGGCCCCGAGCCACCTTAAGTCGAATACTTTTTATTGTAAGAGTTATCAACTTATCTCCTAAGACATTGTTTTCTTTGTGGTGATACCGCAAAAGAAAGCAAAACATTTATTTACCAAATTGCTCGCTATATCCATATACGACGACTCTATATAAGAGTTATTTCCCCGAATACATTTGAAGTAAGTGATATGCATTTGAAACTGGCAAACCACAAGCGATAGAGACCTATGGTCTGTTGGTTTGAGGTTCTTGGTCTTAAGCATAGAAAACTAGGTCAAGGTTTAAGATCAAGATAAAATTCTAAATATGGACTTTTCCTTGTTTCTTGATCCCCTCTGTTACTTTTAAAGATAGGCATAAAAGAACAAGACTAAGTGCAAAATGTTTGTCTAATTGTGATAAGGATATGATATATTTGGTCAAAAACAATTCAATGATTTCTTATAAGAGTTATTGGACCTGAAATGATTCAATATAAGGTTAATTGATTAATACTCCAACTTGGTACATGTTAAAGCCCTAGCGTCTTTTGCAAAGTGTTCTTTTTCATGCACGACGTTGAAAAAAATCAACAGGAAATCACCTTGAATAAACTGGAAGTAGCTTTTTTGCACTTATTCCATGGAAAAGTACTAAGAAACAATTAAAAAAAAAAATATACATATATAAACCTATCATTTGACAATGGAAGTGAATTTAACTAAACCGAAAGTACCTCATATCTCCAATATAAAATAGACACCATATATATTTGGAATCAGTGTAAATAAAGTTTGCATGGAAGACCGGAAGTGTCATTTTTTAATCCGGAAGTTGACAATTATCTCCCTTATTTCAGGCAAAAATATATAGAAACATATATTTATTGTATCAGTATAAAGAAACCTATCCTTGGACGCCACAAGTAACTTTTAGCAAGCCGAAAGTAGCTTCTCATCAATAATTTATAAAATTATGTGGAAAGACCTACAATTGTTGAACAATTGGTTTTTAATTATTTTATGATATATTTTTTTATAGATCCATCAAACTGTACTTATAAGGGTGTGGTCGTTGCTTTAAATAGTACACACACAGATTACAATATATGTACTGAAATTACATGCCAGGCAAATGGCTCTATGTTTATTTGTGGGTAAGTACAAGGGCAGTAGTTAAGTAAGTAAGTAAGTAATTAAGAAACATAATAAATTTATAATTATAAAAAAATATTATTACGAAATTATTTTTTCCAATTAAAACCAATATAGTATGGTTTGAACAGTGGCATTGTTACAAAAATTTAAATTAATGCGGAGATGATTATATTTTATTTACATTCACAAATTAACATTCGATTTTCAGAAGCTGTTAATCAAATGCATTATATGACACACTGAATGGTTTAACTAAACCGCAGTCGAATGAAGAGGACTAGGAGTTGATGGATAACACAGCTTTCATTGAATCAATTATAAGTTTACTATATTTTAACATAAGTTTTTTTTCTGTAATTTTGTTTCAATTATATAATATGTATAATATTATTTTACTGAATAGGATTGGTATCAACGCCGGTAGATCGTTACCACCGGATGGTTGTGTTACCATAAAGGGAGATAAATGTGAACGAAAGGTAGTTTATGCAAATGACCACACTAAAGAATGTCATTCTATGGAACCGATTCTTGGTTGATGATGAAGACACTTAATTGTATCAACGGTTACGCATTTACTTGCCTGTCGAATGTTGTATAAATGATAAATATTTAATTTCGTGTTGTTCTTTTTTGGTAAATTTAGGTTAAGAAATTAGAGACACACTTGTATGATTACTCACTGGTTCATCTACTGTATATTGTGTACTACGAATAAAAGTATGATTATTTTGAAGACATGCGTCATATGAAATTAAGATAAACAGTGAAACCTGTTTAACCCGAACCTCTTCGGGACTGAAGAATTTGTTCGGTTTCGGCAGATGCTCGGTTTTATCAGCTTCACAACGCATACAATTTTATATGACGGTTCTTAAGAACAATGTTTGGTTTATACAGGTTTCCGGTTTATACAGGGCTCGGTTTAGCCAGGTTTCACTGTAGATAATGGTATACATATGTAAATGAGACAGAAACTATAATAAAAATCAAATACTATGCATGCTATTTTCTATTCAAGGTTAATATACAAACTCAGACAGGTTACTGAAAAGAAACATTTCCAACTGAGGTCGTAGAGCAATCAATGTTTTTAGTATGAATTTTATCAGGAAATAATTACATTAGATGTATGTTTCATTATAATACTTTATTCTGATTGGCTAACTGCACATCACGTGTTATTCCGCGAGAAATTGCATCACTCAATAAAACTTTTCATTCATGATAACACGTGGTCCCACAATAAAGGGCACAGGTGAATAAAATAAAAAAAAATAAAAAAAAATCGTGTTTTCATGATCATAGCTAAAAAATGTAATTATAAGTATTGAATGCTTCTTTTTGTATAAACTTCATAGGGTTGTAAAAGCGTTGACCACGCTTCATACAAAATGTACTTCGGTCAACGCTTTTACACCCCAATGAATTTACAAAAAGAAGCATTCAATTCTTAAATAATGAAATCGTGAAAAGAACAATGAAATAAATTAATTGTACATCTATGTTCATACGGATTACGAAGTTAGACAAAACGTGAACGATATGTGGCAAACATACTCTTCAGAAGGACATTCCAAGAAATTCAAAGACAAACATGCGGTTTTCTTGGTCATATTTATTGACGTACATATATTTGATAATAGGATGTTGAAGAAAATAAAATGATTCATTGTAAACATTCCTGTTCAGATATATGCGTAACCGTGTTGCGTAGTGAGGTCAAGGGTCAAGAATTACAGATATACAATTTCCCTGTAGACAATCAATTTAACTTTGAAAAACATTCTTATCAAATATTACGTAATAATAGCTTATCTATACTTTATTTGAAACGGTTTTAAAATGGGAATGACAAAATGTGTATTATCCTTTGTGATTCTATTATGTTACGTCCATGTGATAATATCATTTTGTATGTATCAACTACCCAAAGATCACAGTATGTATATTTATTTCTTCTTTAATTTTTTCTTTCATTATTAATTTTTTTTTACAAACAATATTATAATAACATAAATTTACAATACATTGTAATTATATATCCCTGTACACGACACAGAGCGTGCGAGACAAAGAATAAATACAGTGGCCAATATTTCTTTATATTAGGGATATGTACACATTAAGACATAATTTGAAAGGTAGACACTGCGATGTAGATTGTCCATTATTATTGGAGGTAAATTATGACTCAGATTGGAAAAGATTGACATTTTGGATAGGGAAAATAAGTGCCTTGCAAAGGTTAAGACTTTTTTTGTACTGATGTCTAGTTTCCCTCCAAGAAATTGTACAATATTTTGGAATTAATAATGATTCACTCATAGGGTATCTACATCGAAAATAAACATTCGTTCTAAAACCAGCTGTTGCCGTGATACACGTTATGTTCTTTTCATATATTTTATGATGGTATGATACTTAAACCCTAACGGGAGGGATTACACTTATTCTTCATATGATGAAGACATAATCATTCAACCAGTTTAACATAGGTCTGGACTCTGGAGCTGGCATGTCAGTTACTGCTAGCTGTCCTTGGTTAATTAGTGTATAGTTGTCATTTTGCTTAGTTTCTTTTGTTACCTATTCTGACATCAGACTCGGGTCTTTTCCTGTGCTTATGACTGTGTGTTCGTTTTTCTACACTTACTAAAGGTATACAAAGGGGGCTGGTGAGATCTCACAAAACATGTTTATTCCGTCTCATTGTCGCGCCTTTCCCAAGTCAGGAGCCTCTGGTCTTGTTAGTCTTTTTACGTTTTTAATTTTAATTCACTTATGATTTATTTTTGTTTTAGTATGGCATAAATTCTCACTGGACTACTAGTATACACATATTTGTTTCAGGATCAGCTGAATCCTGCCTCCGCGTGAGGTATTTTCTCGCTATGTTGACTACCCATTGGTGGCCTTGGACTTCTTAATTCTCTTTGGTCGGGTTGTTATCTTTTTGACGCATACCTCATTTCCATTCTTAAATTTGTTAATGTTAAGCAGCTAAAACTAATTCTCTTGATTTAGAGTCAAATGCAGTGAATAAAAAAGTTGAAACTAAACGGTAACTTTAATAAGCATTGTTTCACAATTTTTTCCATAGATCCAAAGAACTGCACATACGAGGACAGAGTTGTTGCACTTGGTGACTCATTAGAAGATTTTGAGCGTTGCATTAGAATTGGATGCTCTGCTAACGGTGAAATGCATATTTGTGGGTAAGAAATCGTCCAAATTACACGTTTTATTCAAATTTGGTTTCGTTCTCTCGATGAAACATTTAGTTTTCTCATTCTAAAAAACATGCTTAAAAACGTAAATGAAGATATTAGAAAAAAAACAGCAATCATTTGAAATGGGAATCGTCTACATAATTGGAGAATATGGCTAGAGAACTAGAGCTTTTATGACACCCAAATAATATTCAACATAACCAAAACAGTTTACAATGATAAGAAAACAATGTAGATATATTCCGTTATTATTTGAATATTTATTTTCCTGATCCACGTAAACACTTAAAATAATTCAAAATCATTATAAAAGTTAAATTTTTTTATTCTAGTCAAATAACTTATTATATTCTTGTTTGTTTCTTCAGAATTGGAATAAACGCTGGTGTATTCCAGCCACCGCCAGGATGTAAAGTTATCAAGGGAGACAAATGTGCGCCTAAACTGGTGGACGTAAATGATAATAGTATAGAATGCCATCCAAAAGTCAACGAATAACACCAACTCCTTTAGATAAATCCATTTATAAATTCAGTTATTGCATTCATGGTTTAGCAATCATCATTAAAGTAGCAACATTTGATTATGATACATTAAACTCACCATAAGATTCAATCATTGATGAGGGAAGAAAGTTTTTCTTTTCTTATTTTGAAAAAAATATTGTGTATGTAAAAACGTCCAACAACCTGATACATGTACTAGTATAAGTTTTTATTATTGTTCAGTGCGAGGTCATTTCATGTACTATTAAAAAAACCACAAAAAAAAACCAATCGGAGCTTATGAATTTGCATTTAGGCAGCAACCATTAGATTTTCGGGGGAGGGGGCTATGTTTTTTTTTGGGAAAAAAAAGTTTGTTTCCAGTTCATGGAGAAAAAAATAATTTGTTTTTGATTCTGAGAAAACAAATTGTTTGTTTCACCCTCAGCTGCCACTATATGTACTGCTAAAATTGAAAGAAAAAAAATGTTTTCGACTTGTTGCGAAAAATACAGAAAATCAAATGGTTTCTGCCTTACATGGTCTGTATCAGAGTCATGAAGAACGAAATTAACAATTTTTATCACATATTTTGTACTGATATGCACGTTTTTGCATGGCTAATAATAGCCGGAAGTCAAGGTTGGTTATCAGCCCTCGGGGCCGATATCGATATCAGCCCTCGAAATCCATATATCAAGCCCCCGAGTTTAACTTCCGGTAACCTGTCACTCAAAGACTTTTTGTAAACAAGTTGAACACAATGCAAAGAAATTGAGAAAGTTACGATTCTGCTGTAGAAGAAAAAAGTACAAATCAACAGTGAAAATCACAAAAGTGTTCGTAAAACTTTGACGTCATACAAAATTTAGAAAATATATAAAGCCACACTGGAATGAGTAGCGATATAGGATTGTATTATATGTCTCTGTTTGAACTAATATATTTATTGTTAATTATTTCTTAAACTTTTCACAAAACGTTGTTTACCTACTGTGATACGATTTTTTTTTAACTCACAGTGATACCTTTTTTAGCTCATCTGGCCCAAAGGTCCAAGTGAGCTTTTCTCATCACTTTGCGTCCGGCGTCTGTCGTCGTCTGTCGTCGTCCGTCGTCGTCGTCCTGCGTCCGGCGTTAACTTTTACAAAAATCTTCTCCTCTGAAACTACTAGGCCAAATTAAACCAAACTTGGCCACAATCATCATTGGGGTATCTAGTTTAAAAATTGTGTCCGGTGACCTGGTCAACCAACCAAGATGGCCGCCATGGCTAAAAATAGAACATAGGGGTAAAATGCAGTTTTTGGCTTATAACTCAAAAACCAAAGCATTTAGAGCAATTCTGACATGGGGTAAAATTGTTTATCAGGTCAAGATCTATCTGCCCCGAAAATTTCAGATGAATCGAACAACCTGTTGTTGGGTTGCTACCCCTAAATTGGTAATTTTAAGAAAATTTTGCTGTTTTTGGTTATTATCTTGAAAAATATTATAGATAGAGATAAACTGTAAACAGCATTAATGTTCAGCAAAATAAGATTTACAAATAAGTCAACATGACCAAAATGGTCAAATGACCCCTTTAGGAGTTATTGCCCTTTATAGTCAATTTTTAACCATTTTTCGTAAATCTTAGTTATCTTTTACAAAAATCTTCTCCTCTGAAACTACTGCGCCATATTAAACCAAACTTGGCCACAATCATCATTGGGGTATCTAGTTTAAAAATTGTGTCCGTTGACCTGGTCAACCTACCAAGATGGCTGCCATGGCTAAAAATAGAACATGGGATAAAATGCAGTTTTTGGCTTATAACTCAAAAACAAAAGCATTAAGAGCAAAACTGGCATGGGTTAAATTGTTTATCAGGTCAAGATCTATCTGCCCTGAAAATTTCAGACGAATCGATAGTCAATTTTTAACAATTTTCATAAAATTTGTAAACACTTTCAACTGAAACTACTGGGCCAATCATTATAGATGGGGATATATGTACGCAGCAAGAATGTTCAGTAAAGTTAGATCTACAAACATATCACCATCACCAAAACACAATTTTGTCACGAATCCATCTGTGTCCTTTGTTGAATATTCACATATACAAATGTACCAAGGTGAGCGACACAGGCTCTTTAGAGCCTCTAGTTTTTTTTTTCGTTAAATATCTTTTTGATTTTTGAAGAAATATCAAACATAATTTGGTGTAAGTTATTTGTTTTCTCTTTCTTAAAAATATGTGATAAATAGATTATTACATGTCATTTTTCATATGGTCCATGGTATCAGCCCACGACCCATATCAAGCCCTCGGGCTAAAGCCCTCTGGCTTGATATGGGAGTCTAGGGCTGATACCAGGGCCATATGGAAAATGTCATGTAATAATCTATAAGTATTGTGACTATAAGCGTTATCAGAATAACATAACGGTAGTGACAACCAGAATGACAAGGCTGTGTGATGATGATGCCTTTTGTTTTGATAGTTTATCCTACTAAATTGTGTTCTTGTCTTTTTTTGCAAGGTTGCTCATCCGGATTTTTTTTATTCCTGCATTTAAAAAAAAACCACCATAGCCACCACGCCCCCACATCTCTCCCACCACGGTGACCTATAGTTGTTGATTTCTGGGCCATTTTGGTCTCTTGTGGAGAGTTGTCTCATTGACAATCATACCACATCTCCTTTTATTATGAATAAATAAAGGTTCGTTGAAGAATTATAGTTAAAAGTATGGAGTGATGACTGTATATCTTAAATTGAGAATGGAAACGGGAAATGTGTCAAAGAGATAAAAACCCGACCTAACAGAAAAGAAAAAAACAACCGAAGGCAACCAATGGGTCTTCGACACGGCGAAAATATCCCGCACGCAATGGCGGGAACATATTACAGTCATTTAGTCTGCTAGACACTTTTTCGAGACGGCATTGTTAATTAAAATTGATGAATTCAGGAACAACATTATCACCAGTTTAGTGTGCCTATCCCTGAGCGTTATATGGATTGGCTAGTGTAGATTAAAAGGAGAAGTACTGTAAACATATAGTTACTATGCAAATGAATGAGAGTGGCCTATTTCATTAATATGCAAATGAATGAGAGTGGCCTATTTCATAGTCACTTTGATATCGTTTACAGGTAGATGTTTCAGTGAAAGGGGGATAACCTAAATAAGGACTGATTTTATACTATAAGCTTTGGTCAGGAGAGTGGTCGTTTTATGCAGGGATTAAATAAATGAATCTTTAATAAAGGTTAAGTTATTGGAACTTAAATTAAAATTTTGAGAAATTACCGGGTTTAAAACAGCAGTCTTGTATCTATTTTAAAGAGTGCTATTGTTTTTAGCTCTGTAACTATGTTCATTTGGTATTTTCCACTTTTAATAAGATTAAAACCAGCTGATGACTCAAATTCAATGATCGTCTCTTTAAAGTTGGTATCTTCTCATCGTTTTATATGATTACCAAAGATGCTACTTATTGATGAGATAAAGTACACAGTGACGGATACAGCCATTTTAAAAAGGGGGGTCCCAACCCAGGACAAAGGGGGGAGGTAGTGTGGGTGTTCCAACTATATGTCCCCATTCAAATGCATTGATCGGCCAAAAAAAGGGGGGGGTCCAAACCCCCATCACCCCCTTGGTTTCGCCAATGGTACAATATTATTTACCTCAAATATCCCATATCCTTTAATGATGTTTAATGATGTTGTCCAATCATATTTTTTTTAGTTTTCCGGTCGATGTTGCAATGCTGACTTGTTGTTATCGTTTTTGTCATGGTGCTGTCTAGCCATTTTCAACATATTATTTTCATTTTTTTCTTTAACATTTTTAATCATTGATTCTATATACCAGACGTATTTCAAACAAAAAATGAAATTGCGACAGTGAATAATAACAAATTTATGATATTTATAGTTTCTTGAAGATTTAGAATTTGACTTATTTAAAAAAAAACCACTAGATAATAAAATTGTCCACTAGATGTGGTCCAGTTATTTTGTAGCTGATTTGCTGTTTCATCGACGTATACCCACACAACTATTAATTTTACAGTGTTTAACAATCATGAATGAAGGCAAGTGTAAACACTCATGCGGGTTTGGATATGTTCCTCTTTTTCTATAATCTTTAATTTCCTGTTTATAATTACTTAATTTTCTCTTTATTATTATGTCTATCATTTTAATCTTCATATTTCAGCAGCCCTGATTATTCTTTATTCCTTTTTTACCATTTTTATTCTTCTATTCTCTATATCTTTTAGCTTAATTCTATATTCTGCAATTTTTGTCCATTATTCCGTATTCTGTCAACTCCACATTATAGACCCTCAGAGTACTCAACCTTTAGTTTAAACATATTTTATTATGCAAAATGACAAATGAATCAGACACAAGTTTTACAACCTAGTAACGTCTTCTCCACGTGCCCTACTCGCCTTTCATAAAAAAAAAAAGGCTACCGCTGATAACACCATTCCGTAAAATTGTCGTTCTCTTGTCCGATATTGTTATTTTGGTGATAAGAAAGGTAGGTGTTTCCCATAATTAACTTTACATTATTCTTCCATATAATATTAACAAAAACTGATTACCCATAAGCATGCAATAAGCTAGCCTGAGAGACATGTATTTCAACAGTTATGATGAAATGCCATGTCTGAGTGCCATGTATCGTTACATTTCTAGCGGAGCAACTAATCCAATCACATTGGAATTACAGGTTGTCTCCCTTAGGCTGACGATAAGTGTATATAATTTTTTATGATCATTTTTTTTTATAGTATTTATATTTAAATGAAAGAGGAAGGATATGAACATTAATAATCTTTTTACAATTGTATAAATAATACAAGTTGAATATATAAGAGTATAACAGTGTCTTGATTATTAGCCCAGATAAAACGATCTTGATATATATGAAGTTCAACAAAGATGTATTACATCTATGATCATCTATGCTATGAAGTATAAAGCTATATTTAGTATTGTAACTTTGATAGTTTATGTAAATAATAATATATTTAAAGTTATATGAATTGTCATTTGAACAAGAATGATATCAATTTCAAAGTTACTTAAAAAATGGCTGAGTTACTTGAAGTTCACATCTGCATGGCTTATATTAAGTGATGCCGCACCTGCAGACGTTCGTGGTTGTCAGACGACATATGCGAATTTAGCAAGGGGGGGGGGGGGAGAGGCAGCCCCCCCCTTGTTGTGGGAAAATTTGGTTCATAATATAGGGAATCACTGTATTTTAACATGTCTGGAGCGGGAATGCTCTTAGGCAGTTAGTGAATCTCTTGCGAAAATTTCTGGATCCGCCACTAGACTTTAATTACTTCAAAAGCTAGTTTTCATACTGCTTGATTTTGAACTTCATGCAAATTGGTTCATGTATTAAAATTAAGCACTTGGTGTTATTATGGAATTGTTTAAAGAATTGTTTTATTTTAAAAGACTTGTCATTATAATATTTCGGCAATTTTTTTCTAAAGGGTAACTATCAGCTTTTGTAGTTTTCACACCAGATTATATAAACTGATGCACGAGTATTGCACATGTATTTAATATATAACAAAGAAGAAGGGCACACTACGTTTGCACGCATTTGGGGATTAAAATGTTTTACGTTTGCGCGCAGCTTTTGATCACATTTGCGCGCATTCATTTTACAGGTAAACTCAGGTAAACATATAAATAAAAATTAAATTAAACTATAATTGACTAAAATAAATATGACTATCACTTGAATTATTAATTTTGAAAATATTTCTTAATTCAGACTATATATTGTTCATATTGAATTATCAAACCAATTATAAAGTGATCATTATAAACTCCGTAGTATAGCTTAATACATGTAACTTCATTGCGAATATTTCAGAGTGAAAAGGTTTAAGTTAGTTTGTAAAGTTACACCAAGGCACAAACATGGAGTTTCGACACGTACCTACATGTAAAGTAATGAAATTATCAATACTTTTACCTTTAACATTAGCTATGTTTTAGCGTTTTAACATTTTAACATTTCTATCTGTACATATTTCTAGGATTTAGTGCTTGTGCATAATAAAACGGACTTATCTTGCTCGAAATCCCACTTCCACCTCATAGTTGGTGAGTAGGGGACCAAGACTATCGGAATGAGTACTTATACTTATAAATAATTGAACTAATTATAAATAAATAAGTATTATTACCTGTATTTTACCTGAGTTTACCTGTCAAAAAAATGCGCGCAATTGTAATCAAAAGCTGCGCGCAAACGTAATGATTTTTGCGCGCAAATGTAATGGTAATGCGCGCAAACGTAATGCACCGAAGAAGATGTGGTATGATTGTTAACGGAACAACTCTCCAGAAGAGACCAAATGAAACAAAAAGCAACAAACCTAGGTCACCGTACGGCCTTCAACAATATGAGCAAAGTCCATATCGCATAGTCAGCTATTAAAAGGCCCCCAAATGACAAATGTAAAACAATTCGAACGCGAAAACTGACGGCCATTTATGTACTAAAAATGAACGACAAACAAATATGTTACACATCGACAAAAGACAACAACTGAAGTACAGACTCGTAGTGACTTAAAACAGGCACATACATACCTAATGTCACGGGGTTACACATGTTAGCGGGATCCCAACCATCTACCTAACCTTGGACAGTGATGTAGCAGTACAACATGAGAACGAAAAAAATATATTTATATGTATACCATCGCATTATTCAATGTTTTATAAAACTCTGTGAAACCCGGCCATTTGATTTTTTTGTTATTTTGATACTTATTTGCTTATAGATTATTTTTGTTTGCCCCATTTCGTCGTTAATTTGATAGTTATTGATAAGATTTAAAACTCGAATCGATGTCGTGAATGTTATTTTTTTTAACTGCAACTTCTGCTTAAGAAACGCGTGTCGTATACAGTAAACTGTTATTTTATGGAGTAAGTTACAATGTAAGCATACTTTTGGTTTTACTGGAAGCTCTATATCTCGTTTTAGTGCATTCAATGGTGCATAGTGATCATCCGATTAACAAACCCTCCCACATTTTTATAGTATCAAGTTACAAAAACATTGTCTTTTTTTTAAATTCGTCATGCGATACATCAAATAAGTGCATCACAAAAGTAAGTTTATTAATTGAAACCAATAATCAGTAGTGAAAACAAACATTCTTTTCCTTAGATCTACAAAATCACTAGTAGCAGATGTTTGTTTGTTAAAGGTGGCACTTAACACTACAGGGAGATAACTCTGTAAAATCAGCAGAACGTTTTTTAAATAACGTTGTGTTGTAAAAGGGAATATTAAGCTTCTCAATGATCAAAATAAGTTTTTGTCAAACTGCTATATAACCAGTGTAATTTTTCTGATTAAACGGTTGGTTCAATTTTTTTGAAATTTTTATATTTTTGTCAAACTTTTTTAAGGGTCAAAGTAAATACTGTGTCAAAATTTTAAGAAAATTAAACGAGCCAAATTATTTTTGGTTAAGGTGTTGGGTACCACTTTAAAAGCAGTAGATATTGTCTCCTGTTAATAAACACTTCGGAGTAAATTCCACACACATACAGAAAAAAATATGATATATATTGTGCAAGCGCATACTAAAATGTTCCTTAAATTTTGATATATGTAATAGGTATAGATTATAACATGACCTTTTCCATATTGGCCCTTGTAGCATCCCGAGATTTTTGGTCGAATATCTGATTATGATTCTGAAATGATAACTATTATGTAACTCGTCAAAGACTGGATAGGACAAGAAAATCCTTTTCCAATCTATTAAGATCTATTACCCAGACATGCAGACTTCCAAATCTATGAACTCTTCAATAGACGTCCAAGATTCATCTGAGTACTCGCGAGTACTCGAGTGTCATGACCGAGTATCCGAGTATTTTGACATCCCTACTATAAACATATTCAAACGAAAGAAGGCAGCTAAATTACTAATAATATCAGCTAATAATACGAACCATTGAACTTCTTCTTTGGTTGTGATGATAATAAAAAATTATACTCAATAATATATATGCACGTTCGAGAATAGAACTCGATCTAGCCCCCCCCCCCCCCCCCCGGAAGAGCACCCTTATACTTGGTCAAGTAACAGCAAACAAAAAGATAAAAAAATCAAACATATTAAATAAATTTAATCGGAGGATTTGGAGGACAAGTTAACAGTGCGGCGCGTTGCTATTTAACTTTATCCCGCGCGCCCTTTCGAGTGTCATTATCACAATAAAGCAAGAGAAGTATTATTTAGTCATCAATTAAAGCTTCTATTGGCTAGTACAGCAACTGATGACCTAAAAGTTCAGCAAAGTATATTAATATCGATGTGTACAATCTGAATAGCACAAATATGTTTGTTATGCAAGTATTCGTGCTATGTTTTCATCATTTGTATACGGATATTACGTCACTAATGTTGTTATTTTAAACCTGTGTCTGCTGCTTAATTTGCTGTTTTCGCAACTAACATATTTTGTTAATCGTTACAAAATATGAATGAAGTTAGAAAACATATCTATGTGTTTTGTGATATCCATAAATCGTCAGAAGGACTCAATAATTGGTATACTATGTACAAACGTGTTAAAATCTAAAATGAGTCCAGGAATACATGTAAACAATAAGGTGCGTGACACGAGTCTTTGATAATGATTATGATGGCGTACGGTTTCGAATAGCTTTATAGGGATGGAGTGATTTAAATACTTAAAATTGTAATCGAGTACATTTCTATGAATTTCGCCTCAATTTAAACTCGAACTCGAAGGTAATAACCAGTACTTTTGATTGTTTTGCATGTACATTGTAATATATAGAAAAGCATTTCTTAAAATCTTTTATCCTCACAAAACTAAGACAGTCAAGGAGATTTGTAACATGTGTAAATATTGATTACATCAGCAAGTGCAATTTCTGGAAAAAAAACAAAAAACTAACAACACTGTTTCTATAAAATATAAGCAAGCCAACAAAAATGAAAAAAAAACAAAACATGAACAAATAATGAAAAATTTATGAAGAAGTGTTATTGTCTGTGGAGATATGACACATACAGATGTTTTTGCAGGTGTTTGTCACTACTTCCATATTTTTGAAAAAAATAGTAAGTGAGGCTTCAGTATAAAAATCTAATTGGCTTAATTGCAACATCAATGAATGTATAAGTAGTTTATTTTCATAATGTATTATAACTGTTAGCAATACCTTTTATTAGAAAGTACATTTTGAATTATTTATGGAAAACGAAACTTTATTTCTAATTGTGAAAAAATAGAATGTCCTTTAATAATTAATAGGGTTCATTTATGTTGTCATCAAAGTCCAAATTGGAACTTAATTCCCTTAATGTTCTATGCTTTTTAATTTTCTTGTAGTTATTGTGAAAATTAAAATTTGAGTTTATATTAGAAGTATCTCTCCAGGGAACATAACATGCTTTTAAAACATTCGTTTATCACAAGGACTAAAATCTCACAATGAAACATTTGGAAAGATAATTCCGTTAGTAATTGTTTAACTCATTTCAACTCTTCATCTCCAACTTGGTTATACTAAACTTGTTATATAGAATATATGATCAGTGGTGTAGCTTGTCTTTGGTTTATACCGAGGCAGGGGGTCATTGCTATTGAGGTTTTTATAATTTGAACAAGAAATCATTACCTTTCTCGCTGGATAGAAGAAACCTGTACAAAAGGTTCAATACAGAAAAACAAACGCAAATATTAAGGTTCATTTGTTATTTGTAATAAGTTTTGTGAGGATCATTTATTTGGTCGTAGGTCTGACATGAATCAACGAATTATAGATAATCCCCACAAAATGACAGCTCGATTGAACAAACGAATTTCAAGATAAACTAGGAGAAAAACATATGATACATGTAAAGTGTAGCACGGTACTTGTTTAAGTGGTGTCTTCCTTCGAAGGTATTGAAATTGTATATTGAAAGATTTTTAACTTTTTTTTTCATTCACGATGAACATGACGACCGGCGAATAACTAACATTTACTTTATTCTGAAGTCTACATTATAAATGAAAAGTATTTGGTTGATTTTTTTTATATATATAAACTGACATTATGCATTTACTAATAGACATATTTCTATGGAATTAGTGATTCATTTAAATATTTTAAATTCCCTGCTTGTGAAAACGTACTATGAATTTAAAATAGATAGAATAAAACTTGAGAACCACAACATATAAATAACTTTCTGTGCACTATGATATATAGAACCATATTTTGTTTTGTTTGGTACCAGAGTCAATGAACATAGTCGTAGGGGAACATGTCAACGGTTAAAAATGAGAGTTTGAATTCTTAGAATGGGATTATCAAATATTTATTTTTTAATCATTATCGCCCATAATTTGGTTTTCCTTTATTTTATGAAGATTTTTTATGTTTTCTTAAAATCTCACTCAGGTCCTCATATACCAGAAATTATTCTGACACAAAATTAAATAATTTACCTAATTCAATGGTAAAGTGATTTGATATAGTGACTCGTGAGTTGGATCCTCATCTATTCTACTCACTGTATTGATCAATCATATTGATCTATGATAATGTATATCATGGTGAATGCTGGTTTTAAACCTTTTCCCCGTTCATACTAAAACATCTGCATAATTTTATATGGTACAATAAAATCTATTGTCATAAAAAAATTATACCTAATTTATTATCAGCATGTAATTAATCATGATTACACATGATTCTTGAAAAAAAATATCCAACTTATTATATACACAACATTTGTTACGTGTACGCGTATGTAATTTCTTACTCAGAACTTGATGTTAATTCGTAATATGAGGCTAGTCGAGGAATTCTACACATAAACAGGACAGAAATTGACAGCCACTTAAATTTAGGGTTTGATGGAAATGGCAGAAATGTTTTGTACACGTCTTAATTACTTTCTACCATCTTCTGTTCTGCATAAGGACAATGTCTGTGCCAAGTCAGGTATGTGACAGTTGTTTTCATGTCTATGCCAAGTCAGGAATGTGACAGTTGTTTTCATGTTTGTGCCAAGTCAGGAATGTGACAGTTGTTTTCATGTCTATGCCAAGTCAGGAATGTGACAGTTGTTTTCATGTCTGGGCCAAGTCAGGAATGTGACAGTTGTTTTCATGTCTGTGCCAAGTCAGGAATGTGACAGTTGTTTTCATGTCTATGCCAAGTCAGGAATGTGACAGTTGTTTTCATGTCTATGCCAAGTCAGGAATGTGACAGTTGTTTTCATGTCTGTGCCAAGTCAGGAATGTGACAGTTGTTTTCATGTCTATGCCAAGTCAGGAATGTGACAGTTGTTGTCATGTCTGTGCCAAGTCAGGAATGTGACAGTTGTTTTCATGTCTATGCCCAGTCAGGAATGTGACAGTTGTTTTCATGTATGTGCCAAGTCAGGAATGTGACAGTTGTTTTCATGTCTGTGCCAAGTCAGGAATGTGACAGTTGTTTTCATGTCTATGCCAAGTCAGGAATGTGACAGTTGTTTTCATGTCTATGCCAAGTCAGGAATGTGACAGTTGTTTTCATGTCTGTGCCAAGTCAGGAATGTGACAGTTGTTTTCATGTCTATGCCAAGTCAGGAATGTGACAGTTGTTGTCATGTCTGTGCCAAGTCAGGAATGTGACAGTTGTTTTCATGTCTGTGCCAAGTCAGGAATGTGACAGTTGTTTTCATGTCTATGCCCAGTCAGGAATGTGACAGTTGTTTTCATGTCTATGCCAAGTCAGGAATGTGACAGTTGTTGTCATGTCTGTGCCAAGTCAGGAATGTGACAGTTGTTTTCATGTCTATGCCAAGTCAGGAATGTGACAGTTGTTGTCATGTCTGTGCCAAGTCAGGAATGTGACAGTTGTTTTCATGTCTATGCCAAGTTAGGAATGTGACAGTTGTTTTCATGTCTATGCCCAGTCAGGAATGTGACAGTTGTTTTCATGTCTATGCCCAGTCAGGAATGTGACAGTTGTTTTCATGTCTATGCACAGTCAGGAATGTGACAGTTGTTTTCATGTCTATGCCAAGTCAGGAATGTGACAGTTGTTTTCATGTCTATGCCCAGTCAGGAATGTGACAGTTGTTTTCATGTCTATGCCCAGTCAGGAATGTGACAGTTGTTTTCATGTCTATGCCCAGTCACGAATGTGACAGTTGTTTTCATGTCTGTGCCAAGTCAGGAATGTGACAGTTGTTTTCCATTTGATCGATGTGTTTCGGTTTTTTATTTGCCATTTCATAAAGGACTTTCCGTTTTTTATTTGCCATTTCATAAAGGACTTTCCGTTTTTGATTTTGCTTGGAGTTTTATTATTACACTTTTTTTTTTATTTCAAACAAACTGCCTTTTAAAATTGATGTTTGCAGGTTCTCGAACGAAATTTACAGGCACTCCCTCCTTTAACAGAATTGTCAGAAAACATCTACGGATGGTCACGTATACCATAGACATATACTTATAGTCTATATTAAATCATCAATTCGCAAAAATTGTTATATGATAAAAGTAATTGGTGAGGAGGGGCATCAAAAACCAAAAATGGTCTTAAATCTAAAAGTAAGTACAACATGTACTTCCGGCTGTATATATAACAAACACTCGACTTTTGTTTGTATCTAAAACTACCAGACAATTCTTAACAAAGACGCAAAGAACCATATAATGAGACAAATGATATAAAAATAAGAAGATGTGGTAATATTTCCATTGAGACAAAACGCCTCAAATACCTAATGAACATATCCAACTAAGTTAGACATCACGTGACTTTTGTGACGTATAATAGCCGCCATTTTGTATTATATTTCCCCATATAAAATGCATATGTGCTTCAATAAAGTTTAATTTTCTCATAAACCTGATCCGTTTTCTTACTTTTGCAAATCAATCCTTGATATTCAAACATATTTCTATCAAACAATTTTGGTCCTAACAGTTTAATTTTTGATTAATTTCGGTCAAATCGACATCGTAAAACATGTACTTTTTCTCGTCATTTCTCCGCTGACTCAATGCTAAATTACCGATACCCATGTCTACCTTTACAACAAATAAAGAAATTCTGGAAATAAAACACAAACTTTGCAAATCGATCAAGTATATTCAAACATCTAGCTGGCGAAAAATACTACTTAAAACAGTTTAATTTCAGGATAAATTCGGTCAAACATCGATTTAAAAAAGCGAATTTTCCGAGATTTTTCAAAATGGCGGCCGATGTATCATATGGAAATGTTGCATCAAATCAATGATTTCTATAGTAAGACTTTCCTAGATTATATCTAATTTTTCATAAAGAATCTCTGATGTTTCTGCTATTTTCCTTTAGTGATACTTCGATATCATTGATTTCAAAATTTCTTAATAAAAAAAAATATTTCAAGTGTGACACAGGAACATTTATTTTGACAGATATTTATCCAGGCGATACTATTACCAGAAAATAGTTTACAATATCTATAATAAAAAAGAATCTCTTTTTTTTTTAATTTTTAAAATGTTTTCTGTATATTTCTTTTTCTTTAGAAATATATATTCAACATTCCTTTTAGAACAAAAAATAATATTTTCATCCTACGAGAAAAAAAACGATGTCCAATTATAATAGATAAATATTCTATACCTTTACATTCCTTGACCGAACAGGTGAAATCTAACTTGGGTTAAATGTTACATCATAATATATTGTCAGGTAGACGTGCAAACCAAAAGCAACCAGGTGACATTCAACATCCTGTCAGTGTGTATACATGTATTGCCAGAGTTTAAATTTTGTGATATACAAAAGTTTTCATAAATGTACAAATAAATATATTCTCCTTCCCGTGTCAAATCAGAAGAAGTATGTATGGTTCATAATAAACTTTAGGAGAATATTAATATTATGAAAATATCTTTAAAAAAATATTTTTTTGCTTAAAAGGCATTCAAATATTTATATGTTTCTATAATTATTTCAAAGAAATATTCTGATTCAAATTTTAATTTAAATGAATTTCGATCATTGAATATATATGATTTTATTGTTATTTATTTTTTAATTCAATCGATATAAAACTAAATCTAGGCAATGAATCGATATAAAGTTTAAATTGTGTAAAAAAAGAAAGAGTTATTGTATACATTCCAGCAGAGACGTATGATACGATTGATCTGGTTTTAACAATATTGTATACCCTATAATATCCATCGACAGAGTTATCGGTCCTGAATAGGACTGATATAGTTGGGTATGGTAGGAGTTTAGTTTTGTTTTGTAATCTACTAAGCACATTGAAAACGATCTGTTTCATTGGTCAAGAAATCACAATACCATACGTAGGTTCAAACTCCCCCAGGCTTAGTTTATATTAGATAAATTTGGCAATTGGATTTAATTCTTTGTAATTTACAGCTCCTTGCGTATTTAAGTACTTATAGACTTTGTTCATTGTTGAAGGCCATACGGTTACATGTACCTAAAGTTGTTAATTTCTAAGTAATTTGGTCTCTTGTAGACAGTTGTCTTGTTGACAATCATACAACATTTTTTTTTTATATTGGCTTTCACATTTTAGGACAAAAGCGTTCCGAATGAAGATAAAATCCAGTTACCGCACCGAATTTGTTATATTTCATTTTAATCAATACAACTGTATACGGCAATTGTGTTCTCTGATATTCCGATTTATGTATGTATTTATGATATATTTGTATTATAATAATATTATATTTGTACTAATGAGCATTATTTGCTTAAAGTAGTCTGATTTTCGTGAATACAGAATGTAATACATGGCACTGTTTTTTGTTTTCCTGTGTTTATTTGTTCATTTTTCTTTTTTTTCCCTTTTTATTTTTAGCTGTCCCAGTATTGTACAGTATACTCTTGATTTTTTGTTTTTATTAATAAATTAATGCTCTTGTGAAATTGCTTGTGTACTCGAATATTTATACCAAGGCAAATCATTTCAGTTCAGTTCAGATGATTCTAGAACGAGAAAGCTTGCCATCATAGACGCACCGTATGTGTTAAAGCGTATGTATATTTTATTTATTAACACGGCTCTTTTTACAACACAGTTACCAAGATGCTAATACGATTAACAAATTTAATCCGAACAAAACAGTTTATGACATTAAACTTTTAATCATAACCAATCGTCAACCTTAATCTTATACTGTTATTTTTTTCTTTTTCAGATTTAGAGAATGCGGGACCTTAAAGTTACAACTGTAACCACAGCTAGTCTTCAGTTAAGAGAATATCCGAAGTTACCCCCGCATAATGATACTGCGAAGGAAACACTAGTTATTTTTTTCAGTTGGTTAGGAGCCTCAGAGAAGGCTATTTCTAAGTATTTTGAACTGTATCATTCATTAGGATATGACATTCTTCATGTCCCAGGGAATGTGAAACATTTTGCGTGGCCACCTACGTCTGTAAGTTTAGCCAGGACAGTTCTGGACTACGTATGTACAGAACTATCGCATTACCGTTTTCTTCTTATTCATAGTACATCGATCGGTTCCTATAATTACACATCGTGTCTAATGGAAATGAATAGAAACCCAGTAAAATACTGGAATTTTAATCTACGTCTAGTTGGAAATGTATTTGATAGTATTACATACGGGTCATATGAACGCATGAGAATCGGCGTATCTTATGGTCTAACTAAAAGTTCGTTCATTCGGGTACTTTTACAACAGTTATTTGCATTGTACTTTATACTTACAAAGTCTACAACGGTTGACTTCTACAAGGAAGGAATGACAGCATTCAATGAAAACCAAGCTGAAGTTCCTAGTATATTTTTCTATTGTAAGAATGATCCCTTGTGCGATCATAGCCTGATTGATGATATGGTATTGGACTGGCGCAAGAGAATGACCCCGCCTGTTTTAAGTGTGTGCTGGGATACTTCTGTTCATGCTGGACATCTATTTAAACATAAAGACGAGTATCTGACTTATCATACATCATTTATGGAAGCTGTTCGCAATTTTCAAGCAGAGAAAAAAGTCAAAACACACAAATTTCAGAATAAAGCAAAACTCTGATATTTAAACTAGTTAATTCCTTACATCATATCTACCATAATTGAAGTAAAGCATAACAACCTGTTTATATCAAATTAAACGAGAGGTGGTTAAAAAAGAATTAAATTTGAATTAATTTAAGTCGAGCTGTTTAAATCAAAATGTAAAGCATGTCATCACATTTTAGTTCAACATGTTGAAGTAGTTTTATCAAATGTTTGATATTATTTTTGCCTAAGTTCTTAAAAAATTACAAACGGAAAACTGAGGAACAACATTTTTATGAATCTAGATACTACATGTGTTCACCAGATAACTAAATAAAATCTGTAATATAGCACCTTTTGGGGATTTTTTGGGGTTTATACAGATATTCATTTCAAAGTGGAAAGGGATTATAATAATTTAAGTTGCAAAACTTGTTTCCCAATCGACTATAAATAAATATGTTTAAACTATTCATTTCAAAGTTTTTTTTCTGCAAAATATTGCATTTCTATATATTATTTGAACTTAAATGTCAAATTCATTACTGCTATATTGATTTTAGTATGTATTATCACGCATGATTTACCATCAAATACAATCCAAAATGTTAAATGGAACAACCTTTACTACCACTTCCTGTGTTGCTTTTCTTGTACACAAAATGTACCTTTGAAGGACGTTAGTTTGACCTTTCCTCATTTTATATTGCCAATATTTTATTTAAATGTTAAAAAGGAAATTATCATGCCTGAGATGTATTGTAACTAGGAGTGTTCTTTATCTCTTTGGTGTGTCATTCTTGAAATAAGTCTCAATAACCTAAGCATTTTATCTTAAACGTATTTTTTCCAATTGACACATTGAAACAGTTGTTCTGAATGACTATAACAGAAACAATAAAGATAACACAAACAGTCAGATTCAGCAACATGCTGGTTGATAGTTTTCAAAAGGCTATACATTTGTCATTTCAAGAGACTTTTAGACAAACAGATTTCGCTTTTAAAGTATAGATCGCCAATAAGAGTCACAATTTTTTTTGTTGGTAAATCCACCTTTTTCTTAATAACCAATTTAAAACCTTACTTGATAGAAAAGTGACAAAAAAAAGTATTCTTATATCAAAATTTGCTCTGTCAGCTTTTAAGAGATACCAAATGTATAGAATTTTTTTCAAATGTTTCGTTCTCTGTTTTTTGTGATCACTCTTATCTGCGGGGTCTCCTCTTAAGAAATGAGAAACCAGAAAGTTCCCGATAATAACTTAAGATCGAATCGTGAAAAAACAGGCATCCCTTTGTCAGCATCCCATCGCCACAAAACAAAAAGACATCTACATCTAGAAACACATCAGGAACAGACGAGCGTCTATTATACAGTTTTCCAAAATCAGAATCATCAAGAGTTTGATACTAATATTTCTGCTGATATCTGCTGTAGATGCAATATTCCTATTTGGGCAGAAGTATAACGTAAACCAAATGAATGGTAAAAAGCTTAGCGTGGAATTCCACTTTTCTGCAAAGGTACAAATATTTTATGATACCTAAGTAAACCCTAACCCAATGTTAATTATTTTCAGTGAAATCTGGTCACTGAAGAAACGGAAATGTTTAACAACCTTCCATGGAGGAATCAACATCATAACCATAAAAATAATTAACAATAGCAGGACAAGTTGTCCCTACTGTCATTAATTTTGACATGATGACACCAATTTTGGTATTTAGCTGAATCCGAATGACACAAGATCCATATCAACCGTAACTAATAGGCCATTCTCGCTCTTTCTATAATATTTTGCGGAAACTTGTGTGCTTTTGAATAATGGCGGAAAACTAACTTACAAGACTAAGTGGTTGTCGTTTATTGATGTGTTTCGCGTATCTTTTTTTTTGTATAGATGATACCGTTGGTGTTCCTGTTTTGAATGGAATTACGCTAGTCATTTGTTGAGCCCTTTATAGCTTACTGTTCGGTGTGAGTCAAGGCTTTTTGTTGAAGACCATACTTTGACCTATAATGGTTTTCCTTTTACCAATTGTGACTTGGATGAAAAATTGTCTCATTGGCACTCATATCACATCTTATATCTACTAACATTATTTATACAAGTAAGTTCAGAAGGATAAATTTCATTGTTTATTAGAAAATCGGTATCAAAGATAACGAGATGACGTCGTCTAAATATCTATAAGTATCAATTTACAATTTATATTCAAAAGGAAGATGTGATTTGATTGCCAATGAATCAATTCTTCACAAGAGACCAAATGACACATACATTAACAACTATAGGTCACTGTACGGCCTTCAACAATGAACAAATCCCATACCACTGTAATACTCTGTTACTTTTGTTGTGTAATGTGAATCTTATGCATAATGTGCAATAATTTATTATTTGATGTAACGCGTCTTCTGATTGGCTGACGTTATTTTGTAATGAGCCCATAGACATAATTTAGTCATGTGACCGTGACGTCATCAACGTTTTTTTCATGGTTTTCTAAGTTTTAAAATTGGAATTTAGAATTAAATTATAAGAAATGACTGTAATATGTTTTCTGTCTATTCGAAATAACATAAAAAATGTTGTGTACACTGTTAAATAACCCGCTACGCGCGTTATTCAGTATGCACCAAATTTTTTATGTTATTTCTTCATAGACAGAAAAAAATATTACAGTCATTCCTTAAATACATTTCTGTACCGAATCACTAACTACAGAACTGTTGATACCCGCGGGATAACAAGTGCACTAGTACCAGCATAGAGCTCTTGAGATACTGTTGGTGGGTCGGGTTAATTAGGATGTGATATTGGAAAAGCATCAACATATTCTCTATGTATTTAATGTTTGCTTTTCACTTGAAAATCAAATGTGACGGTAAATTATATTTTTTCTCCCGTAATTACCACTGTACCACATGATTATGTAACCCATAACTGAGGTTAAGGAGTATACCACTTGCCTAGCTAATGACCGGCATAGTGTATTTACTAGCTAGCCCAGAAAGGCAATGATACACATCTAAATTAGGAGTATGTCAACCAGTTACTTAAATTGGTTGTAGACGCCACTGGTATTCCTTAGTATCGCTTAACCTCTTTGTAGATATATTTTATTGAAGTCACTGCTTGTATCTACGATACAGAATAAAAGTCCTCAAACAAGAAAATGCGATTTATTTAAGATTAACAAAGATGTACAGCAACAGATAATTCATATTTGTAATGGAAGCATACAATTATAATTTTGTTAATTAAAAGTTAGAATCTAAATGTACATACTTAGATAAATAAGAATTTAATCAAGTGTAGACCGGTATTTTGCTAAATACTTTGACCTGCAAAGCTATATAGTTTAAAATTCATAAAGCTGTTCTGTGTGTGTTGGCACTTGCCATTTTCATTTATTCAACGAGTAACTAGATTGTTATTAAAAACTTGTCTGAATATTTGAAATTGTCTAGAACATTAAAAATAATTTTCCTTTTCTTTAATGAAGGTCGTTGGCCTAAGACATGATCAATAATAAACAGTGTTTTTGTTTTCTCTTGTTTGTTATTTTCATGACGTTTGGCATTACATATTGATGATTTTTAAATTAAAGAAAAAGTAAATTGGTAAGCTGATAAATAAGAGAGTAAATAAATAAAATAATACAATTTGTCCGAAATAAAAACTTCCACTTATTAAAAAAAAAAAAAAAAAAAATACTTGTTGAAACAAAACTAACTCCTCATTCAGTATCAAGTTATTTCAGCACATCAGCCTTTTCAAGTTTGCCATACCTCCTTTCAAAGCACATTCGGGAATATTTCTTTTCAATGGTACCAATTCGCAGACACGATTGGTCAAGTTTTAAAATAAGTCCATACAGGTTTCGTTTTTAAAAATTAGAGGTCTTTCATGTAATAAAGAATTAATTCAAAAAAAAAAGTTAAACTTTTAATTTTTGCTGTATACATAGGAAGGAACTTGTTTATATGTATAGACAAGCTTTAATTGAGATAATTCAATTGCTTTGTTTCTCAACTCATCAAAGAGCCAATTCAATGTATTTTTCTCTGTAGTGACTGCTTTCGATGCTAAACTAGAAATTCGAATTGAGGGTGGAGTAGATAGAATTGTAGATTGTTTCGTAATTACAACATTGCGATGTTTATCGTAAAAAAATACATAAATTGAAGTAAAAATGAAACAATAGCAAATTAAATAATGGTTAACCGACTGTATGATTAAGATGTTCTGTGGCGTTATCTATAGAAAGATATCCAATATTTGAGCATAGAAAATGTCATACTAACAGTTATCAACCACATATAATATTTCAATAGACTAATGTATTCTAAAATTCAATATAATTAGAATCAAAAACTGATTGATTATGAAAGGAAAAGTCCATCATCTATATATTTCGTATTTGAAACTCATTTGTTCATTCCCGCTGTTATTCTTTAATTTCATTGACTACCCCCGCCTTCGAAAGAATGGTTTTTGTATTTTTTCAATCTGCATATTTCTGTCTTCTAAATATACATCTTACTATTTTAGCTTCAACAGAAAACAATAAAATTAATTTCTATTGGAAGAATAATCATATTTTTTCTTATTCCCGTTGAACAGATTGAAACAGAAAAGACACTGAAACCGCTAGTTTCCGGACATTTGTATAATTTGTGCGGGAGACGAATGTTCCTCTACTTTACATGTACATCCCGATTTTACCCGCATATAATCAACTCTAAAAGGTTCAGTCACATTAAAATCTTTCACAATGGCGTACATGTATGTGTAGTTCTGTACACACTTTGAGATATAGAGAGGGTCTATAAAACGACAAGACTCGCCAGCCACTGCTGGATGACAAATCGTTTCGTAAAATCTTTGAACAGCATTAACATCCCTATAAAGTTCTAGCAATTTTCCCTCTCTTGATAACCCGCCACGTGGAGCTATCCTTCGCTTCACCGTTGGACAGCAAGGTGACAAATGTGTATGCGTTTCTAAAGAATCATAAGCTCGTTTTTCTATATCTTCAAATTGTCTGAAAAGAGAAAAAGATTAAAATTAAAAATTAGAAATGTAATAATGTTAAACTAAACATTCATACAACACTGCAACACACATGTTAATCTCATTGAGGTTTGAAGAAATAAAAGATAGATTTAAGAAGATGTGATAAGTGCCAATGAAACAACTCTCCATCCACGTTACGTTTTTATGAGTAAAACCATTATAGGTCAAAGTACGGTTTCAAACACAGAGCCTTGACTTACACCAAACAGCAAGCGATAAAGAACGCCAAACCAAAAAGACTAGCATAAAAGCATTCGAATAGGAACACCAAAGATATGGTCTATATAATAAAAAAAACAAAGGGAAAAAAAGAACACTAATGAACCACACAAACAAAGGACAACCATATTACATTTTTGTATTTGTTTAAATAGACACAGTTTAATTAAGGACAGGAATAGTACATTTGTCATGATTTTTCTGGCTCTGCAGACTTATTTCACTGCAAGGAAAGTACTAGTCTTGTATTTCCGTCCACATAGTTGAACTATTGCAAAAGGCAGTTTAGCTTAGTCATCACAACCAAGTTGTTCCAACTTAAATATATGCCCTCAATTGTAGAATTTATTCATACATTTTTTTTTATTATTCAAATATAATTTTTTGGCTTGAATTTATAAAACCGAAAGAAAATTACTTATAAAATAATTTTAACAATACATGTAGACATTTAAACGAAATGTAAAAAATAAAATATCAACAATATAAAAAAAGAAGATGTGGTATGATTGCCAATGAGACAAGTTTCCACAAGAGACCAAAATGACACAGACATTAAAAACTATAGGCCACCGTACGGCCTTCAACAATGTGTAAAGCCCATACTGCATAGTCAGCTATAAAAGACCCCGATATGACAATGTAAAACAATTGAAACGAGAAACCCAACTGCCTTATCTTTATAAAAATTGAACGAAAAACAAATACTCCTGAATTAGAACAGGCACATACATAAATAATGTTGTGGGGTTAAACATGATAGCGGGATCCCAACCCTTCCCCTAATCTGGGACAGTGGTATAACAGTACAACATAAGAACGAACTATACAAATCAGTTCAAAAAGGCTTAACTCATCAGATGGACAAAAATACAATTGGACGTTCCTAACTCCGAGGAAAATTCAAATTGAAAAGTTCCTTAACAAATGGCAAAATCCGACTTGGTATAGGCATTTCTTTATGTAGAAAATGGGGGATTAAACCTGGTTTGATTGTTAGCTAAACCTTTGATTTGTATGAAAGTGGATACAATTCTAGTCTAATTGTTAACACTTGACATTATCCTAAATATAGAGATAAATCTATCCACCTCAACTGACTATTACAAATTCCAACGATTAAAGTCACAACAACTCTGTTTAAACCATGACATTTTAATATCGCTTGGTTTAATTTAGTACAGAGCGACTTTTCCATTCCGATTGTCGATTATCATCTCCTTTTAATACTAACGTGATTAAGTTCCATTAATAGCGCCATTTCCATGTTTCTTTTAAATTCGTGCGTTTTCAGTGACAATTAGATTACGATAAACAGTAAATTTAATTGCTTACTTTTTTTTACTAAAGGTGTTCTGATGTCGTTGATTGAATCGATGTTAATAAAAAGTTGTATATTAAAATGTAAAAAGTGTTTTTATGATTTTACTTTTTACAGTAATTCTAACTTTTCGTTTGACATAAAAACAAGTCAACTCAGTTCTGTTAGAAAATGACTTTAAAATATTTATTTTGGGTGACACAGATTTTCTCCTTTAAATATATGAAACCATAAGAGAAAGATGGTGTTTCGTCCGCTTACTTCAGACCTTTTTTTGTTTTAATTTGTTTTAAACTTAGTTTTCCCTATCTACTTATACTGTTAATTGTCTTTTTTAGTTTGAAGAAGATTCATTCGGAAACATCAAGGTACCTTTGTTGAATAGAAAAAATACACGATGCTTCATATTTTTAAATGTAGTCTTCAAATCAATTAAAATAAAGGCAACAGTAGTATACCGCTATTCAAAACTCATAAATGGACAAAAAACAAAATCGGGGTAACAAACTAAAACTGAGGGAAACGCATTGAATATACCTTTGGTATATACTATTTTGTTTGCTTTTTTGCTAATTAATAACCATGCATTTTTTTCCTTTAAATATGTCATTTTTTACATGACATTACCATTTTTAATTAACGAATAATAGTAATCATATAAGTAAACTCAACTCGCAATTATATGGTTTATTTATTGGGTGTTTCTTCATGTACTGTGCAGTTAAATGTAGTCCAAAAACCTGAGCCTATATTTCACGTCGAACAAAAAGTGTCTTTGTTGTTTTGTTAACAGTTGCTGCTTATTAACTATAATTACATTTTGTTAGGGTCTTTTGACTTGTATTAATCATCATATATACATATTGAGTATCATATAAAATGCGTCATTAAGTGCGAATCAAATAATAATGTACGATCTGTATTTCCCTATTATAATGAAGCGTGTATAGTCAATTGTATGTTAGGCTATATAACTTGTAGATCTAAGGATCAAACAGACATGACACATTCCCTTATGTCCTCCAACGCAAAATATAAATCTCGTTCAAAGCCATTTCGTCAACACAAAATTATCAGTTTATTTCAATGCATTGAGTCAACTTTAACTTGAATCTAAATATAATAAATGAAAGAGAGGAAAATATTATTATAGGACTTCGAAATCAAATGACATCAATCATTACTACATCATTTCGTCGAAAGCATTGTCTACGCATCGTGCAAAAACATAAAATCTAACCACAACGCACCTGAGAGATATGTTAGACAAACATTCAAATAATTAGGTGCATTTTGTAAATTAGTTTGTTTTCCCTCTTACTTGTATCGTGTAATTTCCTAATTTGATTTTTAAAAGTATATTGCTTAGAATATTAGAAATAGTTAAAACACATCTATGAATGTATATTCTATGTATTAGTTTTTCCATATACATATAAATATATATAGTATAAGTACGTCTGAGTCTTCTATACTATATGTATTTATATGTATATGGTAAAAACTAATACCCGTTAGTATTTGTAAGGGTACAAGTACTAAAAAGGAATCGACGAAGCAAACAAAAGTCTATGTAATAAAGCAAAAAAATGTACAAAACTAATGAATTTATATAAATACATATATTATCAAGTATAGTGGTCACTGTCAGAAAGGAATCGAAGTGGATATCTTCTTTGAGAATTTACATCAGCAAAAAAGATTAGAAAAATCATCAAAAAGTAAAAAACAAAGATACCAGTTTTATAATTTGGTACGACAGACAAAAGTTTCATCAGATTCATCAATGGTGCTCGAATAGATAATTCAAAATCAAACACAAAGCTGAAGAACATAGCAAGTAAACCATTATGAAGTAATTTCTGACTGGGTCAAGGAATACTTGATGTCTCGAAAAAAGATTTTGTACATAAAATAATCATGTCGATTAAATACTAAATTTAGTTCTGGTATCTATGATGAGTTTATTTATATGTCATGTCAACACATAGTGCTGACTACTGGATTGGTAAATCATTAGGAATGAAACGTCTACAAGTAATGTCGTTGACCCAGTGGTTGTAAACACCAATCAAAGATAACAACATTGCTAGCCAGAAATCGGAAACAAAAAACAAAAACACTTTTATAGTTGTCTGTTCTAAACAAGGCTTTTATTGGGTTTTTTTTACAATGTGCTCCCTGTTGAAAGTTCTTTTAAGTAACTAAGGATGTCATTCACAACTGCAAGACAAAACGGCACAATACTATTGATAATGCACATAAAAACCAAAAAAACACAGCATCTAATCCAATGGTTTTGTTTAATTTAAAGGCATTTTGTTTTAAAAATGTGATTCTAACAACACAAAAATTACAGAGGTTTCTTTCGTTTTGTTTACTACCACTTATCAGAGGTGATTTTTATATTGTGTTTGGGATTATGAGTATACAAGTCTGTTTAAGTGTTTCAATTTTGATCTTTAATATTGATGAAACAACTCCTCTAAAACCTTTTTTAACATTAATTTATGTTAATATTATTTGGTCGTCATCAGGGCCAGTGGAACATTTAAAACTAACGGGTTTCATGACATAATAAGTAATATTCGATTCTCTAGTTAGTGCAAATGCAACAGATTGTAAAAAAAGTAATAGAACATGGTATTTACACTTTATGTGTTATACTTTTGTATCTGAAGACTTTTTCTAGTTAATTTAGTTTATTGTGTTGGATTAAGATAAAGAGAGTATTAAGCCTACATTTTTTAAATGTCTCCGACGCAATATTTAAAACAATATCAACATGTAAATGGCAAACATCTAACGCAATTTTATTTCTGAAGTGAGATAATGTTAAACAACCTGTTAAGTGTGGCTTTGTTGGCGTCACAAAATACCATGAGGTAAAAGATAGACTTACGATTCCAAAGGGACAATCAAAGTTATTTCTCGAAAAAAAACATACTGACAATGTAACCACAAAATACGAAAAACTATCTATCTTATGCGCATTTGATGAATACTCAAGATATTTCATTGATATTGTTCAGGAGCAAGTTAAATGATTACTGAATATTTGCTGATTATCTTCAAAACTATTTCATTTACAAAGAATTGTATTTCAATTGATTCTGAATCGGACATCCATCTTTGTCTAATGTACATGTACATGTTGTGATATTTAAAAACTTTTAAGACATAAACACTTCAAGTCTTTTCCTTCGTTTTGCCATCGAGTAGTTATTTTTTTTTTCTCGATTAATTAGATTGAATGTGTCTTTGGTATCTTTTGCCTCTCTGTTGATCTTATAACTTATACATGTATTCATTTGATAGTTTGTATAATTTTTTTAACCTCATAGTTCTAACTTGAAATGGTTATATGTCCAAATTGATTTTTCTCAGTTCCAAACTGTAACTAAGAAATGTTATCTATGAACGCGGAAATGTTAACTTGGATCTGATAGTTGTCAGATACCACGATGACAACTATCAGTAAACATTTTACGTAACAATCTTCAAGGCATACACGTAATGCTTGAAGATTGTTACGTAAAATGTTAACTTGGAATTGATAAAAGTCCACTAGCAATGGAAAAAATTCAACCTCGAATTGACTATAGTCAACTTAGAACCTAGAAATGTCAACATGTGGGTGAGAAATTCGAGACTAAACAATGTCTAAACGAAACTGACAATTCCAAACTACAATGTTCTTACAAAAGACATGTCAATGACTTATATTGTCTAAGATTCTGTAAACAAGGAAAGGCGATTGAATGGTTAATCATTTTATATAACTTACTTCCCTGTTGAAAGTTCAAATAGCAAGTCAAGAATAAGATTTTTATTTGTCCCATCCCCGTACTTTTTCCCTTCAGCAAATTATTAGAACTTTTGATTCTTTATGCCTCCTTCGAGTTCCGTACATCTATTATCTTCTTTCTAATATGTAACTGATTGAATTAAAAGACTTTTTTTCTTAATGTTTAGTACAGAGTTTGAAATACATACAAGGAAATTTTACAACACAAAAAACATTCCCACTATATGTCCTAGGTTGTAAGACTCTTTTAAATTTTTTATTTGTTTTACATGGTTTGAAATACATATAAGGAAATCTTTCAAGATAAAATAAAAATTTCCCACTATATTATGTCCTAGGTTGTAAGACTCTTTTTAAATGATATTTTTTCTTCATGGTTTGAAATACGTATATAAGGAATTCTTTCATGATACAATACAAAAATCACACTATACTAAGTCCTAGGTTGCACGATTCGTTTTAAATGTTTATATTTTTAAATGGTTTGAAATACGTATAAGGAATTCTTACATGATACAATGAAAATTCCCCACTATATTAAGTCCTCGGTTGTAAGACTTTTTTTTAAATGTTTAGTATTTATTACATACTTTGAAAATCTTACAAGATAAAATAAAAGTTCCCACTATATTATATCCTAGGTTGTTAGACTCTATTTAAATGTTTATTTTTTTTACATGGTTTGAAATACGTATAAGGAATTCATACATGATACAATAAAAATTTCCCACTATATTAAGTCCTAGGTTGTTAGACTCTATTTAAATGTTTATTTTTTTTACACGGTTTGAAATACGTATAAGGAATTCATACATGATACAATAAAAATTTCCCACTATATTAAGTCCTAGGTTGTTAGACTTTTTTTTAAAATGTTTAGTATTTATTACATACCTTGAAAATCTTACAAGATAAAATAAAAGTTCCCACTATATTATATCTTAGGTTGTAAGACTCTTTTTAAATGTTTATTTTTTTACATGGTTTGAAATACCTATAAGGAATTCTTCTAGATACAATAAAAATTTCCCACTATATTAAGTCCTAGGTTGTAAGACTCTTTTTAAATGTTTATTTTTTTTCATGGTTTGAAATACGTATAAGGAATTTTTATAGTTTCAATGAAAATTTTCCACTATATTAAGTCCTAGGTTGTAAGAAGGATAAGGAGGTACTCATTATTGAATCGATGCCTTCTTTTACTTTATAACAAGATTACTCAAATGATTAGATTCCTGTTTGTTTCTTACGGTTTTGGCATGTCTTGGACGTTTATGTAATGATAGAGTTAAAATAGAATTATTTAGTACGCACTTAAGACAGAAATGATAATCTGATTGAATTAAATAAGAATAAATTTCCCTTCATCATTGATAAATCCGACAATGGGATTAACATTAATAGTATTCATAACATGATATTTTTCAACTCAGTATGTGTACATCTTATCTTGAAATGGTCGTTCTTTTATATGTTAATTGTAATCGCGATTAATTTCCATGTAGTTCTTAGTTTATACATATTTTATCTGTATTTGGTACTCCCTTTCAGTTGGAAGAGGAAAATAAACAATCTTATACTCATTTTGAATAAACGAATGATGAACATTTTGTGTAATTAACTTGTGTAAATTACGTTAGGTATTGCACTATATCCAATATTACAAAGCATTCAAGCAAAGTAACCTAAACAGAATTGACTGTTCTATTCAACCACTACTGGATTTTATGCCCTAAAATGTTTTATAACTTTATCCTTATACCTTTGTTACTAGATATACCTGATGTATTGTTTATTTTTTAAAGTAGTTTTAGCGTGTGTTTGTCTAAAACATTACAAAAAAATCCTCAAAAATACTAGACTTATCATATTGAATGTCACACGTCTTTACACAAGTCATTAGTGATACTTGAATAAAACTCATAATAAATTTACTTTACTGAGGGAAAATTAACCATAAAAAGGACCTCTGTAGTAGTTGCACAATTTAGGCCTATTTCTGTTAATCCTTTCAGAAATTATCTCCCAAGATGACATTTTGTTTTAAACTTTTCATGGTTAATATTGTATTCTAATTTGATCATAACGTGTAAAATATATCACTATTCCTTTAAAAATTAGCAAAAATAAATTTCTAAAAGAAGTATTGTTATGCATTCAGGGTTTTATATAGTGGCTCTCTTCTTTCGTATATAGTAAAGATATGTTAGCTTTACATCTTTGAAAAAGATACGGTTGCTTTTTAATGTAAATGCGTGAGGTTTTCATGGCAATTTGCTATTTTCATTGTCCTTGACCGCATATTTATTTTATGAATGGTATCAGCTGTATAAAATATAATGAATCATATGTTTTTGCAATTATGTTATTTTTTTCATTCAAAAGACTGTGGGGAAGAAATTAATGTTCAAAATCATCCTTTTCCATTGACATTTCGGAGTAATTCCACAGAGAACAGAATGAAATTATCAAGGATATTAGCTCCCAATTTTCAAACTCATTACAGATAAATATATCAAAAATAATTACAAATATCAGCAAGATACATAACCATAAAAGACTTATGAAAAATTATGATACTACAAATGCTATTATTAAAGTGTAGGAGATAAAGTAAGGAAATCTTGCTAGTTGGTAATGTTTAAAATTACATTGGGATGCAAATAGAAGTGCATATATTGAAATAAAGACTTTATATATTTTTTTTATTTTTTCTCCAGTTAGGAATTGATGAAGTCCTTTAAAGCTGAGAAATAATGCAACAGACTACTAATTAGAATTGAAATATCTGTCATATATATAAAACAACTTTGAAAACTTTAGTTGTAGAAACTTCGTTTTAAGCAAATGAATCGATGAATTGACGCTCTATCAATTTGAGATGGTCTTTTAAAATAATTCAGAAAAGACCTAGCACAGTTACACAAACATTTGCCAAAAAAAAAGAGGAATTAAAAGCCAATTTCGAGTTTTCCCGAGTAAACTGTAATATAATCCGTGGACGAACAAAAAAGTCAATACTTTATAAATCACACACACAGCACACATTGTTTCAAGATAAAAGCATTTGCATTTTGAACGCCAAACATTTAAAGGAGGGGTTATGATAAATATTGGTACTACACATCCATTTGTAAAAATAAGATACACTTAGTTGTAATTAAAATACATACCTTTCTTCCCAAAGTATTGCTCTTAATAAGTTATTGTGTCTATCAATGTCTGTTCTTGAATCTATTCTTGCACGACTCATAAGGGGGGATGTCAAAAGAATAATCTACAATCAATATATAAATATTTGAAATTCATGATATGCTTTTAAAAGAAAAACAAACTAAATAACAAGGGACTCTTCATTTCAATTTCAATGCTAAACTAATTTCACGCTAAGATTTGAAATGATCTTGTAATATTGATGTCTATATATAAGGCAACAATATTTCAGCGATTGTGTTATAATGGTTTGTTATTTAACAGACAACTTTCAATTGTTATGCATGTCAGTTGTGAAGGCAATGCACCATGCATATAATTTTATAGTAGATATTGACTGTGGTAAAATAAAATCAGGATGGTTTAGAAACATCTTGGATTTTGCCTTTGTTGGAATATTCATTATTTGATATATTGCTTCAAGGACATAAATGTAACTGCGTCAAATATTTTTTTTTATCTTGTTTCTATTTGAACTTATTCATATCAATGACCTCTCTTAATTGTTAAAACTTTTTTTTGGTCTGAACTAATATCCACATTTGTTACCCTTTAATTGTATTGTTGTAAAACCCATTGCTACAAAAGATGAAAAAAGCCACAGAAAGTGAATTGAATTGTCGTCATACGTCTGTGATTTAAATTATTTGTAATTGATAATTAAACTGAGGGAGTTATTGAATCACTAAGTGAAATCCTATAGTGTCTGCTGTTTAAGAATGCTCAAAGAGGAACATGGATGTAATTCAACACTTATTAAACAATAAAACAAAATAAGGAAAACATATCTATGGATTCAGTTTCTAGAGAAAGAGTTTATAAGTCACAACAAAACAAAATTGAAATATATATGTCAACATCACTAAACTCTATAAACGTGAGACACAGTAGCGTATTGAGAACGACAGAAAGACAGTTATGTTATAGATACATTAACCTTATCAGTAGAAAACACTTAAATGGATATAGAATTAAAGCCTTTACTTTTGTTTTGTTGTATATATAGAGGTAGATTCGTCAAAAGTTAAATTATCGTCGAACTATAATGAAAGTGGTCAATAGTCTTTAGGAATTTCTTACCACAGGAGTAGATTACCTTAGCCGTATTTGGCACATCTTTTTGGAATTTGGGGTCCTCAATGCTCCTCAACTTTGTATTTGTTTTGGCTTTTTAACTATTTTGATCTGAGCGTCACTGATGAGTCTTATGTAGACGAAACGCGCGTCTGGCGTATAACATTATAATCCTGGTACTTTTGATAACTCTGAACATTTCAACTTTAAGATATTTTCTTTTAGCATCAGACCAGGGAATTTGTTTTTCAGTTTCAAAATAATTAACTTTTCAAAACACAATATATAAAAGGATATGTGGTATGATTGCCAATGAGACAACTATCCACAAAAGACCAAAATGACACAATTATTAACAACTGCAGTTAACCAGTTTGTATTGATATGGGATTAATAAAAGATTCAAAAGGAAGTGGAGAAGATTTAGTTTTAGAGACTGATGAAGTGGAAATTTAGTTCCTGTATCAGTAAATAAACTCATCATAGATACCAGGACTAAATTTAGTATATACGCCAGACGCGTTTCATCTACAAAAGACTCATCAGTGACGCTCGTATCCAAAAAAGTTAAAAAGGCCAAAATAAGTACGAAGTTGAAGAGCATTAGACCAAAATTCCTTAAAGTTTTGCCAAATACAGCTAAGGTAATCTATGCCTGAGGTAGAAAAGCCTTAATATTTCAAAAAATTCTAAAATTTGTAAACAGTAAATTTATAAATATAACCATATCAATGACAATTCATGTCAGCACAAAAAGTGCTGACTACTGGGCTTGTGATACCCTCGGGGAAATAAATCTCCACCAGCAGTGGCATCGACCCAGTGGTTGTAAATAAACTCATCATAGATACCAGGACTAAATTTAGTATATACGCCAGACGCGTTTCATCTACAAAAGACTCATCAGTGACGCTCGTATCCAAAAAAGTTAAAAAGGCCAAAATAAGTACGAAGTTGAAGAGCATTAGACCAAAATTCCTTAAAGTTTTGCCAAATACAGCTAAGGTAATCTATGCCTGAGGTAGAAAAGCCTTAATATTTCAAAAAATTCTAAAATTTGTAAACAGTAAATTTATAAATATAACCATATTAATGACAATTCATGTCAGCACAAAAAGTGCTGACTACTGGGCTTGTGATACCCTCGGGGAAATAAATCTCCACCAGCAGTGGCATCGACCCAGTGGTTGTAAATAAACTCATCATAGATACCAGGACTAAATTTAGTATATACGCCAGACGCGTTTCATCTACAAAAGACTCATCAGTGACGCTCGTATCCAAAAAAGTTAAAAAGGCCAAAATAAGTACGAAGTTAAAGAGCATTAGACCAAAATTCCTTAAAGTTTTGCCAAATACAGCTAAGGTAATCTATGCCTGAGGTAGAAAAGCCTTAATATTTCAAAAAATTCTAAAATTTGTAAACAGTAAATTTATAAATATAACCATATCAATGACAATTCATGTCAGCACAAAAAGTGCTGACTACTGGGCTTGTGATACCCTCGGGGAAATAAATCTCCACCAGCAGTGGCATCGACCCAGTGGTTGTAAATAAACTCATCATAGATACCAGGACTAAATTTAGTATATACGCCAGACGCGTTTCATCTACAAAAGACTCATCAGTGACGCTCGTATCCAAAAAAGTTAAAAAGGCCAAAATAAGTACGAAGTTGAAGAGCATTAGACCAAAATTCCTTAAAGTTTTGCCAAATACAGCTAAGGTAATCTATGCCTGAGGTAGAAAAGCCTTAATATTTCAAAAAATTCTAAAATTTGTAAACAGTAAATTTATAAATATAACCATATCAATGACAATTCATGTCAGCACAAAAAGTGCTGACTACTGGGCTTGTGATACCCTCGGGGAAATAAATCTCCACCAGCAGTGGCATCGACCCAGTGGTTGTAAATAAACTCATCATAGATACCAGGACTAAATTTAGTATATACGCCAGACGCGTTTCATCTACAAAAGACTCATCAGTGACGCTCGTATCCAAAAAAGTTAAAAAGGCCAAAATAAGTACGAAGTTGAAGAGCATTAGACCAAAATTCCTTAAAGTTTTGCCAAATACAGCTAAGGTAATCTATGCCTGAGGTAGAAAAGCCTTAATATTTCAAAAAATTCTAAAATTTGTAAACAGTAAATTTATAAATATAACCATATCAATGACAATTCATGTCAGCACAAAAAGTGCTGACTACTGGGCTTGTGATACCCTCGGGGAAATAAATCTCCACCAGCAGTGGCATCGACCCAGTGGTTGTAAATAAACTCATCATAGATACCAGGACTAAATTTAGTATATACGCCAGACGCGTTTCATCTACAAAAGACTCATCAGTGACGCTCGTATCCAAAAAAGTTAAAAAGGCCAAAATAAGTACGAAGTTGAAGAGCATTAGACCAAAATTCCTTAAAGTTTTGCCAAATACAGCTAAGGTAATCTATGCCTGAGGTAGAAAAGCCTTAATATTTCAAAAAATTCTAAAATTTGTAAACAGTAAATTTATAAATATAACCATATTAATGACAATTCATGTCAGCACAAAAAGTGCTGACTACTGGGCTTGTGATACCCTCGGGGAAATAAATCTCCACCAGCAGTGGCATCGACCCAGTGGTTGTAAATAAACTCATCATAGATACCAGGACTAAATTTAGTATATACGCCAGACGCGTTTCATCTACAAAAGACTCATCAGTGACGCTCGTATCCAAAAAAGTTAAAAAGGCCAAAATAAGTACGAAGTTAAAGAGCATTAGACCAAAATTCCTTAAAGTTTTGCCAAATACAGCTAAGGTAATCTATGCCTGAGGTAGAAAAGCCTTAATATTTCAAAAAATTCTAAAATTTGTAAACAGTAAATTTATAAATATAACCATATCAATGACAATTCATGTCAGCACAAAAAGTGCTGACTACTGGGCTTGTGATACCCTCGGGGAAATAAATCTCCACCAGCAGTGGCATCGACCCAGTGGTTGTAAATAAACTCATCATAGATACCAGGACTAAATTTAGTATATACGCCAGACGCGTTTCATCTACAAAAGACTCATCAGTGACGCTCGTATCCAAAAAAGTTAAAAAGGCCAAAATAAGTACGAAGTTGAAGAGCATTAGACCAAAATTCCTTAAAGTTTTGCCAAATACAGCTAAGGTAATCTATGCCTGAGGTAGAAAAGCCTTAATATTTCAAAAAATTCTAAAATTTGTAAACAGTAAATTTATAAATATAACCATATCAATGACAATTCATGTCAGCACAAAAAGTGCTGACTACTGGGCTTGTGATACCCTCGGGGAAATAAATCTCCACCAGCAGTGGCATCGACCCAGTGGTTGTAAATAAACTCATCATAGATACCAGGACTAAATTTAGTATATACGCCAGACGCGTTTCATCTACAAAAGACTCATCAGTGACGCTCGTATCCAAAAAAGTTAAAAAGGCCAAAATAAGTACGAAGTTGAAGAGCATTAGACCAAAATTCCTTAAAGTTTTGCCAAATACAGCTAAGGTAATCTATGCCTGAGGTAGAAAAGCCTTAATATTTCAAAAAATTCTAAAATTTGTAAACAGTAAATTTATAAATATAACCATATCAATGACAATTCATGTCAGCACAAAAAGTGCTGACTACTGGGCTTGTGATACCCTCGGGGAAATAAATCTCCACCAGCAGTGGCATCGACCCAGTGGTTGTAAATAAACTCATCATAGATACCAGTGAGCCTAATTAAACCTAAGTAAAAGAGCAAACAAAAATATAGGTCAATGTGCTTATTTTCGAGATATTAGACATTGAAATATTGGCGGGAAAATATTCTCTCTTGATTTTTCATAGTTTTATCATTGACAATTTTAAGTTCTAAAAACTATTAAAAAATAATTAAATTTCATATGACTTTTACAGATGGCTTATCACTATACATGTTAAATATTTATAAAAAGAAAAATGGGGGTCAATTGCCATTATTTTAGAGCATTCAAATGGATAAAACAAGAGGATTTCGAAAATCTGACAAAAATACCAAAAACATGATAAGCGAACTTCCTTAACATAACCTAGACTCACATTGTCCATTCCTGAAAAAAAATACGTTTTTGACAAAAATGTTGCAGGATAAAATATCAAAGATCACATCTCACTACCAACCTTAATGGTTCTATATCAGTTAACTTTATTTATTTTATTCGACCGAATTCTAAAAAAATAAGCTTGTTTGTTTTCACTTACATGTAAACTGAAGTAATTGGGGCTAAATTGAATAGTCAATGGACTAGTTGTATATTAGTTAACGATATTCTACAATTCAATACGAAAGGAACTTTTAACTTGTCTGAACACTCCTTGGCCACATTCGAATTTCAATCGACCAAATATAAAATGTTCAGACTGGACATGCCGTATTTTTGATGAATTTTAGATCATGTCTGCTTAATACAGGCAAAACGGTCGTTCATAAAAATTCGGATTATAGTTGAAAACAAACTTTCATAATTATATTTTCCTGTATGATTGAGTACAAGCCAACCTGTACACACAATGGTCTGTTTAGACTTTATAAGGACTCATGCATTGGAATGATTTTTGAATTCGATAGTAAATGCCTATATTTATAAACACATAATTTTATGTGGTATATGTGCCAAAGATACAACTCCTTCAACATTCCAATGACACAGTAATGATCAAATATAAATCAACGTATGGCTTTCAACAATTAGCTAATCCATACCAAATACTCAGCTATATAAATCAACGTATGGCTTTCAACAATGAGCTAATCCATACCAAATACTCAGCTATATAAATCAACGTATGGCTTTCAACAATGAGCTAATCCATACCAAATACTCAGCTATATAAATCAACGTATGGCTTTCAACAATGAGCTAATCCATACCAAATACTCAGCTATATAAATCAACGTATGGCTTTCAAAAATGAGCTAATCCATACCAAATACTCAGCTATATAAAATCGAAAATACACTGACAACGCCATGGCTAAAAATTAAAAAAGACAAACAGACAAACAATAGTACATCTGACACAACATAGAAAACTAAAGAATAAGCAATACGAACCACAATAAGTGATACGAACCCCAATAAGTGATACGAACCCCAATAAGTGTAATAGTGGTTAAACAGAACAGCATAAGAACAAACTATATAAATCAATTCAAAAGAACTCATCAGATCGATACAAAACAGAAAATACATCTTACAAAAAAAACACAGGCCAGTCGTGGCTATACGCATGTTCAGTGTATATTTACTTGTTTGTGTTAATTTGTCTTTTGATTGAGTAAAGCCATTTCAACTGATATTTTATAGTGTGTTGTGATATCACAATATTGTTTCATGTAAATTGGTGAATGTTGGCACGCTAAAACCCGCTGAATTTATTTGCACATGTCCTGTGTAGAACCTGATGTTCAGTGGTTATCGTTTGCTGATGTGGTTCATAAATATTTCTCGTTTCTCTTTTCTTATATAGATTATACCGTTGGTTTAACGTTAAAATGGTTATTGTTTATTAGAAAAATAAAGGCATTGTCCTTTATTTACATTGCTAAATTTAACATTTTTTTTTTACATTTAATGATACATAAACAAAACCAATAGCTTTTATCTAAAAATAATACAATTTTAAGTCTTTTCTTATTCTGGATTTTACCTTGTACAACAAAAAATAACAAAAATGAACCTCATATTTGGTTTTAAAAAGAATCATGTAACAAATACTGTGTTGAAATAATTTAATTTTCAAATTGAAAATCTGTGTTGAAATAAATTGCTTTTGAAACTGAAGCCTTGAAAATTACAATCCAAAAATAACTGTATTCTATAATATTTAAGCAAAAATAAAATAAAAAATCAATTACTAAGTACATGCTTGACTCATTTTTGATAAAAAAAACACCTGAAAGTTTAAAACCATCCTTCAACAGAAAGAACACATTATTATGCTCTTATATGTACGCAATGCTCTTTCGTTACTGCCAAATAAGAGGTAGTGAGTAGTCAGTACATAAGTGGTTCTCGTTTGTAACTAACTTATTGTTTTCATTATAAATCAAGACATTAGTTTTTTTAAAATGTTTTACATTTTGTCAGCTGTCTATCAGTACCTCTTTTTGCTCATTGCTGAAGGTCACCCAACACCCTAGAGTCGTTAACACTTTTCTGCATTTGTGTCTTTTTGATAGTCGTGTGATAGGAAATACTTATATCATATCTCTTCTTTTATTTACAACTGTATTGTATCTGGCTCCGTGTATCCGTACAGGGATTGATTACACGCTCTATGTCGTCTAGATATTTGATAGTTGATATCATTCTCATTCAATATCCTGTTTACTCATTCATATAACTATTTTACATGCTAAGTCACGGTCGGTGATATAAGAATCGAAGATAAAAGAGGATTGGATTGTCGTTATGACAATTATAATATATCCGTGGTCATCTTACACCTCTTATATATAACGGTCATTCAAAAAATTATTTGATTAGATAAATTATCAAAAGAATTCCTTCAGCCACGGCAAGATAAAACCCTTGTCTAAATAGCTACACTCGAGCTCTTTAAATAAAATCATGAAAGCATGCTATGGAATATTGTCTTAATTGGTAAGTATGCAATCTATATTCAGGTGCTTCTTGAAAGTTGCAGAATTCAATTTGAAAGTTCACAATAGGAAAACATGTATATTCGACATCGTGATATTTCGTGTTGGCTGTTTAAATCACACCCAACCGTACTTGCCAAAATATATAGTTGTTTATGCAATCATATAACAATGCATTCTTTTTTCAACTACTAGTATTTGACATCATAATGCATTCATTTTTGCAATGTCATAGTAATCTAAGTAAAACCATTTTCTATTATCTGTTTAGCGAAATGAAGGCAAATTGAAAATGTCTAAGAAAACGACTCATCACAATGGTCTTTTACTAATAATATGATCTTATAAAGTTTTTCAAAATGTTGTAACAACGTGATATCAGTTGTGCTTGAAATAGCAGATGTCAAATATACAATAAGGTCTGTTTCGTATGTTTCTTAAAATTGTGGTTACGGCATTTGGACAATATTCGAAGTCATCTATAGAACAGAAAGTAAATTAATTTTAACCAGCTCGTAATCAGAACGTTAATAAATGCAACATTTGTATATCCCGGTGTGCAGAACTAGTAAAATGTTCTAGAGATGATTTCAACAACAACTCTTTGAACAGTCGGTTTGATAGCTTTCCTGTAAGCAATTACCATTGTGCTAGATTATCATGATCGGAAAATCCAAAATTGTCTTCGGGAAAGGATATTTTAGGTATTGCACTCTGTTTCCATTCGTTTTGTTTGATAAGTCTAATTAAGGTGGTACCCAACGCCTGAACTTAAATTAATTTGTCTCGTTTAATTTTTCCTTAAACTTTTACAAAATATTTACTTTGACCCTTTGACAAAAATATAAAAATAGCAAAAAATTTGAACCAACTGTTTTATCAGAAAAATTACACTGGTTATATAGCAGTTTGACAAACACTCATTTTGATCATTGAGAAGCTTTATATTCCCTTAACAACACAACGTAGTTTAAACGATTAGCTAATTTTATAGAGTTATCTCCCTGTAGTGCTAGGTACCACCTTAAATGTGTATTTTCGTCAGTTTTTAAGCGCCTAAAGTATTTGATTTTAACTTGAAATACGTTTTTTCTTATACTTTTTAATCTGAAGGACATAGTCATTCGAAAGATGCAAGTCAGCATAAATCGGAGATAATTTTCTTTTTAAGAAGGTAAAGCAATATATGGCGCTCGTTTTAAAAGATATAGTTTTTCATAATTTGTTTTCGTACTTTTTTTCTGAACATAACCAAACAAATATAACACTTTTTAAATTTGGTCTATTAGCCTTTTTTTCTTGATTTACATTCAATAGGAACGCCGAAATTCGAATATTTGAGACCAAGAGGTAAAGATGTTTAAAAAATAGACGAGGAACTATAGAACAAAACTTCAAAAAAATGTAAAACCATATTCACCCGAGGTTAAGTTGGTCTAAGGAAGTTTTAAGTTAAGTGTCTTTCTTTATTTCTTCGTATTAGGTATTTATACACACTGTTACTTGCTGAAAACTGTCAAATGTATTGCATACGATTTTGTGCAAACAATAATGATTCAATAGGTCATCAAAGGTAACGAGAACCATGTGCCAAATACTCAATTCCTATGATTTCGTTGGTATAGAGAAAGAAATAAATACACCAGTAGAATACCGCTGTTCAAAGTTCAATCTTGAATTTGAATATCATACACATTCCCTATATTTATCAAAGGTACCACGATTATAATTTAGTACGCCAGACGCACGTTTCGTCTACATAATAAAATTGAGAATGGAAATGGGGAATGTGTCAAAGAGACAACAACCCGACCAAATAAAAAAACAACAGCAGAAGGTCACCAACAGGTCTTCAATGTAGCGAGAAATTTCCGCACCCGGAGGCGTCCTTCAGCTGGCCCCTAAACAAATATATACTAGTTCAGTGATAATGAACGCCATACTAATTTCCAAATTGTACACAAGAAACTAAAATTAAAATAATACAAGACTAACAAAGGCCAGAGGCTCCTGACTTGGGACAGGCGCAAAAATGCGGCGGGGTTAAACATGTTTGTGAGATCTCAACCCTCCCCCTATACCTCTAACCAATGTAGAAAAGTAAACGCATAACAATACGACTTATCAGACTTACCAGTGACGCTCATATTAAAATATTTATAAAGCCAAACAAGTACAAAGTTGACGAGCATTGGGGATCCTAAATTCCACAGGGGAGTATATTAAATATAAATTTTGCTGACAGAGTTTGCTTGTAAATCCATTCCAATTACCAACATCAAAACTCGAATTAAGAATTTCTGGATGTCTTTATGACATTTACAATTATTTATATAAGTTTTACCTGTTTTCTGGTTTAGCATTTTTTTCACGGAATAGTATCACATAAACATAAAGAAAATGAACTTACCCATACAAATGTGAGTATGTGCATAGTTCAATCATTGGCGATGTTAAGGAATGTCCTATCTTCTAGAAACCTGAAAAAATGAGGATGAAACTATCACATTTAGATATTAAACTAAAATTCGAGTTATGAAAGTACTCTAATGTTCACTAATATGAGGTATCATTGAATAAATCAAGGTCATCTCAAATATCAATAATTCAAAAGTAGGCTGATATTTGTGTATAATGCGGGGGTCACACATTTTCGATTAGGGTTTCTGTTTAGGATTAGATAACGCTACGACAATCTGGAGTGTTTTATAATTGTCGTAACGCACAAGTATGGTCATGCATGGTCGGAGAAGTCATTAAATCACTCCAAAATTTGTGTCTCGTACGTAACATTCGGGAGTCGTTTATCAATCGTGACTGTCCTATGTCGATCCATTGTCTGATATCTATCTAGATGAAAATGCATTTTCCCGATGCGCATCAACGTGAGACAATGGTTTCCGACAGGGTACATTACTTTTACCTTAATATATACATATAGAGAAATATATCGGTACTGTCAATATTTTTAATTGACTGACAGTAAAAGTAATGAGACATTTTTATTTTGAATGTCTTATCAAATTACATGGATTTTCAGGTTTCCTACTAAAGGTCAGTTGTTGGCTCTGGGCGCTCTGGCCCCCTCCACCATCAAAACCTGGAGGTTACGAAACAGCCAACCGTGCTGAACGAGCTATCAAACACCAACAAACCAATTAATCTTAAATTTTAATCAATTTCAAAACCATGAGGGTATTTACATAATGTAGGTCGTCCATTTACTTTCATGCCCTCACTTTTTGTCGAGGGCCATATATGTTTTCTGGATTAAGAGAGATAAAGGATTGCTTTAACAAAAGTCATCACATGATTTTGCTATATTTTAGGACTCTCCGTTTTGAGTAAAGTATTCTTTAGGAAGTCACATTTTTCTAGAACGTGACTTTCATAAGGCTGCACATTGACAAGTTATAAAAATCAGTGTGGCAGAGTTATGATACTTTTTGGTCTGTCAACAAATATTCCCATATTGTCAAAAATTTACTACCAGGTTGTGTTTATGACGGATTTGAATATGTTTCGATATTTGAATTCTTTCATCGTATATTCTTTGTATATCATAGACTTGTGAAGTTAATTATAAAGTAAAAATTTCAATGATAAATACGGAACCCATTTAGGTCATATATAGCCATTGCCACAATCCAAGTGAATGTGATTCGATTTCCTATCTTTAGAAACCCGCACAAACGCTCCCCTCCCGCTTTTTTTTTAGGAAGGGTTAACCTGTCTAGGGTCTAGGTCATCTGACTTTCAATCATTTAAGCAAAAAACCGATATATGACAGTATTAAACTGTAATAATTGGTAATTTATCATCAAATATATCATACGAATATACAAAAACAACACATTACCGTATCTGTGACTTGAGTAGTCAAAAATGAAATGTTTAGTGAAAGAGTTTTTAAAAAATGTTTTCTTTTAAAATAGTAACGCATTTATTGATATACTGAGAACTATAACATTGATGAAATAAACAAATGATCTTGTAACAGGAAAAGAAAATAATGATTTTCGTCTATGCACACAAAAAGCCGTATATTTGAAAATGTTTGTTTCAAATTGTTTTCATCTCAATGTAGCTTCAGAAAATATATCAAGATTACATACCGTTCAAGTTTTAAGAACACGTGTTCTTACGTTATTGCTACGTAACGCCATTGAAAATATTTCCACACAACCTAATCAGGAGTGACGTCATTGGAGGGAATTTATAGGATGCATTTTACATATTTGACATTGAAAAGACAAGTGATTGTAAGTAGCATAATAATTAACATTACATAATACATGTAATTGAAGCTTAACTTTCTTATGTCTTTTCTAGTTGCCTTTTAACCCCTTTTCAACAAGAATTGGAGCATATGTGAATCCCATTGTAATGCCAGGTTTTCGTTGCAAAGACACCTGCACGATCGATTTCTTCTAATTATATTTGGAGTAAGTTGACTTGATAATAAACTCATAAAGATGCCAAGATTGCCATTTTATATTTGCGCCGGATTCGGGTTTCGTCTACAAAAGACTCAACAGTAACGCTCAAATAAAAAAATGAGAAAGGCCAAATAAAGTACGAAGTTAAAGAGCAATGAGGACAAACAATTGCTCCATGTTTTGCTAAATACAGCTGAGATAATCTTTTCAGGAGGTAGAAAAGCATTAGTTTTTCAAACATGCCAAGTTTTGTAAACAGTTAATTTATAATTACGACAATATCAATGATTATCAGACGACAACATAAATCTTTAAACAAAATCATAGTAGACTATGAAGAATGTCATTTATATATTAAATGTCCTTTAACACGATAAAACTAAAATTATGATTGAATCAAACGTATAAGCCTTTGTTGAATTATAAAAGATATAAGATTTGGAGTGCATGATATAAGGTTTAGACATAAGCATAAAAAATGTATAGTCATCTTAAGATTATTTGCTTCTTACTTAATAATCCTCACTTCTATCGAATCGTAATTTCTAAATATTCTTGGTAAGACGGAAATAAGCGACACATGACGATGTGGTTTTTTTTTTTAAATTTAAAATTACAAATAGAGTATGACGCCAAAAAGAATGTCAAAACCTGAGGCAGATGTATGCATTAACTTATAACATTCAAACCATGTTGAAGGAATAGAAGAAGTTTACAAATTTTGGCGGTAAAACTAAATTTTTGAAGCACCTGACTGCATCTTTTTGTTGAATGTATTATTGACCTTATTCGTGTTTTCATCCTTTAAATTTTGGCGATTGAATTGTCGTTTTCTCTTTGACCCATCGTTTATCACCTTTGGTATTTTGTGGTCACATATATAAGCGATACACAATTTATAACTTTATAACTTATATTCCTCATGACATTACTTCAATTTTCTTATTACCATTACCATATTTAAACTTTCAAGGCAATTACTTAAAAAAAATCCCCAATGAACCGATCGAAAGGATGCTAGTTAAATATTCAATAACAATAATTTCAAATAATAAATTAAAAAAAATATAGATAATATTTGCATAGTGTTTCTACCAAATAAAAGACATTCGTGTAATTCATCAAACAAATATCTAACTTAAGAAAATAAAAAAGTACTTTTTGAAAGCAAATAAAACTCAACAGTTTGTCTGTTTTTTTCTCTCTCATAAATCCTTTGAAATATTGTCTAGAAGTAAGTATAAATATAACTTACCTTTTTATAATTAAAATACATTCTTTAAAACAAGTTAGTGTAAGTTCCGTAAATATTTTGAGTTGAAAAATTTCTTAAAGAATTTCTTGTTCCTGATCCGTTGCTTCATATATACAATGCATGAGCGGGATTCAGTTCCGGTATACATGTAATGCGTTGGCGATACTTTTACGGTTTCATACCTTCGAAGCGGTCTTTGTATTCTTTCATTTGTTTGATTCGCAAATGAGAAAATATTTCTCTTGTGGGTTTAATATTGCACGGATATTGATATAAAAGGTGATAAAATTAGCTCCCAATATATTTACAGATTGTAATATAATACTCGTATACATAATCGATTGGGACTAATGATATATCATAATTGAGACATGGTATATATTTTAATCATAAAGTTATAACTCAGTTAGTGAATAACTGATATATAAAGATCCATTGTTAGCTTAATTTTCTGCAGGTATCCAAACGCTTTTATGTTTTGATTACACTGAAAGGGTATTGCCTTTCTTGTCAGTATATTGTCTGGTGAAAAAAGAAAACACAATACTGTACAATAAATATAAAGATAAAACGAATTGGTTCTTCGTAATGACAATTATACTTAATTTGATATGTATGAACAATATGCTTGTTTTTAAAATTGCCTATTATTGAAATTGTAAAAAATGCATGTAATTCAGGAAAGGACAGATAAGAAAGATATACATAAATGCAGTATGATTACGTGAGGTACACATACCTACGATTTACTTAATTACTGCACTTTTTTACAGATGTGTTTGCTGCATGTTGCGGTCTTATATTCATTGTTATTACCTTTTTTTGTAGTTTACCCTGCATATACTTATCGTTTGGTGTGAGCCAAAGCTTCGTGTTGAAGGCCTTACATTGACTTATAATGGTTTACTTTTTATCAATTGTTATTTGGATAGCGAGTTGTCTCATTGGCACTCACAACACATCTTCCTATATCTACATAATAAGCATAATTGATTTTAACTCGATCCGCACTGGTAATACACTTAGGACCATTTTGAATTTGCAATAAGGTGGCATGAGAATTTCAGGGCTAAATTTTGAAACCTAACTATAATATCAACATGAAGAATAGTAATACAATACATGCACAATTAATTTACATATTTACGAGTAAGAATTTTATACCATGAATAAATGCACCATATCTTGACTTTTTGATAACATAAAAAAGAAGATGTGGTATGATTGCCATTAAAACAAATCTCTACAAGAGACCAGAATGACACAGAAATTAACAAGTACGACCTTCAACAATGAGCACAACCAATATAACATAGTCAGCTATAAAATGCCCTGAAATGACAATGTTAACATGGACTGTATGCAATTTCGATCATATACCATAAACGCATGTAGGCATGGATATTCCTCGATTCATCAATAGATGATACATTCTATATTTAGAAATGAAGGTTGTAATTTGTCTTCTTATAGTGACATATAGTGTATCAATTCCAATACAAATATAACCTCGATATGACCGAAAATTTATTCTAAGTTCAATTACAGACATTAGTACTGTCATTTCAAAAGTCTGTAAGTATTTCTGTTTTCATTCACGGAAAGGAATGAAATATATACAAAAAAGCATGTTTATAGATTTGAACTAGACAAAAGATGACAATATGTTCATGGAAAACAAAATGACATAAGTTTGAATTGTAATTACGAAAACAAAAGGTTAAATGTAGACTATGAGTGTTAATTACAATGAAAATCAAGGACGACGACTAACGTCGATGTATACAGTTATTATTGTTGATAATAAGAGACATATCATATGGTCCCTTATAATGGAAACGTAAAAATTCTGCAACCAGTTCAGTTTCTTAAATTCTATTAACTAAATAATTCGACAATACAATATGGACAGACAATGAAATGTCAGAACAGCTGAATGATATTATGTGATAGATCTTCTTAAAGAATGGAAAATTTGTCCCTTATAATACCTTTAAAAATGCTACAAAAGATCTCACATCTGCATTTATTCCTATTTACCAAGTAAACAATATTTGTTTGTTCGATAAGAAAAGTATTGGAAAGAATACTCAATTTTATTTAATATAACACCGTAGAAGACTCTCCCGAAATTTTTATTATTTGGTGCTCATAAATTTATTTCTATTCCGTTATATTTGGAATTTCCCTATTCTATTTATATCTTTAGACTTGTGGTACAAGTTTGGCTAGTATGTAAATCAGAAGTGGTCTGATGTTACTGTTGTTTTCTGCACGAATATTTCGAGGGCGGTAGTACGGGTGGGGTTTTATAGGCATATATAAGTCCTGATTACGTTTGATTATTATCGATGTGCTCGAGTAACTTTGATAGACGAAGTTAACGTTAAGCTCTGCATAATATATTACAGTTATGTTTGTATTGATATGTATTTAGAGGACATTGTGAATGTATATAGATGGAATTGTGGTATATTTTTGTAATTTGTAAAATGTTTACAAGATATTAAATGTTGTTTCGCTGAGAAAATAAGAAAGTTACTGCGAGCAAACAAACCTAAATTATGACTTGTCTCTTATTTAGCCATGTATTTAGTATAGAAATGTTTTAAATTCGGACGAATTCATGAGGGAGAATTTAAAAGTTCATTTTGAAAGCATGGGTTCTGAAAAAAAAAGATATGTGTGTGTTATTATCAACACTGATTTAGACACATTTATTTTTAAATCGAGGCGGACGATACTGGAGAATATTCGACCTTATACTTGTTTCTATGACAATAAACAATTTAACGGAAAAAAAAGACAATGCCATGGCAAAAATATACGTAAACCAACAAAACATTAAACAGCAGTATACAAAACACAGCATTCAAAACTCAAGAACGACTCACATTAACACATCCAAATATCAGGTATTTTGGATTGGACAGCTGATCTTGCTCCACGTATGGTACCCGTTTTGTTGCTAATAAAAGACCAAACTCGTTAAAACGAGTACGAATGAAGGACAATATTTTAACGAAAGCACTTGTCTACACCAATATCATTCAACTAAGTGGTATGTCTAAAATGGAATTTTACAAATATTTGTCTTTTGGTTTGTGTAGACTGTTTTTTTGGCAATCATACCACCCAACCTTAATTTTAAAAAGAATCATGGTGTATAGGCTCTGGTTAAGAAAGATTATAAAATAAAAAGAGAAGCTCTGTTGATTTGAGAAAAATAAAACATCTCACAATGAATGAAAACGACAACACCTCCGTAATACAACGATGATTTATTGGTCAATTTCAACATGTATATGACGTTACAGGAAATTTAAAACAAACATTTCTAAGATGCACTGATTTTACAATCAGAGCTAAAATTGTTTTGATAGCATTCACATGATTTGCAATTTTAAGGGGTAAAATAAGTTATATCTTAACATTCTTCGGAACCCTTTAGTATCCCACAAATAGTACCCCAACCGGTATATATAAATGAATACATTGATATCTCCTTTAGAATATGCAGAAGAACAAAACAACTTTGACAAATCAACGTTGATATTTTTATTTATTTATTGCCTAAGTAAACAGTAACAAACTGTTTTGACAACATAATTATCATGCATCATTAATATTAAGTAGATGTGTTACGACTTTCAATTAAAAATAATTGTAATTATAAGATAATCATACTGAGCAAATAGTAAACTAAGAATGCATCCGATTATCAATAGCAAAACAATTATAAAAACACGACCGAACTAATAATAGTTTAACTGTTAAAGTCTCATCAACATTCTCCGCATTGATTAAGGGTAATTAGCCCAGACTCTTCATCTCCTTAAGGAGATATTTCTAGGAGGTCTCTTAGATAAACACAAGTTAATGTTATATTAACTGATAACGAGGAAGACCAAAAACTGCTTATAATACAAGATGTCTGGTTTCTGCTTTCAGACTTTTTGAAATCCATAAAATGTCGAGAAATAAATAAATTCGGACAATTTTCGACAGGATAATTGAAAGATGACAATTGAAAATTGAAACAGGCATGCTTGAGTAACAGAGAACCTTATTGTCAAAAGGGTTAAAGATATTTATATATTCTGTTTACAAATTCGCTTTTTGATATTATTCAAGGATTTCGTATGTAGAGATACACCATGAATTTGGATCTTCAAAGATGATCACATGTCTATGGTCATGTATGCAGACTTTTGCAAAATCACGAAATCATTAATTAACGAAAATACAGTTCTACCCTGATTCACGAAAATAAGTAACCACAATAACAAGTGCATGTACAATCATTATAAGGAGTCTATCCACTGGGAATGAATACCACTGCTAGTGTCATACGGGTTTCTTTGGCTGCAAACCGTTCCAAACCACGATAGTTCATCATGGGCCATTGGTGTTGTAAGCATTATTAGACATGGTGTTACCTACTTTTTAGACCTGTATCCTTTGACACTTTCTAACAGTCTTACTTATTTACAATTAATATATACGTATTTTAAAATATTAATTGTCAATGAAAAAGTGCAAATACAATTGAAATTTCTTTAATGCTATTGATTAAGCATTCAGTATTCAGATATACCAATTAATATTGATACTTTGTTGAATAGGCAATTACCATGTAAGAAGATGCCTAATTATTAGGAATTATATTGTCTTTAGACGAAATATGCGTCTGGCGAACACAACTTTAATCCTGGCACAATCCTGTACCAAGTACCAAGTAAGGAAAATGGCAGTTATTATCTTATAGGACCTATCTGTGTGTGTTGCATTGTCGTTTTGGTTTTTTTTTTTACACTTCAGTGTTTCTGTTGATTCGTTGTTTTTATCTTATACTTCGTGCGTTTACTTCAGTTTTAGTTTGTCAACCGGATTTTCATTCCTCTCAAACGAGTCATGACTTTCGAACAGCGGTATACTACTGTTGCCTTTATATTCGATGAGTTTATTAGGATGAGATACTACATGTACTTAAGGTAACTATCAATATGCAAAATTAGAATAAGTTTTTCTGCTGATATCCCGCATGGTTTTGCTTACAAGTCTGGCTGCTCTTTAAACTTCTTTATCTTAACGATTTTACCTTTCGTTAGTAATAACTAGTTACACTTTCAACTTAAATTTAGAACTTTAATTGTAGCTGGTAAACCTACTGTCACAATAATTGTTTGATGGGGTTCGTGCTACTTATTCTTCAATTTTCTGTGTTTAGATTTGTCTTTTGGTTGCCTTTTCTAAATCAAGGTTTTGTCTTTATGTATTATATTTATGACTTTTTCCTATGTTGCATTCTTCCCTTTTTATTTTGTATATCTGAACAGGTATCTATAAGTTATTGTTCTAGTGTTAATTCATATTTAGAAAAAATATATACTTGACAAAAACTATGTTCATTCGGTCATGTTCAGAGTGTTCAGTTGTCGTCATTTCTTGTGTTGATATGCAGATAAAAACAAAATATTGCTCGAAAAGAAACAACTGTTTCGCAGTATTCATTGTTATTACTCTATATACAATTCATCAAAAGAAAATCGATTGCAAAATGTTTTATAATCTAAACAATTATATTCAGAGATTTCAGATTTGGTTAAAATCACATTGTGCAATTCAAAACGCTTTCAACTTCACAATTTGACAAGCTTTATTTCTCGACAAATTTTTTACTGATTCCTTTTTAAAGCTTACGTTCATTTATAATAATCAAAATATAATCTTATATCTATAAATCTAAGATATTACTCAATCATTTGTTGATTACGTCCTACGTTTGATTTTGACAGTGCTTCAAAAGACTTTTTCAATCTAGTGGTCCTTTTAACTTTTTTCATAACGTTATTATTAGGTCAAGGTATAATACTTGAATACTGACAGTACCTCTATTAATTGCATTACGTTCATTTGTATAGTTGGTGTGTTTATCTCGGTTTTAGTTTAGAACCCAGGTTTGTTTTCTCTCAATCGAATAATGATTTTTAAATAGCGATAACTACTGTTGCCTTAATTAAAAAGGGCAAATTAAAACAAATCATAATTAAACTATACAATGGGATTAAAGATTTCGTTTTAATTTCAAGGATGTACAATATATAATTCTATATCTGTGTGTTTGTTTCATTGAACGTTCACAATTGAAACTTATGCTAACAGATCCACATAGTGAATATATTATTGTTCAATCTAAGATGCTTTTTTGCTGATTTTATTAACTGTCCTTGGAAACCTTCAGTATATATTCTCCATTCGGTACTTATCCAGTTGCGACGCGGGATATTGAAAACTACGTGCAAGACAAGTCATGCTATTTTTGTCATGTCTATTTAAATAATAAAATTCCAATCTGTTAATATCATGTGGGTTTCATTGTACTGAATTCAAAGACAGGACTTCTATACTTTTCGGAATTGTTGTTTAAAGTTAGTTACTTGGTGAATGAAAATGTCACAGGTCAATAAAAGTATCCGCAGGAAAACGTCTACCATCATTGAAAAGGTCATCAAACGTATAATTGAAGTTTAATTGAAATAATTTAACCACCCTATAATACAAGTTATTTATACATTAAACCATATACATGATAGTTCTTAAGATAAATGAGTTTTTATTTGTGGGTTTTCACTTCAGACATACGCTCCGTTACCCCAATGAATAATTGATTATCAAAGTACATTTTTAAAACTACATTTGTATAATACTGACCATTGATGAAAATAAACACTTTACATGTTGTCATTAACAATCAGATATCGAGATATGTAGGCGTTCAGTTAAAAACATAAATAAAAAGGAAAACAAGAACATTGATCTAAACGACTTAAATATTTAAGTTTATTTTATGTATCTCGGGTGTTACAAACATGACCTCTTGATTTTTTTTTTTATAGAACTAAGAGTAAAGGATAGATAAGACTTTAATTCAATAAATGATCCAAAAACCAATAAGATTTCAAACAAGAAATTTTTTCATCAAATAAAGATCTAAAAAAATATCATTGTAAACATTTGAATTCTTGAATTGATTGATGAGGGTATCTCATTTGAAAACTGTTTGAAGACGATAAGATAAGGCTTGTCTTTTGATGTAAAGTCGATGTTTTTTTGTATATCAGTGTTTGTTCCCAAAACAATGTTCGTCGTTAATGTTTTATTTAAGGCCTTTTTTATCACAAAAATTTACTTTTATCCAACCCTCGGAGAGATACATATTCATATTAAGGTTTAGTAAACAATCCTAATCCTGTCTCACCTCTTTAACACGATAAGAATGGATCAATTCTGCTGCTGACGGACTAAAAGTCCCCGAAGGTTTCATCAGCTCAGTAGTTTGAGCATCGGTACTGACCTGATTAATAACCAAATTTGCATTCAATTCTCATTGATGAATTAGAAATAACTAGGATTCCAGGGGTATAATTTGTTATTTTTCTAATCGCCTTTTCATCAAATAATTTTATTTGTCTTTATCTAGTTACAACTACTAGTTTTTTTCACTTTTTTGGTATGAGCTTTTCTGACAAAGGTATTGAGAAGAGCGCGTCATACGAAAACAGTTGATACCGTTTTTAATTCGCGAAACACATTAGCTATCAATAGGTCAAGTGCTGGACACATATGCCCTTTACCTTCTCAAAATCAATCTGCATTTGAATTCTATTAATTTGACTTGAAGAATAAGTTACTATCTTTTTTCAACCGAATATTCCCCATTGATACGGTTATAAAATATTTATCGATACCGCCTACGTCACCACATGTAAAAGTTTTATTACAGATGTTAAATATTTATATGTAATGATCTTTTACAGCCATTAACTACATTAAGATTTTGCGGTCTCCCTTTTTCTCACCTTATCTTTAATGTAAGGTTATACAGGATACCTTATATTATTTTAGTTTTAGTTGACACACTGTCAGCCGAACCTTATCATAATGTGCTATACAATACTGATGTGAACCGATGTTGACATATAGCACAGAAAATGACATTTTGCAATTCTATTTTCCTTCATTTATGAAAAATGGAAAAAAAATACATTATTATTAAATTCTCAATATAATCAAATTAACTCAAAATTTAAAACAACACTTTTTAACTTTTTTGGATTCGAGCGTCACTGAGGAGTGTTTTGAAGACGAAACGCGCGTCTGGAATATACACAAACTTTATTCCTGGTATCTATGATGAGTTTATTTATATTAACGTATGTGTCCGAAGAGCTTTTCTTATACTAACTTTAAGAGAACACTAATAGCCCAACATGAATAAGCCGAAATGTGTTAAAACCGAAACAGTTGAAGAAATATATGACCAAAAAAGACGCTGAACAATAAACCAAATCCATTTTAGGTTACTTAGTCAGAAGCCTGAGTTTCTTAATAATTTGTAAATTTATAAATGGACAGAAATTGTGTTTTATCTTTTAGAAATATGTTTTTTAGACACCTTTTGATAATTTGATATACCATGGACCATTCATGAATAGAAGATACATCGTAACTTAAGACTGTTGTTAACTTTAAACAAAATGCAAATTACAGTGACTTTGATTATGCCAAAATGTGACAGATCTTTAATCGAATAATTGATTATATTATTTGTAGAAAATTAATAACGATTTTCTTATATATATATTCTTATATATATTGACAATATTATAACTTTTATCAAAACAGCAAGAACTCTTTTTTTTAATTTAAAACGTGAACAGGTAACCATTTCCATGTATAAAACAACAATTATAAAATTGCAGAATATTTAAAAGAGCTGCGGACGCATTAAATATACGTTTTGTTTTCAATTTGTTTTTCAACACTTGGTCGATACCACTGCTGGCAGACTATCAGTCCCCGATGGTATCATCAGCTCAGTCGTCAGTACTTCTGTACTGGCATGATTAATAATAATCCTCTCTAAATATGTCCGTTTATAAATTTTGAAACTATAAAGAAACTTAGGTTTCAACTCCCTTAGTTTTACCTAAGATGAATTTGGCTATTTGTTTTAGGTATTTTTGTCATATAGCTCTTTAACTGTTTCGGTACTTATACATCCCTCGGATTTTAATGTTTGGCTTGGGCCTTTTCTGATGAAGGTAAATCCGGGAAAAGCATGAAATTATTAAACGTGTTGTTTAGAATATTTTACTTATTATTAATTAGAACCTATTTAAATCAAACATGCTCGGTGACATATTATGAGTTCATCCCAGTTGTTTTTATGTGTTATCTTCTTATATGGGGTCGTGTTTCTCAGTCGTTAGGTTTTTGTGTTGTGGTTTATATACTAATGTTCGTCTGTTTTTATATTGGTCTTTTTCCTTTTATAGCCCTGGAGTTATGAGATTTTACTACTTTATTAGTTTGAATGTCACCGCTCTTTTAAAGTAAATACGCTAAATAAGTGATTACAGTTAATCCAAGGTTCGAGGAGTACTTTAAGTCTTTTCAGGCTAGATATTTTATGCAATCTCTTAATATTTTTCGGAATTAGGTTATAAATTCTTGCACTTATAAGCTTCCACCATGTACTTAGGTTAATAGATCAATAATTAATATGTTCTTGGAGGGAGACTTGTCTTATTGTCACTCATCAAAATATCTTCTTACATTAATATCATAATGCTTTTTTTTTGTCGTTGAAACAGTTGTGCTTGCAATTAAATTAAACAAGAGGGGAAACAGATACCAGAGCGACAGTCAAACTCATAGATCGAAAATAAACTGACGACGTCATGGCTAAAAAAGAAATAAGACGAACAGCCAAATAATAGGACATTATAGTACACAAGACACAATATAGCAAACTAAAGATTAAGCAAAACGATCCCCATCAACAAATGGGGTGATATCAGCTATAGGTGCTCATGAAGGGTAAATAGACCCTGCTCCACATGTTGCACCCATCGTGTTTATCATGTTATTACAAACCCGGTAATAATCCTATTCAGTAGGTTACATTCGTGAAACGAGAACTGAATTGTAGTTACGACATAAGGAACATATCAAATATCATCTATGAAACGGATATTCCATAACGGCCAACCATCTCGCGATAGTATTGTTTTGTGGCTTGTGAGTATAAAGTTTTTGTACTTCAAGTGCATAAAAATGTAGTATAACTGTCATTTTTTCATTCGAAATACAGGATATTATCCTATCTGCTATGAAATTGCTTTCTTGCTTCCGGGTATAAAAATGGGAGATCATACTTTATATCGTATTTTTATCTGAAACAAAGCTAATCGGAAGCATAAAGTAAATAATAGCTTATAAAATTACACCCAGCAAACAAACTATGTATTCTATAACATAAAAAAAGAATCAGCATTCCAGGTATGAGGCCATGAATGTGTGCATTATTAGAAATGTATTTTCTGAACCAGGAAATACATACCACAAGGATGAGTCTTATGACATTTACTCCTGATATATACAGTTCTACATACAAACCATTGACTGAATCTCAAGATAAAACAATAAAACTATGAAAGTGAATTATATTGAATAGGTAAAGGTTACATTTACTGTTCTTTGTTAATCACGGTAATTGAAAAGTTGAACATATCGTATACATTCAAATGGAAATGCTTGTTTCAGGGAAAACAAATCATTCACAAGATTAACTGATTATACAAATGTCTAAATGCAGGCGTTTGAAAGGAGATTGTTGAATAACTTTCAAATGTATCAAACAAGACATTTATGTTTACTAAAGTTTTATATATAAACTTACATCTGCGATCTATTAACTTTTGTGTGTAAACATATAAAAAAAAAAACATATTTTTTTTTGATTGTTTATGCAGCAATTCCATCAATATCAGGAGAAATTTACAGCTAAAGTATTAGAAAAAGAATGTTTGATCAATATTGGTAACAAAGCAATAAATCTAATTCATAAACTCCCCCGCTAATGAACTATTAAACTGGTCCCTGATAATAAATAATTAATTGCCTATATTTTAATTACCTTTATTGGTATTGTGCATTTGTAAGGGTTTTGTTCCACTATTGCTAACAAAGAGGCTTTTGAGGGTATCTGCTGATACATAATAACAGAATGACGATGTAGGCGAGGCAAAGTATTAAAAGCAGCAAACTGTGTTTATTTCGGCTGAAATTTGTCATAAACTGGAATGCATTGTTCCGAACAATACTTGCATCATATTTAATCATCAAATGAATTTTACAATTGATGACTACAAGCGAAAATATTGTAATAATTTACAGCAGACATGAATATTAATAATTCAGTAATATTTTTTTAAGTTTTTTTAAAACGTAATAAAAAGAGAAATGTATTACATCATATCTGTTGATACAGAACCTAAATAAATAAATAAATCAGGCCCTCTACGTGAACGATATCTCCCCATGGCGATGATGAAACAATCGTACATAAGTGGGAAATAACGACTTCCGGTTAGTTTATAAAATGCATTACTAAACTCTTTTAAGTTCTTGTGTTTAACCCCAAGGAACTCCACACAAGTGATTATATCATTTCTTAATTTTAACATAGAATAACATCTAAAATAAATTATTATTGCATTTATTAATGCCATATGCGATTTCAAAGATCAATTAATTCTTATATAGGGGAAAAAAAATAAAGGGTTAATGTTAAAAAAATTATTTAAAGATGACTTTTTATATGTCCTCTTTATAAGGATTCAGTAATATATTTGCAAAGTATTTCCATCATCTATGTGTATCATTTGAAAATATGCCTGTACCAATTTAGGAATATGACAGTATTTTAATTTTGCCATGGCATTTTGGACTTTCCAAATGGATTTTTCTCTAAGTTCAGCTTAGCATACAAACATCAATGAAAGCATCACGGCGGTGTTTTTTTTTTTGTCAACGTATTTAACACACAAGTGACATTTCTGTTTATTTCCTACCTTCGTGTTTCTTTATTGTAACGAGGTGAATTTACACGAGGTATTCAGGACGAACAAAAAAGTGTATTGTATCCTTGACCTTAAACCCCTATATAAATGAGGTCATTTAACTTGATAATTTAACATTAAGTGACATCATGTAAAACTCATCTTTCCCAACGACATTGAAATATAGGAAACCATATCATTAAAAAACTCGATGAGGCGAGAACGATTAAAAAAAGTTACTCTTCAAATGATAAAGATGACACAATCAATAGTTTATTTTCATATTTATTCATTAAAAGTCACTGTTAAACCATAATCAGACTTTTTTAAGAAATGTCTTAATTAACTATGTTGTTTTAAACATGCAAACACATTCACTATTGATCATATTCATATGTTGAACAAAAGAATTCGTTAAAAGCTTTTTGCACTAAATATTAAAAACAAATTTTAATAATTGCAGCATATTTAAAAATAAATAGATAAGGAAAATAATAATATACATACAGAAACCAAATATTTACAAGTAAAGAAAGCATTGGGTTTATGTGGACCATGGAATGGTGTACCGTTGATATGGATATATTCTATTTGCCGTCGAAAGAAACCCATGCGAGTTCCTAATGTTTATCACTGGATTTTTACATGTCATTAGCAAAATATTGGACTCTGCTAGTATAACAGCAAGTAATAACTGATACACTAGGCACCACTTAGCACCATCAATTTAAAAGAAAAAACACAAAAATACTAAACCCCTAGGAAAATTCAAAAAGGAAAATCAAAAATCACAAGGCAAAATCAAAAGTCCAAACACATCAAATGAATGGATAACAACGGTCATATTCCTGACTTGGTACAGGCATTTTTTAATGTAGAAAATGGTGGATTTAATGTAGTGCTAGTGTTTCTATTTTTAAATTTTACGTCGACATACAGACAGTTGGTTTTCCAATGGGTCCTTATTGTGCACCTCTTCCGACCGATTTGTGTTTGTACTCATACGAAGCAGAATGTATTCAGAACCTTCTTATAGACAGAGAGAAAAAGTACCTTGCAAATTCTTTAAGTTCACATCAGATATATTGATGGTGTCCTATTACTAAAAACATATACTTCAGTCAGTCCCTGTATCTGATATATCCACATTAAATTGAAAGTAAGGGCTACTTTAATTCATACCTTGATCTTGTCCTCAATATTGACACAGCTGGACGTCTTCACATTAAAACCTATGACAAACGGGATGATTTCAACTGCCAATTTGCCATTTCTCTGCAGAAATCTATCCTCAGTCGTATGTTGTGTACATATCTCAATTGATACGTTATGCTCATGCATTTTTACACTATCCTGATTTAATAGACAGTAGTGTGATCCTTACGTAGAAACTGCTCCAACGGAGTTTTGAGGAGGAAAGATTAAAAATGCAATCCGTAAATTTTATGGACACCACCAAAACGGAATAATGACATTTTGTCCACATCTTAGATTGTGGTTTTACATTTTTGTTATAGTCTGTCGAAATTACTAAAGAGTGTCTCATTCTCAAATATGACTGTTATACCGAAAGTAGTGTTCGTTTATCCAACATTCATGTATTTTATCTTAAATATTTTTGTCATCGTAACCGTTGAAAAATGCGTTATGTCGTATCGTTTGTATAATTCGAAAATTGCCTTTTAATATCATCTTGTCATGTTTCCGAGTGAAACTGTTATAGTGAATGTGAATGTCCATTGCTATGCGTCGTGTATCGGTGTTTTGTACATCTTACTTTCATGGAATAATTTTGATGATTATGTTAAGGTTTCGGTTGGATAATCTGTTATGTCTTATCATTTGTATTCAAAACAAATTTATAATATTGCCTTACCGTGCAATTATGGTCAGGAATATTTTGGGACCAATATTGTAAAAGGATTGTATGAAGTTCGACATTGCGTGTTAGTTAAACGTGTCACTGTTTTTGATATGTTATGGTGTGGTCTGTTTAAGCAATAATCATGTTGTTGTCCTACGGTTTGCTTGTTGTGTCGACTATAATATGAATGTTCTTTCGTGTCTTTGTGCTGTATTTCGGTAAGTGTTTAAACGATATATCTATTAACATTGTCATAAAGCAGGAGGTTTGGCGTTCACTTAAACCTGATTCAACCCACCATGTTTTCTTAAAATTTTCCGAGGAATATGGCAGTTGTTATCAAATACTTCGTTTCTATGTGTGCTGGTGTTTGTTTTGTTGCCATTCGATGTTCCTATTTTTCCTATGTTTTCCACTTATAGTTGATGCGTTTTTCTTGTTTTTTGTTATTTTCTTTTACTTTGTCGATTAATGACGTTTGAACAACAATATATACTACTGTTTCCCTCATTTATTTGAATTTTGAAATACGAATCGATATCTGTTCAGATGTGTTATGTGTTTTTGTTTTGTTTTTTTGAAATTGCGATGTACTTACAAAATACGAAAATGAAAGATAAAATGTTTAGCAACAAAGCGTTGTAACGAGATATAACAAATTTGTACAAAAAAAATATAGATTATTGTTGAGATGACCTATAATAATCTTTTATTGAAAATTTACCTATGGCGACGTTGTTAATTTCATTGACAACGGGTACATACGCCCTTAATTTCTAGAGATAAAATTTCATATCACTCTACTGTGCTTAGAAAATAAATTATCACTCAATAAGATCAAAGTAAAATTTCGTAAACAGCGATACTGTAAGTTATTAAATGATATAATTACAATGGTTGCAATGAATAACCGTGATTTTCCAATGAGATAAACTCATATGTGAAATAAATCTGATAATTGCATTAATCTGACGTCATATATCAATGGGTATTGTCAAGACGTTGTCAATGACGTTCCATCAAATCAATTTAGAATGCGTAGAAAAAGATACGGTTCCTTTTATTTTTTACTTTGTTTCAAGATAAATGTCAATGATTAATTTACCTAAAAGAATAAATTATCCAGGAATTAAAATATCAAATATATATTTGTATTTCTAAATATGTTATAATATCATGATCAAATCAACCTTATACGAATACATCGGCATATGTTATATTGGTGATGTTACCATGTTGATATACATACTGCTTATAAAAGTTAAATGTAGTAAAGTTGTCACGATCTTTAACTTTACCTCTTTCTAAAGTTTTTATTATTATTATTATAATTATTATTATTATTATTATTATTATTATTATTATTATTATTATTATTATTATTATTATTATTATAACAAGACATTTTTATAGCGCATTAAATAAAACAACAATTACTCTAAGAGCTTTACATGTTAAAACAAATATACACAAGTTCGTAAATACACGAAACTAAAAGTTAAAAAGAGACAAAATTTGTTTAAAAGCATACAACTGTAAAAAGTGAGCACTCTTAAAACTTCATCAACTTGGTTTAAAACTGGTTATACAAAATTCTGTATTCATAATTCTGTAAACAGTACGAGTATAAGATAGCATTTGAAAATATTGCATCCAGCTGTGGAATGATAACACTTCCAACATAACAATATCTAAATTGTCAATTATTATAATTTTGTAGCTTTATAAAAGAACTTTTTTAAATGCTAATTACTACTACCCCTATGGTAATTAGAGTCTCGACTGTATCGTCTCGTTTTACAGACCTTTTCGTCAAAATGGAAAAGACGATAATACAATTAAAATGCCCGACGTTTAGATCTACTCATTTTGGTTGAGTTTTGTGATTCGATATTTCAGTAGACAGTTGGTTTTCGAAAGGGTTTGTTTTGAAGCTGACGTCATATAAAACTTTCTCAGTAATAAACAAACATTTATTGATGATGTTCTGGCACGTAATAACGCACATTATAATGAGTGGACATAGTGCTGATGTCTTATATCTCTGTGAATTAAAAGTTAAGGATGTTATTAAAAGTCGATCGTCTATTTCATATCTTGTTCCTTCCCCCTATATTAAGACTAAAAGTCTACAAAATAAAACTTATGACAAACATGACGATTTCAACTTTCCAACTGTCAATTTCCCCCTTTGAAGCAATGACACCCTCTCGCATACTTTATGTTGTGTTTTTTTCAATTCTTTTATTGCGTCTTTGGTGAGTCTTTCGTAGATTATACGCACGCATAGTTCCGGTATCTATGAGGAGTTTACCTAATTCGGTATGCTTATAAATATAAGACGATGTGGTATAAGGGCCAAATGAGTTAATTCAGGAATATGACAGTTTTTTTCCATTCGTTTTTGATACGTTTTGTTATTTGATTTTGCCATGTGATTATGGATTTTTCGAGTTGATTTTCCTCTAAGTTCAGTATTTTTGTGGTTTTACTTTTTTTTTCAATCCAAGTCATATTTGTAAAATAAATACCATAATAGATCAAAGTGCTGTCTTCAACACAGAACCATTGCTCTTATCGCGCAGCAAGCTATAAAGGGCCCCAAAATTACTATTATAAAATCATTTAAACGGTAAACCAACGGTTATATTTCTATATAAACGAGAAACGAGAAACATGCATGTTCACACTTTGCGAATTTCGAGATTTACACAGTATTAAAGTACTGTCAAAAATATTAATCGACCTAGTTGAAAACAGAAAATGTTTTTATTTGACTCTTGCCTCATACTGATAATCACTTTCGGTATAAGATATTTTACGCCTGACTTAATTTTAGCTGAAATTATTATAATATGGAATCTTTTCTTTCATATTTTAAGACAGTTAAGAAAGTATATCCTATATTTGTTAAGATTTAATAAATAAAATATTTAACATTCAAATAATTTGAGTTTGTCATTGCAGACGATCAATCATTTGAACTCAAACTATATGAAACAATAAGAATGGTAAAATGTCTGACTATTTTTTCCTAGCTGCTAGATATTTGTTAGATAAAATGAACTGCATTAGTCTAGACTCAATACTTGTGTGATAACTCAGAAATATCATCAGTATTTGCAAAACATGAATTGAGATTGAGAAAAAAATAAATTGAAAATCACCTTTTTAACCAACAAGATATTCGTAAAACAAAACATCGTTTGAGCTATTTCCTCTAAAATATAAAACTGTGTTATCAAAACTTAAATATTTATTGACAAAATCTCAAACTGGACTTTTTTGTAAAGTCAGTACATTTCAATAGCATTTATTTTCTGAAATATGTCCTTAAGTTAACCGAAGAACCTCAGCTTTGTATTGGACTGATTATGCGTCCACCACTATTTACTAAATTTCAATATTTAATCTTGTAGAAGCGGTGCCCCTATGTGCATATTGAATTACAATTTATGACTGATTGGTACTTAACAGATTAAATAATTCATGAAACGTAGTTATGAATATGTCATATATACGGCTCTTACACTAAATATACACAAGAGATTTTCCTAAATGATGTCTGGAAAAAATCTGCTATATATGGACCAAATTTTGGTTGATTTCAATCTATGTTTGGGTCAGAATCATACTTATAAAGAAACCTATTTTAGGAATGCTTTTTTGGTCATACTGAGTTAATCTAGAGTAAGATTACAATTGTGAGTCGATACTGGAATGTCAAGACAGTCAAAATTGACAAATTGGTATCGAACTTTACTGCAGGTATTCAACCACAAGGAACTGGTTATACATATACATCAAAAGATTAACTGAACCTGTCTTTTCTTGATTGGATTATTATTTTTTTTTACAAAAGAAACACTGAACTAAATTTTATTACAAAAGAGACGATATTTTGTTTCATGATGTAAATTATCCTTTGTGAGTCAGTTATTTTCCTTTCAGCAATTTCTTATGTTGGGATTTATGTTGCGCAGTCGTGTTCCGTTATTTATGTTTTGTTATGTTTACTTATGTTTTTTTTTTCTTTTTTCTTGATTTGCATTGTCAATTAGTTTTTTGACTCATTAGTTTAAATGTCCCCTTGACACTTTTTCGATTTCTTTATTGCATGCCTAATGTAGCTCGTTATGCCCGTGTGAGTAGTAACTTCATTGACTTTAATCACAAAATATGGGTTTTAATTGTAAGTTGAAGTTTTTTAGCTTTGGATTTTATTACCACTATTGACTTAAAACACTTTTTCTAAGCTCTAGTATATAAGTTAAATTGTACTTATTACAAATGCTGCCAAATTCGTATTCTGTGATCTTGTCGTTGTGGGATTCATATACCGTAAACTTAGCTGTTAAATTTGTTAACGTAAAGGTCTTTAAAACAAACTACTCTTTAGAGGTAACTTGGATCTTAAAGCGTCTTATCGGTACTAACAATTGTTTTATTTTAATTCGTTTAATATCACTTATGGGTCTTGTGTACAAACTCGAAACACGCACCTGGTTGTACCAGATAGTATGCATGTATCTGTGATAAGTATTTTTAACGCTTTGTTCGCTAAAGCCGTAGTCCCACTAGACAACGAACGCACCCACTCACCGTGATCTCAAATAAATCGTAGTGCAGTCTCTCCGAATAGAATCTTGCTTCCGCTGCTACGCTCTCGCTACGATGGTACAGCGACCTTTGAGATCTTAGCACGATCTTATTGCAGTCTCACTACGCTTCAACTACGACCCGATTTCGACACAACCGCACTACGATTGTTTTGAACATGTTCAAAATTGGCCACACTCATCACGATCATCAAGACCTCACCACGACCGTAATACGACCTTACTGCGATCTGCACATTCGCACTACGATTGTTTGTGATTGACGTGTCTTTTGTTATGTTTTGTGTTTGTTGTTTGTGTGTACGGGAACCATAATGTGAATCCACATCTTTCCATCTGATTTATATTGACTGTTTCTTTACTGTCATAGCTTAGATGGTTAAAAGCTAACAATACGACAAACCTAACCAAGTTCTGTTTGACTTGTCCAAATTAAGAAGAAAGATACGTCTTTGTAGACGAAACGCACGTCTGGAGTATATTCGAAATTTTCATCCTTGTAACTATGATGAGTTTATTTATAACCATGAAGTGTTCAAATTTAATTGATTAAAAATATACGAGTATACAAACCAAGGAAACAATAACAAAATAGCAAACAATGGAGGGAATTGCATCAACTCTAAAAGGATCGATTCGATACACAAAATATTAGCATTTTTCAAAATAATTACACTTTATGCTAAAATGTTGTATTTTGATTGGATACGAGAAATGTTATTTTTGACAAATTTTCTATACATTTAGATTTTATTTCTCTGTCGGTGTATTTCTCATTAGAGAATTCCATGTGCTGGGGTATTTGCTAGCAAACACAACAGGAGATGGGAAATACCATGTATGACCTTTCAAAAATTTAACAAAGACATTTTATACAAACATCATACCGAAATACTCAAATACGATACACACAAGGGACCTTCTTTATCATGTTGTACATTAATACAATCTATTATTGGGTATTGATAACATTTAAGAACGTTAGTTACCCAAAATGGAAGGATTATATTTCTGTTTCGAATATGATACACGACTAAACTGGTAACATACATTCTATATATAGAAATAAAGAGAAGGTTATCATTCATTTAAATGAAAATGTCTTCATCAAGGTCAATATTTATTTTCAATTAGTAGCAATAAAAGTTAATTCTAAAAGAACTGTTTTTATATAAAGAATAAAGGCAACACCAGTTTACCAACGTTAAAAAAATCAATTAGGAAGAGACAAATAAAGGTGACAAACAAAACATGGATGGAATCTGATGAATCCCAAAACATGTTATGAATACAGCACATGTGCCATGCGAATCAACGCTCCGTCAAAATTTATAACACGGAATAGCACTGATATTTATTCCTAGCTTAACTCAGCTGATGTCTTTGAGATATTACAAAGAAGGGATTATCAACAGTCAATTTCATACAGTATTGTAAGTTATATCAGGCATCGATATAAAATTGTAAAAACAATTTAAAACAGTAAACTGACTTGTTTGTATAATGTAGAAAAGAATTATATAAAAAAATGTAATAGACTGCGACCAACGATCATTAATGAATTACACGCTACTGCCTTTGAATAGCCACATGTATAATGTATTGATGGTATATGTGTTTTATAGTGGTCAACCGTTCTTCTAATCTCAGTAATGTATAAATTCATTCCCAGAAATGATAACAATTATGTACTACTGAACATACCACAGCATGAATGAACTTAGACAAAGCGTTCTCGTGTATATAGCTTCATCTGATTTGTTATTTTTATAAAGGAATAAAGAAATGAATGGCAAAATCAAAAACTGAAACACATCAAGCAAATGGATAGCAACTGTCATATTCCTGATTTGGTTGCAGATAATAGTAGTATTATTTCAATTGTGTTTACATTGTGTTATAGATAAGAATTGTTCGTTCAGTGAGTGTTAACTGGTATTTGTTAAATGTCTTTTTGTTGGACTTCAGCCATTTCAATATATATTATAGCTCGTCGTTATTACACTACTGTCTTTAAAAATGCAACGGCCTTGACAAAATCATTTTAGCATATGCTAAATCATAATAAAGCTTATGCTAAAATCATTTAAGCATATGCTAAATTCGATGTTTATGACCCTTATTCCGCGTCATACTGTCTCATGTTTGAGTGAAGATTGGCGCCAAAATGTTTCAACCCGCTGTATTTTCATGCGCTGTAATTCAGCAGTTGTCGTTTAATAGGGGGAATCACAGATGTCACTAGTCTTTCGTTTTTAATTTAGATTAGATAGTCTGTTTTCCTGTTTGATTTGTTAATTAATCATGTTGTGACCCTTTGAAGCTTGCTGTACGGTGTGAGTCTGGCTTCTGGGTATAGGTTGTACTTATACCTTTAATTAATTACTTTTAATACTTTTTAACATGGATGGAGAGTTGTCTCATTGGCGCTAGAACCATATCTTTATTACTTATATAGAGATGATTTGTTTTTAAAATGTGGCTTCTAACATGACCTTTTTCAAACGGTTTGAGTACACAACCGTGGTAAAATACGAATACATTGTGTGTGCTGTTCCGATATTATACCCACGTTTTTTTATGAATGAGCTACCCGACGTCATAGAACGATGAAGTAAGAATAAAAAGTAAAATCGCAAAAATATTGAACTCAGAAGAAAACATAATCAGAAAGTCCATAATCACATGGTAAAATCAAATGACAAAACATCAAAAACGAATGGACAAAAACTAAAAGCATTCTACGGGAAAATAAACGCTTGTTAAACAAAAATAATCACCACAAGGAAACGTCATCAAACGATAATTGCCCGCACGTAAGGTTTATACTGCTCTCTACATATTAACACATTTTGGAATACTTTTGAGAAATACATGAAATCCAAACGGCGACACACCGGTTAAGAGTCTTTTCAAATGTATGCACTATTCAAAAGAAGATGCATACTCTTTACAAAACATTTCAAAATATTTCCTAAATATTATAGTATGACGTGTCAATTGGAAACACCGATGAAAATAGTAAATCCGAGAATCAGATTATTCTTTTAATAAGGAAGGTTACTTTTGGTTTCTGTTTATCTATAAACGGAAACTGAATACAGTTATTGGTCTTCGTCTGTGCTGGACAGTATCGCAGCACTATAAGGTTAAAATTGTATGTAAGCTTAAGAAATTATATTCAATGGTAATAACCACATAATATAATTAATGAATGTCAATATTAACGCTCAATACTTGGCATATTCTTTTTGAATAACTGTAAACTAAAACAATCATTTCCTCAGGGCACGGACATCCGATCTCATAGTAGATGTTTTATCGACATCACGTTTTTAAAACCATCATACGCCGTGTACTTTAAAGAGTAAAAATAACTCTAAAGAAAAGCCGCCTAAGGTCTACATTGCACTATTCCATCCCGCTCCATACACACTTGTTTTCTAAATGCTAATCTGGTGCATTGGACTTGCTATTGTTAAAGTTGTTCTAGTGTAAGAAAACTAAATTAGCTTTTGTTCAAGAACAACTGATTTTTCGCCACAAAAGCCCGAATTTATAACAGTAAATCTACACTCTTCTTCAAGTAGAAACACTACTATTTCAACCGACCATCATTGGCAATTTCGAGATGCACATCAGGATATGAGAGAGACATAAGAAAATCGCTTTGCCATAGATGCATGTGTAGTTACCAATATTTATATCATTTAGTTAAAAAAACATTATGTACATGACACAATGAAGTAAAATGATAATGCTAGCTCCTTCTTTTGATAATTTCATACAATTTAATTTTGGATGTAACACGTTTTATGATAATCATAATGATTTTTGTCTAGTTTCTTTCATGATTTACTCCTTAAGAATGACATTTATAATTAAATTAATAGAACTGACTGTTATTTTGTTCTATCTATGTAAAATAACCTGAAAATTGTGGTGAACACATTAGAATATAACGCTAAGCTTTTTATTCAGTGTGTATCACATTTTACCCCTATTTTGACTATTTTATTAATTGTGACTGTTTATTTAACGCATCATGTAAATGTAGCGGAATTTGATGAGACTGTTATTAAAGTGAGAGGGTTAGCGCTATATAGAACCAGGTTTAATTCACCATTTTCTACATTTGAAAATGCCTGTACCAAGTCAGGAATATGACATTTCTTGTCCTTTCGTTTTTGATGCGTTTTGTTTTTTGATTTTGCCATGTGATTATGGACTTTCCAAATTGATTTTCCTCTGAGTTCAGTATTTTTGTGATTTTACTTTTTATCATTCGTCTGAATAGACAGGAACAAATATTCGTCTAGTTATTCCTTAAACAAGGGAAAAATGCGTCAAAGATCAGAAATCAGAATATCTGTCGAAAAACATTTTAAACGTTATTGATATTTTGTAAATAAAAAGATAAGCTATGCAATGATTTCGTTTTCAGATATTCTTTTTGTAAACTGATTTGGTAGGATTCATCTCGTCCATACACAATACATTTGTACCTTCCAAAGACGTTTACCGAACATGTTTCACCAAGAACCGAACTGACCATATCTTTCATAGGTACTGAATATTTTATCAAGAAGATCAATATACGTTAGAAAATTTTGATACTGACTCAATGTAAGAGTTAGATATCAATATAATGCAGTAAAACCCGTCTGTGTACATTGGTATTGCATTGCTTCTAATTGACCATCATTGAAAAGTTGTTGTAAATATTATTTTGTTTCAATGCATCTGGTATGTTGTGGAAATAATACCGTTTCGCTTATTTTATTCAAAATTGAAAAAAAAGCCATTGTGTTCTTTGTAAGTACCATTGACACGAACATATAAATAAAGGCAACAATAGCATACCGCGTTCAAAAGTCACAAATCGGTTGAAAGAAAACAAATCTGGGTTACAAACTAACGCCGAGGTAAACACGTCAACTATAAGAACCAAGCAAGCAAGTATTGTGCAGTTGGGTTTTAGGTAATGTGAAATAAACCTGCTTATATAATACATCTCAATTGGAACGAACATTACTTGATGAAGGGCTTAATAGTTTTTCCCTGTGCAATGATTTTCCCTGTTTACATTTTTCTTTGTTTCTTATTCCCTGTACATGTACATATATTCTTTTGATTATATTTATTAAAAAGTAAAATCACAAAAATACTGAACTCAGAGCAAAATCAAATCGGAAAGTCCCTAATCATGGCAAAATAAAATGACAAAACACATCAAAAACAAATGGACAACAACTGTCATATTCCTGTCTTGACACATGCATTTTGAAATGTAGAACATGGTGGATTAAACCTGATTTTATAGCGCTAAATCTCGTACTTTGTACGACAGTGTCATCAAATTCCGTTATATTTACAATGATGCGCGAACTAAACAGATTTAATAAATAAAATAGTCAAAATATGGGTACAATAGTCCTCGTCTTGATTTGTTTTTAACGTGGTACCCAACACTTTCACTAAAATTAATTTGGCTCGTTTAATTTTCATAAAATTTGGAAAATGTACTTACTTTGACCCTTTAACAAAAATATAAAAATTTCAAAAATTTTGAACCAACCGTTTTGTCAGAAAAATTACACTGGTTATATAGCAGTTTGACAAACACCAATTTTGATCATTGAGAAGCTTAATATTCCTTTTCCAACACTACGTAATTAAAACGTTCTGCTGACTTTACAGAGTTATCTCCCTGTAGTGTTAGGTACCACCTTAACAAAACTGTATAAACTCCAAATATTTCTATCATAGTTTTAATCGAAGAATTAGTATCAATATTATGTAATTAATCTAAACTGTTTCTTTTGGATTCAAATTAATAGCATTAATAAAATCAACGGTACCAATTTTGTTGCACCAGATGCGCATTTCGACAATACATGTCTCTTCAGTGATGCTCGTGGCCAATATATTTGAAATCCAAAGCATATATAAAAGATGAAGAGCTATAATCCAAAAGGTCCAAAAAGTATAGCCAAATTCGTGAAAGGAATCAGAGCTTTGCATGATGGAGATACATTCCTTAATTTATAATAATTTCTAATATTTTGTAACAGCAAATTTTAATAACACAAAAAATTAAGGGCATTCATGCAAATACTAAAAATCAAACCTAATTTTGACATTTCTCATTGTCATTATTGCGCTGGAACACTTCTTTTCTTACAGACAGTTTAGTGGGTACAATACTTTTTAAGGTAAAGCCTTCGACAAGTTTGGAAAATAGGTCGAATTTTACATGTTTTAAAACGCAAAGATGACATCACATCTGACGATGTTGTACTAGAGTTTTCAGAATTATTTCTGCAAATTAAGGGAGGATAAAAAAGTTTTATCTCATCGTTTGATCGTGCCTTCTTATTTGGATATTGATACATGATGAAATTGAGAATGTAAATGGGGAATGTGTCAAATAGACAACAACCCAACCAGAGAAAAGACAACAACAGAAGGTCACCAACAGGTCTTCAGTGTAGCGAGAAATTTCCGCACCCGAAAGCGACCTTTAGCTGGCCCCTAAACAAATATATACTATTTTAGTGATAATGAACGCCATACTAAACTCCAAATTGTACACAAGAAACTAAAAATAAAAATAACTTAAGACTAACAAAGGCCAGAGGCTCCTGACTCGGGACAGGCGTAAAATGCGGCGGGTTTAAACATGATTTTTAACTGATATATATATTTTTTCTTTGTATTTCTACAAATGACATGTACTCACAGACATACACATGTACTATTTATGTATCAGTTTCCATTAATATATAATATCCAGACCTTGTAATCAAGTTTTAAATTTGAAGTAAAGCATACAATACTTGGTTTAATTCTGATAACATAATAAAAGTAACATATCCATCTACCATGTTAAAATCTGTATGTGTTAACATGTTAATTATTATTTTGAGATTTGAGTTTGTCTAATTAAATAAATTATTTTACCAAAAGTTCAAATTATCAAAATATTGCAACTGGTGTTTCATCTCAAGTTAAATACCAGTGTATCCTTTGTTGGTGCTTCTTAAGGGTTAACTTTTGTCACACTGTGTACTATTTGATTTTTTTAAAATAGAATGTAATGCCATTCGTCTTTTAATCTAAATAGTAGATGTATATATACGTTGATGTAAATGTGTACTTCCGAATTCATACAAGACGTTAAATATGCAAAATATAAATGTATAATCTGCATTGTTAAACTGATAAATTTATGCACGCGCATTAGTTGAATAATAAAAAGGAATATCACAAACAATGATTATAAATCAAAGTAAATAGCAATGGCAATATTCAACATCCCTACCTTTCTTTTTATAATTAAAATCCATTTTCTCCATGACAGTATTACAGGAAATATAGATCTAAAATGGAGTGATTGCGTCAAAAAGAGTATGTAAAGCAAATATAACACGAATTATCAACACCTATAATTGGTCTCAGTGTTAGAAAGATCAGGCTTGGTGATGTGGGTATCACACCCGATCTCTAATGGGTCCTAATTGTTATAATTACGGCCAATATTGATTTTTAATGGTACTTTATTTTATCGCATGCAGTAGATTAACGACAATTTTAAATAACAATTAACAGAAAGCACTACCCAGACGATAAGACGAATTTGTTATTTTACTTCCTTTGCGGGTAAAATTTCAGGATATAAATAGAAAACAAGTTATATTAATGAACCGCTCATTTGCAAGTCTTTGTAATATCAAAGCAATTTAAGAATTATTGGCATAAATCATTCAGATGTGTGGATAATATTTAAATAAAAGTCTCGTAAAGAAAATATGACTTAAATATTCTACGTCTTTTTTGCCCTAGTTGCCTACATTAGGGCAGAATGACCTCTTTCTCATGATGTTGCAAATTTTCAGAAAATATAATATAATAGAAAGATATTTAACTTACAATATATCAAAATGCAAGTAAATGAAAATATATAATAAGGGTCTTTTGATTGGCATTTCATATCACATTATAGCTTCCGTTATTTATTAATATGAATTAAGTGAGATGTGAAACACTCATTAATTCGACAGCAGTTATGGAACGCCAAATTAAGCAAAACTCACGTAAAGGTTAATGTACGGTGTTTATATTATACTAGAAAACAATCGTTTCTTAAAGTTGAACTAGCTACTAGATATGAAAAAAATAAAATATGATTTCGTTTGGTTCGTTCACTAATAAAAGTGAAATTATGAAATAAACATTCGTTTTAAACTGCACAATGATAACAAAAATTAATAATGAAACAAGTAAGCAAAAGATTGAGTAAAAACAAAATGACAACACAAATATAAAAATAGTAGAAGCTCTATCAAAAATCATGAGTTACCTTAGGAGGAAATGCAATAGTTACACATGTAACACCCGTTTTATTGCTTATGCAATGGAAATTTTGGTGATATATGAATTCATTTTTATCTCACAATTAAAGAACGGTATTGTGGATACAATTAGTTCTACATATGAATCATATATTGCAGCATAGACAAAAAACAAGATGAAGTCTGTTTAAGTAAATTTGACTTGTGACACGGATTCAACTGCTTGAATATTTTCAATATAATTAGCAACAGCAAACATCTACATGTATCAAGAAATCTTAATAGGAAATGCAAGCCATGAAATATATCAACTGAGAGAGATATACTCCATACAGACAATAATTACTAGTACAGACACAAATACTTATAATCAAGTCATAGACATGATGAAACACGACAAAGTTCAAATGAAGTCGTTAAACAAATTTCATGTCGTACATGTGTCTGTTTAAAGCTGGCCATACTGTATGGGTGTTTCTCATTGGAATCGTGTACGTGATAATATGTGATCGTCATTTGAACTCTGATAGATATTTATGTTATAAACAATATTAACACATCTTATATTATATTCAATAGACAAAGTGATACACAATTGTTAGTATATGTTTTGATATGTCTAAAGCAAATAACCATGATCAACAATAAAAATTCATGTTTTCGATATAACCAACTTATATCAAATAAGGACTGATAAAATTAAAAAGATATGATGTGTATTATCCTGTTCTGCATGGTTCACGTAGTTCAGTATGGTAGGAAGATGTTGATTATCAAACAGTTCCTCTGATCAATGCTATTTGAGAAGCTATCATTTGAAAATGTGTTATCATGTTTTTAACTTATACAAATAAAAAATTCCTGATTTGACCGGTATATCTTATATATATTTTCCCCTTTCTTTTTTCCAATAATGTACATTGATGCATTAATTTGTATGCATTTGGTGCTGTTAGAATGTTGCGACACTGAAATTAAAAGTTATCAATGGGCAATTCTTCTATCGCAAAGTTTGATTTCAACCGACACTTATTGTAAATTTTTAGATAATCGACGAGGTTTGATGCTAGCTTAAGTGTTGTTTCCTTTATTTAAATATATTTGGATAGTAAATATCAATATAGTCTACAAACTTTAAATAATGTAACAGATATATTCCGGAAAGGGAATGTATAGTTATCAAAAGTACCAGGATTATAATTTAGCACTGAGGACCCCGAATTCCAAAAAGTTGTGCCAAATACGGCTACGGTAATTTATGCATGGGATAAGAAAATTCTTAGTTTTTCGAAAAATTCAAAGTTTTGTTTACAATGTGGTCATTTTTATAAAGGAGTAGGTCCAGTAAGTCCCCTTTTTGGCCCCAAAATATAGCAGTTTTACAAAATTGTTCAAATGTTAACTTTTAGTTATTTTTTGGATAGTAGGGTGCTTCCGCTACATAAATATGGGTTGTTTTTGACAATGCAATGCACATATATCGGGTACTAGCACCTTAAAGTCATGCTAAATGACTAAAATCTTCACAATTCTAGCATTTTTGTTAAATTTTAGACGGTTTCCGTGTATAACGAAAGTGGCCGCATTCGTGTTCATCCAAAATATTGAAATGTAAGTTGTATTTGATGATAATACATAACATATATAAAGGTTGAGGATGAACACGGATGCGGCCACTTTCATTTTTAACAAAAACCATCTGAAAAGTGTCATTTTTTGGCATATTTGGTAGATTTATCATATTAGAGCTTGCATCGGAACGTTTTTGATAACTAAATTAGTTAAATTTTTTCACATAAGTTATTTGAATCAAATGAAATAGACACTTTTAAAGTGTTTAAAAAGTGGTCAAAATCTTTCGTTATATGAAACTGAAATTTGAGGCCAAAATCGGTCCTTACCGGACCTTCTCCTTTATAAAAATGACCACATTATTGATATTCATGTCAACACCGGAGTGTTGACTACTGGGTTTATGATACCCTCGGGTCAAAATCATTCGTTATATGAAACTGAAATTTGAGGCCAAAAGCGGTCCTTACCGGACATTCTCCTTTATAAAAATGACCACATTATTGATATTCATGTCAAAACCGGAGTGTTGACTACTGGGCTTGTGATACCCTCTGGATGAAACGTACACCAGCAGTCGCATCGACCCAGTAGTGTAAATAGTACCAGGATTATAATTTAGTACGTCAGACGCGCGTTTCGTTTACATAAGACTCATCAGTGACGCTCATATCAAAATATTTATAAAACCAAACAAGTACAAAGTTGAAGGGCATTGTGGACCCAAAATTCCAAAGAGTTGTGACAAGTCAGAGGAAAATGCCAGGTTCTTTAGAAGCTCATATATGGTGTTGTTATTGTAAAAAGATGTGTTGTTCAAAGGCGAAAAATAAAGTAATCATATGACATAGCAACCAGGATATTTAAGTTCAAATGAGGCCGCTAGTTTCCTTGTTTGAATTGTTTCAAAAATATCATTTCGTATCTGTGTATAGCTGACAATACTGTATGGGTGTTTCCCATTGTTATTTTGTGTGGTGATAATATGTAATCGTCATTTGAACTCTGATGGATACTTGTCTAAGAAACAATATTAACACATATAATAGTATATTAAATAGAAACAGTAATAAACAATTTACAGTATATTTTTTAATATATGTAAAGCAAATGCTTATGTACAATCATAATATTTCATGTTTTTGATGTAACTAACTTATATCAAATAAGAACTGATAACGTTCAGGGAAATGTCATGTACAATCCTGCTCTGTATCGTTCAGGTCATTCGGTATGGTGTGAAAATGTTGATAATCGAACGGATCTTTAGCATATATGTTTTTTTTAAAAGGCTATTATTTAAGAATTTGTTTTCATTTTGTTGAAAATGTTATATATATCTTGTGTGCTTTTAGAATAATTAATCTCATTCACCAAAGCTGATTTACACAAATTACAATTTCATTGATCGACAGTATATTTAAAGATATTGTCCCCTTTCTATTTCCAAATAATGTGCAATTTTAAAATGCTTAAAACTGTTTACTGCTTTGTTTCAAAATACATTTTAAATTGATAGTATATAAATAAAGGAATTAAAAATCGTGTAGAGTACTTGTGCTTGTTTTCGAGATTTCATCCCGACTTTCTTTACATTGAACACTGGCACCCTTTTTCTTAAAAAAATATGAAAAAACTAACACGTATTCTATAGGATATTCAAAGATGGTTTTTTTTTAAATTATTAGTAATGAAATTATAAGAAGAAAAGTAGAGGTTACCGGGAAAAATATTCTGCTATTTGGTGGATCTTGATTCGTAGATACACGGAGAGAGTAGAACTTTAAAGACTAAGTAATCCATTATGGTATATGTCAACCAGAATCAATAATCTAACATTGGATAAATATTTTGTAGATAAATAACAGTAACCATAGTACTAGAATGAAATGAGAACTGATATGAGTTTTAAAAGACACAAATCTTTCAGTTATGGAACAATCTATCTTCTGAAAATCTTTTTTTGCATAAATTATGACCTATTATTGCTACATCTATACTGACCTACCTATACTTTCTGCATCAGAAATAACCAGAATGTATTCATTTATACATATATTGTTCATTTTTACATCAAACGTTTCATTTGAACTTCAATTGAGAATCCAAATTTTTTTTTTCAAACTAACTCTGACTTTGAAGAGATAACATGTCAGGAATATATATACATAATTTTACGCGCCATAAAAAACACGTGTCATGCAACTTTGATAATAAAATAGAGAAACGTATCCTGACAGTGAATGACAAGAGATAAGGATAAGCGGGAATATTGGACTTTGCTTTTAACAGTTCTTACGTAGGAGTAATATATCTGAAGGACAATGATAAGTGTTTGACATTCTTTTTTACACTTGATGTATTGATATTTGTTCTTTTAATTTCTGAATGAAATGTTAATTGATAAATTTATACATTGAAATATGGTAAAAGCAATTCAAAATAAAATTCATATGATAGACACACTGAACGACTTATTTGTTTTCACGGGGGTGGTTAGTGAACTTGACTACCGATGAGGGTCGACTTATTTGTTTTCACGAGGGCGGTTAATGAACTTTGTTTAACATTGTATTATCGGGGCCTTTTATAGCTGACTATGTGGTATGGGCTTTGCTCATTGTTGAAGGCCGTACGTCGACCTATAGTTGTTAATGTTTGTGTCATTTTGGTCTTTTGTGGATAGTTGTCTCATTGGGGATTACGCAAGTTTCGGGTTCCTGTCGGAGTTATCGTTACTGGATGAAATCTCCGGTCTGAGGTTGCGTTCCGTGTATTTCTGTACCGGAAGGTGGGACTACTAAGGACGCCTGCGGGAAAATGGTGGTTTATCATTGTTGTGTTCCAAACTGCACCGCATCAACTAGAAAGTTTAACAAACTGCATAAGTATCCTTGGATGCAAGGTGTGACATTTATTTCTCTGCCAAATAAGATAAGGAACGCAAAGGAAAGGCGAGACTGGTTGAGATTGATTAGGCGGCCGAATGATTGGACTCCAACGAAATACACACGTATTTGTTCACTGCACTTTGATGAAAACAACAACAACACTCTACCAACATTGTTTCCTTACAACAATTTCAAGAAGCCGCTGAGTGAAAGGTAATTAACGGATTGAGAAACAGATTCCACGGTTCTTGTGTCATTTTCACCCCCCCCCCCCAAAAAAAAAGGCAAAGTTTCGATCTTACTTGTACAGCCTACAGGTCTATATGAGTATGATGATGAACCAAAGGAACAGGTTTCTATCAATGGGAAGGTCGACTCTCTATTATAATCGAAGCATGTGCCTCTGCTTAGCCTTACAAGTTACAACAGTTGAACAGGAAAGAAAAGGGGTAATGCAAAAACATTCTTAAAAAATAAACTACAGTGTTGAGTAACCACAAAAAATGATTTTTTTCAAAGATTGCTGACTAGCAATGTTGCAAGGTTTGTAGATTTTCTTTAATTTCTATACTATAGTTAAGACTTGAGATGGTGTATGGTTTGATGTCATATAAATAAACCTGCCCAGCACCTCTTGATGCAATGTATCTTTCTTGATTTCCTTCTGTATGGTCTGGGGAATAGGGGAAGGTGTGTAACAAGTATATTTACTAGGAGAAGTGCTGTCCAAATTGTTTGCAAGTCTGGACTTGGCCATTTTCAGCATTATTTTTTGGTGAGTGGGTGCCTTTTTAAAATCATACTTTGATTTTGCATAAAAAATCCTATTTATAAATATATGTTGTTTATCATTATTATGCAAAAACTCCAAGATATGTCAGAATGCAAAAAATGGCATTTAATTTTGTAAAATAATCTATTACCTTTTAAGATGAAAGACTGGTAAACGGCTACATGTTTAAAGCTTGGATTTGAGAGTAGTAAGAAGTAGTTTTCCCCATATACTTTAATACAATGTATGACTAAGTCATTATGTATTAAAGCATTATATGAGAGATTTTGGTGTTGTTACTGATTATTTTTATTTATATCAGTCTTTAGAAAATTTAATCTCAGTGCCCATTCCCTAGCGTTATACAATCAAAACATTAACCTATCCTGTAATACAGTAATAGACAAGAAATTGAGGATGAATACCATTTCTTCTCAATCTATCCATGCTTTACATCATTGAGGGATACTTATATATACAAAATATTATACCTAATTTTTATTTAAATTTTATTAAATTTCATTCAGCTACATGTATAACACTGAGGCATATGCATATGACCACAATTTTAAATAGCAGTTTGCCAGTCATTATCAAAATCACCTGAAAGTATATTAATGATTGTTTTTAATTGAGAACAAATGTTTTATTTATATATTTTAAATATGTACAGTACATGCACATCATCGACATGTATCCTTGTTTTATCATGAGCATTATAAGTAACGTGTTAACTGTCGATACAATAAATACTTTGTATATCATTTGTATTTACAAAATGTATGTTTTTCTTTTTATTATGTAATGATATATTTACTTTAATAAAATTATATTACAGAAAAACCAGCAATTCAACACAAGTTGGAACAGACAATAACCTTGAATCTCCAATGCATGCATGTAATTCTGATCATCATCATGGATCCATCCCTGAGAGCCAAGTTATCTTTTCAGCTATACCTTATGTTTGTGGAGAAGTCGAGGTCATTAGCACAGAAAAGTTTGTTACAACTGATTATTTGCCAGGTAAGAACAAAAAAGGTTAAAAAGCTTTGTAATGTTAATTTCTGTCTTATTATGAGTAAAAGGATAAATATATTTGGTATTTGTGTACATTTGTACCTTGCAAGGTCCTCATGCCTGTCAGACTGTTTTTCAGTCAACTGCTATCTCATTTCATGGATCAATGCCGGCAAAAAGCTCTACCGACTTAAAATAAATTATCTTATCTTATCTAACATGTATCATTAAAGAAGGTTAAGTTTTGTTGGTCAAGTCCATATCTCAGATACTATAAGCAATGGGTCCAGTATATTTGGTGTATGGAATTATTGTAAGGTGTGCATGTCCAACTGGCAGGTGTCATCTGACCTTGACCTCATTGTCATGGTTCAGTGGTTTTAGTTATTTTTTTTAGTATTGATCTTTTTTTCATACATGTATACATTGTTTTGTACTGTATGCAAAAATTCAACTGTTTTTGTTATATGGAAATATTTATGATGTACATGTCATTCTCGCAGGTTTGAACTTGAACTCATTTTTACGGTTCATTACTCAGTGTTAAGTTTTTGTGTTCTGGTCTGTTTTTGGTTTCTTAAACTATAAGCAATATAGGACAACAATATTTGTTGTATGGATTATATTGTAAGCTGTTCATGTCTGCCTGGTATGGTTCATCTGACCTTGATCTCATGTTTATGGTTCAGTGGTTATTGTTAGGCAACTATATTCAGTGTATTGGATGATTTTAAGGTGTATATTCATTTATTGTTTGGTTTATAATACCATGACTTTTTTACCAGTGTCACCAATGGTGAAAGCAGGTCTAGTAACTGCTTGTCTCTTTTATGATTCCATTTGTTCTAAAGAACTCAATGTGTATTAATCTTTCATTAAAAAATTCTTGGCTTCTATGAATGGGGATGGTTAAATATAATCAATTTTTTCTGAGAGAAAAGGTTGAAATTTAAATACAAATTGTTTGAAGAATTTTTTTCCATGCTTATTTTCACAACACATGCATGCATCTACATATCATGTTATACAAACTGGGGCATACATGTCACATGGACACATGTACATTCACAATTTATCTCAAATGTCATACAATAACTCAAATTTGAGTTATAAATTTTTATTAAATTTAAAAATGCTCAAAACACTTGGTGCTGCTGTTTATTTACTCTTAATTTTATTTTTAGGTCAAAGATATGTATCAAAATTAAACCATCCCACATGTAAGCCAACTAAAGAGCATGACTATAGTTATCACAGAGATGATAAAGTGATTGTAGATTCGTCTACTCAAACAGAAGTTACAGCTAATGATATCAGGCTACTGGAACAGGAAAATGACAGACTCAAGCATACCCTGGAAGATAAAGACAGCTTGTCCAGAGAAATTTTTGTTAAACATGTTACCAAAGATGACAAACATGTAAAGTTTTACACTGGTGTTCAAAATTTCGCTATTTTAATGGGTATTTTCCAGCTTCTTATGACCAAATGTTCCAAGTTAAAGTACTGGTCTGGCAAGGGAAGTGTTAATGATAAAAACTACCAAACTGGAAATAGATTAAAGCCTGGACCACAAAGGAAATTGACAGATTTTCAGGAATTTATACTTACATTAGTACGTCTTCGTCTTGGTCTAATAGATTATCACTTAGCTGATATTTTTGGAATCTCAAAGACCCGTGTTTCACAGATATTTACAACATGGATAACATTTATGTCAGGTTTATTTGGAAAACTAATAAAATGGCCATCAAAGCAACAAGTCAGAAAACATATGCCGCATTCATTCAAAATGTTATACCCAAAAACAAGATCTATAATTGACTGCACAGAATTTTTTTTTCAACATCCAAGATCTCCTACAGCACAGGCCTCAACATATAGCACTTATAAATCAAAAAATACTGGGAAATGTCTTTTAGGGATCTCACCTTCTGGAACCTTCACTTTTGTTTCAGACGTTTATGGCGGCAATGTATCAGATCGTTTTATTACTGAAAAGTCTGGTTTCATGGATTATATTGAAGAGGGAGATGACATAATGGCAGATAGAGGCTTCACCATAAGAGATTTGTTAACAGAAAAAAAAGCAACATTAAATATGCCACCATTTACTCGCAAGTGTGTTTGGGGAAAAAAGAAAAGACTTAATGTGAATGAAATTAAACAAACTCGCTCTATAGCTAAGTTGAGAATTCATGTTGAAAGAGCCATTCAAAGACTAAAGCTATTTAAACTTATAGGAAATACTATAGCATGGTCTCTGAAACCATTGACTAATCAAATGGTCAAAGTTTCAGCATTTTTATGCAATTTAATGCCAAAATTAGTTAGGCGGTAAAATGTCCATAGAGATATAGAATTCTAATGCAATTATTTTGTAACAATTGTTCTGATTGGATGACAGCAAGCGTAAAATTCTCTATCTCCTTGTCTGTAACTAAGCAAGCCGACATTTTGAATTTCGGAATATATTGACATGTTATTTCTACAATAATAAACAAAAAACTCACCTGTTGCGCCTAAAAATCTTCTTTTTATCAAATTTTATTACATTCTGAAGCGGCACAGAAGCCAGAAAACGCCCGGTGTTTATGTTTGACGCCGGAAGCATACCTATGACGTCACCTAGTGTAGGGACCAAAGAAGATAACATCTTTTCGCGGAATTTTCGTTTATGAAGATTTTGCACTGAAATAATAATAGAAATTTAATTATAAACTTGTTTTGCATTAGAATAGAGATAACTGTATTGTATTTGAAGCTTTTCGGACGTCCATCGGTAGTTTCACTGTCGCAAATACCCGTTTACCTGTCTCCGCTCCGCGTCGCCAGGTAAACTAAATTTGCGACAGTAAAACTACCGATGGACGTCCTTAAAGCTTCAAATACAATACAGTTATCTCTTAAGTGGCACAGTTACAGATATTACCTTAAAAAGTAAATATACACATTAATCTAGTTTTAAAACTTGTACTTTAAAAAAAAATGCCATGAATGCAGGCCTGTTTACTGTTGAATTCTAAATTGTCTTGTATACATTTTTATCAATGAATTTTAGTCTTGGACAAAGAGTTGTCTCATTTGACAATCATACCACATAACTTTTTCAATAGGTTGAAAACAGTATGTTTAACTGAAAAATTAAACTTTTAAAATTTGCACCAACGTAATGTCTTGCTTTTGGTGTTTAATCAATGTATCAATTTTGTGTTTATTGCGGAAATACTGAATCTTTGACCTTTATTACCTCTGATTTTGTTACAAAAAATAGATATGATATCTTTTCAATATACATGTATGATCATTACAATTATAGGTAATGATATCAGGCTATGGTAATTACTGCTGATTTCAAAGGGGGGGGGGGTATCTAATTTTCTTCTTAGAATAGATTGTAAGATGGGGTCATGATAAATTTTAGCATCTTAGCAATACAAAAGGATTGTTTAAAAAAACTCCAGATGAGGGTCCCCTACCTTAATTGCACTGCTAGACGATCAGTAGATATTAAAAGACATACATGTACATGTAGATTAATATGAAATTGTGGATTTAGGCAGCACCTAGAAGAATATATCTGTTTCCCCTCCCTGAGACTATCCTTTGTGAACAGACCAGGAGGGCAGGTTAATTTATTTTTAACTGGATGACACAGCATGATTACATGGGGGATAGCGGAAACAAACATATTTTAAATTTTAGTCTTATTTGCATTTTGGTGGGGAACTGGAGAAAACATGGGGAAGCTAGGGCTAATTTGTAACAAATTACAGATCACTTAAATGAAATTATATATGTTATTCTGTTTTAATATATATTGTTTTTTATGCAGTAACTTCATGTCAATGCCTGGGATGATAAGTGCAATTGTTTAGCACTGTCATGACTGTAGAATATTTATATTGTTGATCATTGTTGAATATTTATATTGTTGATCATTGTTGAATATTTATATTGTTGATCATTGTTGAATATTTATATTGTTGATCATTGTTGAATATTTATATTGTTGATCATTGTTGAATATTTATATTATTGAATATTTATATTGTTGAATATTTATATTGTTACCACTGTAGAACATTTTATGAATTGTTTTCCAATAAATAAGCTGACACAAATGAATGACTTCATATTGCCATTTAAAGTAATTTTTAAAGTATGTATGTTACAATGTATACCACTGTCCTAGGTTAGGTGGAGGGTTGGGATCCCACTAACATGTTCAACCCGCCATATTATTTATGTATGTGCCTGTCCCAATTCAGGAGCCTTTAATTCAGTGGTTGTCATTTGTTTTTCATATTTGTTTTTTGTTCATTTTTTTACATAAATAAGGCCGTTAGTTTTCCTCATTTGAATTGTTTTACAGTGTCTTATCAGGGCCTTTTATAGCTGGCTATGTGGTATGGGCTTTGCTCATTGTTGAAGACCTATAGTTTTTTAGGTTTGTGTCATATTGGTCTGTTGTGGATAGTTGTCTCATTGGCAATCATACCACATCTTCTTTTTTATAGAACAATTTCAATGTGTTTTGTTCATGCCTAGTAGTAACCTTCATCAGAACAGTGTAAATCGAAATGTGAAGAAAACAAGAATGTGTCCATCATGTCCATAGAACGTACATGCGTAAAAAAGCCTTAAAGTGGGACATAAAAAATATGACCATTTAAGTAAAATATGCTTCCTCTGTGTTCTAGGCCGTTCTTTGACCTATAATTCTTAACTTTAAATACATTGCGACTTGGATGGAGAGAACTAGTTGTGTCATTGTCACTAATATCACATCTTCTTATTTATATGATTATGCAGTAACCTGGTTATCCTGCAATCAAAATTAGGAAGTAATGACAGAGAGTATGGTGTAGCTTTATATGTTTTACCATTATTTCAAACTTTACATTAGACAATCAGTTTACATGTACAATGTAGGTGGTCGAATGGTCTATGCTGCTAGTTACAGTGTTGGCAGTGTTATCATGATATCACAGTAGCATGAATTAAAATCCTTGTGAGGGAGGAAAAATGCAGATCTGACATTGTTATGCTGTTATTTAGAGTAATTACATATAAATTAAAACAGTCAGACTAAAGTTAATGAAATAAGAGAGAAACCTGTGAATTTTCAACATTACAGAATTCCAACCGCCAGTAAACAAGTAAAAAGACCACAATCATTGTACACCCTTGAGTCATTTTTTTGGCATATTATCCATTGGTACATTTATATACATGTAGCATGTGTGCGGTTTTTCTCAGCATTGAAAATCATGATGTGCCTTTCCTAAATCAGTAACCCCTCATTTGTCTTTGTCAGATAATGATTTTTTTCAGAAAGCATTTTTTTTATGATTTTCAACATCAATAAAACAGTAATATAAAAATATTAATTTTAAAAGACCCAAATATTATTAGAGTAGTCACCATTACAAATTTTACATGCACATTGACTGTTTCTGTAATTGAACTAATAACACAGTTCACTGAACATTAATAAAATAATTTATTATCAGTATATTATATGCTCAGCATGCTAAGATCTGTGATTATTAATCCTGGATTAATTTAGGGACAACATATTTACTGTAAAACAAGTTAACTTTGTCCAATACACAAGTCCACAACTGGGGATCAAATGTTATTCTCTCAACATGTAATTTGTGCTTTTCTGTTTTAATACTTCCTTCAAGATAAAGTACAAAGTCACACCATTGTAAATTAGAAATTGCCATTTGAGATTGAATCTGTATATACCAATTTGAAGTTTTCTTTAATTCAATGACACCATCAGACGTTTTGGTAAGATGATATTTTTTTTCACTGATTTCATCTAATGTTAGATTTTTGAATGTGTATGGACACTTAATTTCTACAATGCCTTTCCCACAACATTTACAGTTAACAATAGCATCTGGAGAAGCTCCTAGATGTGGAATATCTTTGTTTATTATCAGTCCTGATAGTTCAACTACAGCCTTTTCATGTTGAGAAGTATATTCCTTGCTGTATAAGTCTCTTGCAAGATGCTCCCTTTCTTTCCCATAAATCATTGCAGGAGTTGAAAAATTGTTGTTTTTGTCCAATATCTGTCTGACAATGTAATTGTTTTTATCATTACCCTGATAGTGATACACAAGAGGAATGATTGATGAAGTAATCCTACCTAGCCTGTACTCATACCAATTCTGATTATCAGACTGACCTTCTGTCAAAGAATAAATTTGATCACAGTCATCCTGGTTCACTTTTGATTTGAGGTATTCCAAAAAAGAAGAATTTTCCAAGAAGTCTTCTGCTGATTCAATGATAGATTTAGGCATGGTTAAACTGTCTTCAGATTTATCAAGCACTTCAATAATCTGGGTGTCATGACCTTGAATTAAGTTGTGGAGACCTGCTTCAAATTCTACATCAGCCATGTTGTCATCATGGTTTATTGGGTCATACACATGTTCAAATGGCTGTACCCTGGGATTTACTGAATGTTCTATACTATCCAGTTTCATAGGAACAGATACCTTTCTTGGAATATCCCAACCACATTTGGTATCTGTACATGTCTCTGTGTTTCTATCAATGTGTCTGTCAGACCAGTTTGCTAGGCAAAATAGCAGTGCCACAACATGCTTACATCCTCCATCATCCCTGAAAAAATAGAGAAAAAAATTCAGGTGTATAAAAGATATATATACATTTGTACATGTATGTAAAGAACAGTTTATATATGTTAAGATTACTATGCCCACATATACATGTATGTAAAGAACAGTTTATATATGTTAAGATTACTATGCCCACATATACATGTATGTAAAGAACAATTATATGTTTAGATTATAATGGCCAGATGACAATTTAAGATAAGTTCTTATTTTTACTTCACTTTATCACTGGAGTAGGTTTCACAAAAAAAAAATATGTACAACTAAGATTTATTGAAAGTATACTGTAAATTGGCTCTTGAATTTATTATCCTCCTTAAATATCGTGTAATTCTCAAAATATGGATACCTTTTCATTTTTTCAAAGTTCAAAGCTTAAGTGACTCATATATACATGGTTGTGAACAAGTTATTACAACCAATATAAATCCATTTTCATTTTTCATTTTTTTTGTTGTTCAGTTGCTGTTTCACTGATGTATACCTTTTATCTATATACCATTAATAAATACAATGTACATAAAATTATATACATTGTACATATAATGTTTTAACAAATAATGAGTCTGTAAGTTCATACAAAATGAAAAAAACCTGGATATCCTACATCTTATACCACAAAATTGCATAGGCATTGTTAAATAAATTGTTTTCTTTATTAGTAAATATGATTATTACACAAATTGGAATGACTGGTAAACGTAGAAGATATAAATAAGTGTACTAGAAAATTATAGATGGAAAAACCTTTTTTTACACACTTGTCAAGAAAATTTAAGGATAGAATATCAAAGAAGTATGCTTACATTAGTTTTGTCTAAATAGAAGAATGCATATGGACATCTGACTTTTAATAAATAAATAATTATAACTTTAAAGACCTTTTTGATTTAAATAAAAAGAATATGTAACACATTGTGAATTTGAGGACAAAAAAGAATTTCATTTAAATAATTAGTTTATTATTTAAGGTATTACATTATACATTTGTACATCTACTAATTAAAGTATGAACTGTTTATTGACCTACAAAAATGTTTCAGTATCAAATGCGGAAAAGCAATATTTGAATAAGTTATTGATTAAATTACTGAGATTAGTAAACTCTCAATTAATTTCTTATTTAACTGAACTGAAGATAAGAGATTTAACAAGGACTCTGAATTAACTATGAATTTGTTAATATATAACATCCAACTATAGTAGTTTTTTTGCATTTTAACATATATATGAACCCAACTGCATGAACATGTCTCATATACAGAAAAATATTAAAACAAGTATGCTTTTCCCTCTTAAATTAAAAAAAAAATATAATTTTGGACACCTAAAGGGACCTTAAGAAATCAGGGTTTTTTCTTCATATTTTTTTAGAAAATAAAATATATTTTTTGGGGCTGTGATAGAATATATTTCATGCATCGGAGATAAAATACTCCCCCTCCCAGATATTTAAAATCACTATTTAATTCATGAGAAAATTTTTATTGATTTTTAAAAAGGGAATCACTGAAGCATGAATGAAGGAGAACCTGTTATGTCAGTCAGTGGGCCCCATTAATGGAATTATATAAAAAGTTGTGGATCCGCCACTGTGCCATGATTGATCATGATTGCTTCTTTACTACTTACGCTGTGCAATGACATCCTGCTGATATGCACACACCTTCAGAATTAACCAAACACCAAGTCATGTAGGGATCAGCTTTCTGTGATGTTTCTCTGATGCAACTCGCTTTTATGTAAAAGTGTTCATGTGGTAACTTGAAGATTTCAGCAGAAGAAATATGATTTGACTTTGAAAGTCGGAAGCCTCTCTCATTCTTGTAGGTTCTCAATCGTGATGGTGTCCATTTAGCAAACGAAACAAGATAGGCAAAAACGTCTGCCATAGAAAATACTGGGACACTCTTTAAATCATCTGTCCACCCCTTCTGCTCACACTGAAAGACAGTCGGAAAAGTTACTTTTTCTCCATTTAATACAACAGTACTCCTAAATTGAAGAAACGAGTCTGTGTCATCTGGTGTTGAAATTACCGGTAAATCCAGTTCAACAGCTTTAAAGGCAAGTTCTCTCAGCTGTTGAACACTATAATCTGATACAGTCATTCCTCTTTCCATTAAAAATGTGCGTAAAGCTGGTTTTAGCATTCTGTTTAATCAGGAACATATGTTAGATATACTGTTCCCAGGTTTAATTCCGCCGCCATCGTTAACTTTGTTGTTTGTTGTGGATACGTGTCCCACCTTCCGGTTAGTTACGCGACGTTTTGCGTCTTCATCACAGGAGAGTTACTATCTCGGAACTTGCGTAGGCCTTAAAATATAAAAGTAATGCATGTTAGCTTTTCATTCTGGGATATGATTTTAAACGAAACTTCAAATTGGCACAGCTTAAGCAGCAAAAGGAGTTCCTATTTGAAAGTGCATTGTCTATATACACAGAAATGAAACCTTGATGCACGGTGTTTGTCACTTGGTCAACTATTAAAAGGTCCAAATGTATATTTCCTTAAAATTAGGAACACAATAGCCAAACAATCAAAATTACAAAAGTAAGAGCAAAGTAACATTTAATGAAAATTTTATCAATACAAACATCATCATCGAAGCCTATCCTTTTCAATGCAGCAATCTGTTGTGTGTATATTTCTCTGTATTTCGTTTTTACTTTCAACAACTTGACCACATCTTTTTTTTATATTGACTACCGATGAGGATCTCACACAGTTGGTTGTTAATTATAAATTCATCTAGTTTTAATATTAATTAATATTCAAAAGGGAACATTCCATGTTTCTTAAAGTTATCCAGGCAAAAAGACTCTTTTTGGAAAATTTGACATTTTGTATCAGAATTAAATTTCATTCGTAGAAGTAATAAACGCATTGAGAAAAAAAAACCATTTCAAAATAATTTATTTTAAATGAAATAACGACTTGCAAACTCTGGATACGATATAAAAATATATTGAACTACCCGGATTACAATAAGTCAGCTTCAAGCACGTTTTGTTCGCATATGGTAGTCGAAATTGGACTCATACGAAGCTAAAATTATGCACACTTTTCAAAACAAATGAAAAACGCATATCGGATTTCTTTTTCAAGCAAAAACCTTTAAATGGACGTTAAGGTCAAATTTAACTGTGTGCAGGTTTGTTTTAAAACTAACTTCCCCTTGTGGTGATCTGAGTAGCGGATTGTCAAAATTTAACCTTTCCGAGAGTGCTAGAGCTAAAACTATTTTTGATGTTAATATTCATTACACAATGTATAATCATCGTTTCATAAGAGTTATCCAAAGTCGGGATTTAGATGAATTGAAATGTTTTCTTCACGTACGACAGAAAAGTCAGTTGTTGATACAAGAAAAAAGAAAGTACAAAAACAGTTCCATCCTTATCGTGATCGGTTAAAAGTTTTGGTTAAACTATTGATATATCCTCATGCATGTGTCAGATTAAAACACAATGATAATTTCAACTTCGATGGAGTAGGTAAGATAGCAAAAGTCACAAAACATGAAACCATGAGAGGTCACCGTCTAACATCTTATATCGGAACGTGAATTTAAATAACAGCAGAAAAGTGAACGGACACGGGAAATAAGTCAAAGCGACTGAATCTCGACAAAACAGCAAAATTCGCTAGAAATCCCAAATCGGGCTTCAGCTGGACAATATCGTATTCTAATTCAGCAAAATGGACGTCACACTTAACTCCGAAACAAGCAAATCAATCATTACAATAAAAACGTCGCTTCTTGCCTTTCTCACTTGAAAGAATGTCCATCATTTGTGTATAGAAACAACTTTGTTTGTATAAAAAAAACGAAAATAAATTTAAGCATAATTTCTTTTAAGTTGATGCTCTGCTTCCTCCTGAAACAAATTACCATTGAACTACGTTAGAAATGTTTTCTTTTTTAACGGACAAATAACGAGTTTTTGTGAAAAGGATACTTTTGCATTTATCGAGGGACTTACATTGTATTTTTGCTACCTGCTTTTTTTTCCCCCGGACGATAATAACATTCTTATCATTGTTTGTTATTGTTATATGTATTCATGTATTCAATATGTTGTTTTGAAAGTAAGTATGTGTCTATTGTATTGCCTACTTTTGGATAGAATGTGCGTACAAGACTTTGTTGATTTGGGATTATAAAAGAACATGATGCTGTCTTCTGATTGTTTTGGTGTTATTATTGTCTAAATGATGTATTCTACACATGTTCTTTTCTTCATAGAATACCAATATGGTACGAAATGTTAAAGCATTTTTTTTACTTTATTGTATGAAACGGTTTCGTTCTTATGTTGTACTGTTATACCACTGTCCCAGGTTATGGAGAGGGTTGGGATCCCGCTAACATGTTTAACCCCGCCACATTATTTATGTATGTGCCTTTCCAAAGTCAGGAGCCTGTAATTCAGTAGTTGTCGTTTATTTATGTGTTACATATTTGTTTTTCGTTCATTTTTTTTTTTTACATAAATAAGGCCGTTAGTTTTTTCGTTTGAACTGTTTTACATTGTCTTATCGGAGCCTTTTATAGCTGACTATATGGGGTATGAGCTTTGCTCATTGCTGAAGGCCGTACGGTTACCAATAGTTGTTAATGTTTGTGTCATTTTAGATTTTTGTGGATAGTTGTCTCATTGGCAATAATACCACATCTTCTTTTTTATATCTTATGGTACGATATGGTTTGTGTTTATAGAACGAAATGGTAATTTTGGGTTTGAAATGGCAATGGTTTAAAATTGTGATAGTACAAAATGACTGGATACTGTTTCAAATGAATAAATAAAGGCAACATAAGTATAACGTTGTTCGAAATTCATAAATTTATTGAAAAAAAACCAAATCCGTGTTACAAACTAAATCTGAGGGAAACAACAAATATGAGAGGAGAACAACGACACCATAGAAACACTTAAATGCAAAACACACAATTTCGAAATGTAATACAACAATGGTCATTGTCCTGACTTGGTTAACTCTGATTTGACTGCTGCTCATAAGTAAATGTGAAAAAAATTGTCTTATTTGTATAATTGGTGAAGAGGATGTTTTTAGAAAAAAGCATAAATAAGTATTATATAAAAAGTGTAATTTATCGTATGCGTCTGATCACAGTATTGTTACTTGCGATTGAAATCACGAGGATGTTATGATGGAACCAGAAATTATCCGGTGAGCCTCAATTCATTTCCAGATTTAGAGGGGTTAGTATTGAACAATCTCTAGTTTCCTTTGTAGTGTGGCTTGTTGTTTGTCTCTTCGTTGTTTTTAATTTTGGTTATAATCTTACCGGTTTTGTTTTTAATTTTGGTTATAATCTTACCGGTTTTGTTTTTAATTTATTTTGGTTATAATCTTACCGGTTTTGTTTTTAATTTTGGTTATAATCTTACCGGTTTTGTTTTTAATTTTGGTTATAATCTTACCGGTTTTGTTTTTAATTTTGGTTATAATCTTACCGGTGTTGTTTTTAATTTTGGTTATAATCTTACCGGTTTTGTTTAAACTTATGACTTTATGATTCCTATCTTGGTATCTTTTCTTATACATTTTGGATCAAGTAGACTAAAGGAAGATCAAGTCTTTAGTTTTGTACATCTTATTCATTTTCTCTCAATTTATGACTATTGAACAGCGATGTACTACAATGTTGACTTTTAAACTTCTATTGAAGTTTCGGTATATAGCACAGACACGATCGCCTCCTTGTTGTGCAGTATACTTGCTGTTTCAAAGTGAACTGTATTTAATTTTAGCTTATACTGTAGGTAAAACAAATTATATTTCTATGAAGAAGGACCGTTTTTGTTGTTGTATTCTTTTAGAAAATAGATGTAAATTGTGTTATTTAGTGGTGTCGTCTGATTTGTAGTAATGATCTGTTATCCTCAATGCAGTATGCATGTTGACCAGCACAATCTTTTATACTGTATTAGAGTGTTTTTTAGTTCGGTTTTCTATTTATGTACTTATGATGAAGGTATTGCGATCCTTCAGCTAAAAGTATCGTAAACAATCGTTATTGATAATGGTATAGATAATTGTCTTAACGCGGTCAGCCGGTCGAATACAAGTTTAAAATATCTAGATCAAATATTTAAATAATTCAAATGGATTATGTAGAAAAAAAGTAACATAACAAAAAAACGGAACTCCAAGATAAATAAATAAGGGAAATACCTTGTCAAATGGCAAAAGCAATAGCTCAAACATATCAAATAAATGTAAACTACCGGTAGTGGCACATTTCTGCCTGGAACCTGGATCTTCTTTTGTAGGAAATGGTTAATAAAACCTGCTTTTGTAGCTAGCTAAACCTCTAATTTGCAGGACAGTCGCATAAAATTACATTAAATTGACAAGAATGTGTGAACAAAACAAACTTACACAATAAGTAAAAATGCCAAAAAATAAAGTCAAAATTGTGTTATAATCTTAATCGATATAAAAGCAAACGAATTCATAACAAAATGACATAAAGATATGGAACATAAGCAAACATGAAAGACACATACTCTTATATCTATAGACACCTTAGCCGTATCAGCACATGTTTTTTTTTTAAATTTGGGTCATCAATGCTGTTCAACGTTGTACTGATGAGTTTTATGTTGACGAATCGCGCGTCTGGCGTTCCAAATAATAAGCCTGATACATTGAATAACTTTTGTCAATATAGAATGCTAGTTTGGTGAAACATTGTACGACTGCTGTCAAATTGAATAAGTTTATTCCAGCATATCATTTTATATATATAACGTCAATCCAGAGTCGGAATCCAACTAATATCACCGGGTATAGCGGGTACAAACCTGTGTATACCTGTATTGTAGCGATAAGCTCTGCTCTGCATCGGCTATTTTTGAAATCCTAATACATTACACGATGATCAAGTATAGAAACGATACAAGAGTAAAACAATGTTTCATATGATTTATATTCAAAGTCAATAATATAATGGCTTATCAAAAGGAAAAACTGGCGTTGGTGTTAAGTTTTAAACCTAAAAACTTGCATAGATTATTCCTACCAACAGTGAAATTAAACTTTGTTTTGAATTCCTATTTTTTTTAAATTAGTACAAGAATTTTGTTTTTCTTGGTAGTTGAACAGGACATTATGATAATAACACATACTATATTAATTGTACAAATCAATTTGTTGATTAACACAGTTTCATAAGATGACGTATGTCAATTATCATGTTTTATAATCATTGAATATACATGTACCACCTTAAGTGGTGAAATCAAGTTGTTCATTAACATAGGTTTAACACATGACATATATGTTATGTGAGGACTCGATTTGCATACAACCATAATTGGAGGTAAACCTGTGAAGACATTTTTGAAAGAAAAACCTCTCTATCGACTTATCAAAGGCATGTTTTAAAAGAATTTAAAATGAAGATATGTACGAAGTCTGTCGTCTAAGTGCACACTCAAAAGAGCATATTATTGAGACTTTTCAACTAGAAAACTTAAAAAACTTAATGGAACTATGTCTTTTGTATGTTTGTTGACGGTGTCGTTGGTGGCTACTTTATGGAATTGCCTACTACATCCCAACAAATGTCCAGTTAGCATATTTAAACTACAGTTCATGTTACGTACAAAGGGATATAATTATAACTAACTTATTTGGATAAAGTGCTACAATATTCAAATGTTTTTTTTTATACTAAATAAAAGAAAAAAAGGAAAACATGAAACATGAAACATGCATGACATGATATATTGATTTCCCTCTGTATTGTGTATGTTTAAACCGGCTTTAACATCAACTTTGTATTTTTTATTTTTAATCAGTGGTTTTAAATTTGAAATAACGAAATCTTATGTTCTAATGCTTATTTATGATATTTTAATATTGAAACGTGAAGAGTTAACTGTTAATCATTTTTTATTTTTCTACTTTGCAAAACCATTTTTTATTTACACTTAGAATCCCAGACCCCTTTAGAATGCTTTGATTCGTAGACAAAAACGTGCCGAAAATAATGATATTCAACGTCTTTTTTAAACCTTATCATTATATTTATTTTACTTTATAACATTAACAGAACACGATAAGGTATGCTTAAGTTTATTATCTTTCTTCTATTTATGTTTATTTTGAGAGGTTATGTTTTCTTCTCGTTTACCTCCAGTTATGTTCATGATACCTTAATTTGGACAAACATTTGTTATAGGTTGTGATTACTAGTATATTGTTGTGGTGGACTCTTTCGCAATGGTAATCAAAAACATTGATCAGAAACCCGTTTCAGTACATCTTGTACGCAACATGCCTTTTGAAACAAGTATGATACAAATATTTAAGATTGCATATAGAAGCTACGTCTGTTAATATATTTGAAAAGGGAAAACGTTATTACACGAAGCCTCATAGAGAAAACCATGCATACAAAGAACACGGTGAATGCCTTAAGCTAAAGTAACATGTTTAAGTAACGGAGGTATTTTTTCATACATATAATGTTATAGTAATGTCGAGATTTTGTGGTAAACGGGCGATAATCCTATTTGAACTATCATGTTTCATCGCATCTATCTTGAAGAGTTAATAATTATACTTATACAATTATCGATTGTTGATGGTTCGACCTTTACACATACTGTACACTTTCGGTCGTCGATTTTGCTAGGGAGGTGTTTTGGTTATCGTTATCTGATATATGTGAGTATGGACACTACAAATTGCAAAAATGTCTTTATTGGCAAGAAATGTCACTTTGCCTGTTTTATATCAATGCTTTAGTCCAATTACTCACGCTTCCTTCTCCATGAAAACGGTCCGTATTCATATAGTCAAGATAGCTGAAATTGGTATAAAACACGAACATAGATGCACGTTTTAGACACGCTTGAAATAAAAAGATTTTTTACCTATTACGTTTTGGTCAATATATTAAAAAAGATGCAATTGTAAGAAGCAGTATGCAATTAACAATCAATTGCAAAATAAAGGCAAAAGGTACCCAATGACATTCAAACTCCCAAGTCGAAAAAAAAACACCCCCATAACTGAACAACAAAATAACAACAGACAAAAGACAGTTCATAAAATACAACATAGAAATATAAAGACTTAGCAACTCGAATCCTATGAAAATTGTGGTGATATATGTTGCTCCAAATGTAGCATCGGTCGTGTTGCTACTGTAAGTATAGACCAGGTTTTTAGTCTAAAGTTTTTTTGTCACATTCGACACAAAAGTGACGAGATTAGTAAGGACAATTGAAACATATCTGTCGTCGTATGTTAAAGAGATATTTTCAATAACGATCAACCAACTTGTGATGGCGTCGGAAGTCTTATTAAAAGAATGATATACCCAAACGCTAGATAATCGGGGTCTATTAGTCTTCAGGTGAGATGCAACCATTTATCAAGGAAATCATAATATGAAATATAAGTCCGGGGATATTATATCAACTGGTACTTATATGCTTAGTATGCAGGAGCTGCTGGAATGTAGTTACACAGAATGGCATTTGTATTTGGTATTTCTTTGCAAATCTAGACTTGTTTAATTTAATTCTCGACCTACACTGAACGTGAGTTAGACACTTATTAGTAAGTTAAACAAGAGTTGTAGATTGTTGTGCGTTACATTGTCACTAAATAGAAGTTCATTCATAATATCCAAATGTTTTTTTTGTTTTTTTTATTCTAGAATAATATTTCCAATGTAATAAGTATTTAAATGTATGTTTCTAATGAAATAAATGGTATAGAATATGTTTTCCAACAGGAACAGATATCATGCCATTGTTATAACAAGGTATCAAATTGAACTTCTAATACTCGGAATAAGTAAACGTTAACAACACTACATTTATTTAACTAATTAGTATATTGTAGTCCAGTATTTTTGTTAAACATTTGTGAATTTAAAAAAATGTATGGTCAAATGTGTTGTCCGGGTATAGATTTACGTTTTTACTTTTCATGTTCTGTGTCAGGTATTTCATCATTGCCGACACACTGTTGTTTTTTCCTAAGCTAACACACATGCCTTCATCTCTATTTAAAACAATGCTTAATAAATATATCAAAATATTCTAAGATGCTATTTCATAACTAAATCAATCTATAACGTTTAAATCATCTGTAAAATACGTGTTCGCTTTATAAATTTTTTAATATGAGCGTCACTGATGAGTGTTATCTAGACAAAACGCGCGTCTGGCGTATTAAATTATAATCCAGGTACCTTTGATAACTATATTCGAAACATCCATATACATAACAAATTAGGGCTAAGTTCTGATTTATTTTTAACTCTTTGTAAGTGCATTAGTTGATCATTCGGCATCTGTATGTGGATATTTTTTATTAACAGTTATGAGTCAAATATATAGTGAGTGTATACATGTATATTAGTTGTTAGTGTCTGAATATATGAGCTCAGTGGGATAATTTTTTAAAAATACATCAGAGACGCTATGAACAATGGATGAAAATAAAAATCTTAAATTGATAATCAAAACTCATAAGTCAAAAAGATACCAACAAAATCACATTAAAATAACAGTCGGCACAGTATAAAACAATACATAGAACATTTTTTTGTAAACGTTACATTTCGTGACGTTTCTACATATTCATCGTGGGATTATGAAGATATTAATAAAAGAAATCCATTTCATTGATAAATTTTAAGTATGCATGTAAACATATTTACGGTTGGGTAAATAGATGGATGTCTGTTTGATACTTGCATTGAAGACAAAATTATTGATCCGTCCGTGTATAATTAGCAGAACAATTTAAAGTAAAATAACAAAAAACACCGAATTCAAAAGAAAATTCAAAACGGGAGGACATTTAACAGTTGGTAAAATAAAAAGTTCAAACTCATAAAACGAATGGATAACAACTGGCATATTCCCTACTTGGTAGAGGCATTTCCTTATGAAGACCACGGTGAATTCAGCCTGCTTTTACATTTAGATAAAACTTTATCTGGTATAAAATGCATTTATTTTGACATAATGTGTGATTAAAACAGACTAAAAACATGCTGGAAAAATGTCAAAATCAGGTTACACCGTTAACAGTGTATTATAATATTAATCAATATAAAAACAAAACAATAAGTCGACAAATATGGCATATAAACAAAGCACTACGGCAAACATAAAAGGCAAGAATACAAAAAAATAATCATTCCACAATAACTCAATTGTGGCATGTATAAGTACAGAGATATGCCAAGATAATATTAACCAAAAAAGGATCAAACATTCAATGTAAATCACAGGGGGACAAATTATCAGTATGCTGGCAGTGGCATAGCTTGCATGTATGCTCATGCACCAACATCAGTTTGACCCCAAAAAAAGGTAAATACATAAAATTGCATGCGTTCGCAGCAGATACACACGGTTGTATCCGATTGTAAAAAGATTGAGGATATAAGAATAGCTTCCAATCAATTTCTAAGCAGCATTCATGGTCTTTCTTTCATTTAACAAGTTAGGTAAATCGTAGGAAAGTATTCTCGACATTTCTGTAAAATGTCTACGTCGTAGCGCGTCGTCTGCTACAACAAGCGTAGAGAATGATGATACGCAGACCTGTGGACATGTTTGGTCTGAAATTGAGCAAGCGGAGCGATGACATAGCAACTTTACTAGTTAACATATAAACCATCATACCCTGATATCGTTTACTGTGACACGAAAGACGACGTGTTAACAATTTTTAGTTATGTTACCAATCATGGGATTATAAATAACCCTTTCCATCCAGGTACAAGTATCAATTTTATTTTCAATCAAAGAACAGAGTTCCAATGTCCGCGAAATGCACATATGTTATCTATCCAAGATACACGGGCAATACCTGAAAAATTACATGCGGTAAACACAAGTCACCAGATTTTGAATTATTTAGTTAAAGAACAATATCTTTATAGTGGAATGTAAAGTTAAATGATACTGCTAACTTCTTTTCCTTTTTCTTAAGAAGTTCCTGTATAATGTCAGTCTTATACGAGTAAAGGAACAAGTTGGCAAGAAGAGTCTTAACATGAGACGGATGAATTTGTATCTGATGTTTCTTTAATTTCTAGTTCTGGCGAATATAATTATGGAAACCACATCAGAAAACTCTCCACAAGAGATCAAAATGATAAAGAAATGAACAATCTAAGGTCACCGTTCGGCCTTAAACAATGAGCAAATCCCATACCACACAGTCAGCTATAAAGATCCCGAAATGACAATGTAAAACAATTCAAACGAGAAATTTAAAGGACTTATTCATGCACTTAGAATGAACGAAAAAAAAAATATAACACATAAACAAACAACAACCACTGAATTACAGGCTCCTTGCTTGGGACAGGTACATACAAACAGAACGTGACAGAGTCAAACATGTTAGCGGGATACCAACTCTCCCCTTAACTGGGACAGTGGTCTAACATTACAACATAAGAACAAACTATAAAAATCAGTTGAAAAGCCTTAAATCATTAGATGGACAAACATACAAGTGGACATGGCCCGGTACTTTTACATCTCAAGAACAAAAAGACACAGTGATCACTTGTGTCAATTCGGAAGTTACTTATTCCAACTTAGTTCATGGCAGGTGTCTTAGATCCCACCTTTTATTTAAAAGTTACCACGACGTGTCTAGCATCTAGTAAAACATATGCAGACCAGAAAGAGCTATAAGAACTGAATTTGCACTCTTTCGAACACACTCGTCCACAACTGCGCTCTAATGAAAAAGATTTGAATCAATATGCTTGATTTATAAATTTTACTGCTGTGAAAATGCATGATACTTAATTCTCCATTATGTAACAATTATATGGAATAATACTATACCAATCAGCCTAACTGCCCTTATTTACAAATCCTCTTTTCACGACTTGATGAGATCAAAAATTTATAATCAATTCCTATTGATAGACTTCCAATACATTATATCTCAATCCCATTGAAAGCAGTTTTAAACAAATATAAAACCAACGTGACGAATTATTAATAAATTATTATTGCTGTTCGAATTAAAGAGATAAAGGATAAATTGTTATCATCAGAGTAAATAGAAAGTATTAGTCATTTTAGTTAATATAATATGTGTCCAATTAGAAGCATGGACGTATTAGTATGATAATTATATAATACTTCCATGTTAAATGTAGGAGGCATACGTACATTATGTACTGAATTTAGTTCGTGTCAAACAGATGGTACATGCTCAAAAAGGTGTAGTCTCCGTAACCAGGTAATAATTCTCCGAAAGGAATAGCTATAGTAAACAATAGTTACAGTAATTACAACAAATTGTAGCAGCATCAATAATGCATATAAAAAACCTTGTATTTTGTGCTCCAGTCTTCAGATATATGTAGTTCTTAAAATTTGCCTACTAAATGAGAAAGTGTGGTAAACAAAACTTAATTATCACAAACTGTTTACATTTTTTCGCTCAAAGTCGAATAATTGAAAGCCAAATGCAAGGATATATTTCATATTAAATCATAATGCAGTGATCTGAAAGCATATCATTATTTTTTTTAAGTGAACAAACAAGTAATACGGATGATGTTGCAATAAATGAAATTGACTGTTTGCTTAAAACTTCAAACGCCATACGGGAATGATTGAAGCAAATTTCTTTCTTTCTTTTTTCTCTCAATTCATTTACCTGAAAAATGTCTGTCTTTTTGTTTAAGAGACTATGAATATAAATTAGGAAACACTATGTTTTGCCTCGAGGGTATCACAAGCCCAGTAGTCAATACTTCGGTGTTGACATGAATATCAATTATGTGGTTATTTTTATAAATTTTCTGTTTACAAAACCTTGAATTTATCGATAAATAAGGATTTAATCAGGAATAGATTACCTTAGCCATATTGGGCACAATGTTTTGGAATTTTGGATCCTCAATGTTCGTTTGGTTTGATAAATATTTTAATATGAGCGTCACTAATTATGAGTCCTATGTAGACGAAACGCGCGTCTGGCGTACTAAGTTATAATACTGGTACCTTCGATCATTACATATAACTTTATTTGCTGAAGCGCTTTTTGATCTTTTCATTCACAAATAACGCTAACAGCAAATAGTTTGAAAGCAAAGAATAATATAAAACCAGGTTTAATCCATCATTGTTTACATAAGAAAATGCCCGTACCAAGTCAGAATAATTGTTTTATCTGTTTGAGCTTTTGAATTTGCAATTTGGTTTGGGTATTCCCGTTTTTTGTATTTTTCTCGGAGTTCTATGTTTTGGGGGATTTTACTTTTAGATATTAATAATGATATAAATTAAAAGCAAAAATACCAAAATGGAATTATATAATAGTGAAATCCATAAAATGTCAACTTGTCTAAGTTGGACGTTCAGTTCAATAAGAACGCATTAAAAGGTATGTAATACATCGTGTAATCAAGAAAAGATTGACTACGGAGCTGAAGTGATACTCGGGCGACCGTCTTATATCTGTTTCAGCAGTGAAAAAAATCATAAGTACATTTGTGGAGAAAAATTTCAAGATTTAAAAGTGTATATTTTTTTGGTAGCTTTTATATATATATCCGTTTTTTCATTGTGGTTGCATTCCAAAAAATATATTCTGTGTTGAAGGCCGAACTTAGGTCTATAATGCACATATTATACATTGTGAATTGGATGGAGAGTTGTGTCATTAGCACTCATATGCATGCCTTAATTTTTCGGCATCAGGTAGGTACCATTTCAAACAATGTATCAAATATCAGTAAACATTAAAAGATCATTCAATAAAATATTTTAAAAGGACCACCAATTTTAATTAAGAAATTTAAGAGGTCAAATTTACTCATCAAGAGATCATCTGCGCATTATACTGTATTACTAGTTTAGAATGTTGAGTAAATATGTAAATTATAGTAAAATCATAAATTGCCAATGATAAACAACAAACGGAAAAGGATCAACTAGTATGTTTATGCAAAGACGAAATTTTAAAAATGTGTTTAAATTATAATGTTTTATCCACAAAGCCTTTAAGACAAATAACCTGAAAGCTCTGTGACATATAAATTTTTTATACAGAAAAACGCATTTGAAACAAAACTTGATGCGTTTGTAAGAAAAAGACATATAATATTACATGTATATATTAAATGAGAAATGAGAGAGAAACGATAAACTGCCTGAGAAACTCGGTCAAAGGAAAACTATTATGTTTGGAGAACGCGATCAAAAACAATAAATCATAAAAAAACGACATCTGTCTTCAACAATAAATAGATGATTAAAACAATATGTCAAGGTCATAGACCCCGTTCACACTAGGACATTTTTATCGATTTAAACTAGACCGGTTCATTTTAGATCGGTTTAAGGGCCAATGTGAACGCTGTGAACCGATCTTCAATCGGTCTAAAGTAAAACACCAAAAGAGGTAGTTTAGTTTGAATCGATCTAAAGTAAATCGATCTTTCTTTAAATGTGAACGCAAAGATCGGTTTAAACTAGTACGATTGAATCGAAAATAACGTATGCGCATGTACAGCGGCAAAACTGTCTCAGAATTTCGTTGTTTAAACCTTATTTCTCTTTTAACGGGCTTTTAAAACTAACTGAAAACATGTTGTCTTCGCCGTAGCATAGATTCGAGAAATCTGAGTCTTCATTTTTTATGTTGATTTTTTTCTCTTTTCATGAACCGCAGTATTTCGTCGTGTTGAAGCTTTGTTGCTACAGTTATTTAAAAAAAAACAAAAAAACAAATACAATAACACCGGTATCAAAAATTTAACTTGTGATTCAAGAGAACAATAACTTTTACTTTCTTTCAAGTATGTATATCGGTGTATTACATGAATTTCACATTTCTATTTATACACAATGTTTACAGTTTGACGGGTAAAAAGGTCAGATCAATTGCGTTTTTAATTGTAGTGTGAACGCAGTGGTTCAGATTAGACCGATAGAGATCGTTATGGTCAAGGATAATGTGAACTCTAACTGGTTTTATTTAGATCGATTAAATAAAATGCTAGTGTGAGCGGGGTCTAAATCTTTGTCTTGAAAATAACGTTTGATAATTTTTTGTAACAATATATAATTTTGATGATGGCCTTGCCTATGGTAACATATATAGTTCCCAAATAGTTATAGAAATAAGTCTTAAATGTTATGTTTCAAAATAAAATCCATTCGACGAAGAATAACGACAACATCATGACAAAACAAAAAAAACCAACAACACAACAACGAAGAAGGAATAAAGACAAACAGCAGTATACATAACATGAAATGGATAACTAGACCTCAGACTTCAAAATGTATAATGCATGAACCGATATGTAAATCTCAAATTGTTAACTGCTTGTTCAAGAGTCAATTTTGAAGACTTTCAATGAAATGTTCATGTGATAATTGTTTGATACCAAAATGCAATAATTGGTTGATTGATTGGTGTTTAAAGCCACTTTCAACATTATTGTGCTATTTCGTGGCAGTCCGTTTTTATAGGTGGAGGAAGCAGTAATGCCCACAGAGAACCATGTTCCTTCAGTAGAAACCCAAATTGAAACAATGCACTAAATGAGAGACAAAAGATTACAAAATGACATTCAAACTCACAAGTTTAAAATGAAAATGCCATGGCGAAAAGAAACAAACCAAAACACAACATAGATCTTAAAATAAGATATACATTACTATAACTGACATAGCTCCCCTTCATAAAATCAGCAAACACCATATAAGGAACAGATTATTATTCACAAATTTGGTTGTACAGAACTCTTAGGGTATAAACATAAAGTTAGAAAAAAATTATCAGGAAAATTCAAATCACAGATCAATTGTCAAAAATACACCAAGATCTTCATAAGGGTTTAACCTCTAAAGTAGAAATCATAAGGAAATCATCAGGGCCAGACATCTATGTACATTAACCATGTAACACCATAAGCGGATATACATGTACCCTGCCATGTCCACTTTGTCTTTGTTAAATGTATTTCTATTTGTATCCATCTGGTGAGTAAAGCCTTTTTGAACTGATTTTTATAGTTAGTTCTTTTGTTGTACTGTGACATCACTGTCCCAGGTTAGTGGGAGGATTTGGATCCTGCTAAATTTCGCCACATTGTGTATGTATGTGCCTGTCCCAAGTTAAGAGCCTGTTATTCAGTAGTTGTTGTTTGTTGATGTGTTACATATTTGTATTTCATTCATTTTTTGTCGTTTGTTGATGAGTTACATATTTGTTTTTCATTCAATTTTTGTACATAAACTAAAAATTTTCGCGTTTGAATTGTTTTACATTTGTCATTTTAAGGCCTTTTATAGCTGACTTTGCTGTATGGGCTTTGCTCAATATTGAAGGCTGTACGGTAACCTATAGTTGTTAATTTCTGTGTCATTGGGTCTCTTGCAGAGAGTTTCTATATTGGCAATCATACCAAATCTTCTTTTTTATTATCAACAGATAAAAGCCACACAATAAAATCATTACAATATGTCTGTTGTAGGCTGATATAAACAACTACAACAAAAAAGTATAGAATTTATAAAAAGCAAAGAGACTTCCGTATAAGCATATAAAATACATTTTACAAGGTGAATAAATTAATAAAAGATATTCAATTTAAAACATGCTGATAAAATATTTCAAAAAAGAAAACAGTAAAGGAAAATAAATAAGGATATATCAATGTATAAATACTCATCATACAACAAGTTGTGGATTTCAAAAGTTTCCTAATAGACCAATATAACAATAAATAACAAAACAACAACATTCTTAAACAATAATATTAATAACAGAATCTTCCACAATACAATTTCAATCTAATTTGATACATTTAATACTATTTGAAGTCAGCTTAATAGAAAATTGTAAAGAGTACTGCTTATATAGGTGAGGGGAAAAACTAATAAATAAAATATCTTTGGAAACAAGATCAACAAGATCATACCACTTCATGTCTTAATCACAAACTTGTTTTGGAAAAAAAAAATGCAAAGGTTCTGCAGAACCCAGTGCCTCGCCTACTTTTACTGTTAATTACAAAAATGAGGAAAAACGTCAATAAAACTATTCCTCTCAATACATGTATTGTAAGAAGCTTCTGTCTAAATTTGGATACTTAATGAATCTAACAAATGTTTTAAAAACTTTAAATGCAGACTGTATGTAATGTTTTTTTGAAGAAACACAAAGTCTATTTATAAGTAAAATACAGAAACAGGTAAAAAAAAAAAATCAATTCTGAATACTATTTTCTGATCATTAACAAGATTATGTCCAAGTTTGGTACAAATTCAGGACAGCTTAAGAAAGTTAATAGAATTTAAACAAGAGGCTCTCAAGAGCCTGAATCGCTCACCTTAATTTTTTTGGTTAAATCTCTCATCAACGATTATTTTGGCTTTTCAATTTATTTTAATGTTCTTTGAATCTTCCTATTTTCTTCAAAAGCAAAAAAAAAATCATTTTCTCCTATGTTCTATTTTAGCCATAGGAGCTAAGTTTCTTGACATACAAGGAAATAAAATATAAAATTTATACTAGATACTCTGAAACTCATTTAGCCTAATTTTGGCTGAAATTGATACAGCAGTTTCAAAGGAGAAGTTTTTTTTTAAAGTAAGTCAACATGATGAACAAATTGTGAAAAAAGTCTTTAAAGGGCAATAACTCCTAAAGGGGTCAATTGACAATTTTGGTCAAATTGACTTATTTGTAGATCTTACTTTGCTTAATATTTTTGCTATATACAGTTTATCTGTATCTATAATAATATTAAATAATAACCAAAAACTGCAAAATTTCTTAAAAATCATCAATTCAGGGGCATTATACCTGAAAAACCAGTTACCCAATGTGGCTGAACATTTCAGGACAGGTAGACCTTGACCTTATAGATAGATAGATAGATATTTTTATTTTTAAAGTACAACTTGATACATATACATGAAATACAATATATATATATATTACAATTTTAAACATAAGTAGTCAATTAACATGTGTATTTATACCAACCAGCCTTTAGAGGCTTATGATGCACTGTCATTTATGCACGAAAAATTATATAAATAGATTTCAAATCTATTAATCATCTTAATCCTTATTATATCAGAGGCTTAATTTTTATTAGATACAATGTAGTTTCAATATATCAGTTGTGTTTGTTAATTAAATGAAAAATTATGGATAAAAGTAACTTAATAATTTTGGATTGATAATGTATGAGGTGTTCATGGAAAATTTGGAAGATAAGAGTTGTCTCTCTTTGTACATGTCCACATTATATTAAGGTAAAAAATAGAAATTGATATAAAAGATAAAAGAGAATTTGTTGACTAAATTCTGACAGTTGAATAATATAATAGTGATTTATCCCATTTGCTGTTAAAGCAGAGAAGTAGGTAGCACTATGGCTAATATTTGAAAATGTAAACTGGCACAATGTACATGTAAATGCATTCAAGATCATACAAGTAAGAAATATATAAAAAATATGACATAATTTAACACAATAAGTACATAACAAGCATGTATAACAAAGAGCTAACCAGACCCTACTTAGACTTAGTACAATGCAGCTCTAATAAAAATATATTTTCAGTGACTAGAGTTTGTATAAATGTGTACTTTGCCTTTCGATCTTAGTGTTACTTTGGGTTATCTCCTTTTATCAAAATTGAAAATTTGACATTTGCTTCTTATTTGGATAAATTTTGTTTGCTTTTCCTTTTTTTTGTGTTGAAAAGGTATATTTGTTAGTGCATAAAGTGGTTCTATTGTGTAAAAGTGAATTTGTATTATTGTGTACATCATCGTCTCATGTGTGCCTGTTCCAGTGATCATACATGTATTTTTCACAAAGTGTTTTGTCATGAGTTAGTTTGAAACAGTTATAATTCAAGTTTTTTTCAACAGTAAAATGATTCACATTACATATATTGTACTGCAAGTAAACACAGGTTTCAAGATTGAAAGTCCTGGTTTGCAAAACAACATGAACATCAACTGTTCCTTATTTACATCAAATGTTTGAACTTCATTGGCAATAATTTCATGATGGAAAAAATGGATTTAAAACTTTTAGTTTAAAACAATTCTAAAAGAGATAACTGCTTAAGGAATATCTAGATATAGCAATAGCTTCTGTAAATACTGAATTTAAATTTTAAATGATAGCGCAAGATTAATTTCTAGGGTTACTATTCATGTTGAAGAATATTATAATATAATTCTGATATGAGTTTCACTAACTAATATTTAATATTCATCTGGTTATAAATTTTCCTTTGCGATAAAATTAAAGTAGTATTAATTTCCAAATTTACAGAATACAGTATTTGATTATTATCAATCATCACTCTTTCTGGAATGAAACAAACAATGAAACATTCAATTCACATAAAAGGTTTCATCAAAATATTTATCATGTCAATACAAAATTATTTTTCTTAATAAAAAACAATACAGTGACCTGCAAATAAAAGAAAAGGCAACACTGATATATTTTTTTTTATGTAAATGAATAAAAACACATGCAATATTTGGAATGTTAAATGGACACATATGGTGGTATTAGTTAGAAAATGATCAACAAATGAATGCTTGAAAGTAAAACTTTCTTCAGTTATTCAACTTATCTTTAAGACTTTAAATACTTCATTTTAAATTGTCCAACTATCAACCTTAAAATCCTAGTTACACTAGACCATGATTGCACCACACTCACCCTGTTCTTAAATTAATTCATATCGTGAGATCGGGGTATGAGTGGCATAAAAGTGTTAATCTTAATTGTTTTCAAGATGATACTACGACCTCATTAGGGTTCTACAACGATTCAACTACAATTATACCACGTTCTCACCACGCTTTTTCTATGATTATTATGATTCTACTTCCATCATCACGTTCTCTTAAATTTTTACAAATTATTTACCTCTTCAATTTTCATAATTGTGTACTAACAAGAGTGCACATGCTGAACTGTCTCGCCTTCATTACTAATCATTGATATTATGTTGATAGACCTTTATATAAAGCTTTATTACAACTGTCACATAAACTCAACATAAACCCAAAGAAAACAAAACATTGATCAATGAACCATGAAAATGAGGTCAAGGTTAAATAAACCATGCCAGACAGACATGTACAGCTAACAATTTCAATACAACAAATATAGTTGACTTATTGCTTATAAATTAAGAAAAACAGACCAAAAACACTAAACACTTAGCAATGGACCGAGAAAATGAGGTCAAGGTCAAACAATACCTGTGTAACAGACATATAGATCATAAAATAATTCCATACACCAAATATAGTTGACTAATGCATAAAGTATTAGAAAAATAGACCAAAACTCAAAAACTTAACTTTTGACTACTGAACCATGAAAATGAGGTCAAGGTCAGATGACACCTGTCAGCTAGACATGTACACCTTACAATCATTCCAAACACCAAATATAGTACACTTATTGCATATAGTATAAGAAAAACAGACCAAAACACAAAAACTTAACTATAACCACTGAACCATGAAAATGAGGTCAAGGTCAAATGACACCCGCCAGTTGCTTTTAAGAAGTGAGCTAACGCCGCCGCCGTAGCCGCTGCATCACTATCCCTATGTCGAGCTTTCTGCAACAAAAGTTGCAGGCTCGACAAAAAGCACAAATCCAATCTACGATTAAACTTTAATTATTATTTCAAATCATAAATTAGGCTTTTAAGTCTAAAATTAAAATTTAATATGTTAGATCTTTTAAGGGAGTAATACTGTTGTCATTTTCCTTAATGCTGTATTAGGACTTGTAGTAGGTGCATTAATGCTGCTGATTTGTTCTGAAAGTCTTTCACTGGAATTCTGTAAAATGACAGATTTCACCACCTGTCCTATTTGTTCTGGTGTTGCCATGGCACTGGATAATATGGACCAATCATTTTTACTTATGTCTTGAGGTTTCTAAAAAAAAAGGAAAGAAATTGTTAAATCTTGTGTCAAATGCTTGTTTTTGACCCCTAATTTCTAAAACCTTGGTACCATACCCACTAAAAACCAATTCAAACCTCTCTTTTGTGGTATTTAACCTTCTTGTAAATAACTGAGGAGATCCAATCACTAAAACAAAAGTTATTGTCCAGAACCAAATGTGTCTTCGGACAACGACATCAAAGCATTCTACGAACCCCAAAAAAATTTACTGATACAATGTAGTATAAAAATTAAAAAAATGTCCTTTCAAATCTGTTTCAAAACGTGCATTTGATAGTATTTGGTTAAGTTCTGTTTCATTGCATTGTTTTTGGTAGAAGTTGATACTGATGCACTAAATATCAATAAAGTTGTTTCAATACAAGTGGTGGACAAATAGAAAACAAAATCTTAAGTTTTGGTTATTTTCCAGTTTGCACAAGACTGATTAATTGATTGTTGGTTGCTAAATAAATACCCTATGGCAAATATTTCATGCATGTTTAGGACTGAAAAGCAAAAGAGAGATACATACCAAAATTAAAACATGAGATGACACAGTTGAAACAAACAGTGATTCTGACCACATCTGGTTTATATTTTCACCAAACTGTACCTTTCAGATTTATAAAAAACGATTATACTGTACTAGCAACTTTTTTCATTTCATCAGTATACTTTTACTTATCTAAATTGTGTCCATTTATAAACTGGTGGAACGCACTAAAACTTACTTAATAATAACAAAATTAACATTTACCTTTGATATTTGTGCCAGATCTTGACATAACACTGGAATAACCATTTTCTCATTCCATATGAAGCTGTCAATCAAATTGGAAATTTCCAAGTTACCTGAAATAGGAATAATATATTTAGAAAAGAAAAATGGTCCTGGAAATTTTTCTTTTTCATTTGTTTGACACAGAAATGAAATTATCAAAATTAGAAAATTCAATCATATCCATGTTCAGTTTTCTCATCTGATATTACTAATATGTTTTCAAAGTTAGAACCTGATAACAATATTTATTACATTGGTTGCAATGAGTTACATTGATTTCCCAGTTAGATAAAAACCGATAATTTCACATGTGAAATAAACGTGGTTATTTCACTCTCTGGCGTCATACAACAAAAGGCGTTGTCAAGACGTTGATAACGTCGCATCAAAACAAATTGTGAATGCGTAGGAAAAACATATAGTTCCTTACATTTTCTACATTAATTTTATAAAAAAAAGGCCATTAGCCAATGTAATAAAAAGTATAACTAATCGACGTATTTGAATATCAAAAATAAGACAACTTGTGACCGAAGTCGTTTGGTCGCGCGTTGTCTAATTTTTTATATTAAAATACGCCGATTAGTTATACTTTAAATGTCATCTATTCAATATTGAAGGTACCATTTTTCTGCACCAGATGCTCATTTTTACAATAAATAATTCTTCATGATAAAATATTTGTGAAATTCCAAATAAGTCATCAAAATTCTAGGCATCGTCTAGAGCTTCATTGGGTCCAGATAAAAGCAGAAAAATGATATAAACATCAGAAGACTCAAATATAACTTAAAAAGAATGTGAAGTTCTGTCTGATTCTATTGAGGAAAATATCACTTTTCTGCTTTTCCCTGGACCTAATTACACTAACAAAAGACTGCAATAAAGGAACCAAATAAAATGAAACAATATTGGGTCAAAGAATATCTCTTTCCGTAAGTTGTCAGTTTCTTTTTAGTTTCTTGTCCTAATGTTGTATCTAATGGCAATGAATATTGATTTTATTTCAGGGAATATATTTAACACTCAGAAACGTGTCCATCCCCCCAAGTATGTCCGATTCCCCCAAACGTGTCCATATGATGTTGCTGAATTAAAAACATGTTGAGTTGCAAAATGGCAGCAAAAAGCGTGATTTTTTATTATGCAGAGCCGTGTCTTTTCCCTCAAACATGCCCATATCAAGTATAAATGTTTCCTTATATGAACACTAAACCTGGTTTATATTTTCAAATGCCCATTTAATTAATCTATTTTTTTACCTTCCAGTAACAATAACATGTCCGTCAATATTAAGTTATAACAAATTTTGGTTATTGATCTTCTATTGACGTATATTCCTATTAATTTACTCTTTCATCTTTTTTGTCCTACTTCCAAGCATAAGTGGAGAATAGAAACATGGTTAATTAGGTCTTCTTCCAACCAAAAGTTAAATCCTTGCCAAAGTAAGGCGTCCATTTGACTGTGGGATGAAAAAGTATGCAGCCATGTTCGGTCATAATATGGTGGTTAAATTGGAACTTGTTGTAGGTGGAGATAGATCTCCCTTATGTTTTCGTTCCAAATAGGCATTAAATATTTTTATAGGATCTAGTCAAAACCAGACATCTTAAATCGTATCCCCAAGAAATGAATTACTGCAGGCATTATTTTCGTTAGTGAGAACATGACTGCGCTAAAAGTTTTGAGACATTAAGGTGTCTTAAAGTGGACATGTTTTAACGATTAACAATTATCGGACAAATTTTGGTATGTGAAATTGGACATGTTTGGGCGATTTCGGATTTTAATAGATAGATTTTGGCGAAATAGATGGATTTTGGGGAATTCAACATGATTGGGAGGATGGAAACCTTTGGGAGTGTTACACATATATAAAGCCAAAGCAGATATATTGTAAATATATATATTCTGTTTAAAACAATAATAATATAGCAAGATTTTAATATTTGTCTCTTCCTGTAAAAACAAGCACTTTACACTTTTATGAGTTAACAGAGTCATATATAAAAAAAGAGCATATTAGTTGAAAAGACATAATCATACTTGTACACGTACCTCTTATAACAATGCATATATCAAACACACAAGCCACAATTGCAGAAAAATCTTCATGTCTAACTTGAGTTGTCATACCATAGTTTTTCAACTTTGTTTGCTAAAACAGAAATATGATTGTGTAGAAAATCAAGGTTGAGGTTCTTTTTCCTAGCTAACTAGATCAATAATTCATTTATTCTTTACATATTATTAAAAGGTAGTTTTAAGAAATACAACTACCATATCATTTTGTATTATCAATATCTAGCAAAGAACTTCACTTAAACCTGTTTTTTTTGGTTTTTTTGCAACTTTCAGCGAGGTATTTATTAAATGCCACATTGTGGCAATTACATTATAGGTATTGGAATTTTTAAGAAACCTCTTTTAATAGGTGACTTTTGATACTTGCAGTGATTGACTGCTTGATACAGGTTTGACTATATTAGCATTGTTCTTTCCTTTATGCATAACCTTTTATCCTTTAACATATAGATGGCCACTCTACCTGATTTTGTGCGTGTATATGAAGAACTTTATTGTTAGTTTTCCACATTCTTTGTGATTCCTGATAGAAAGACTGTGCCACCATGTCTTCCACGCCATATCCACTTCCTGTCCCTATCACTACATTATCTATAGTTGCTAAACATGTACCTATTGACCTGAAATTACAAAAAGAATACTGTTTTGACAGAGGCAGTATAAGCAGCATATCTTTCTGTCCAGTGAAATAGAAATATTCTTAGAAAATTCATATGCAATCAATATTGGAGCCGACAAAAGAAATTACATAAACCTATGGTTAAGCTTATCACCATTAAACTTGGTACCAAATTTCAAGAATCTTTGATTTCTAGTTCTTATTTTTGGATTCATGTAAAGGAAATACACATACTGTGGATTCATTATTATTCGTTAGATACCAATTTTTGTGGATTTTGTGGTTACAGGTAAACCATGAAATCAAATGTGCAACAAATGATAAATTTTCTAAAGGCTTGTATGCAGACCTCGGCAGAACCATGAAATTAAGTTTCCACAAACATACAAGTTTTCCTTTGAAACAGTGAATAGATAAGTGACAGACTTAAAAAAAAATGTCACACTGTATATCTTATCAAAATAAAGGTTGGTAACCAACCAAAAGAAGCATGCAATGCCTGGCACTTGCTGTCAGAGAAAAATACAAATAAAAATTTCAAGCATTCTTTAAAAGGTATAAATGTAAAAAACATATATGCATACTGCAAACAGCCAGTTGAGTTGTGGACAAGTTATTGATCTGGAAATGTGTCACACAGTATAGCTTATCTTACAAATATAAGGATGTTTTGATTTATAGTTGCAAAAATAAATGATATGAAAATTTCTTATACAAGTATAAAGGTTATAAAAAAAAACCTGCATATTTGTGTGCAGCAACACTGGGAGCAGATAGGTAACTAATCTGAAAATGTGCAATTTATATGTGTATCAAAGTGATAATGTGGACTAGTGATGCATATGAAAATATGTCATACATTTTAGCTTACCAATACAAGTTAAGTTTCATAAATCGAGATCTGAGTTGAAATTTCTGAGTATTCATGCTAACAAATAAGAGTATTAGATGATACTACATTTTACAGATAATCAAATATGGTTCAGGAAAATTAATTATTTCAGCAAGAAGCTATTGAAAGCTGTTCTCATGTATTTACATCTTCTTTAAGATAAAAGATATTCTATTTTGGCATAAAAAAAATATACACTGTCCTTGTGCAAAGTCTTGTGAAACTATGAAGTAATTGAAGTAAAATATGAACTTGTATTATGCATAGAAAATATGCATGTAAATATCTTATATTCAAACTTACTGTCCAAGTTGTATATTTTAACACTAGAAGTATTTTACAGAGATTATCTCATCCAACCTGAATTTGTGTTATGTTTGTAAATATTCTAACAGTCTAGAGCCTCTGGCCTTTGCTAGTCTTGTATTATTTAAATTTTAGTTTCTTGTGTACAATTTGGAATTAGTATGGCGTTCATTATCACTGAACTAGTATATATTTGTTTAGGGGCCAGCTGAAGAACGCCTCCTGGTGCGGGAATTTCTCGCTACATTGAAGACCTGTTGGTGACCTTCTGCTGTTGCTTTTTTTATTTGTTCGGGTTGTTGTCTCTTTGACACATTCCCCATTTCCATTCTCAATTTTAAATTTTGGAAACATTTCTTACCTGCAAATTTTCTCTGTCATGTCTGTAATGAGGGAAGAACTTCCAGTTATATACACAGATAACCTTGATGATACAGTTGACTTAATTTCTCTAACCTGAAATTAAAAAAAATAAATAAAGGATTTGGATAGATTGCAAAAGTCTTAAGGTTTATATGTAATTCAAGAAAACATATTAAAGCAATATAATTATGATTAAATTCTCTTTGTCCATAGTTGTAGGTAGAACTGATAGATTCATATGTTGTGAACTATTTTCAGCAACTTGTGTAATTTCTTTAAAATGGTTTGCTCAAAAAAGTATGGTACTGTGGAATTATTATTATTAGTTGGATACCAATTTCCAAAGATTTCATGGGTATAGGTGAAACAGGAAATTAAATGTTGAACCAATGACAAATTTTCTAAAGGCTTGTATGAAGACTTCGGCAAAACAACCAAATTAAATATCCACAAACATGCAAGTTTTCCTTAAGCTTTATCCATGAAAGTTGATACCCACTAAGATAAACGAATCCACAGTAAGTCATATATATCCATCATTTTGTAAATTGAATATGCAAGTGTATAAAAGTTTGTACTTGATACAGGCATAAGGAGGATATCAGAAGTATTAATGTCACTACAATATGTTGTATGTACTTGCAAATGACACGTTGAGAAATGGCTGCATTAAAGTTTACGGACCAGTTTCTACAGGGATTATTCTGAAATCTGTACCTAAAAATAATCTCTATATCCTCCACCTTGTTACATGTGTTAATAGAATAAATTTTCACAAAGCATATTTTTATATGGCAATAAAAAATAATATATAGAGGGTGGTAAAGGGTTATTTTCATTATGCAACGTTTTAGGCCTTTTTATTTCACGTGTTTTTTCGTGTTTTGGTGTTTTATTTCTTGTTTTCTCGATTTTGGATCGATGTGTGTGTGCTTCATGTTTCCCCTTATTTATTTTCCGTGTTTCGTGTCGGTGATCTTAATTTCTTGTGCTTGCATTGTTCCGCATTTGATTAAAAAGTAAATTTTAACCAATTCAAAGTCAGTGTGTTATAATACCTTCTGAAACTTGTGTAATCTAATAGAAAGTGATGCGTATTGTTACAATTCTACGTTCTATTGTTTATGTATGCTATTTCATTAAGTCCATCAAATTACTATGAATAATATTTTATTTTCAAATCAGATGCAAAAAGAGGACGCTAAAAGGGGACCGCAAGGTCTTCATGTCCATTAATAATGATTACATAATCTCCAAGAAAAGCTGAGTAATGACTTCTGGTTCTTTTTTCCTTAATATTTATAGTTTTATTTCTCGTGCTTCGTTTTTCCTTGACTTATATTTTTCGTGCTACGTTCTTGCGATTTTTATTTCACGTGTTTCCGTGTTTCGGGCCCCTCCTTTACCACTCTCTATATACATAGATTTTAACTTAAAATTTTTCAACAGTTTTGAGAAACAAAAACTTACACAATTCTCTTTAGATGAATTGCTGTCATACCCTGTAGATATTAGTAGTTCTTCTACTCTGCCTATCAGCTGATCTTTGTATTTGTCTGTATTCTGTAATGAAAATTGAAACAAATAAGGTAAATAAACTATTCAATTAAATTTGGGTCAGACATGATTTGACTGAACAGATGTTCTTTGAGCTTTCAAAATAATAAGTTCTTTTCAGTGTAGCTAAGTTCAAAGTTCAATTTCATTTTAGCTAAATGGAACCTTTAAATTAGCAACTGTCTTTTTTTTGCTAAAATATAATTTATTAATGTCATCAAATGTATAAGGCTTATAATTTAAGGGCATACGATACAGTTTTGATCCTGTATTTACAATTTCATGAACATTTGCATATAGGCTATTTTTAATCTGATTAAATCAAATATATAATAAAAAATATACCTTCATGTGCTACTTTTTAAGTAAATTGAGGTCAAAATTTTGTATATTTGCTGAAAATTCAGATTTGTGGCCCTAATTTCTTTTTCGAAAGAAAGTTATAGCTTTTTTGTTATAAAAGATAAACACAAATTGTTTTTTGTTAAAAAAATCAGTAATTTCTGTATTTTATAAGTATCCTAAAAAAATATTCATTTTTTTATTCAGAAATAACTCATATATCAAATGTTCATGAATTGAAGAAAAAACATCATTTTTTACTGCATGCTTATCAAAATTAAAAAAAATCCTCTATTTACAGTTTTATAAAATTTGGGTAACATAATCCCCCTGCAAAATGAAACAAATTGCCGTTTTGAAAAATAAGGGTCCATGATCTTGTTTTCAAATTAAAATCAGTTGAAAAATGCATCTTTTCCTGATATGTCACAGTTTGACGTTGCGAAAATAAAATTTTACGTTAGCAACGTCATTACCACACCTGTAACTGTATTATATGCCCTTAATACACCAGACAGATTTTATTTTTCTAATTCTAACATGATTTATACTTTACCTGACCTCATAATCAAATCTTTACAGCTGAAGAACCAAGATCAAACAAACCACACGCTGATTAAATAACAATAATCAACATGTCAAGAAAAGTATAAATCAGGTATGAACTAGCGAAAATAGATTTAAAATTGGAATTTCATTTATAAGTTTATTTTTTTAATTGTACCCACCATTAATACATGATGACCTGTTAATACAGTCAACTAGCCTGGTATCACAAAATCACCATATAAAACTGGAACCAGTTTCTTCCTTTGTTCACAATAAAATACCTATAAGGGACAATGAACCCATGAACAAATAGACAAATTTTAAAAACACAACTTATATGGGGATAAAAATAACATCTCAAAAATGTAAAAATAACTTTAAAAAATACTAGTTGAATGTGAAAATGCATCACTCAGTGTAGCATACAAACATGAAGCTTGCTATCAAATTTCAAGATATATAAGAAATCATGCAGGTTCATCTCTAGATGTTGTCTGATTCATTTTTGTGATTGCATCTCACTGATATATATTCTTAACCTTCTTTATTCAAATTACATGTTTAAAACTGTGTCTTAAATTTGCCAACATTAAAAAAGTTCATATTTTGGATCATACAGGTTTTTAGTGGAGTTCGTGTTATTTCTTATAGATTATTTATAACTGTTGATGTAAATGTCCTATGGTTTACTCCTTGGTTTTGATTGTTATTGTCTTATAAACACTTTAAACTTTTTAGCTACTGTAAATTACATACACCTGGATAGTGGAACATCATTATGCATTGTTGACATCCAACTTGATATACTAACTCTTTATCCATTCTAAATAAGAATTATTTGAATATGCTCAATATTAACATATAGTTAATTATCAAAATCAGGTGAAAAACTGCAGAAATTTTACCATTTGCCAATACAATCTTGATTTGCCAACAATAAACAGTTCAGGGTTTTTGACATGTTACGACTTGCCCATTGTAAACGATTTTAATACCAGTTGCTGATTTATAAGATGTATCCATTATTGACAGCCTACCTGTTGTTGACAGGTTCTTGACAGTATAAACTGTTGTGACAGAATAAGAACAATAACTCCGGCTTCATCAGCTTGTTCTTGGAAGATTTGTCTGTTCTGTAACTCCTTTGTTCCTGGTTTTATACCATTTTCTATAAATTAGAAACTAATTAAATAAACATATAAAGTTTATATCAAAAGAGAGTAGAAAGATACCAATTCAAAGGGTCATTCAAACTCATATAACATGTATAAATTTAATATAAACTGAAAACACCAAGATCTGTTTCTTACTGTGTTTTTTTTTTATTCTGTTCATATGGCATAGTGTATATATTGGGCATGTTTACAAAACAATCACATCAATAAAGGTGGCATATGAGGGCTTTTCAGTTTTATCTTAGTCTAATTGAAAAATAAAAACAACTTGTTAACATAAATAAATCATCTTGGAAACATTTCACATGTTCTAAAGTCCTATCATTGAAAGATTTATCTTTAAGTGCCAGTCTGCCTAAGAATCAGGCAGTGGTGAAAACATGACCCAAAAAAACCACCCAATTTGACATTGATTTCAGTTCATAAAATGTAGCTATGCACAAAAATAACATTTATTTCTGTTATCTGTTCTGGTAATAGAAGATACAATTTGGTTGAAATGCACTAGAAATTAACGAATAAGGGGAGATAACTCTGTAATTTGCTATAATTTGCTATCATTCTAACCAATTGTCTAACCAAGTTATTTGATATCACCAGACACACACAAACGAAAGACCAATTATTTTTAACTCAGAACGATGGTTAGTATTAAAAAGCATGATTTGCTTGGTGGGTTTTTTCTCATCATGTTTTGATTTTTACCTAAATTGCCTGATTCTTACAAAGACCGGCACTTAAATGTAAAACTACTTTATCCTCTTTATACTACATGTATTTAGATCAAACTTAGTAGAAATTAAAAAAAACAAAAACAAGAATATGTGTGAACAGGACACCCTGTCTTACAAGCAGGTACTATCACATTCTCAGGTTCAGTGAACTATGAAATCAGAATCAGAGTTGTAATTTTGCATATAAACTAAAATGTTTTATCTTAATGAATATGTGTACTAAGGCTAACGTCGCCAGTTAAAAACAGCCAAATGCTTATGCAGTATCTTGTTTTCTCTAAGAGGGTTGTCTATAAAAAGGTGTGTTTAAAGTATTATGCGGAGTTATCAAACTTCCTTAAAATAAATTAGATGAAAATACATGCCATGATCTGTCAAGGAATCAGGACAGTTCATTGATAACTGTGTTGAACACCAAACCTCAAATTTGTGTACCGCTAACAATTCTTTCATTCCAACAGCCTATTTATGAAAATCATTTTCATTATCAATATGCAAATAATATCAACTTTTAATGTCTTTAGGGACAGAATATACAAAAAACAACTTATTTTGGCGAATACATTTTTGAAGACTCCATCCTCTATAAACTTTAAGGCAATTCATTTTCCCAATTTCTTAATTTTGTTATTATTTTCCGACCATAGGTCCAAATTTGACAAATAAGCAATGAATTTATATTTGTGTTATTTCACTACTTGTGAAAGTCATGTAAATCACTTGCTCAGGAAAATTATATTTTATAAATTTATCAGCATACTCATAAAATCAATGCTAAAGCTTGCATATTTAAATTATAAATACTGTAGAAGAAATCCATTGAACTTGAAACCTTATGTTTTTTGCATTTAAAATAACTCCTATAAATATTGTAAAATAAGTACCCAAAAGAAACCTGGGGATTAAAATCAACTTACCAGTGTGGATTGCTGTGGATGTACACATATAACTACTAGTGGATTGCCCTCTCTGTTTTCTATTGTTGCTTGTGGATTAGAACTATCTACACATGGACAACTCTTTACTACAGTTTTCTGTTTAAAAAATAAAAAAAATATTAATATCATTATCAATATTAAACAACTCAGAAAAAAACTTCAGTTATACAATATCAGAATAAATGTTAGGTCAATAGTTTATCAGGTAAAAATTAATAAAATGTTACTTTTAACTTAAAAATAATTGTAACTGGTTTTTTTTACTCTATCCTCAAATTTTACATTATAAATAATGATATTATGACGTGTAGATTTTCGTGTCTTGAAACTTAATGTAGATAAGTTTTGACTGATTTTCTTCAGTAATGAATTACCTATAGCTATTCCTAGAACTGGCCAATGATAAAAACTTTAATAATTAAATCATTTCTGATCATTCTTATTTATCATTTATACTTTTTGTCTGATTGGATAACCCTAGAAAGAATAAGTAATTTGTTATTTCAAAATCTATTTTTCCACTGGACTGATTTTGCAAAGTCAACTGTCCATGAAGCAGGGTTTCCTAACAAGTTTATCATGTTTATTTTAAATAACATTTCAGTTAAATTAATTCTTTTTGTAAATGACTGGCTAATCAAGAAAAAAATTATCATTTGTTTCATAGAGGGAAAATCTGAAAGAAATTGTAATCCCCTTAGATTTTGTGCCTGTACCAAATTTGGAAAAGGTGAATAATCTTTTTACAGGACACATTTTTTAAGGCCATGAACCGATTTTTTTTTATGTGTTTTTCCTTTTACAACTTTCCAGTTTTATGATATAATTCTTGAGTATACCCTTTTGATAAGAGAAGGAAGATTTGAGTCTGTTCATGAACTTCTGAACTTTTTCTGTAATCTGTTTGGCTACACACTTCAGATCTTTACTCTTCCATGTAAATATGTCCTTATTTTTACCTACAATAATAAAAGGAGTAAAATGTTGCATGTTTTACTTTTCTGTATCAAATTAGGTAATGTCATAAACATTGTACATTTTAAAAATTTATACAAGCCCATTTTTTTAAGTGTTTTTAATTGGAAGAAAGAATCTTGTGCAAACATAGCTAAAAGCCTTGTCATTATAAATAAGGACAGGTTTGGTTCTTTTCAATTGTTTCACATTTTTTCATCACAGTGCCCTTTTTACAGCTTACTACATAGCATGAGTGTTGTTAATTGTTGAAGTCTTGCCATTTACTAAATTATCTGATCAATGAAATATTCAAACAGCACCAATATAATATTCATTTGATCAACTCTTAGTTCTTACGTCAAATTAAGATACCAGAATATTAAGATCCACTAAAGATATTATTTCAGTGGTTTATACATTCAATATTTCTTTGGGAACCCTACCAGCATAAACAAAGGAGGTGTTGGTTCAGCAACTCTTTATTTCTTTATTAAATTTTCTATAAAGTCTCATCACAAAATATAACTTCACAAAATATCCAAAGGCACAGTACCTGTATTATTAGTAGTCCAGCTGATATACTGTGTTGTAGAAAATTGTATTGCAAGGCATGGTGGTGGCCAGTCTGACAGAAAACTGACTGGAATGATGTACTTCCCTAAAACATCAGCTAACTTGATCTACAGATGGAAAGTAATGCATAAATGTGTAAGAACAAAAAAGACAACTTTAATATATTTTCAAACTAATAAATATGTATGATGTCTGATTACTCGCTAAATTTTAGAGATATATTAGACAAGGAAAAGTTTATATAAATATAGGAAGTTTAATATAAATCTAATGTTCATGATTAACTATATAGATGTGTAGTAACTGGGAACATTATTATTAAAAAAAAAGATGTATGCACCATGCATTGTAGTTTTAATCCTCATTCACATATAAACTATCATATTTGCCGATTTACTAATTAAGAAATAAATCTTACGCTCAGTATTAAGATATTGACAAATGTATTGCCTACCCGTATTAAAATGAGCATAGAGCATGGCATGATATAATTATTTCGATTCTAATAGGAATATTTAATACTTTTGTACTTCAAAGTGGACCTATAATACATGTCACCATTTTGGTATGAAAAACCAAAATAGTTATCGAAAATCAACAGTTTAACAACAAAAAAGAACAGACATATTCAAACATACTTTTATAATGTTTTTATTTAATTTCCTTACGAGAAACACCAGCAAAAATGTCCATTTTGATCTCCGGTGTTGTTCAAAATTAATCTAAAGTTACAAATTCAATTGTGACGTCAATCATGATCAGCCCATTTTTTATTGGAATTAGAACATGGCTTTGTATCCAAAGCTAAAGAAGAACATCATATTAGAATCCCTGAAATGAGGAGAAACATATTTTTAACTAACCTCTCTATTGGTCCATAAAGTTTCTCCATACTTAGGTGTGACCAATGGGACAAACACCTGACAATTCCTGACATCATCATTGAGAGAATCCTGCCAATCCACACCTGATGTGATTTCATGTACATCCTGGAATGTAAAAACATTTTTTTTAGATTCCACAAAACCAATTTGGATTTACATATTGTACAAATAAAAAAAAATTATTGAAATCCTAAGCACAAAAATATGTTTTACAAAATTTGAGATTTTAAAAGAAAGTTTGGTTCCTACAGTTTTCAATAAAACTGAGTTTTCCCAAAAAGGTGTCCTTTAATTTTCACACAAAAAACAAATATGCACATTTACAATATTGCAAAACAATAAACAAGAATGTAATTCAAAGTACACAGATGCCCCATCCGCACTATCAATTTCTATGTTCAATGGACCGTGAAAATGTGGAAAATCTTTACTTTGGCATTAAAGTCAGGAAGATCATGTCACAGGGAACACATGTTCTAATTTTCAAGTAGATTGGACTTCAAATTCATCAAAAACTACCTTGACCACAAACTTTAACCTGAGGTGGGACAGATGGTTGGAATAACGAAACGTACGAACAAATGGACAGATGAAGGACCAACAGACCAACAGAGGGACGCACAGACCAGAAAACATAATGCCCATAAATGGGGCATAAAAATTTCTTTCACATCCTACCCATGCTTTTGGAGTTTTGTGTTTACAAATGTTGTTGTTGGACAGTGAGCCTAACGGCCAAAAGTTTATATTACTATAAACTCCTGCATTCAAAATGTATATCACAAACAGATGATGATAACTGTGACTTTTTCAGTAATAAGATTCACATTCAATTGTTAAGGTGTCATACCACCAATTAAAAGTCCCTATCTGTTCAACCAAATTTTACAATTTTCATAGCTTTCTAAATATTTTACCTTAAGTTTAACTTCATAGAAACCAGGTATATCCTGAATCACACATGTATCAGCTTTCTACATGCCAATTTTCAACAGGTGTTTAAAATCATATAAAAAAGAAAAGGTCTTCCGAAAAGAGGTACCGCTAAAAATAACCCCTGGTTTTCTGGAAATCTTAAATTAGTATACTATGGAGTGCATTAATCCTCAATTTTGAATGCAAACTCATAAACAAGTAAATTTTAGCTCAAAATGGTCTTAACATATTTCTCTTTCACCAAAAGTTTCATTTCTGCCAATTTGTTGGTTAGTTTAAGTAAACAATGACATCAAATGCACTATTTTTTGTCCGAGTAGGCCTACTTTCACATACGTTCTAAATTTGTGGGAGTAATTGGTGGTATGACACCTTAACAAAGCTTATAAACATTTTTGTTTTTGTCAGCAGCCATACTTACAAGATAGACACTAAAACCAAGGAAAGATAACTCTTGTTTTAGTATTAGAGCATGATGAGCTGCATCTGTTCTAACATAACTGATCAAGATTTGTTTTTCATTGTTCATACTGGAATCTGCAATCGGATTTCTATCCAAATCCTTACTGGTACGAAATGATAAATGTCTTGTGCTGCAAAAAAAAAAAGATACTGTCAATGGTCTCTGCATGTCGTAAAACAGTGTACTTAAATATACAATTTGTTTGTTTTCTTAGAAAAATGATTATAAGTCAGACATAAATGTAAAATACCTTGATTTCTTAAACTTCTGTCATCTGATCAATATTTAAGAAATAATTGATGCAAGCTATACTTTATTAAAGTTTTAACATGGGTAGGCATTGTATTTATGGACTTTGTCATTATAACTAGGTCAAATGCAAATTGTGACACATTGTAATCATTGTAAATGAATAATTAACAACATGTGCATCATTTAAAAGTTTGAAAGTGTTTCAATTAAAATGAATGCCAATTTTTTTTTTTTTGCAGTATTCAATATACACATGTGTAAACAAATTCTACTTGATTTCAAGCATGGGTTTGTTTACAAAGCGATAGAAGCACATCATATTAGAAACTGAAATATTTACTGAATACTTGCAGTTAGACATTGGGTAACAATATCTGTCCTGTTCAAAATCCAAGCTGCTTCAGAGAAATATAATAAACAAACAGACTCAGCACTACTACAATCAGCAATGATATGCTATATTTGACTGTGTTCATCATGCAGATAATCATAGACATACATGACATATTAAATATTTTACCTTCAACTATTATAAAAAAATATTTTTCTACGCAACAAATGTGAATGCAAAATATTTCTACAGAAGAACCATTTTATTTGATTTTATTTACAAAAAGTAATAGAAATCATATGTTTAAAAACAATTATCGAGATATCTTATGTAAATTAATTGCTGTGTTTACCCTTTAATTTTCTTCCTAGGTTGGGGACTAGGAGTCAGTGGAGAACTGTTTGGTGTAAGGAATGTCTGCACATCAACAATAAGACAAGAATCTTCTATTATGTCAATCACTTTCAGCTGACTCTCTTGCTTACAGCTGATTGGCCAGGTATTGTGTTTCAGGAACCAGTAGTTTTGTCGTGAGAGCTTACTTCCAGTCATCTATAATTCAAGAGAACATTGTCATATTAAGGATCTTTTATAAACTGTTCGTATGTTCTGTCAGTTTCTTTTTCATAATCCTCCTTTCTTCCATGTTCTTGAATTTAAATAAAATGAAAAGCTGTAGTATGGTGTTATTTGCGACAAAAACTGAAGTATGACATCTTTTATGAATTTTTTATTAAATAATAATTATTTGCAAAGGGGCGTATGACATTTGCGCCGATTTTGAAATTTTTCATTCTTTCATTAGCGCCGATTTCATTTTTTCATTTGCGCCGATTTTATATTATACTAAGTGCTTTTATCTTAGGTTTTTACTTGTTGATTTTAAGCAGGAGACAACAGTTATATACATGTTATAATTGACAATTCATAACATATGTACAACTGGCTAACGGAAGAGATCTTTAATGATAAATGAAAATAACATTACTGGGATGGAGAGTTGTCTCATTGGCACTCATACCACATCTTCATATATCATTCCACCTGTAATTTAACTGTTATTTACCTGTAAACAAATTGGCACAAATGAAAAAAAAAATTGGCGCAAATGAAAGAAAAAATCGGCGCAAATGAAAGAAAAAATCGGCGCAAATGAAATGCAGATCGGCGCAAATCGCCGGTGCAAAGTATCAACTGAAATGACAAATAGTAAGAGATATGTTGGTCATCTAGACAAAACTCAATTTGTATTATCTGGTAAGTTCTCACATGCACACTTTTTTGCAACTTTAATTATTGTCTATGTCTATCCAACATTATCGTAGATATAGATAGCAAATCTTGTCCTATGACCCTTACTTTGTTAAAAAAAAAAAGCGCTATAGAACCAGGTCTAATCCACCATTTTCTACATTTGAAAATGCCTGTACCAAGTCAGGAATATGACAGTTCTTGTCCATTCGTTTTTGATGCATTTTGTTATTTGATTTTGCCATGTGATTATGGACTTTCCGTATTGATTTTCCTCTGAGTTCAGTATTTTATAATTTTACTTTTTGTTTAATTTTTGGTGAGGCATATAGAGTTAATATTCCAGGACTAATAAGCAATTTATATTCAATTACTAAACTGCCATGACTGCACTCTTTTTTAGCATAAACATTTTTTTTATACACAGACACAATTTATTGAATGTTTATGTGCACTTCTTATTCTATAATTACCCGGTACATACATTATTTAGAATGGTAATAAGAAATTCTTTGAATAAATTTTAAAATGATATAAATTTTTTATCTGTTTGTATATCTTTTTTTGAAAATTATCAAATATGACTATGCAAACTGTAGTATTTTTTAAGATTGTGATTCCCCTATAGATAGGTTTCAATGAAAAACTTTCAGTGGGCGTATGACATTTGCACCGATTTTGAAAATTACCATTCTTTCATTTGCGCCGATTTCATTTTTCATTTGCGCCAATTTTATATTTGCTCCTAATTAGATTTACCGGTAAGTTAAAACTTGTACATGTACTGTGCTATACCATTGGTAAAATCTGGTTATAATTGTTTTTCATCCATGTTTGAGTTAGTTTTGATTCATATTGTTCTAGAACTTAGTTTTAACTTGATGGACATATTGCACACTGAAACGGACCGAGGAGTCAATTCTTTAATCATCGAGGGCCATACATATCAGAAGGTCAGTGTTCTTAAACATAACTACATATCAGAACTTTCTAATGTACCATAAAATCGTGTAAAGCCAGAGTTACCACGGATTCTATTGTCAAAACACAGATCGAGCATAACCATGTGGCAGATGTCCGAAAGACAGATACTAAAGAACTACGGATACGGTCAAGGTCAACAAGGAAAAAAGTCTGGAGATGTATCTTGTAGGCCTTCTTCCACCTCCCAGTGGTGAGCAGGGGACAACAGTTATATACATGTTGTGATTGACAATTCATTACATTTGTACAAGTGGCAAATGGAAGAGGTCAATAATGATAAATGAAAAATAACATGACTTGGATGGAGAGTTCTTTCATTGACACTCATATCACATCTTCTTATATCTATTCACCTGTAATTTACCTGTAATAAAATCGGCGCAAATGAAAACAAAAATCGGCGCAAATGAAATGCAGATCGGCGCAAATGCAAAACGCCGCTTCCAGTTGAGAATTTTATGTAGTTGCTAATTAGGTGGAATAAATGGTTGATTTTAATTTTTGACTAGCAGTAGTCAAGTTGAATATGAGATGCATACATTAAATTTTAATAAGATATCCTAATTTCTAGATCCTTTCTGTGAACTATGAAAGGCTGACAGAAATAAAAACTGTTCATAAAAGCACTTTTTCTAAAGTATAGGAATTCATTTAAAAGGTTTAATTTAAAAGGTTGATTAATGATAGAAATTAAGCACTTAGACCTCCAAATTGGAGACAAAAGGGAAGGATTTTCCCACAAACTGTATTTAATCAAAACCTATCCATTAGCAAAACTCTTCTAAAAATATAAAAAATATAGAACATCATTCAGTTTATGCATGATATTTATATATTACTAGTAAAATGTAGAACAAAAAATATGAAGATATTTGTGATGCTGCATTTAGTTCAGTGTTCTTTTACATTGCAATTAACATTGAACAGTACGTTTTAAAAAATCATAAGCTGTTTCTTGCTATTTAATCTTTCAATGTTTAAACAAGTAAACTTCATTTCAGGGCCTTTTATGACTGACTATGCCGCATAAGGACCTATAGTTGTTAATTTCTGTGTCATTTCGTCTCTTGTGAAGATTGTCTCATTGGCAATCATACCAAATCTTCTCTATATTTGCTGAATATTTTACATGAAGTTCCAAAGTTTACAACCCAAATCCGTTGCATTTTCATTAGAATATCTTACTTTATGTTACCTGTGATTGAATAGATTGTTGTACATCTGACAAAACACAATGAAGATCAACAAACACCATGCCAAGATTTTCTCCAGAACCCTGTCTAATTCCAATACATGGTGTCTCTACAATCAATAAACTATTGTATATAAAGCAAATGAGTATACTGTTATTCTACTTTTTCTTTTCAGTTCAATAGATACATTTGTACATACATATGAAGAATATACCTGTAGTAATACAGTAGTTGTGAAATTTTTAATTAACTTGTAAGTGGATTGATATTGAATTTAGATAAAACACAAAAGGTACATGAATTATGTAATTCTATAAATGTAATTCTTTATCCTAATATATATTCTGACAGGTACATAAGTTGAACAAACAGTAATCCTAGCTATAAACAAATAAAAAACATCTTACCGAAATATCTCTGTATAAATAATGAGCACTCTTCTGATAAAATTTGTTTTACAAAAACTGAGTTCTCTAAGTTCTGGTTTATATTCCAACTGAAATGAAAAAACAGTTTTCAGATGAATAACAGATAGGAAAATTCCTAGATAGCTCCTTCTTTTAATACTGTGGAGGTTAAAAAAGTCATATCACAGGAAAATTTCTATATGCTGTATCACATAATATTTTCTTTACATCTTTCTAGTTAAACACAGGCAAATTAAGCAAATTAAGCAAATAGACTGATTAAAATAGATTGCTTCACTTTTCTAATGTTGGTTTGAAGAATTGAACATGTAAGTTCTCATAAAAGAAATATTAATTCCATTACTTCTTAAAACAATAAAAACATGGCAATACTGCCAATAGTTTCTGAATCTAAAGTATCCTTTTTAGCATGCATGTTTCTATGTCTATGTTGTACATGTTATACATGTATATCATGTATATGTACAGTTTTAAAAGCAAGTGGTTTACCAACACGACCAACACACAGCCTTAATTTATAACTAAGTGGTCGGCATTGTTAAGTATTAGAAGGTACCATGACCTTAAACTCTCATTTATACGCCTTAAAAAAAATATGATAAAGAATATAATTTGACATTTGGTCATTAAATACTAAACAGATATATCATGTTAAGGAGGGGTGTTTGCGAAAAATACCAGCTGAGAGAATGCTAAATTTCACGAGCCGTAAGTCGAGGGTAATTCATTCTCAAGACTGGAATTTTTCTCAAATACCCCTCAATAACATATGCTATATCTGTTTAATTACACCAAATGTTAATGTTCCAAAACGCATTGATGATCGTGATGTTACAAGCGTCCAATCGGATAGAGTATTTTTTGGCAAATACCACGGCAGAGAGGGTTAAAAAGGCATATCCTTTTGGCAAATACCATGTAGGTGTTAAAAAATGAACGATATTCATTTGATAACAGAAAATTGGTGAAAAATACACTAGCTATCAGCCTGTACGAAAAAATCCAGGCGTCTTTTACACGGATTCCAGGCGGATATTTTAGAGGGAATCCGTTTAAAGTCCACTTTTACAAGAAGAATCTTTCTTACATGGATTCCAGGCGGGTTACGGGCGGAATAGAGCCGAAATATGCAAATTTATCCGCCTGTCTTAGGAGGAAAAATTTCCGTCTAATTAAAAGGAAAAATGTTTTTCTCAAAAATATATCCGCCTAAAGAGACGGAAAATATATCCGCCTAAAGAGACGGAAAATAAATATCCGCCTAATGAAACGGAAAATATATCCGCCTTCGAAAAAAAAATCCGCCTTAGAATATGAAAAAAAATCCGCCTTAAGAATATGAAAAAATTCTGTCTTCAATGAAAGAATTTTTTCATTCCAAAGATTCAGGTTTTTACCACTGCCATGCCTTCTTGCGAAGAAAAACTAGGCCTTCATACAATAAAATAATTTTGACATTTTTAGTTCTTCACAATTTCTTCAATTTCAGTTATTAGTCATATTTTTAAGGTTTTTTCAGTGTTCTTTGAATATAAATTATTATCACAAGTTCCTGAATTTATTTCGTGCATAACTGATTTGCTCTGTAACAGCATCATTGATATGACCATCTTGCATGGATCTGTTGTGTTTTGTGCACCAAGCAGTAACATAACCTGAAAAAAAGAGGACATAAATTAAAATTACCATGCATTATTGGTTTAACTAAAAGGAATTTGACAAATTTCTCTATGTTATACAGGTAAATTGTGAGCTGCCTAAGTAGGTGGGGTTTTCCTTCATTTTGACATAATTGACTTGAATTTACTATTTTTACCATATATCATTCAATATACATTGTACAACAGAAACATTTAAAACTTGAAATTATAAGATTAAACTATGAAAAATAAGATGTTAAGCATGTTTTAAAGAGTAATTATATTTAAGAAAAAAATCCTTGTAAAATCAAGGGCAGATAATTATAATGAATTTAGTATGACCTGTTTTGGGGATTTTCTCAATAAAATAAGACCTGTGGGCTGTAACCCCTGTTTTCAATTTGCTAATTTTAAAGATATATATCATGTTTATATCAAAAAAATATTACAGATGGTTTCACAACTTTTGATTTTTTTCAAATTGTTTTAAAAGTCCAATATGTGCAAAAGTTACTTAAAAAGCATTCATAAGGATTTCTTTCATATAAAACTACTTACTCCAAGTCTGATTGAATGTGTCCATTCTTCAGTCCTATCAGAAAACAATTTCTTTTGTTTCACCAGTTCTGAAATATAAAAAAAAATTGTCTTATTACAATTAAACAAAATAATTATTACATATACTGTGCATGAATTGTATAGGTTATTCTTTACTTTGATTAGTACATGTAGTATTGGTCTTTTATTTTACTTTAACATCATAGGCCCGCATTTACATGTACAAAATGTTTGTCTTGCCATTTTAAAAATCTTAAATTTGATCCATAATCATGATAATTGAGTACATATGTACTAAATTTTAAAAGATAACACTTTATGATTTTTCGGCATAGATGTCTATTATATATATTTAATTATTACAGTCATACAACAGATCTCCAATTTTGCCAAAACTTAACTATTAAATAATATCATATAAAAGAGATTGTCTTAAAGATATAAGTCTTGTGTCATACACAAATACCACAGTAATTATGTACATGATGTAATTATGCAAAAATTGAATGGTCTTATATAGTTATTTTCTTGATCCTACATGGTACTTATATATATATATGTCACAAGTTATTTGAAGGAAATAGCAGTTTCATAATATTCAAAAAGGTGGAAATACTTATATACATAATTTCAACTTACCAAAAGATTCAATCCAAAATATATGAAAACATTAATCTTCACAAATCCAATAGTCATGTCATCAGAAGAATACATCTGCACTTTTTAATGTTAATAGAATACTTTGGCTCTTTTTAGTCCACAACTCTACATCCATGGTAAAAATCATATTTTGATCAAGATAAATAAGACATCTTTTCTTGTAATGTCTGCAAGTTCAAATTTTGAATCTGACCTGAGTGTTTGGGTTATTTTGGGAGTTGTTTGATTCCTTAAAATGTTTCCCTAATCATACTATTAATTACCTAAATCTTAAATATTTGATAAATATAATAATAAATAAATAATATTCACCAATTTTTATCTATTATTTTTATATTTTGGACTGTAGAAATTTAAGAGAAATGTACAAAGCAATGTGGTCTCCTTCATAAGGCCCCAACTCTTGAGTGTGTACATATCATTTCCTGTCCATTTCACAGAGGCAAATGGAAAACAGATGGGGGACCTACATAACATTTCTATCACTAACTGATAAGAAAGAGACTGCATGGAAATACTATTTGTGTATTATCATGATTATTACTTAATTAAATAGAGATACACTTAATAATTAATTGTACTTGAAAATAAATTAATTTAACCTGCAATTCCTATGTTTGAAAATTCAAAAACAAGTTATTGTTATCACTGTTAGTGAAATAAGTATATATATTCTAGTCACTTTTTATATGTTTAAATGTATATAAATAGCAACACATAACATAAAGTTATAAATTACCTAACAATGCTATCACAATTTAAATGTAAATGAATTTAATATGCCATCTTTAAGACTCTTTAAATATAAAAATATTAAATATGTTGGATTTCAGGGGGGTACAAATACTGGCTTTATGGCCCAAATAATCACCATGCATGCACTCTCTCATCAGTAATGATACATTTTCATTTGAAAAAAAAATTAAAAGAACAATTCTGCCTCAAAAGTTAGAAAAAATTTTTAAGTACAATTCCCGCCTGATAAATTTGAACAAAATCTTTTAAGTCCAATTTCCTCCTAACAAACTTGAACAAATATACTAAGTCCAGCATTCCGTCTATGATATTTCTTTTACTAAAGAAATCCTGTTAACTCAACAGGAAAGTAGTAAATATTTCGCCTAAGGTCTTTAATACTTCAGGCGGATTTTTTTCAATATTCCATGTCCGCCTTAATTCCGTCTATAAGTCTTAATTTTTAGGTGGATTCCGCCTGGGTTCCTGCTATTTTTAAGCGGAATCCTCCTAATATTCTCATACGGGAACCAATTAAAATTCAGGATTCTTACATAAGGTGTTATTAAAATACAAATACCCCTGCTTTGTACAGAATATGAAAGTCTCTGGTAAAGCTGTAACTTGACTATACATTAGATCTCTTAAGCTGTGCAGGGATAAGTCTTCATTCTTGGCTACCATGACAACACCAAGACAGGTCTGAGTTTCAGTCCTACCACCATTTATAAGCTGTATTCCTATCAAATGGTTTTCTGTTATTTCTGTTTCTAAAATAGAAAAAAGAAAAAAAAAAGCTAAATTAGTTTGCTGCACAGTAATCCAAATAGGTAAAACAAAAAAATCACTGAACTTTTTGTCTCTGAACCAATTTCAGCTATGTGAGATTTAATGAAATCACCAATTTAACAGTCTCTAATCAGGAAAAGTAAGATTACTGATGATTCCCTGTTTTAGAGCACATGTCAGTTTTCTGGTGTTAAAACAATTTAAGGTATGAAATCTACAAAAGGACATCTTCTACATGCATGACATGTGATAACAACATTTTATCATGTTTATGTCAGATAGCAAGTGTTTTTATAAGTTAAAAAATCAAGGTAATTTCAAGTCTAATTTAAATTTGATGCTCAACACACAAAGAAACCATTTCATTGTGACATCAAAATTTTATAGGAACTTTGATGATGTCAACTTATGGCAAAACAAATAGGAATACGCCTTATATGGCGTATTGTAAATGTATGTATTGGTCATGATAATTTCCAAGTTAGCTGTGTGCCTTGCATTTATTTATATTCATTGTCATTGTAATATTTAAGATAATCCTATATGGTCCGTACAAAAATACCAGAGAAAGAATGTTATGTCAGTAGCTCCGCCCCGTATGTTAATTATATATTGTTTATAAAATGTTGTACATGTATGGAAATATAACGATTGAAGTTTAATAAATGTATCATTTTTACCATTGATTGTTTATTCACTCTTCCAATGCTGAGAGAACAGACAACAGATTTGACAGTCATATTTATTTCTTCCCTTGTGTATTTACTAGTTTTGTGATATCATTTGTGTTTGCTGGCTTTATAACTATACTAAACATAGCAAGAAGCAGAAATTACAACAAGGTGTATTGCCAAGTTATTCCAAATTAACATGCCTATATACATGGGTCACTGAAAAACCTGTCCAAAAATGAGAAAATTAAGGTTCATGGCAGGTAGCTGAAATTTATATTAATGAAAAGATAAATTGAAAATGAACAAATTGAGGCCCTGATTAGTATGGATCCAATACATTGTACCTCATTTCTAGAATCATGTCTTTCAAGGGGGAAAACTCAATTTTGCACGTCTTTATGACGTCATCTAACAGATAGAAGGCCCGACGGTATCTCTGCTCTATTAAAAGTTTTCAGCACTTTCTAATCATCATTCTGTAGGGTATTATAGAAATAATTTATGTTCTGTTAGTATGATATCTTGATTGCCATTTAACTGCCATTTAACTGAGGGTGACCATCTTGTTAGATTTTAATTTCCCAAATATTTTGTGTAGTATAAAATCAAACTTTTTCAAACGTTAGCTCAGAACATGTGTTGTCAATGACAATGCATAGATTTTTGTCACATGGTGATGCCCGTATGAGAATATTAGGAGGATTCCGCTTAAAAATAGCAGGAACCCAGGCGGAATCCACCTAAAAATTAAGACTTATAGACGGAATTAAGGCGGACATGGAATATTGAAAAAAATCCGCCTGAAGTATTAAAGACCTTAGGCGAAATATTTACTACTTTCCTGTTGAGTTAACAGGATTTCTTTAGTAAAAGAAATATCATAGACGGAATGCTGGACTTAGTATATTTGTTCAAGTTTGTTAGGAGGAAATTGGACTTAAAAGATTTTGTTCAAATTTATCAGGCGGGAATTGTACTTAAAAATTTTTTCTAACTTTTGAGGCAGAATTGTTCTTTTAATTTTTTTTTCAAATGAAAATGTATCATTACTGATGAGAGAGTGCATGCATGGTGATTATTTGGGCCATAAAGCCAGTATTTGTACCCCCCTGAAATCCAACATATTTAATATTTTTATATTTAAAGAGTCTTAAAGATGGCATATTAAATTCATTTACATTTAAATTGTGATAGCATTGTTAGGTAATTTATAACTTTATGTTATGTGTTGCTATTTATATACATTTAAACATATAAAAAGTGACTAGAATATATATACTTATTTCACTAACAGTGATAACAATAACTTGTTTTTGAATTTTCAAACATAGGAATTGCAGGTTAAATTAATTTATTTTCAAGTACAATTAATTATTAAGTGTATCTCTATTTAATTAAGTAATAATCATGATAATACACAAATAGTATTTCCATGCAGTCTCTTTCTTATCAGTTAGTGATAGAAATGTTATGTAGGTCCCCCATCTGTTTTCCATTTGCCTCTGTGAAATGGACAGGAAATGATATGTACACACTCAAGAGTTGGGGCCTTATGAAGGAGACCACATTGCTTTGTACATTTCTCTTAAATTTCTACAGTCCAAAATATAAAAATAATAGATAAAAATTGGTGAATATTATTTATTTATTATTATATTTATCAAATATTTAAGATTTAGGTAATTAATAGTATGATTAGGGAAACATTTTAAGGAATCAAACAACTCCCAAAATAACCCAAACACTCAGGTCAGATTCAAAATTTGAACTTGCAGACATTACAAGAAAAGATGTCTTATTTATCTTGATCAAAATATGATTTTTACCATGGATGTAGAGTTGTGGACTAAAAAGAGCCAAAGTATTCTATTAACATTAAAAAGTGCAGATGTATTCTTCTGATGACATGACTATTGGATTTGTGAAGATTAATGTTTTCATATATTTTGGATTGAATCTTTTGGTAAGTTGAAATTATGTATATAAGTATTTCCACCTTTTTGAATATTATGAAACTGCTATTTCCTTCAAATAACTTGTGACATATATATATATAAGTACCATGTAGGATCAAGAAAATAACTATATAAGACCATTCAATTTTTGCATAATTACATCATGTACATAATTACTGTGGTATTTGTGTATGACACAAGACTTATATCTTTAAGACAATCTCTTTTATATGATATTATTTAATAGTTAAGTTTTGGCAAAATTGGAGATCTGTTGTATGACTGTAATAATTAAATATATATAATAGACATCTATGCCGAAAAATCATAAAGTGTTATCTTTTAAAATTTAGTACATATGTACTCAATTATCATGATTATGGATCAAATTTAAGATTTTTAAAATGGCAAGACAAACATTTTGTACATGTAAATGCGGGCCTATGATGTTAAAGTAAAATAAAAGACCAATACTACATGTACTAATCAAAGTAAAGAATAACCTATACAATTCATGCACAGTATATGTAATAATTATTTTGTTTAATTGTAATAAGACAATTTTTTTTTATATTTCAGAACTGGTGAAACAAAAGAAATTGTTTTCTGATAGGACTGAAGAATGGACACATTCAATCAGACTTGGAGTAAGTAGTTTTATATGAAAGAAATCCTTATGAATGCTTTTTAAGTAACTTTTGCACATATTGGACTTTTAAAACAATTTGAAAAAAATCAAAAGTTGTGAAACCATCTGTAATATTTTTTTGATATAAACATGATATATATCTTTAAAATTAGCAAATTGAAAACAGGGGTTACAGCCCACAGGTCTTATTTTATTGAGAAAATCCCCAAAACAGGTCATACTAAATTCATTATAATTATCTGCCCTTGATTTTACAAGGATTTTTTTCTTAAATATAATTACTCTTTAAAACATGCTTAACATCTTATTTTTCATAGTTTAATCTTATAATTTCAAGTTTTAAATGTTTCTGTTGTACAATGTATATTGAATGATATATGGTAAAAATAGTAAATTCAAGTCAATTATGTCAAAATGAAGGAAAACCCCACCTACTTAGGCAGCTCACAATTTACCTGTATAACATAGAGAAATTTGTCAAATTCCTTTTAGTTAAACCAATAATGCATGGTAATTTTAATTTATGTCCTCTTTTTTTCAGGTTATGTTACTGCTTGGTGCACAAAACACAACAGATCCATGCAAGATGGTCATATCAATGATGCTGTTACAGAGCAAATCAGTTATGCACGAAATAAATTCAGGAACTTGTGATAATAATTTATATTCAAAGAACACTGAAAAAACCTTAAAAATATGACTAATAACTGAAATTGAAGAAATTGTGAAGAACTAAAAATGTCAAAATTATTTTATTGTATGAAGGCCTAGTTTTTCTTCGCAAGAAGGCATGGCAGTGGTAAAAACCTGAATCTTTGGAATGAAAAAATTCTTTCATTGAAGACAGAATTTTTTCATATTCTTAAGGCGGATTTTTTTTCATATTCTAAGGCGGATTTTTTTTTCGAAGGCGGATATATTTTCCGTTTCATTAGGCGGATATTTATTTTCCGTCTCTTTAGGCGGATATATTTTCCGTCTCTTTAGGCGGATATATTTTTGAGAAAAACATTTTTCCTTTTAATTAGACGGAAATTTTTCCTCCTAAGACAGGCGGATAAATTTGCATATTTCGGCTCTATTCCGCCCGTAACCCGCCTGGAATCCATGTAAGAAAGATTCTTCTTGTAAAAGTGGACTTTAAACGGATTCCCTCTAAAATATCCGCCTGGAATCCGTGTAAAAGACGCCTGGATTTTTTCGTACAGGTCAGGAATTCACATGAGATTCGTCTGAAAACCGTATCTTGAACTGGCCTATGCCATCAGTCAGAAGCAATGTGCATCAATTTTGAACAGGCAAATATCCAAATTTAATTATCTTCTTCTTTAAGTTTTTAAAAAGTTTTCCATCTGAATAAAGATGATAAAATAACTCGTGCATATGTGGCCTATTTATATAAAACTAGGAAATATTTTAGTTATATATATACAAAACGGTGCAGAGAACAGATGCAGTGATTAAAACTATACATGAACATGAGATGAGGCTATGTAAATGAGCCTTGAGAGAACAGCATATGTAAGCTGCTCTCTGAACGAGTTGACTGTCTTTGTATTTACAACTGTAGCTGGTAAAAGATTCCATGTGTCTGAAGGTGTGAGAATAATGTTTTCTGGTTCTTAATTTTAAGTCTGATTGGATGAGAATTGTGCTAGATGGTATAGATCATGTGATATCTTGTACATAACCAGGCAAACACGGAGTCTGCATTGTGTTAATTGAACTGATACATATTTACACTGGTATGCAAATTTGTCCGCCATTATGTAAAATCATATAAATCCATAAACTTTGACATCACAACTCAAATCATTTGATGTCACAATTCAAATCATTTAAAGTCACAATTAAAAAGTATTTGTTACGTGATGTCAAAAAGGTGATTCGAAGTAGATCTAATGTCATTCTAAGGCAAGATACAGCTAAATACCAAAAGTGTAAATACATTTATTGAGGATCTTCTTCTTTTGTTAAAGAAAACCATCAACATGCTGATGTTTACTTTCCATCAATACTATAGACATCTTCATAAAACACAAAACATATGTCCTACCATCAATACTATAGACATCTTCATAAAACACAATACAAATGTCCTACCATCAATACTATAGACATCTTCATAAGACACAATACATATGTCCTACCATCAATACTATAGACATCTTCATAAGACACAATACATATGCCCTACCATCAATACTATAGACATCTTCATAAAACACAAAACATATGTCCTACCATCAATACTATAGACATCTTCATAAAACACAATACATATGTCCTACCATCAATACTATAGACATCTTCATAAAACACAAAACATATGTCCTACCATCAATACTATAGACATCTTCATAAAACACAAAACATATGTCCTACCATCAATACTATAGACATCTTCATAAGACACAATACATATGTCCTACCATCAATACTATAGACATCTTCATAAAACACAAAACATATGTCCTACCATCAATACTATAGAAATCTTCATAAAACACAATAAATATGACCTACAATCAATACTATAGATTTCTTCATAAAACACAATACATATGTCCTACCATCAATACTATAGATTTCTTCATAAAACACAATACATATGTCCTACTATCAATACTATAGATTTCTTCATAAAACACAATACATATGACCTAACATCAATACTATAAATTTCATAAAACACAATACATATGTCCTACCATCAATACTATAGATTTCTTCATAAAACACAATACATATGTCCTACTATCAATACTATAGATTTCTTCATAAAACACAATACATATGACCTAACATCAATACTATAGATTTCATAAAACACAAAACATATGTCCTACCATCAATACTTTAAAGACATCTTCATAAAACACAATACATATGTCCTACCATCAATACTATAGACATCTTCATAAAACACAATACATATGACCTACAATCAATACTAAAGACATCTTCATAAAACACAATACATATGTCCTACCATCAATATTATAGACATCTTCATAAAACACAATACTTATGTCCTACCATCAATACTATAGACATCTTCATAAATCACAATACATATGTCCTACCATCAATACTATAGACATCTTCATAAAACACAATACATATGACCTACCATCAATACTATAGACATCTTTATCAAACACAATACATATGTCCTACCATAAATTATAGACATCTTCATAAAACACAATACATATGTCCTACCATCAATACTATAGACATCTTCATAAAACAAAATACATATGTCCTACCATCAATACTATAGACATCTTCATAAAACACAATACATATGTCCTACCATCAATTATAGACATCTTAATAAAACACAATACATATGACCTACCATCAATACTATAGACATCTTTATCAAACACAATACATATGTCCTACCATAAATTATAGACATCTTTATCAAACACAATACATATGTCCTACTATCAATACTATAGACATCTTCATAAAACACAATACATATGTCCTACCATCAATACTATAGACATCTTCCTAAAACACAATACATATGTCCTACCATCAATACTATAGACATCTCCATAAAATACAATACATATGACCTACAATCAATTTTATAGACATCTTCATAAAACACAATACATATGACCTACAATCAATACTAAAGACATCTTCATAAAACACAATACATATGTCCTACCATCAATATTATAGACATCTTCATAAAACACAATACATATGTCCTATCATCAATACTATAGACATCTTCATAAAACACAATAAATGTGACCTACCATCAATACTAAAGACATCTTCATAGAACCCAATACATATGACCTGCTATCAATACTATAGACATCTTCATAAAACACAGTACATATGTCATACCATCAATACTTTAGACATCTTCATAAACCACAATACATATGTCCTACCATCAATACTATAGACATCTTCATAAAACACAATACATATGTCCTACCATCAATACTTTAGACATCTTCATTAAACACAATGCATATGACCTACCATCAATACTATATACCTCTTCATTAAACACAATACATATGACCTACTATCAATACTATAGACATCTTCATAAAACACAATACATATGACCTACAATCAACACTATAGACATCTTCATTAAACACAATACATATGTCCTACCATCAATACTATAGATATCTTCATGAGACACAATACATATGTCCTACCATCAATACTATAGATATCTTCATTAAACACGATACATGTGACCTACCATCAATACTATAGATATCTTCAAAAAACACAATACATATAACCTACCATTAGTACTACAGACATCTTCATAAAACACAATACATATGACCTACCATCAATTCTATAGACATCTTCATAAAACACGATAAATGTGACCTAACACAATACATATGTCCTTACATCAATACTATAGATATCTTCAAAAAATACAATACATATGACCTACCATTAGTACTACAGACATCTTCATAAAACACAATACATATGACCTACCATTAATTCTATAGACATCTTCATAAAACACGATAAATGTGACCTAACACAATACATATGACCTACAATCAATACTATAGACATCTTCATGAGACACAATACATATGTCCTACCATCAATACTATAGATATCTTCATAAAACACAATACATATGACATACCATCAATACTATAGACATCTTCATAAAACACAATACATATGTCCTACCATCAATACTATAGATATCTTCATTTAACACGATACATTTGACCTACTATCAATACTATAGACATCTTCATAAAACACAATACATGTGACCTACCATCAAAACTATAGAATCTTCATAATTAAACACAATACTTATGTCCTACCATCAATACCATAGACATCTTCATAAAACACAATACATGTGACCTACCATCAATACTATAGACATCTTCATAAAACACAATACATATGTCCTACCATCAATACTATAGACATCTTTATAAAACACAATACTTATGTCCTACCACCAATACCATAGACAGCTTCATAAAACACAATACTTATGACCTACTATCAATACTATAGGCATCTTCATAAAACACTATACATTTGACCTACTGTCAATACTATAGATAGTTACATTAAACACAATACATATGACCTACTATTAATACTATAGATATCTCCATAAGACACAATACATATGTCCTACCATCAATACTATAGCTATCTTAATAAGACACAATACATATGTCCTACCATCAATACTATATATATCTTCATAAGACACAATACATATGTCCAAACATCAATACTATAGGCATCTTCATAAAACACGATACATTTGACCTACTGTCAATACTATAGATATTAACATTAAACACAATACATATAACCTACAATCAATACTATAGAAATCTTCATTAAACACGATACATATGACATACTATTAATACTATAGACATCTTCATTCAACACAATATATATGACCTACTATCAATACTATATACATCTTCATAAAACACATTACTATGTCCTACCATCAATACTATAGACATCTTCATAAAACACAATACTTATGTCCTACCATCAATACTATAGACATCTTCATAAAATACAATACATTTGTCCTACAATCAATACTATATACATCTTCATAAAACACAATACTTATGTCCTACCATCAATAATATAGACATCTTCATAAAACACAATTCATGTGACCTACCATCAATACTATAGACATCTTCATAAAACACAATACTTCTGTCCTACCATCAATACTATAGACATCTTCATAAAACACAATACATATGTCCTACCATCAATACTATAGACATCTTCATAAAACACAATATTTATGACCTACTATCAATACTATAGACATCTTCATTAAAAACAATACATATGTCCTACCATCAATACTATAGATATCTTCATAAGACACAATACATATGTCCTACCATCAATACTATAGACATCTTCATAAAACACAATACTTATGTCCTACCATCAATACCATAGACATCTTCATAAAACACAATACATGTGACCTACCATCAATACAATAGACATCTTCATAAAACACAATACACATGCCCTACCATCAATATTATAGACATCTTCATAAAACACAACACTTATGTCCTACCATCAATACCATAGACATCTTCATAAAACACAATACTTATGACCTACTATCAATACTATAGACATCTTCATTAAACACAATAAATATGACATACCATCAATACTATAGACGTCTTCATAAAACACAATACATATGTCCTACCATCAATACTATATACATCTTCATAAAACACAATACTTATGTCCTACCATCAATACTATAGACATCTTCATAAAACACAATACATGTGACCTACCATCAATACTATAGACATCTTCATAAAACAAAATACATATGTCCTACCATCGATACTATAGAAATCTTCATAAAACACAATACCGATGTCCTACCATCAATAACATAGACATCAGAGGCGGATTTGGGGGGGGGGAGGCCCGGGCCCCCCCCTTTTTGTAAAAAAAATGGTTGCTTATATAGGGAATCACTGAAGCTTGACTGGAGGGGGCCCCCTCATAGGTCAGTCAGTGGGCCCCCACTTATGAAAATTTCTGGATCCGCCACGGGACATCTTCATAAAACACAATACATGTGACCAACCATCAATACTATAGACATCTTCATAAAACACAATACATATGTCCTACCATCAATGCTATAGACATCTTCATAAAACACAATACATATGTCCTACCATCAATACTATAGACATCTTCATAAAACACAATACTTATGTCCTACCATCAATACCAGAGACATCTTCATAAAACACAATACTTATGACCTACTATCAATACTATAGACATCTTCATTAAACACAATACATATGTCCTACCATCAATACTATAGATATCTTCATAAGACACAATACATATGTCCTACCATCAATACTATAGATATCTTCATAAGACACAATACATATGTCCTACCATCAATACTATAGGCATCTTCATAAAACACGTTACATTTGACCTACTATCAATACTATAGATATCTTCATTAAACACAATACTTATGACCTACTATCAATACTATAGACATCTTAATTAAACACAATACATATGTCCTACCATCAATACTATAGACATCTTCATAAAACACAATACATATGTCCTACCATCAATACTATAGGCATCTTCATTAAACACAATACATATGTCCTACCATCAATACTATAGACATCTTGATAAAACACAATACATATGTCCTACCATCAATACTATAGACATCTTCATAAAACACAATACACATGCCCTACCATCAATATTATAGACATCTTCATAAAACACAATACTTATGTCCTACCATCAATACCATAGGCATCTTCATAAAACACAATACTTATGACCTACTATCAATACTATAGACATCTTCATTAAACACAATAAATATGACATACCATCAATACTATAGACGTCTTCATAAAACACAATACATATGTCCTACCATCAATACTATATACATCTTCATAAAACACAATACTTATGTCCTACCATCAATACTATAGACATCTTCATAAAACACAATACATGTGACCTACCATCAATACTATAGACATCTTCATAAAACACAATACATATGTCCTACCATCGATACTATAGAAATCTTCATAAAACACAATACCGATGTCCTACCATCAATAACATAGACATCAGAGGCGGATTTGGGGGGGGGGGGGAGGCCCGGGCCCCCCCCCTTTTTGTGAAAAAAATGGTTGCTTATATAGGGAATCACTGAAGCTTGACTGGAGGGGGCCCCCTCATAGGTCAGTCAGTGGGCCCCCACTTATGAAAATTTCTGGATCCGCCACGGGACATCTTCATAAAACACAATACATGTGACCAACCATCAATACTATAGACATCTTCATAAAACACAATACATATGTCCTACCATCAATGCTATAGACATCTTCATAAAACACAATACATATGTCCTACCATCAATACTATAGACATCTTCATAAAACACAATACTTATGTCCTACCATCAATACCAGAGACATCTTCATAAAACACAATACTTATGACCTACTATCAATACTATAGACATCTTCATTAAACACAATACATATGTCCTACCATCAATACTATAGATATCTTCATAAGACACAATACATATGTCCTACCATCAATACTATAGATATCTTCATAAGACACAATACATATGTCCTACCATCAATACTATAGGCATCTTCATAAAACACGTTACATTTGACCTACTATCAATACTATAGATATCTTCATTAAACACAATACTTATGACCTACTATCAATACTATAGACATCTTAATTAAACACAATACATATGTCCTACCATCAATACTATAGACATCTTCATAAAACACAATACATATGTCCTACCATCAATACTATAGGCATCTTCATTAAACACAATACATATGTCCTACCATCAATACTATAGACATCTTGATAAAACACAATACATATGTCCTACCATCAATACTATAGACATCTTCATAAAACACAATACACATGCCCTACCATCAATATTATAGACATCTTCATAAAACACAATACTTATGTCCTACCATCAATACCATAGGCATCTTCATAAAACACAATACTTATGACCTACTATCAATACTATAGACATCTTCATTAAACACAATAAATATGACATACCATCAATACTATAGACGTCTTCATAAAACACAATACATATGTCCTACCATCAATACTATATACATCTTCATAAAACACAATACTTATGTCCTACCATCAATACTATAGACATCTTCATAAAACACAATACATGTGACCTACCATCAATACTATAGACATCTTCATAAAACACAATACATATGTCCTACCATCGATACTATAGAAATCTTCATAAAACACAATACCGATGTCCTACCATCAATAACATAGACATCAGAGGCGGATTTGGGGGGGGGGGGAGGCCCGGGCCCCCCCCCTTTTTGTGAAAAAAATGGTTGCTTATATAGGGAATCACTGAAGCTTGACTGGAGGGGGCCCCCTCATAGGTCAGTCAGTGGGCCCCCACTTATGAAAATTTCTGGATCCGCCACGGGACATCTTCATAAAACACAATACATGTGACCTACCATCAATACTATAGACATCTTCATAAAACACAATACATATGTCCTACCATCAATGCTATAGACATCTTCATAAAACACAATACATATGTCCTACCATCAATACTATAGACATCTTCATAAAACACAATACTTATGTCCTACCATCAATACCAGAGACATCTTCATAAAACACAATACTTATGACCTACTATCAATACTATAGACATCTTCATTAAACACAATACATATGTCCTACCATCAATACTATAGATATCTTCATAAGACACAATACATATGTCCTACCATCAATACTATAGATATCTTCATAAGACACAATACATATGTCCTACCATCAATACTATAGGCATCTTCATAAAACACGTTACATTTGACCTACTATCAATACTATAGATATCTTCATTAAACACAATACTTATGACCTACTATCAATACTATAGACATCTTAATTAAACACAATACATATGTCCTACCATCAATACTAAAGACATCTTCATAAAACACAATACATATGTCCTACCATCAATACTATAGGCATCTTCATTAAACACAATACATATGTCCTACCATCAATACTATAGACATCTTGATAAAACACAATACATATGTCCTACCATCAATACTATAGACATCTTCATAAAACACAATACACATGCCCTACCATCAATATTATAGACATCTTCATAAAACACAATACTTATGTCCTACCATCAATACCATAGACATCTTCATAAAACACAATACTTATGACCTACTATCAATACTATAGACATCTTCATTAAACACAATAAATATGACATACCATCAATACTATAGACATCTTCATAAAACACAATACATATGTCCTACCATCAATACTATATACATCTTCATAAAACACAATACTTATGTCCTACCATCAATACTATAGACATCTTCATAAAACACAATACATGTGACCTACCATCAATACTATAGACATCTTCATAAAACACAATACATATGTCCTACCATCGATACTATAGAAATCTTCATAAAACACAATACCGATGTCCTACCATCAATAACATAGACATCAGAGGCGGATTTGGGGGGGGGAGGCCCGGGCCCCCCCCCTTTTTGTGAAAAAAATGGTTGCTTATATAGGGAATCACTGAAGCTTGACTGGAGGGGGCCCCCTCATAGGTCAGTCAGTGGGCCCCCACTTATGAAAATTTCTGGATCCGCCACGGGACATCTTCATAAAACACAATACATGTGACCTACCATCAATACTATAGACATCTTCATAAAACACAATACATATGTCCTACCATCAATGCTATAGACATCTTCATAAAACACAATACATATGTCCTACCATCAATACTATAGACATCTTCATAAAACACAATACTTATGTCCTACCATCAATACCAGAGACATCTTCATAAAACACAATACTTATGACCTACTATCAATACTATAAACATCTTCATTAAACACAATACATATGTCCTACCATCAATACTATAGATATCTTCATAAGACACAATACATATGTCCTACCATCAATACTATAGATATCTTCATAAGACACAATACATATGTCCTACCATCAATACTATAGGCATCTTCATAAAACACGTTACATTTGACCTACTATCAATACTATAGATATCTTCATTAAACACAATACTTATGACCTACTATCAATACTATAGACATCTTCATTAAACACAATACATATGTCCTACCATCAATACTATAGACATCTTCATAAAACACAATACATATGTCCTACCATCAATACTATAGGCATCTTCATTAAACACAATACATATGTCCTACCATCAATACTATAGACATCTTGATAAAACACAATACATATGTCCTACCATCAATACTATAGACATCTTCATAAAACACAATACATATGACCTACTATCAATACTAAAGATATCTTCATTAAACACAATACATATGACCTACTATTAATACTATAGACATCTTCATTAAACATAATACATATGTCCTACCATCAATACTATAGACATCTTCATAAAACACAATACTTATGTCCTACCATCAATACTATAGACATCTTCATAAAACACAATACATGTGACCTACCATCAATACTATAGACATCTTCATAAAACACAATACATATGTCCTACCATCAATACTATAGACATCTTCATAAAACACAATACTTATGTCCTACCATCAATACCATAGACATCTTCATTAAACACGATACATTTGACCTACTGTCAATACTATAGACATCTCCATTAAACACAATACATATGACCTACAATCAATACTATAGACATTTTCATTAAACACAATACATATGACCTACGATCAATACTATAGAGATCTTCATAAAACACGATAAATATGTCCTACCATCAAAACTATAGACATCTTCATAAAACACAATACATGTGACCTACCATCAATACTATAGACATCTTCATAAAACACAATACATGTGACCTACCATCAATACTATAGACATCTTCATAAAACACAATACATCTGTCTTATCATCAATACTATAGATATCTTCATTAAACACGATACAAATTATTTGACCTACTGTCAATACTATAGACATCTTCATTAAACACAATATATGTCCTTCCATCAATACTATAGACATCTTCATAAAACACAATACATATGACCTACTATTAATACTTTAGACATCTTCATTAAACACAATACATATCACCTACAATCAATACTATAGACATCTTCATAAATCACAATACATCTGTCTTATCATCAATACTATAGATATCTTCATTAAACACGATACATTTGACCTACTGTCAATACTATAGACATCTTCATTGAACACAATATATGTCCTTCCATCAATACTATAGACATCTTCATAAAACACAATACATATGACCTACTATTAATACTTTAGACATCTTCATTAAACACAATACATATCACCTACAATCAATACTATAGACATCTTCATAAATCACAATACATATGACCTACTATCAATACTATAAACATCTTCATTAAACACAATACATATGTCCTACCATCAATACTATAGATATCTTCATAAGACACAATACATATGTCCTACCATCAATACTATAGATATCTTCATAAGACACAATACATATGTCCTACCATCAATACTATAGGCATCTTCATAAAACACGTTACATTTGACCTACTATCAATACTATAGATATCTTCATTAAACACAATACTTATGACCTACTATCAATACTATAGACATCTTCATTAAACACAATACATATGTCCTACCATCAATACTATAGACATCTTCATAAAACACAATACATATGTCCTACCATCAATACTATAGGCATCTTCATTAAACACAATACATATGTCCTACCATCAATACTATAGACATCTTGATAAAACACAATACATATGTCCTACCATCAATACTATAGACATCTTCATAAAACACAATACATATGACCTACTATCAATACTAAAGATATCTTCATTAAACACAATACATATGACCTACTATTAATACTATAGACATCTTCATTAAACACAATACATATGTCCTACCATCAATACTATAGACATCTTCATAAAACACAATACTTATGTCCTACCATCAATACTATAGACATCTTCATAAAACACAATACATGTGACCTACCATCAATACTATAGACATCTTCATAAAACACAATACATATGTCCTACCATCAATACTATAGACATCTTCATAAAACACAATACTTATGTCCTACCATCAATACCATAGACATCTTCATTAAACACGATACATTTGACCTACTGTCAATACTATAGACATCTCCATTAAACACAATACATATGACCTACAATCAATACTATAGACATTTTCATTAAACACAATACATATGACCTACGATCAATACTATAGAGATCTTCATAAAACACGATAAATATGTCCTACCATCAAAACTATAGACATCTTCATAAAACACAATACATGTGACCTACCATCAATACTATAGACATCTTCATAAAACACAATACATGTGACCTACCATCAATACTATAGACATCTTCATAAAACACAATACATCTGTCTTATCATCAATACTATAGATATCTTCATTAAACACGATACATTTGACCTACTGTCAATACTATAGACATCTTCATTAAACACAATATATGTCCTTCCATCAATACTATAGACATCTTCATAAAACACAATACATATGACCTACTATTAATACTTTAGACATCTTCATTAAACACAATACATATCACCTACAATCAATACTATAGACATCTTCATAAATCACAATACATATGACCTACAATCAATACTATAGATATCTTCATAAAACACAATACATATGACCTACTATCAATACTATAGAAATCTTCATAAAACATCTGACCTACTATCAATACACGATAATTGTGACCTACCATCAATACTAAGGACATCTTCATAAAACACAATACATTTGTCCTACAATCAATACTATAGACATCTTCATAAAACACAATACATATGACCTACCATCAATACTTTGGACATCTTTATAAAACAAAATACATATGTCCTACAATCAATACTATAGACATCTTCATAAAATACAATACATATGACCTACTTTCAATACTATAGACATCTTCATAAAACATAATATATATGTCCTTCCAATAATACTATAGACAACTTCATAAAACACAATACATATGACCTACTATCAATACTATAGACATCTTCATTAAACACAATACATATGTCCTACCATCAATACTATAGATATCTTCATAAGACACAATACATATGTCCTACCATCAATACTATAGATATCTTCATAAGACACAATACATATGTCCTACCATCAATACTATAGGCATCTTCATAAAACACGTAACATTTGACCTACTATCAATACTATAGATATCTTCATTAAACACAATACATATGACCTACAATCAATACTATAGACATCTTCATAAAACACAATACATATGACCTACAATAAATACTATAGATATCTTCATAAAACACAATACATATGACCTACAATCAATACTATAGATATCTTCATAAAACACAATACATATGACCTACTATCAATACTATAGATATCTTCATAAAACATACGACCTACTATCAATACACGATAAATGTGACCTACCATCAATACTAAAGACATCTTCATAAAACACAATACATATGACCTACCATCAATACCATAGACATCTTTATAAAACAAAATACATATGTCCTACAATCAACACTATATACATCTTCATATATTCCGTACAACCAAACGGACGCCCCATTTCAGCAAGCGTTTTACTGCCGGTCGGGAGAAGACCAAGTGACCATATTTCTATACCCCAGTCACCCTTGGGGCCAAAATACATATGACCTACTATCAATACTATAAACATCTTCATAAAACACAATAAATGTGACCTACCATCAATACTATAGAGATCTTCATAAAACATAATACATATGTCCTACCAATAATACTATAGACAACTTCATAAAACACAATACATATGACCTACTATCAATACTATAGACATCTTCATAAAACACAATACTTATGTCCTACCATCAATACTATAGACGTCTTCATAAAACACAATACTTATGTCCTACCATCAATACTATAGACATCTTGATAAAACACGATACATATGTCCTACCATCAATACTATAGACATCTTCATAAAACACTATACATATGTCCTACTATCAATAATTTAGACTTCTTCATAAAACACAATACATATGACCTACAATTGATACTATAGACATCTTCATAAAACACAATACATATGACCTATAATCAATACTATTGATATTTTCATAAAACACAATACATATGACCTACCATCAATACTATAGACATCTTCATAAAACACAATACATGTGTCCTTCCATCAATACTATAGACATCTTCATAAAAGACAATACAAATGTCCTACCATCAAAACTATAGACATCTTCATAAAACACAATACATATGTCCTACCATCAATACTATAGACACCTTCATTAAACACAATACATATGACCTACAATCAATACTATAGACATCTTCATAAAACACAATACATATGACCTACAATCAATACTATAGATATCTTCAAAAAACACAAAACATATGACCTACAATCAATACTGTAGATATCTCCATAAAACACAATACATATGACCTACTATCAATACTATAGAAATCTTCATAAAACATACGATCTACTATCAATACACGATAAATGTGACCTACCATCAACACTAAAGACATCTTCATAAAACACAATACATATGACCTACCATCAATACTAAAGACATCTTTATAAAACAAAATACATATGTCCTACAATCAACACTATAGACATCTTCATATATTCCGCACAACCAAACGGACGCCCCACTTTGGCAAGTGTTTTACTGCCGGTCAGGAGAAGACCAAGTGACCATATTTCTATACCCCAATCACCCTTGGGGACACAATACATATGACCTTCTATCAATACTATAAACATCTTCATAAAACACAATAAATGTGACCTACCATCAATACTATAGACATCTTCATAAAACATAATACATATGTCCTACCAATAATATTATAGACAACTTCATAAAACACAATACATATGACCTACTATCAATACTATAAACATCTTCATAAAACACAATACCTATGTCCTACCATCAATACTATAGACATCTTCATAAAACACAATACAAATGTCCTACCATCAATACTATAGACATCTTCATAAAACACAATACATATGTCCTACCATCAATACTATAGACACCTTCATTAAACACAATACATATGACCTACAATCAATACTATAGACATCTTCATAAAACACAATACATATGACCTACAATCAATACTATTGATATCTTCATAAAACACAATACATATGACCTACAATCAATACTATAGACATCTTCATAAAACACAATACATATGACCTACAATAAATACTATAGATATCTTCATAAAACACAATATATATGACCTACTATCAATACTATAGAAATCTTCATAAAACATACGATCTACTATCAATACACGATAAATGTGACCTACCATCAACACTAAAGACATCTTCATAAAACACAATACATATGACCTACCATCAATACTATAGACATCTTCATAAAACATAATACATATGTCCTACCAATAATACTATAGACAACTTCATAAAACACAATACATATGACCTACTATCAATACTATAAACATCTTCATAAAACACAATACTTATGTCCTACCATCAATACTATAGACATCTTCATAAAACACAATACATATGTCCTACCATCAATACTATAGACACCTTCATTAAACACAATACATATGACCTACAATCAATACTATAGACATCTTCATAAAACACAATACATATGACCTACAATCAATACTATAGACATCTTCATAAAACACAATACATATGACCTACAATAAATACTATAGATATCTTCATAAAACACAATACATATGACCTACTATCAATACTATAGAAATTTTCATAAAACATACGATCTACTATCAATACACGATAAATGTGACCTACCATCAACACTAAAGACATCTTCATAAAACACAATAAATGTGACCTACCATCAATACTATAGACATCTTCATAAAACATAATACATATGTCCTACTAAAAATACTATAGACAACTTCATAAAACACAATACATATGACCTACTATCAATACTATAAACATCTTCATAAAACACAATACTTATGTCCTACCATCAATACTATAGACATCTTCATAAAACACAATACAAATGTCCTACCATCAATACTATAGACATCTTCATAAAACACAATACATATGACCTACTATCAATACTATAGAAATCTTCATAAAACATCTGACCTACTATCAATACACGATAATTGTGACCTACCATCAATACTAAGGACATCTTCATAAAACACAATACATTTGTCCTACAATCAATACTATAGACATCTTCATAAAACACAATACATATGACCTACCATCAATACTTTGGACATCTTTATAAAACAAAATACATATGTCCTACAATCAATACTATAGACATCTTCATAAAATACAATACATATGACCTACTTTCAATACTATAGACATCTTCATAAAACATAATATATATGTCCTTCCAATAATACTATAGACAACTTCATAAAACACAATACATATGACCTACTATCAATACTATAGACATCTTCATTAAACACAATACATATGTCCTACCATCAATACTATAGATATCTTCATAAGACACAATACATATGTCCTACCATCAATACTATAGATATCTTCATAAGACACAATACATATGTCCTACCATCAATACTATAGGCATCTTCATAAAACACGTAACATTTGACCTACTATCAATACTATAGATATCTTCATTAAACACAATACATATGACCTACAATCAATACTATAGACATCTTCATAAAACACAATACATATGACCTACAATAAATACTATAGATATCTTCATAAAACACAATACATATGACCTACAATCAATACTATAGATATCTTCATAAAACACAATACATATGACCTACTATCAATACTATAGATATCTTCATAAAACATACGACCTACTATCAATACACGATAAATGTGACCTACCATCAATACTAAAGACATCTTCATAAAACACAATACATATGACCTACCATCAATACCATAGACATCTTTATAAAACAAAATACATATGTCCTACAATCAACACTATATACATCTTCATATATTCCGTACAACCAAACGGACGCCCCATTTCAGCAAGCGTTTTACTGCCGGTCGGGAGAAGACCAAGTGACCATATTTCTATACCCCAGTCACCCTTGGGGCCAAAATACATATGACCTACTATCAATACTATAAACATCTTCATAAAACACAATAAATGTGACCTACCATCAATACTATAGAGATCTTCATAAAACATAATACATATGTCCTACCAATAATACTATAGACAACTTCATAAAACACAATACATATGACCTACTATCAATACTATAGACATCTTCATAAAACACAATACTTATGTCCTACCATCAATACTATAGACGTCTTCATAAAACACAATACTTATGTCCTACCATCAATACTATAGACATCTTGATAAAACACGATACATATGTCCTACCATCAATACTATAGACATCTTCATAAAACACTATACATATGTCCTACTATCAATAATTTAGACTTCTTCATAAAACACAATACATATGACCTACAATTGATACTATAGACATCTTCATAAAACACAATACATATGACCTATAATCAATACTATTGATATTTTCATAAAACACAATACATATGACCTACCATCAATACTATAGACATCTTCATAAAACACAATACATGTGTCCTTCCATCAATACTATAGACATCTTCATAAAAGACAATACAAATGTCCTACCATCAAAACTATAGACATCTTCATAAAACACAATACATATGTCCTACCATCAATACTATAGACACCTTCATTAAACACAATACATATGACCTACAATCAATACTATAGACATCTTCATAAAACACAATACATATGACCTACAATCAATACTATAGATATCTTCAAAAAACACAAAACATATGACCTACAATCAATACTGTAGATATCTCCATAAAACACAATACATATGACCTACTATCAATACTATAGAAATCTTCATAAAACATACGATCTACTATCAATACACGATAAATGTGACCTACCATCAACACTAAAGACATCTTCATAAAACACAATACATATGACCTACCATCAATACTAAAGACATCTTTATAAAACAAAATACATATGTCCTACAATCAACACTATAGACATCTTCATATATTCCGCACAACCAAACGGACGCCCCACTTTGGCAAGTGTTTTACTGCCGGTCAGGAGAAGACCAAGTGACCATATTTCTATACCCCAATCACCCTTGGGGACACAATACATATGACCTTCTATCAATACTATAAACATCTTCATAAAACACAATAAATGTGACCTACCATCAATACTATAGACATCTTCATAAAACATAATACATATGTCCTACCAATAATATTATAGACAACTTCATAAAACACAATACATATGACCTACTATCAATACTATAAACATCTTCATAAAACACAATACCTATGTCCTACCATCAATACTATAGACATCTTCATAAAACACAATACAAATGTCCTACCATCAATACTATAGACATCTTCATAAAACACAATACATATGTCCTACCATCAATACTATAGACACCTTCATTAAACACAATACATATGACCTACAATCAATACTATAGACATCTTCATAAAACACAATACATATGACCTACAATCAATACTATTGATATCTTCATAAAACACAATACATATGACCTACAATCAATACTATAGACATCTTCATAAAACACAATACATATGACCTACAATAAATACTATAGATATCTTCATAAAACACAATATATATGACCTACTATCAATACTATAGAAATCTTCATAAAACATACGATCTACTATCAATACACGATAAATGTGACCTACCATCAACACTAAAGACATCTTCATAAAACACAATACATATGACCTACCATCAATACTATAGACATCTTCATAAAACATAATACATATGTCCTACCAATAATACTATAGACAACTTCATAAAACACAATACATATGACCTACTATCAATACTATAAACATCTTCATAAAACACAATACTTATGTCCTACCATCAATACTATAGACATCTTCATAAAACACAATACATATGTCCTACCATCAATACTATAGACACCTTCATTAAACACAATACATATGACCTACAATCAATACTATAGACATCTTCATAAAACACAATACATATGACCTACAATCAATACTATAGACATCTTCATAAAACACAATACATATGACCTACAATAAATACTATAGATATCTTCATAAAACACAATACATATGACCTACTATCAATACTATAGAAATTTTCATAAAACATACGATCTACTATCAATACACGATAAATGTGACCTACCATCAACACTAAAGACATCTTCATAAAACACAATAAATGTGACCTACCATCAATACTATAGACATCTTCATAAAACATAATACATATGTCCTACTAAAAATACTATAGACAACTTCATAAAACACAATACATATGACCTACTATCAATACTATAAACATCTTCATAAAACACAATACTTATGTCCTACCATCAATACTATAGACATCTTCATAAAACACAATACAAATGTCCTACCATCAATACTATAGACATCTTCATAAAACACAATACATATGTCCTACAATCAATACTATAGACACCTTCATTAAACACAATACATATGACCTACAATCAATACTATAGACATCTTCATAAAACACAATACATATGACCTACAATCAATACTATAGAAATCTTCATAAAACATACGATCTACTATCAATACACGATAAATGTGACCTACCATCAACACTAAAGACATCTTCATAAAACACAATACATATGACCTACCATCAATACTAAAGACATCTTTATAAAACAAAATACATATGTCCTACAATCAACACTATAGACATCTTCATATATTCCGCACAACCAAACGGACGCCCCACTTTGGCAAGCGTTTTACTGCCGGTCGGGAGAAGACCAAGTGACCATATTTCTATACCCAAGTCACCCTTGGGGACACAATACATATGACCTACTATCAATACTATAAACATCTTCATAAAACACAATAAATGTGACCTACCATCAATACTATAGACATCTTCATAAAACATAATACATATGTCCTACCAATAATATTATAGACAACTTCATAAAACACAATACATATGACCTACTATCAATACTATAAACATCTTCATAAAACACAATACCTATGTCCTACCATCAATACTATAGACATCTTCATAAAACACAATACAAATGTCCTACCATCAATACTATAGACATCTTCATAAAACACAATACATATGTCCTACCATCAATACTATAGACACCTTCATTAAACACAATACATATGACCTACAATCAATACTATAGACATCTTCATAAAACACAATACATATGACCTACAATCAATACTATTGATATCTTCATAAAACACAATACATATGACCTACAATCAATACTATAGACATCTTCATAAAACACAATACATATGACCTACAATAAATACTATAGATATCTTCATAAAACACAATACATATGACCTACTATCAATACTATAGAAATCTTCATAAAACATACGATCTACTATCAATACACGATAAATGTGACCTACCATCAACACTAAAGACATCTTCATAAAACACAATACATATGACCTACCATCAATACTAAAGACATCTTTATAAAACAAAATACATATGTCCTACAATCAACACTATAGACATCTTCATATATTCCGCACAACCAAACGGACGCCCCACTTTGGCAAGTGTTTTACTGCCGGTCAGGAGAAGACCAAGTGACCATATTTCTATACCCCAGTCACCCTTGGGGACACAATACATATGACCTTCTATCAATACTATAAACATCTTCATAAAACACAATAAATGTGACCTACCATCAATACTATAGACATCTTCATAAAACATAATACATATGTCCTACCAATAATACTATAGACAACTTCATAAAACACAATACATATGACCTACTATCAATACTATAAACATCTTCATAAAACACAATACTTATGTCCTACCATCAATACTATAGACATCTTCATAAAACACAATACAAATGTCCTACCATCAATACTATAGACATCTTCATAAAACACAATACATATGTCCTACAATCAATACTATAGACACCTTCATTAAACACAATACATATGACCTACAATCAATACTATAGACATCTTCATAAAACACAATACATATGACCTACAATCAATACTATTGATATCTTCATAAAACACAATACATATGACCTACAATCAATACTATAGACATCTTCATAAAACACAATACATATGACCTACAATAAATACTATAGATATCTTCATAAAACACAATACATATGACCTACAATCAATACTATAGATATCTTCATAAAACACAATACATATGACCTACTATCAATACTATAGAAATCTTCATAAAACATACGATATACTATCAATACACGATAAATGTGACCTACCATCAACACTAAAGACATCTTCATAAAACACAATACATATGACCTACCATCAATACTAAAGACATCTTTATAAAACAAAATACATATGTCCTACAATCAACACTATAGACATCTGCATATATTCCGCACAACCAAACGGACGCCCCACTTTGGCAAGCGTTTTACTGCCGGTCGGGAGAAGACCAAGTGACCATATTTCTATACCCCAGTCACCCTTGGGGCCAAAATACATATGACCTACTATCAATACTATAAACATCTTCATAAAACACAATAAATGTGACCTACCATCAATACTATAGAGATCTTCATAAAACATAATACATATGTCCTACCAATAATACTATAGACAACTTCATAAAACACAATACATATGACCTACTAAATGTATCAATACTATAGACATCTTCATAAAACACAATACATATGTCCTTCCATCATTACTATAGACATCTTCATAAAACACAATACTTATGTCCTACCATCAATACTATAGACGTCTTCTTAAAACACAATACTTATGTCCTACCATCAATACTATAGACATCTTGATAAAACACGATACATATGTCCTACCATCAATACTTTAGACATCTTCATAAAACACAATACATATGTCCTACCATCAATACTATAGACATCTTCATAAAACACAATACTTATGTCCTACCATCAATACTATAGACATCTTGATAAAACACGATACATATGTCCTACCATCAATACTTTAGACATCTTCATAAAACACAATACATATGTCCTACCATCAATACTACAGACATAGATATAGGAAGATGCGGTGTGAATGACAATGAGACAACTCTCCACTCAAATAACAATTTAAAAAGTAAACCATTATAGGTTAAAGTACGGCCTTAAACGCGGAGCCTTGGCTCACACCGAACAACAAGCTATACAGGGCCCCAAAATTACTAGTGTAAAACCATTCAAACGAGAAAACCAACGGTCTTATCTATATAAACAAAACCAGAAACATCTTCATGAAACACAATACTAAGGTCCTACCATCAATACTATAGACATCTTCATAAAACACAATGCATGTGTCCTTCCATCAATACTATAGACATCTTCATAAAACACAATACAAATATCCTACCATCAATACTATAGACGTCTTCATAAAACACAATACATATGTCCTACCATCAATACTATAGACACCTTCATTAAACACAATACATATGACCTACAATCAATACTATAGACATCTTCATAAAACACAATACATATATGACCTACAACCAATACTATAGATATCTTCATAAAACACAATACATATGACCTACCATCAATACTAAAGACATCTTCATAAAACACAATACATATGACCTACTATCAATACTATAGAAATCTTCATAAAACATACGATCTACTATCAATACACGATAAATGTGACCTACCATCAACACTAAAGACATCTTCATAAAACACAATACATATGACCTACCATCAATACTAAAGACATCTTTATAAAACAAAATACATATGTCCTACAATCAACACTATATACATCTTCATATATTCCGTACAACCAAACGGACGCCCCACTTCAGCAAGCGTTTTACTGCCGGTCGGGAGAAGACCAAGTGACCATATTTCTATACCCCAGTCACCCTTGGGGCCAAAATACATATGACCTACTATCAATACTATAAACATCTTCATAAAACACTATAAATGTGACCTACCATCAATACTATAGAGATCTTCATAAAACATAATACATATGACCTACCATCAATACTAAAGACATCTTTATAAAACAAAATACATATGTCCTACAATCAACACTATATACATCTTCATATATTCCGTACAACCAAACGGACGCCCCACTTCAGCAAGCGTTTTACTGCCGGTCGGGAGAAGACCAAGTGACCATATTTCTATACCCCAGTCACCCTTGGGGCCAAAATACATATGACCTACTATCAATACTATAAACATCTTCATAAAACACAATAAATGTGACCTACCATCAATACTATAGAGATCTTCATAAAACATAATACATATGTCCTACCAATAATACTATAGACAACTTCATAAAACACAATACATATGACCTACTATCAATACTATAGACATCTTCATAAAACACAATACTTATGTCCTACCATCAATACTATAGACATCTTCATAAAACACAATACAAATGTCCTACCATCAATACTATAGACATCTTCATAAAACACAATACATATGTCCTACCATCAATACTATAGACACCTTCATTAAACACAATACATATGACCTAAAATCAATACTATAGACATCTTCATAAAACACAATACATATGACCTACAATCAATACTATTGATATCTTCATAAAACACAATACATATGACCTACAATCAATACTATAGACATCTTCATAAAACACAATACATATGACCTACAATAAATACTATAGATATCTTCATAAAACACAATACATATGACCTACTATCAATACTATAGAAATCTTCATAAAACATACGACCTTTATCAATACAGGATAAATGTGACCTACCATCAATACTAAAGACATCTTCATAAAACACAATACATATGACCTACCATCAATACTATAGACATCTTTATAAAACAAAATACATATGTCCTACAATCAACACTATATACATCTTCATATATTCTGTACAACCAAACGGACGCCCCACTTCAGCAAGCGTTTTAGTGCCGGTCGGGAGAAGACCAAGTGACCATATTTCTATACCCCAGTCACCCTTGGGGCCAAAATACATATGACCTACTATCAATACTATAAACATCTTCATAAAACACAATAAATGTGACCTACCATCAATACTATAGAGATCTTCATAAAACATAATACATATGTCCTACCAATAATACTATAGACAACTTCATAAAACACAATACATATGACCTACTATCAATACTATAGACATCTTCATAAAACACAATACTTATGTCCTACCATCAATACTATAGACGTCTTCATGAAACACAATACTTATGTCCTACCATCAATACTATAGACATCTTGATAAAACACGATACATATGTCCTACCATCAATACTTTAGACACCTTCATTAAACACAATACATATGACCTACAATCAATACTATAGACATCTTCATAAAACACAATACATATGACCTACAATCAATACTATTGATATCTTCATAAAACACAATACATATGACCTACAATCAATACTATAGACATCTTCATAAAACACAATACATATGACCTACAATAAATACTATAGATATCTTCATAAAACACAATACATATGACCTACTATCAATACTATAGAAATCTTCATAAAACATACGACCTACTATCAATACAGGATAAATGTGACCTACCATCAATACTAAAGACATCTTCATAAAACACAATACATATGACCTACCATCAATACTATAGACATCTTTATAAAACAAAATACATATGTCCTACAATCAACACTATATACATCTTCATATATTCCGTACAACCAAACGGACGCCCCACTTCAGCAAGCGTTTTACTGCCGGTCGGGAGAAGACCAAGTGACCATATTTCTATACCCCAGTCACCCTTGGGGCCAAAATACATATGACCTACTATCAATACTATAAACATCTTCATAAAACACTATAAATGTGACCTACCATCAATACTATAGAGATCTTCATAAAACATAATACATATGTCCTACCAATAATACTATAGACAACTTCATAAAACACAATACATATGACCTAATATCAATACTATAGACATCTTCATAAAACACAATACTTATGTCCTACCATCAATACTATAGACGTCTTCATAAAACACAATACTTATGTCCTACCATCAATACTATAGACATCTTGATAAAACACGATACATATGTCCTACCATCAATACTTTAGACATCTTCATAAAACACAATACATATGTCCTACCATCAATACTATAGACATCTTCATAAAACACAATACATATATGACCTACAACCAATACTATAGATATCTTCATAAAACACAATACATATGACCTGCCATCAATACTAAAGACATCTTATTAAAACACAATACATATGTCCTACCATCAATACTATAGACATCTTCATAAAACACAATACTTAGTCCTACCATCAATATTATAGACATCTTGATAAAACACGATACATATGTCCTACCATCAATACTTTAGACATCTTCATAAAACACAATACATATGACCTACAATCAATACTATAGACATCTTCATAAAACACAATACATATGACCTACAATCAATACTATTGATATCTTCATAAAACACAATACATATGACCTACAATCAATACTATAGACATCTTCATAAAACACAATACATATGACCTACAATAAATACTATAGATATCTTCATAAAACACAATACATATGACCTACAATCAATACTATAGATATCTTCATAAAACACAATACATATGACCTACTATCAATACTATAGAAATCTTCATAAAACATACGACCTACTATCAATACAGAATAAGTGTGACCTACCATAAATACTAAAGACATCTTCATAAAACACAATACATATGACCTACCATCAATACTATAGACATCTTTATAAAACAAAATACATATGTCCTACAATCAACACTATATACATCTTCATATATTCCGTACAACCAAACGGACGCCCCACTTCAGCAAGCGTTTTACTGTCGGGAGAAGACCAAGTGACCATATTTCTATACCCCAGTCACCCTTGGGGCCAAAATACATATGACCTACTATCAATACTATAAACATCTTCATAAAACACAATAAATGTGACCTACCATCAATACTATAGAGATCTTCATAAAACATAATACATATGTCCTACCAATAATACTATAGACAACTTCATAAAACACAATACATATGACCTACTATCAATACTATAGACATCTTCATAAAACACAATACTTATGTCCTACCATCAATACTATAGACGTCTTCATAAAACACAATACTTATGTCCTACCATCAATACTATAGACATCTTGATAAAACACGATACATTTGTCCTACCATCAATACTTTAGACATCTTCATAAAACACAATACATATGTCCTTCCATCAATACTATAGACATCTTCATAAAACACAATACTTATGTCCTACCATCAATACTATAGACGTCTTCATAAAACACAATACTTATGTACTACCATCAATACTATAGACATAGATATAGGAAGATGTGGTGTGAATGACAATGAGACAACTCTCCACTCAAATAACAATTTAAAAAGTAAACCATTATAGGTTAAAGTACGGCCTTCAACACGGAGCCTTGGCTCACACCGAACAACAAGCTATACAGGGCCCCAAAATTACTAGTGTAAAACCATTCAAACGAGAAAACCAACGGTCTTATCTATATAAACAAAACCAGAAACATCTTCATAAAACACAATACATATGTCCTACCATCAATACTATAGACACCTTCATTAAACACAATACATATGACCTACAATCAATACTATAGACATCTTCATAAAACACAATACATATATGACCTACAACCAATACTATAGATATCTTCATAAAACACAATACATATGACCTACCATCAATACTAAAGACATCTTCATAAAACACAATACATATGTCCTACCATCAATACTATAGACATCTTCATAAAACACAATACTTAGTCCTACCATCAATACTATAGACATCTTGATAAAACACGATACATATGTCCTAGCATCAATACTTTAGACATCTTCATAAAACACAATACATATGTCCTACCATCAATACTACAGACATAGATATAGGAAGATGTGGTGTGAATGACAATGAGACAACTCTCCACTCAAATAACAATTTAAAAAGTAAACCATTATAGGTTAAAGTACGGCCTTCAACACGGAGCCTTGGCTCACACCGAACAACAAGCTATACAGGGCCCCAAAATTACCAGTGTAAAACCATTCAAACGAGAAAACCAACGGTCTTATCTATATAAACAAAACGAGAAACATCTTCATGAAAATCAATACTAAGGTCCTACCATCAATACTATAGACATCTTCATAAAACACAATGCATGTGTCTTTCCATCAATACTATAGACATCTTCATAAAACACAATACAAATGTCCTACCATCAATACTATAGACGTCTTCATAAAACACAATACATATGTCCTACCATCAATAATATAGACACCTTCATTAAACACAATACATATGACCTACAATCAATACTATAGACATCTTAATAAAACACAATACATATATGACCTACAACCAATACTATAGATATCTTCATAAAACACAATACATATGACCTACCATCAATACTATAGACTTCTTCATAAAACACAATACTTATGTCCTACCATCAATACTATAGACATCTTCATAAAACACAATACAAATGTCCTACCATCAATACTATAGAGATCTTCATAAAACATAATACATATGTCCTACCAATAATACTATAGACAACTTCATAAAACACAATACATATGACCTACTATCAACACCATAGACATCTTCATAAAACACAATACTTATGTCCTACCATCAATACTATAGACTTCTTCATAAAACACAATACTTATGTCCTACCATCAATACTATAGACATCTTCATAAAACACAATACAAATGTCCTACCATCAATACTATAGACACCTTCATTAAACACAATACATATGACCTACAATCAATACTATAGACATCTTCATAAAACACAATACATATGACCTACAATCAATACTATTGATATCTTCATAAAACACAATACATATGACCTACAATCAATACTATAGACATCTTCATAAAACACAATACATATGACCTACAATAAATACTATAGATATCTTCATAAAACACAATACATATGACCTACAATCAATACTATAGACATCTTCATAAAACACAATACATATGACCTACAATCAATACTATAGATATCTTCAAAAAACACAATACATATGACCTACAATCAACACTATATACATCTTCATATATTCCGTACAACCAAACGGATGCCCCACTTCAGCAAGCGTTTTACTGCTGGTTGGGAGAAGACCAAGTGACCATATTTCTATACCCCAGTCACCCTTGGGGCCAAAATACATATGACCTACTATCAATACTATAAACATCTTCATAAAACACAATAAATGTGACCTACCATCAATACTATAGAGATCTTCATAAAACATAATACATATGTCCTACTAATAATACTATAGACAACTTCATAAAACACAATACATATGACCTACTATCAATACTATAGACTTCTTCATAAAACACAATACTTATGTCCTACCATCAATACTATAGACATCTTCATAAAACACAATACAAATGTCCTACCATCAATACTATAGAGATCTTCATAAAACATAATACATATGTCCTACCAATAATACTATAGACAACTTCATAAAACACAATACATATGACCTACTATCAACACCATAGACATCTTCATAAAACACAATACTTATGTCCTACCATCAATACTATAGACGTCTTCATAAAACACAATACTTATGTCCTACCATCAATACTATAGACATCTTGATAAAACACGATACATATGTCCTACCATCAATACTATAGACATCTTCATAAAACACTATACATATGTCCTACTATCAATAATTTAGACTTCTTCATAAAACACAATACATATGACCTACAATTGATACTATAGACATCTTCATAAAACACAATACATATGACCTATAATCAATACTATTGATATTTTCATAAAACACAATACATATGACCTACCATCAATACTATAGACATCTTCATAAAACACAATACATGTGTCCTTTCATCAATACTATAGACATCTTCATAAAACACAATACAAATGTCCTACCATCAAAACTATAGACTTCTTCATAAAACACAATACATATGACCTACAATTGATACTTTAGACATCTTCATAAAACACAATACATATGACCTATAATCAATACTATTGATATTTTCATAAAACACAATACATATGACCTACCATCAATACTATAGACATCTTCATAAAACACAATACAAATGTCCTACCATCAAAACTATAGACTTCTTCATAAAACACAATACATATGACCTACAATTGATACTATAGACATCTTCATAAAACACAATACATATGACCTATAATCAATACTATTGATATTTTCATAAAACACAATACAAATGACCTACTATCAATACTATAGACATCTTCATAAAACACAATACTTATGTCCTACCATCAATACTATAGACGTCTTCATAAAACACAATACTTATGTCCTACCATCAATACTACATGTATAGACATCTTGATAAAACACAATACGTATGTCCTACCATCAATACTATAGACGTCTTCATAAAACACAATACTTATTTCCTACCATCAATACTATAGACATCTTGATAAAACACGATACATATGTCCTACCATCAATACTATAGACATCTTCATAAAACACTATACATATGTCCTACTATCAATAATTTAGACTTCTTCATAAAACACAATACATATGACCTACAATTGATACTATAGACATCTTCATAAAACACAATACATATGACCTATAATCAATAGTATTGATATTTTCATAAAACACAATACATATGACCTACCATCAATACTATAGACATCTTCATAAAACACAATACATGTGTCCTTTCATCAATACTATAGACATCTTCATAAAACACAATACAAATGTCCTACCATCAAAACTATAGACATCTTCATAAAACACAATACATATGACCTACAATCAATACTATAGACATCTTCATAAAACACAATACATATGACCTACAATCAATACTATAGATATCTTCAAAAAACACAAAACATATGACCTACAATCAATACTGTAGATATCTCCATAAAACACAATACATATGACCTACTATATATACTATAGAAATCTTCATAAAACATACGATCTACTATCAATACACGATAAATGTGACCTACCATCAACACTAAAGACATCTTCATAAAACACAATACATATGACCTACCAACAATACTAAAGACATCTTTATAAAACAAAATACATATGTCCTACAATCAACACTATAGACATCTTCATATATTCCGCACAACCAAACGGACGCCCCACTTTGGCAAGCGTTTTACTGCTGGTCGGGAGAAGACCAAGTGACCATATTTCTATACCCCAGTCACCCTTGGGGACTCAATACATATGACCTACTATCAATACTATAAACAACTTCATAAAACACAATAAATGTGACCTACCATCAATACTATAGACATCTTCATAAAACATAATACATATGTCCTACCAATAATACTATTAACAACTTCATAAAACACAATACATATGACCTACTATCAATACTATAAACATCTTCATAAAACACAATACTTATGTCCTACCATCAATACTATAGACATCTTCATAAAACACAATACAAATGTCCTACCATCAATACTATAGACATCTTCATAAAACACAATACATATGTCCTACCATCAACACTATAGACACCTTCATGAAACACAATACATATGACCTACAATCAATACTATAGACATCTTCATAAAACACAATACATATGACCTACAATCAATACTATTGATATCTTCATAAAACACAATACATATGACCTACAATCAATACTATAGATATCTTCATAAAACACAATACATATGACCTACTATCAATACTATAGAAATCTTCATAAAACATACGACCTACTATCAATACACGATAAATGTGACCTACCATCAATACTAAAGACATCTTCATAAAACACAATACATATGACCTACCCTCAATACTATAGACATCTTTATAAAACAAAATACATATGTCCTACAATCAACACTATATACATCTTCATATATTCCGTACAACCAAACGGACGCCCCACTTCAGCAAGCGTTTTACTGCCGGTCGGGAGAAGACCAAGTGACCATATTTCTATACCCCAGTCACCCTTGGGGCCAAAATACATATGACCTACTATTCATACTATAAACATCTTCATAAAACACAATAAATGTGACCTACCATCAATACTATAGAGATCTTCATAAAACATAATACATATGTCCTACCAATAATACTATAGACAACTTCATAAAACACAATACATATGACCTACTATCAATACTATAGACTTCTTCATAAAACACAATACATATGACCTACCATCAATACTATAGACATCTTCATAAAACACAATACATGTGTCCTTTCATCAATACTATAGACATCTTCATAAAACACAATACAAATGTCCTACCATCAAAACTATAGACATCTTCATAAAACACAATACATATGACCTACAATCAATACTATAGACATCTTCATAAAACACAATACATATGACCTACAATCAATACTATAGATATCTTCAAAAAACACAAAACATATGACCTACAATCAATACTGTAGATATCTCCATAAAACACAATACATATGACCTACTATATATACTATAGAAATCTTCATAAAACATACGATCTACTATCAATACACGATAAATGTGACCTACCATCAACACTAAAGACATCTTCATAAAACACAATACATATGACCTACCATAAATACTAAAGACATCTTTATAAAACAAAATACATATGTCCTACAATGAACACTATAGACATCTTCATATATTCCGCACAACCAAACGGACGCCCCACTTTGGCAAGCGTTTTACTGCTGGTCGGGAGAAGACCAAGTGACCATATTTCTATACCCCAGTCACCCTTGGGGACTCAATACATATGACCTACTATCAATACTAAGGACATCTTCATAAAACACAATACATTTGTCCTACAATCAATACTATAGACATCTTCATAAAACACAATACATATGACCTACCATCAATACTTTGGACATCTTTATAAAACAAAATACATATGTCCTACAATCAATACTATAGACATCTTCATAAAATACAATACATATGACCTACTTTCAATACTATAGACATCTTCATAAAACATAATATATATGTCCTTCCAATAATACTATAGACAACTTCATAAAACACAATACATATGACCTACTATCAATACTATAGACATCTTCATTAAACACAATACATATGTCCTACCATCAATACTATAGATATCTTCATAAGACACAATACATATGTCCTACCATCAATACTATAGATATCTTCATAAGACACAATACATATGTCCTACCATCAATACTATAGGCATCTTCATAAAACACGTAACATTTAACCTACTATCAATACTATAGATATCTTCATTAAACACAATACATATGACCTACAATCAATACTATAGACATCTTCATAAAACACAATACATATGACCTACAATAAATACTATAGATATCTTCATAAAACACAATACATATGACCTACAATCAATACTATAGATATCTTCATAAAACACAATACATATGACCTACTATCAATACTATAGATATCTTCATAAAACATACGACCTACTATCAATACACGATAAATGTGACCTACCATCAATACTAAAGACATCTTCATAAAACACAATACATATGACCTACCATCAATACCATAGACATCTTTATAAAACAAAATACATATGTCCTACAATCAACACTATATACATCTTCATATATTCCGTACAACCAAACGGACGCCCCATTTCAGCAAGCGTTTTACTGCCGGTCGGGAGAAGACCAAGTGACCATATTTCTATACCCCAGTCACCCTTGGGGCCAAAATACATATGACCTACTATCAATACTATAAACATCTTCATAAAACACAATAAATGTGACCTACCATCAATGCTATAGAGATCTTCATAAAACATAATACATATGTCCTACCAATAATACTATAGACAACTTCATAAAACACAATACATATGACCTACTATCAATACTATAGACATCTTCATAAAACACAATACTTATGTCCTACCATCAATACTATAGACGTCTTCATAAAACACAATACTTATGTCCTACCATCAATACTATAGACATCTTGATAAAACACGATACATATGTCCTACCATCAATACTATAGACATCTTCATAAAACACTATACATATGTCCTACTATCAATAATTTAGACTTCTTCATAAAACACAATACATATGACCTACAATTGATACTATAGACATCTTCATAAAACACAATACATATGACCTATAATCAATACTATTGATATTTTCATAAAACACAATACATATGACCTACCATCAATACTATAGACATCTTCATAAAACACAATACATGTGTCCTTCCATCAATACTATAGACATCTTCATAAAAGACAATACAAATGTCCTACCATCAAAACTATAGACATCTTCATAAAACACAATACATATGTCCTACCATCAATACTATAGACACCTTCATTAAACACAATACATATGACCTACAATCAATACTATAGACATCTTCATAAAACACAATACATATGACCTACAATCAATACTATAGATATCTTCAAAAAACACAAAACATATGACCTACAATCAATACTGTAGATATCTCCATAAAACACAATACATATGACCTACTATCAATACTATAGAAATCTTCATAAAACATACGATCTACTATCAATACACGATAAATGTGACCTACCATCAACACTAAAGACATCTTCATAAAACACAATACATATGACCTACCATCAATACTAAAGACATCTTTATAAAACAAAATACATATGTCCTACAATCAACACTATAGACATCTTCATATATTCCGCACAACCAAACGGACGCCCCACTTTGGCAAGTGTTTTACTGCCGGTCAGGAGAAGACCAAGTGACCATATTTCTATACCCCAATCACCCTTGGGGACACAATACATATGACCTTCTATCAATACTATAAACATCTTCATAAAACACAATAAATGTGACCTACCATCAATACTATAGACATCTTCATAAAACATAATACATATGTCCTACCAATAATATTATAGACAACTTCATAAAACACAATACATATGACCTACTATCAATACTATAAACATCTTCATAAAACACAATACCTATGTCCTACCATCAATACTATAGACATCTTCATAAAACACAATACAAATGTCCTACCATCAATACTATAGACATCTTCATAAAACACAATACATATGTCCTACCATCAATACTATAGACACCTTCATTAAACACAATACATATGACCTACAATCAATACTATAGACATCTTCATAAAACACAATACATATGACCTACAATCAATACTATTGATATCTTCATAAAACACAATACATATGACCTACAATCAATACTATAGACATCTTCATAAAACACAATACATATGACCTACAATAAATACTATAGATATCTTCATAAAACACAATATATATGACCTACTATCAATACTATAGAAATCTTCATAAAACATACGATCTACTATCAATACACGATAAATGTGACCTACCATCAACACTAAAGACATCTTCATAAAACACAATACATATGACCTACCATCAATACTATAGACATCTTCATAAAACATAATACATATGTCCTACCAATAATACTATAGACAACTTCATAAAACACAATACATATGACCTACTATCAATACTATAAACATCTTCATAAAACACAATACTTATGTCCTACCATCAATACTATAGACATCTTCATAAAACACAATACATATGTCCTACCATCAATACTATAGACACCTTCATTAAACACAATACATATGACCTACAATCAATACTATAGACATCTTCATAAAACACAATACATATGACCTACAATCAATACTATAGACATCTTCATAAAACACAATACATATGACCTACAATAAATACTATAGATATCTTCATAAAACACAATACATATGACCTACTATCAATACTATAGAAATCTTCATAAAACATACGATCTACTATCAATACACGATAAATGTGACCTACCATCAACACTAAAGACATCTTCATAAAACACAATAAATGTGACCTACCATCAATACTATAGACATCTTCATAAAACATAATACATATGTCCTACTAAAAATACTATAGACAACTTCATAAAACACAATACATATGACCTACTATCAATACTATAAACATCTTCATAAAACACAATACTTATGTCCTACCATCAATACTATAGACATCTTCATAAAACACAATACAAATGTCCTACCATCAATACTATAGACATCTTCATAAAACACAATACATATGTCCTACAATCAATACTATAGACACCTTCATTAAACACAATACATATGACCTACAATCAATACTATAGACATCTTCATAAAACACAATACATATGACCTACAATCAATACTATAGAAATCTTCATAAAACATACGATCTACTATCAATACACGATAAATGTGACCTACCATCAACACTAAAGACATCTTCATAAAACACAATACATATGACCTACCATCAATACTAAAGACATCTTTATAAAACAAAATACATATGTCCTACAATCAACACTATAGACATCTTCATATATTCCGCACAACCAAACGGACGCCCCACTTTGGCAAGCGTTTTACTGCCGGTCGGGAGAAGACCAAGTGACCATATTTCTATACCCAAGTCACCCTTGGGGACACAATACATATGACCTACTATCAATACTATAAACATCTTCATAAAACACAATAAATGTGACCTACCATCAATACTATAGACATCTTCATAAAACATAATACATATGTCCTACCAATAATATTATAGACAACTTCATAAAACACAATACATATGACCTACTATCAATACTATAAACATCTTCATAAAACACAATACCTATGTCCTACCATCAATACTATAGACATCTTCATAAAACACAATACAAATGTCCTACCATCAATACTATAGACATCTTCATAAAACACAATACATATGTCCTACCATCAATACTATAGACACCTTCATTAAACACAATACATATGACCTACAATCAATACTATAGACATCTTCATAAAACACAATACATATGACCTACAATCAATACTATTGATATCTTCATAAAACACAATACATATGACCTACAATCAATACTATAGACATCTTCATAAAACACAATACATATGACCTACAATAAATACTATAGATATCTTCATAAAACACAATACATATGACCTACTATCAATACTATAGAAATCTTCATAAAACATACGATCTACTATCAATACACGATAAATGTGACCTACCATCAACACTAAAGACATCTTCATAAAACACAATACATATGACCTACCATCAATACTAAAGACATCTTTATAAAACAAAATACATATGTCCTACAATCAACACTATAGACATCTTCATATATTCCGCACAACCAAACGGACGCCCCACTTTGGCAAGTGTTTTACTGCCGGTCAGGAGAAGACCAAGTGACCATATTTCTATACCCCAGTCACCCTTGGGGACACAATACATATGACCTTCTATCAATACTATAAACATCTTCATAAAACACAATAAATGTGACCTACCATCAATACTATAGACATCTTCATAAAACATAATACATATGTCCTACCAATAATACTATAGACAACTTCATAAAACACAATACATATGACCTACTATCAATACTATAAACATCTTCATAAAACACAATACTTATGTCCTACCATCAATACTATAGACATCTTCATAAAACACAATACAAATGTCCTACCATCAATACTATAGACATCTTCATAAAACACAATACATATGTCCTACAATCAATACTATAGACACCTTCATTAAACACAATACATATGACCTACAATCAATACTATAGACATCTTCATAAAACACAATACATATGACCTACAATCAATACTATTGATATCTTCATAAAACACAATACATATGACCTACAATCAATACTATAGACATCTTCATAAAACACAATACATATGACCTACAATAAATACTATAGATATCTTCATAAAACACAATACATATGACCTACAATCAATACTATAGATATCTTCATAAAACACAATACATATGACCTACTATCAATACTATAGAAATCTTCATAAAACATACGATATACTATCAATACACGATAAATGTGACCTACCATCAACACTAAAGACATCTTCATAAAACACAATACATATGACCTACCATCAATACTAAAGACATCTTTATAAAACAAAATACATATGTCCTACAATCAACACTATAGACATCTGCATATATTCCGCACAACCAAACGGACGCCCCACTTTGGCAAGCGTTTTACTGCCGGTCGGGAGAAGACCAAGTGACCATATTTCTATACCCCAGTCACCCTTGGGGCCAAAATACATATGACCTACTATCAATACTATAAACATCTTCATAAAACACAATAAATGTGACCTACCATCAATACTATAGAGATCTTCATAAAACATAATACATATGTCCTACCAATAATACTATAGACAACTTCATAAAACACAATACATATGACCTACTATCAATACTATAGACATCTTCATAAAACACAATACTTATGTCCTACCATCAATACTATAGACGTCTTCATGAAACACAATACTTATGTCCTACCATCAATACTATAGACATCTTGATAAAACACGATACATATGTCCTACCATCAATACTTTAGACACCTTCATTAAACACAATACATATGACCTACAATCAATACTATAGACATCTTCATAAAACACAATACATATGACCTACAATCAATACTATTGATATCTTCATAAAACACAATACATATGACCTACAATCAATACTATAGACATCTTCATAAAACACAATACATATGACCTACAATAAATACTATAGATATCTTCATAAAACACAATACATATGACCTACTATCAATACTATAGAAATCTTCATAAAACATACGACCTACTATCAATACAGGATAAATGTGACCTACCATCAATACTAAAGACATCTTCATAAAACACAATACATATGACCTACCATCAATACTATAGACATCTTTATAAAACAAAATACATATGTCCTACAATCAACACTATATACATCTTCATATATTCCGTACAACCAAACGGACGCCCCACTTCAGCAAGCGTTTTACTGCCGGTCGGGAGAAGACCAAGTGACCATATTTCTATACCCCAGTCACCCTTGGGGCCAAAATACATATGACCTACTATCAATACTATAAACATCTTCATAAAACACTATAAATGTGACCTACCATCAATACTATAGAGATCTTCATAAAACATAATACATATGTCCTACCAATAATACTATAGACAACTTCATAAAACACAATACATATGACCTAATATCAATACTATAGACATCTTCATAAAACACAATACTTATGTCCTACCATCAATACTATAGACGTCTTCATAAAACACAATACTTATGTCCTACCATCAATACTATAGACATCTTGATAAAACACGATACATATGTCCTACCATCAATACTTTAGACATCTTCATAAAACACAATACATATGTCCTACCATCAATACTATAGACATCTTCATAAAACACAATACATATATGACCTACAACCAATACTATAGATATCTTCATAAAACACAATACATATGACCTGCCATCAATACTAAAGACATCTTATTAAAACACAATACATATGTCCTACCATCAATACTATAGACATCTTCATAAAACACAATACTTAGTCCTACCATCAATATTATAGACATCTTGATAAAACACGATACATATGTCCTACCATCAATACTTTAGACATCTTCATAAAACACAATACATATGACCTACAATCAATACTATAGACATCTTCATAAAACACAATACATATGACCTACAATCAATACTATTGATATCTTCATAAAACACAATACATATGACCTACAATCAATACTATAGACATCTTCATAAAACACAATACATATGACCTACAATAAATACTATAGATATCTTCATAAAACACAATACATATGACCTACAATCAATACTATAGATATCTTCATAAAACACAATACATATGACCTACTATCAATACTATAGAAATCTTCATAAAACATACGACCTACTATCAATACAGAATAAGTGTGACCTACCATAAATACTAAAGACATCTTCATAAAACACAATACATATGACCTACCATCAATACTATAGACATCTTTATAAAACAAAATACATATGTCCTACAATCAACACTATATACATCTTCATATATTCCGTACAACCAAACGGACGCCCCACTTCAGCAAGCGTTTTACTGTCGGGAGAAGACCAAGTGACCATATTTCTATACCCCAGTCACCCTTGGGGCCAAAATACATATGACCTACTATCAATACTATAAACATCTTCATAAAACACAATAAATGTGACCTACCATCAATACTATAGAGATCTTCATAAAACATAATACATATGTCCTACCAATAATACTATAGACAACTTCATAAAACACAATACATATGACCTACTATCAATACTATAGACATCTTCATAAAACACAATACTTATGTCCTACCATCAATACTATAGACGTCTTCATAAAACACAATACTTATGTCCTACCATCAATACTATAGACATCTTGATAAAACACGATACATTTGTCCTACCATCAATACTTTAGACATCTTCATAAAACACAATACATATGTCCTTCCATCAATACTATAGACATCTTCATAAAACACAATACTTATGTCCTACCATCAATACTATAGACGTCTTCATAAAACACAATACTTATGTACTACCATCAATACTATAGACATAGATATAGGAAGATGTGGTGTGAATGACAATGAGACAACTCTCCACTCAAATAACAATTTAAAAAGTAAACCATTATAGGTTAAAGTACGGCCTTCAACACGGAGCCTTGGCTCACACCGAACAACAAGCTATACAGGGCCCCAAAATTACTAGTGTAAAACCATTCAAACGAGAAAACCAACGGTCTTATCTATATAAACAAAACCAGAAACATCTTCATAAAACACAATACATATGTCCTACCATCAATACTATAGACACCTTCATTAAACACAATACATATGACCTACAATCAATACTATAGACATCTTCATAAAACACAATACATATATGACCTACAACCAATACTATAGATATCTTCATAAAACACAATACATATGACCTACCATCAATACTAAAGACATCTTCATAAAACACAATACATATGTCCTACCATCAATACTATAGACATCTTCATAAAACACAATACTTAGTCCTACCATCAATACTATAGACATCTTGATAAAACACGATACATATGTCCTAGCATCAATACTTTAGACATCTTCATAAAACACAATACATATGTCCTACCATCAATACTACAGACATAGATATAGGAAGATGTGGTGTGAATGACAATGAGACAACTCTCCACTCAAATAACAATTTAAAAAGTAAACCATTATAGGTTAAAGTACGGCCTTCAACACGGAGCCTTGGCTCACACCGAACAACAAGCTATACAGGGCCCCAAAATTACCAGTGTAAAACCATTCAAACGAGAAAACCAACGGTCTTATCTATATAAACAAAACGAGAAACATCTTCATGAAAATCAATACTAAGGTCCTACCATCAATACTATAGACATCTTCATAAAACACAATGCATGTGTCTTTCCATCAATACTATAGACATCTTCATAAAACACAATACAAATGTCCTACCATCAATACTATAGACGTCTTCATAAAACACAATACATATGTCCTACCATCAATAATATAGACACCTTCATTAAACACAATACATATGACCTACAATCAATACTATAGACATCTTAATAAAACACAATACATATATGACCTACAACCAATACTATAGATATCTTCATAAAACACAATACATATGACCTACCATCAATACTATAGACTTCTTCATAAAACACAATACTTATGTCCTACCATCAATACTATAGACATCTTCATAAAACACAATACAAATGTCCTACCATCAATACTATAGAGATCTTCATAAAACATAATACATATGTCCTACCAATAATACTATAGACAACTTCATAAAACACAATACATATGACCTACTATCAACACCATAGACATCTTCATAAAACACAATACTTATGTCCTACCATCAATACTATAGACTTCTTCATAAAACACAATACTTATGTCCTACCATCAATACTATAGACATCTTCATAAAACACAATACAAATGTCCTACCATCAATACTATAGACACCTTCATTAAACACAATACATATGACCTACAATCAATACTATAGACATCTTCATAAAACACAATACATATGACCTACAATCAATACTATTGATATCTTCATAAAACACAATACATATGACCTACAATCAATACTATAGACATCTTCATAAAACACAATACATATGACCTACAATAAATACTATAGATATCTTCATAAAACACAATACATATGACCTACAATCAATACTATAGACATCTTCATAAAACACAATACATATGACCTACAATCAATACTATAGATATCTTCAAAAAACACAATACATATGACCTACAATCAACACTATATACATCTTCATATATTCCGTACAACCAAACGGATGCCCCACTTCAGCAAGCGTTTTACTGCTGGTTGGGAGAAGACCAAGTGACCATATTTCTATACCCCAGTCACCCTTGGGGCCAAAATACATATGACCTACTATCAATACTATAAACATCTTCATAAAACACAATAAATGTGACCTACCATCAATACTATAGAGATCTTCATAAAACATAATACATATGTCCTACTAATAATACTATAGACAACTTCATAAAACACAATACATATGACCTACTATCAATACTATAGACTTCTTCATAAAACACAATACTTATGTCCTACCATCAATACTATAGACATCTTCATAAAACACAATACAAATGTCCTACCATCAATACTATAGAGATCTTCATAAAACATAATACATATGTCCTACCAATAATACTATAGACAACTTCATAAAACACAATACATATGACCTACTATCAACACCATAGACATCTTCATAAAACACAATACTTATGTCCTACCATCAATACTATAGACGTCTTCATAAAACACAATACTTATGTCCTACCATCAATACTATAGACATCTTGATAAAACACGATACATATGTCCTACCATCAATACTATAGACATCTTCATAAAACACTATACATATGTCCTACTATCAATAATTTAGACTTCTTCATAAAACACAATACATATGACCTACAATTGATACTATAGACATCTTCATAAAACACAATACATATGACCTATAATCAATACTATTGATATTTTCATAAAACACAATACATATGACCTACCATCAATACTATAGACATCTTCATAAAACACAATACATGTGTCCTTTCATCAATACTATAGACATCTTCATAAAACACAATACAAATGTCCTACCATCAAAACTATAGACTTCTTCATAAAACACAATACATATGACCTACAATTGATACTATAGACATCTTCATAAAACACAATACATATGACCTATAATCAATCCTATTGATATTTTCATAAAACACAATACATATGACCTACCATCAATACTATAGACATCTTCATAAAACACAATACAAATGTCCTACCATCAAAACTATAGACTTCTTCATAAAACACAATACATATGACCTACAATTGATACTATAGACATCTTCATAAAACACAATACATATGACCTATAATCAATACTATTGATATTTTCATAAAACACAATACAAATGACCTACTATCAATACTATAGACATCTTCATAAAACACAATACTTATGTCCTACCATCAATACTATAGACGTCTTCATAAAACACAATACTTATGTCCTACCATCAATACTACATGTATAGACATCTTGATAAAACACAATACGTATGTCCTACCATCAATACTATAGACGTCTTCATAAAACACAATACTTATTTCCTACCATCAATACTATAGACATCTTGATAAAACACGATACATATGTCCTACCATCAATACTATAGACATCTTCATAAAACACTATACATATGTCCTACTATCAATAATTTAGACTTCTTCATAAAACACAATACATATGACCTACAATTGATACTATAGACATCTTCATAAAACACAATACATATGACCTATAATCAATAGTATTGATATTTTCATAAAACACAATACATATGACCTACCATCAATACTATAGACATCTTCATAAAACACAATACATGTGTCCTTTCATCAATACTATAGACATCTTCATAAAACACAATACAAATGTCCTACCATCAAAACTATAGACATCTTCATAAAACACAATACATATGACCTACAATCAATACTATAGACATCTTCATAAAACACAATACATATGACCTACAATCAATACTATAGATATCTTCAAAAAACACAAAACATATGACCTACAATCAATACTGTAGATATCTCCATAAAACACAATACATATGACCTACTATATATACTATAGAAATCTTCATAAAACATACGATCTACTATCAATACACGATAAATGTGACCTACCATCAACACTAAAGACATCTTCATAAAACACAATACATATGACCTACCAACAATACTAAAGACATCTTTATAAAACAAAATACATATGTCCTACAATCAACACTATAGACATCTTCATATATTCCGCACAACCAAACGGACGCCCCACTTTGGCAAGCGTTTTACTGCTGGTCGGGAGAAGACCAAGTGACCATATTTCTATACCCCAGTCACCCTTGGGGACTCAATACATATGACCTACTATCAATACTATAAACAACTTCATAAAACACAATAAATGTGACCTACCATCAATACTATAGACATCTTCATAAAACATAATACATATGTCCTACCAATAATACTCTTAACAACTTCATAAAACACAATACATATGACCTACTATCAATACTATAAACATCTTCATAAAACACAATACTTATGTCCTACCATCAATACTATAGACATCTTCATAAAACACAATACAAATGTCCTACCATCAATACTATAGACATCTTCATAAAACACAATACATATGTCCTACCATCAACACTATAGACACCTTCATGAAACACAATACATATGACCTACAATCAATACTATAGACATCTTCATAAAACACAATACATATGACCTACAATCAATACTATTGATATCTTCATAAAACACAATACATATGACCTACAATCAATACTATAGATATCTTCATAAAACACAATACATATGACCTACTATCAATACTATAGAAATCTTCATAAAACATACGACCTACTATCAATACACGATAAATGTGACCTACCATCAATACTAAAGACATCTTCATAAAACACAATACATATGACCTACCATCAATACTATAGACATCTTTATAAAACAAAATACATATGTCCTACAATCAACACTATATACATCTTCATATATTCCGTACAACCAAACGGACGCCCCACTTCAGCAAGCGTTTTACTGCCGGTCGGGAGAAGACCAAGTGACCATATTTCTATACCCCAGTCACCCTTGGGGCCAAAATACATATGACCTACTATTCATACTATAAACATCTTCATAAAACACAATAAATGTGACCTACCATCAATACTATAGAGATCTTCATAAAACATAATACATATGTCCTACCAATAATACTATAGACAACTTCATAAAACACAATACATATGACCTACTATCAATACTATAGACTTCTTCATAAAACACAATACATATGACCTACCATCAATACTATAGACATCTTCATAAAACACAATACATGTGTCCTTTCATCAATACTATAGACATCTTCATAAAACACAATACAAATGTCCTACCATCAAAACTATAGACATCTTCATAAAACACAATACATATGACCTACAATCAATACTATAGACATCTTCATAAAACACAATACATATGACCTACAATCAATACTATAGATATCTTCAAAAAACACAAAACATATGACCTACAATCAATACTGTAGATATCTCCATAAAACACAATACATATGACCTACTATATATACTATAGAAATCTTCATAAAACATACGATCTACTATCAATACACGATAAATGTGACCTACCATCAACACTAAAGACATCTTCATAAAACACAATACATATGACCTACCATCAATACTAAAGACATCTTTATAAAACAAAATACATATGTCCTACAATGAACACTATAGACATCTTCATATATTCCGCACAACCAAACGGACGCCCCACTTTGGCAAGCGTTTTACTGCTGGTCGGGAGAAGACCAAGTGACCATATTTCTATACCCCAGTCACCCTTGGGGACTCAATACATATGACCTACTATCAATACTATAAACAACTTCATAAAACACAATAAATGTGACCTACCATCAATACTATAGACATCTTCATAAAACATAATACATATGTCCTACCAATAATACTATTAACAACTTCATAAAACACAATACATATGACCTACTATCAATACTATAAACATCTTCATAAAACACAATACTTATGTCCTACCATCAATACTATAGACATCTTCATAAAACACAATACAAATGTCCTACCATCAATACTATAGACATCTTCATAAAACACAATACATATGTCCTACCATCAACACTATAGACACCTTCATGAAACACAATACATATGACCTACAATCAATACTATAGACATCTTCATAAAACACAATACATATGACCTACAATCAATACTATTGATATCTTCATAAAACACAATACATATGACCTACAATCAATACTATAGATATCTTCATAAAACACAATACATATGACCTACTATCAATACTATAGAAATCTTCATAAAACATACGACCTACTATCAATACACGATAAATGTGACCTACCATCAACACTAAAGACATCTTCATAAAACACAATACATATGACCTACCATCAATACTAAAGACATCTTTATAAAACAAAATACATATGTCCTACAATCAACACTATATACATCTTCATATATTCCGTACAACCAAACGGACGCCCCACTTCAGCAAGCGTTTTACTGCCGGTCGGGAGAAGACCAAGTGACCATATTTCTATACCCCAGTCACCCTTGGGGCCAAAATACATATGACCTACTATCAATACTATAAACATCTTCATAAAACACTATAAATGTGACCTACCATCAATACTATAGAGATCTTCATAAAACATAATACATATGACCTACCATCAATACTAAAGACATCTTTATAAAACAAAATACATATGTCCTACAATCAACACTATATACATCTTCATATATTCCGTACAACCAAACGGACGCCCCACTTCAGCAAGCGTTTTACTGCCGGTCGGGAGAAGACCAAGTGACCATATTTCTATACCCCAGTCACCCTTGGGGCCAAAATACATATGACCTACTATCAATACTATAAAAATCTTCATAAAACACAATAAATGTGACCTACCATCAATACTATAGAGATCTTCATAAAACATAATACATATGTCCTACCAATAATACTATAGACAACTTCATAAAACACAATACATATGACCTACTATCAATACTATAGACATCTTCATAAAACACAATACTTATGTCCTACCATCAATACTATAGACATCTTCATAAAACACAATACAAATGTCCTACCATCAATACTATAGACATCTTCATAAAACACAATACATATGTCCTACCATCAATACTATAGACACCTTCATTAAACACAATACATATGACCTAAAATCAATACTATAGACATCTTCATAAAACACAATACATATGACCTACAATCAATACTATTGATATCTTCATAAAACACAATACATATGACCTACAATCAATACTATAGACATCTTCATAAAACACAATACATATGACCTACAATAAATACTATAGATATCTTCATAAAACACAATACATATGACCTACTATCAATACTATAGAAATCTTCATAAAACATACGACCTTTATCAATACAGGATAAATGTGACCTACCATCAATACTAAAGACATCTTCATAAAACACAATACATATGACCTACCATCAATACTATAGACATCTTTATAAAACAAAATACATATGTCCTACAATCAACACTATATACATCTTCATATATTCTGTACAACCAAACGGACGCCCCACTTCAGCAAGCGTTTTAGTGCCGGTCGGGAGAAGACCAAGTGACCATATTTCTATACCCCAGTCACCCTTGGGGCCAAAATACATATGACCTACTATCAATACTATAAACATCTTCATAAAACACAATAAATGTGACCTACCATCAATACTATAGAGATCTTCATAAAACATAATACATATGTCCTACCAATAATACTATAGACAACTTCATAAAACACAATACATATGACCTACTATCAATACTATAGACATCTTCATAAAACACAATACTTATGTCCTACCATCAATACTATAGACGTCTTCATGAAACACAATACTTATGTCCTACCATCAATACTATAGACATCTTGATAAAACACGATACATATGTCCTACCATCAATACTTTAGACACCTTCATTAAACACAATACATATGACCTACAATCAATACTATAGACATCTTCATAAAACACAATACATATGACCTACAATCAATACTATTGATATCTTCATAAAACACAATACATATGACCTACAATCAATACTATAGACATCTTCATAAAACACAATACATATGACCTACAATAAATACTATAGATATCTTCATAAAACACAATACATATGACCTACTATCAATACTATAGAAATCTTCATAAAACATACGACCTACTATCAATACAGGATAAATGTGACCTACCATCAATACTAAAGACATCTTCATAAAACACAATACATATGACCTACCATCAATACTATAGACATCTTTATAAAACAAAATACATATGTCCTACAATCAACACTATATACATCTTCATATATTCCGTACAACCAAACGGACGCCCCACTTCAGCAAGCGTTTTACTGCCGGTCGGGAGAAGACCAAGTGACCATATTTCTATACCCCAGTCACCCTTGGGGCCAAAATACATATGACCTACTATCAATACTATAAACATCTTCATAAAACACTATAAATGTGACCTACCATCAATACTATAGAGATCTTCATAAAACATAATACATATGTCCTACCAATAATACTATAGACAACTTCATAAAACACAATACATATGACCTAATATCAATACTATAGACATCTTCATAAAACACAATACTTATGTCCTACCATCAATACTATAGACGTCTTCATAAAACACAATACTTATGTCCTACCATCAATACTATAGACATCTTGATAAAACACGATACATATGTCCTACCATCAATACTTTAGACATCTTCATAAAACACAATACATATGTCCTACCATCAATACTATAGACATCTTCATAAAACACAATACATATATGACCTACAACCAATACTATAGATATCTTCATAAAACACAATACATATGACCTGCCATCAATACTAAAGACATCTTATTAAAACACAATACATATGTCCTACCATCAATACTATAGACATCTTCATAAAACACAATACTTAGTCCTACCATCAATATTATAGACATCTTGATAAAACACGATACATATGTCCTACCATCAATACTTTAGACATCTTCATAAAACACAATACATATGACCTACAATCAATACTATAGACATCTTCATAAAACACAATACATATGACCTACAATCAATACTATTGATATCTTCATAAAACACAATACATATGACCTACAATCAATACTATAGACATCTTCATAAAACACAATACATATGACCTACAATAAATACTATAGATATCTTCATAAAACACAATACATATGACCTACAATCAATACTATAGATATCTTCATAAAACACAATACATATGACCTACTATCAATACTATAGAAATCTTCATAAAACATACGACCTACTATCAATACAGAATAAGTGTGACCTACCATAAATACTAAAGACATCTTCATAAAACACAATACATATGACCTACCATCAATACTATAGACATCTTTATAAAACAAAATACATATGTCCTACAATCAACACTATATACATCTTCATATATTCCGTACAACCAAACGGACGCCCCACTTCAGCAAGCGTTTTACTGTCGGGAGAAGACCAAGTGACCATATTTCTATACCCCAGTCACCCTTGGGGCCAAAATACATATGACCTACTATCAATACTATAAACATCTTCATAAAACACAATAAATGTGACCTACCATCAATACTATAGAGATCTTCATAAAACATAATACATATTTCCTACCAATAATACTATAGACAACTTCATAAAACACAATACATATGACCTACTATCAATACTATAGACATCTTCATAAAACACAATACTTATGTCCTACCATCAATACTATAGACGTCTTCATAAAACACAATACTTATGTCCTACCATCAATACTATAGACATCTTGATAAAACACGATACATTTGTCCTACCATCAATACTTTAGACATCTTCATAAAACACAATACATATGTCCTTCCATCAATACTATAGACATCTTCATAAAACACAATACTTATGTCCTACCATCAATACTATAGACGTCTTCATAAAACACAATACTTATGTACTACCATCAATACTATAGACATAGATATAGGAAGATGTGGTGTGAATGACAATGAGACAACTCTCCACTCAAATAACAATTTAAAAAGTAAACCATTATAGGTTAAAGTACGGCCTTCAACACGGAGCCTTGGCTCACACCGAACAACAAGCTATACAGGGCCCCAAAATTACTAGTGTAAAACCATTCAAACGAGAAAACCAACGGTCTTATCTATATAAACAAAACCAGAAACATCTTCATAAAACACAATACATATGTCCTACCATCAATACTATAGACACCTTCATTAAACACAATACATATGACCTACAATCAATACTATAGACATCTTCATAAAACACAATACATATATGACCTACAACCAATACTATAGATATCTTCATAAAACACAATACATATGACCTACCATCAATACTAAAGACATCTTCATAAAACACAATACATATGTCCTACCATCAATACTATAGACATCTTCATAAAACACAATACTTAGTCCTACCATCAATACTATAGACATCTTGATAAAACACGATACATATGTCCTAGCATCAATACTTTAGACATCTTCATAAAACACAATACATATGTCCTACCATCAATACTACAGACATAGATATAGGAAGATGTGGTGTGAATGACAATGAGACAACTCTCCACTCAAATAACAATTTAAAAAGTAAACCATTATAGGTTAAAGTACGGCCTTCAACACGGAGCCTTGGCTCACACCGAACAACAAGCTATACAGGGCCCCAAAATTACCAGTGTAAAACCATTCAAACGAGAAAACCAACGGTCTTATCTATATAAACAAAACGAGAAACATCTTCATGAAAATCAATACTAAGGTCCTACCATCAATACTATAGACATCTTCATAAAACACAATGCATGTGTCTTTCCATCAATACTATAGACATCTTCATAAAACACAATACAAATGTCCTACCATCAATACTATAGACGTCTTCATAAAACACAATACATATGTCCTACCATCAATAATATAGACACCTTCATTAAACACAATACATATGACCTACAATCAATACTATAGACATCTTAATAAAACACAATACATATATGACCTACAACCAATACTATAGATATCTTCATAAAACACAATACATATGACCTACCATCAATACTATAGACTTCTTCATAAAACACAATACTTATGTCCTACCATCAATACTATAGACATCTTCATAAAACACAATACAAATGTCCTACCATCAATACTATAGAGATCTTCATAAAACATAATACATATGTCCTACCAATAATACTATAGACAACTTCATAAAACACAATACATATGACCTACTATCAACACCATAGACATCTTCATAAAACACAATACTTATGTCCTACCATCAATACTATAGACTTCTTCATAAAACACAATACTTATGTCCTACCATCAATACTATAGACATCTTCATAAAACACAATACAAATGTCCTACCATCAATACTATAGACACCTTCATTAAACACAATACATATGACCTACAATCAATACTATAGACATCTTCATAAAACACAATACATATGACCTACAATCAATACTATTGATATCTTCATAAAACACAATACATATGACCTACAATCAATACTATAGACATCTTCATAAAACACAATACATATGACCTACAATAAATACTATAGATATCTTCATAAAACACAATACATATGACCTACAATCAATACTATAGACATCTTCATAAAACACAATACATATGACCTACAATCAATACTATAGATATCTTCAAAAAACACAATACATATGACCTACAATCAACACTATATACATCTTCATATATTCCGTACAACCAAACGGATGCCCCACTTCAGCAAGCGTTTTACTGCTGGTTGGGAGAAGACCAAGTGACCATATTTCTATACCCCAGTCACCCTTGGGGCCAAAATACATATGACCTACTATCAATACTATAAACATCTTCATAAAACACAATAAATGTGACCTACCATCAATACTATAGAGATCTTCATAAAACATAATACATATGTCCTACTAATAATACTATAGACAACTTCATAAAACACAATACATATGACCTACTATCAATACTATAGACTTCTTCATAAAACACAATACTTATGTCCTACCATCAATACTATAGACATCTTCATAAAACACAATACAAATGTCCTACCATCAATACTATAGAGATCTTCATAAAACATAATACATATGTCCTACCAATAATACTATAGACAACTTCATAAAACACAATACATATGACCTACTATCAACACCATAGACATCTTCATAAAACACAATACTTATGTCCTACCATCAATACTATAGACGTCTTCATAAAACACAATACTTATGTCCTACCATCAATACTATAGACATCTTGATAAAACACGATACATATGTCCTACCATCAATACTATAGACATCTTCATAAAACACTATACATATGTCCTACTATCAATAATTTAGACTTCTTCATAAAACACAATACATATGACCTACAATTGATACTATAGACATCTTCATAAAACACAATACATATGACCTATAATCAATACTATTGATATTTTCATAAAACACAATACATATGACCTACCATCAATACTATAGACATCTTCATAAAACACAATACATGTGTCCTTTCATCAATACTATAGACATCTTCATAAAACACAATACAAATGTCCTACCATCAAAACTATAGACTTCTTCATAAAACACAATACATATGACCTACAATTGATACTATAGACATCTTCATAAAACACAATACATATGACCTATAATCAATACTATTGATATTTTCATAAAACACAATACATATGACCTACCATCAATACTATAGACATCTTCAAAAAACACAATACAAATGTCCTACCATCAAAACTATAGACTTCTTCATAAAACACAATACATATGACCTACAATTGATACTATAGACATCTTCATAAAACACAATACATATGACCTATAATCAATACTATTGATATTTTCATAAAACACAATACAAATGACCTACTATCAATACTATAGACATCTTCATAAAACACAATACTTATGTCCTACCATCAATACTATAGACGTCTTCATAAAACACAATACTTATGTCCTACCATCAATACTACATGTATAGACATCTTGATAAAACACAATACGTATGTCCTACCATCAATACTATAGACGTCTTCATAAAACACAATACTTATTTCCTACCATCAATACTATAGACATCTTGATAAAACACGATACATATGTCCTACCATCAATACTATAGACATCTTCATAAAACACTATACATATGTCCTACTATCAATAATTTAGACTTCTTCATAAAACACAATACATATGACCTACAATTGATACTATAGACATCTTCATAAAACACAATACATATGACCTATAATCAATAGTATTGATATTTTCATAAAACACAATACATATGACCTACCATCAATACTATAGACATCTTCATAAAACACAATACATGTGTCCTTTCATCAATACTATAGACATCTTCATAAAACACAATACAAATGTCCTACCATCAAAACTATAGACATCTTCATAAAACACAATACATATGACCTACAATCAATACTATAGACATCTTCATAAAACACAATACATATGACCTACAATCAATACTATAGATATCTTCAAAAAACACAAAACATATGACCTACAATCAATACTGTAGATATCTCCATAAAACACAATACATATGACCTACTATATATACTATAAAAATCTTCATAAAACATACGATCTACTATCAATACACGATAAATGTGACCTACCATCAACACTAAAGACATCTTCATAAAACACAATACATATGACCTACCAACAATACTAAAGACATCTTTATAAAACAAAATACATATGTCCTACAATCAACACTATAGACATCTTCATATATTCCGCACAACCAAACGGACGCCCCACTTTGGCAAGCGTTTTACTGCTGGTCGGGAGAAGACCAAGTGACCATATTTCTATACCCCAGTCACCCTTGGGGACTCAATACATATGACCTACTATCAATACTATAAACAACTTCATAAAACACAATAAATGTGACCTACCATCAATACTATAGACATCTTCATAAAACATAATACATATGTCCTACCAATAATACTATTAACAACTTCATAAAACACAATACATATGACCTACTATCAATACTATAAACATCTTCATAAAACACAATACTTATGTCCTACCATCAATACTATAGACATCTTCATAAAACACAATACAAATGTCCTACCATCAATACTATAGACATCTTCATAAAACACAATACATATGTCCTACCATCAACACTATAGACACCTTCATGAAACACAATACATATGACCTACAATCAATACTATAGACATCTTCATAAAACACAATACATATGACCTACAATCAATACTATTGATATCTTCATAAAACACAATACATATGACCTACAATCAATACTATAGATATCTTCATAAAACACAATACATATGACCTACTATCAATACTATAGAAATCTTCATAAAACATACGACCTACTATCAATACACGATAAATGTGACCTACCATCAATACTAAAGACATCTTCATAAAACACAATACATATGACCTACCATCAATACTATAGACATCTTTATAAAACAAAATACATATGTCCTACAATCAACACTATATACATCTTCATATATTCCGTACAACCAAACGGACGCCCCACTTCAGCAAGCGTTTTACTGCCGGTCGGGAGAAGACCAAGTGACCATATTTCTATACCCCAGTCACCCTTGGGGCCAAAATACATATGACCTACTATTCATACTATAAACATCTTCATAAAACACAATAAATGTGACCTACCATCAATACTATAGAGATCTTCATAAAACATAATACATATGTCCTACCAATAATACTATAGACAACTTCATAAAACACAATACATATGACCTACTATCAATACTATAGACTTCTTCATAAAACACAATACATATGACCTACCATCAATACTATAGACATCTTCATAAAACACAATACATGTGTCCTTTCATCAATACTATAGACATCTTCATAAAACACAATACAAATGTCCTACCATCAAAACTATAGACATCTTCATAAAACACAATACATATGACCTACAATCAATACTATAAACATCTTCATAAAACACAATAAATGTGACCTACCATCAATACTATAGAGATCTTCAGAAAACATAATACATATGTCCTACCAATAATACTATAGACAACTTCATAAAACACAATACATATGACCTACTATCAATACTATAGACATCTTCATAAAACACAATACTTATGTCCTACCATCAATACTATAGATGTCTTCATAAAACACAATACTTATGTCCTACCATCAATACTATAGACATCTTGATAAAACACGATACATATGTCCTACCATCAATACTATAGACATCTTCATAAAACACTATACATATGTCCTACTATCAATAATTTAGACTTTTTCATAAAACACAATACATATGACCTACAATTGATACTATAGACATCTTCATAAAACACAATACATATGACCTATAATCAATACTATATATATTTTCATAAAACACAATACATATGACCTACCATCAATACTATAGACATCTTCATAAAACACAATACATGTGTCCTTCCATCAATACTATAGACATCTTCATAAAACACAATACAAATGTCCTACCATCAAAACTATAGACATCTTCATAAAACACAATACATATGTCCTACCATCAATACTATAGACACCTTCATTAAACACAATACATATGACCTACAATCAATACTATAGACATCTTCATAAAACACAATACAAATGTCCTACCATCAAAACTATAGACTTCTTCATAAAACACAATACATATGACCTACCATCAATACTATAGACATCTTCATAAAACACAATACATGTGTCCTTCCATCAATACTATAGACATCTTCATAAAACACAATACAAATGTCCTACCATCAATACTATAGATGTCTTCATAAAACACAATACTTATGTCCTACCATCAATACTATAGACATCTTGATAAAACACGATACATATGTCCTACCATCAATACTATAGACATCTTCATAAAACACTATACATATGTCCTACTATCAATAATTTAGACTTTTTCATAAAACACAATACATATGACCTACAATTGATACTATAGACATCTTCATAAAACACAATACATATGACCTATAATCAATACTATATATATTTTCATAAAACACAATACATATGACCTACCATCAATACTATAGACATCTTCATAAAACACAATACATGTGTCCTTCCATCAATACTATAGACATCTTCATAAAACACAATACAAATGTCCTACCATCAAAACTATAGACATCTTCATAAAACACAATACATATGTCCTACCATCAATACTATAGACACCTTCATTAAACACAATACATATGACCTACAATCAATACTATAGACATCTTCATAAAACACAATACAAATGTCCTACCATCAAAACTATAGACTTCTTCATAAAACACAATACATATGACCTACAATTGATACTATAGACATCTTCATAAAACACAATACATATGACCTATAATCAATACTATTGATATTTTCATAAAACACAATACATATGACCTACTATCAATACTATAGACATCTTCATAAAACACAATACTTATGTCCTACCATCAATACTATAGACGTCTTCATAAAACACAATACTTATGTCCTACCATCAATACTATAGACATCTTGATAAAACACTATACATATGTCCTACAATCAATAATTTAGACTTCTTCATAAAACACAATACATATGACCTACAATTGATACTATAGACATCTTCATAAAACACAATACATATGACCTACTATCAATACTATAGACATCTTCATAAAACACAATACATGTGTCCTTCCATCAATACTATAGACATCTTCATAAAACACAATACAAATGTCCTACCATCAAAACTACAGACATCTTCATAAAACACAATACATATGTCCTACCATAAATACTATAGACACCTTCATTAAACACAATACATATGACCTACAATCAATACTATAGACATCTTCATAAAACACAATATATATGACCTACAATCAATACTATAGATATCTTCAAAAAACACAAAACATATGACCTACAATCAATACTGTAGATATCTCCATAAAACACAATACATATGACCTACTATCAATACTATAGAAATCTTCATAAAACATACGATCTACTATCAATACACGATAAATGTGACCTACCATCAACACTAAAGACATCTTCATAAAACACAATACATATGACCTACCATCAATACTAAAGACATCTTTATAAAACAAAATACATATGTCCTACAATCAACACTATATACATCTTCATATATTCCTTACAACCAAACGGACACCCCACTTCAGCAAGCGTTTTACTGCTGGTCGGGAGAAGACCAAGTGACCATATTTCTATACCCCAGTCACCCTTGGGGCCAAAATACATATGACCTACTATCAATACTATAAACATCTTCATAAAACACAATAAATGTGACCTACCATCAATACTATAGAGATCTTCATGAAACATAATACATATGTCCTACCAATAATACTATAGACAACTTCATAAAACACAATACATATGACCTACTATCAATACTATAGATATCTTCATAAAACACAATACTTATGTCCTACCATCAATACTATAGACATCTTCAAAAAACACAATACAAATGTCCTACCATCAATACTATAGACATCTTCATAAAACACAATACATATGTCCTACCATCAATACTATAGACACCTTCATTAAACACAATACATATGACCTACAATGAATACTATAGACATTATCATAAAACACAATACATATGACCTACAATCAATACTATTGATATCTTCATAAAACACAATACATATGACCTACAATCAATACTATAGACATCCTCATAAAACACAATACATATGACCTACAATAAATACTATAGATATCTTCATAAAACACAATACATATGACCTACTATCAATACTATAGAAATCTTCATAAAACATACGACCTTTATCAATACAGGATAAATGTGACCTACCATCAATACTAAAGACATCTTCATAAAACACAATACATATGACCTACCATCAATACTATAGACATCTTTATAAAACAAAATACATATGTCCTACAATCAACACTATATACATCTTCATATATTCTGTACAACCAAACAGACGCCCCACTTCAGCAAGCGTTTTACTGACGGTCGGGAGAAGACCAAGTGACCATATTTCTATACCCCAGTCACCCTTGGGGTCAAAATACATATGACCTACTATCAATACTATAAACATCTTCATAAAACACAATAAATGTGACCTACCATCAATACTATAGAGATCTTCATAAAACATAATACATATGTCCTACCAATAATACTATAGACAACTTCATAAAACACAATACATATGACCTACTATCAATACTATAGACATCTTCATAAAACACAATACTTATGTCCTACCATCAATACTATAGACGTCTTCATAAAACACAATACTTATGTCCTACCATCAATACTATAGAATCTTGATAAAACACGATACATATGTCCTACCATCAATACTTTAGACACCTTCATTAAACACAATACATATGACCTACAATCAATACTATAGACATCTTCATAAAACACAATACATATGACCTACAATCAATACTATTGATATCTTCATAAAACACAATACATATGACCTACAATCAATACTATAGACATCTTCATAAAACACAATACATATGACCTACAATAAATACTATAGATATCTTCATAAAACACAATACATATGACCTACTATCAATACTATAGAAATCTTCTTAAAACATACGACCTACTATCAATACAGGATAAATGTGACCTACCATCAATACTAAAGACATCTTCATAAAACACAATACATATGACCTACCATCAATACTATAGACATCTTTATAAAACAAAATACATATGTCCTACAATCAACACTATATACATCTTCATATATTCCGTACAACCAAACGGACGCCCCACTTCAGCAAGCGTTTTACTGCCGGTCGGGAGAAGACCAAGTGACCATATTTCTATACCCCAGTCACCCTTGGGGCCAAAATACATATGACCTACTATCAATACTATAAACATCTTCATAAAACACTATAAATGTGACCTACCATCAATACTATAGAGATCTTCATAAAACATAATACATATGTCCTACCAATAATACTATAGACAACTTCATAAAAACACAATACATATGACCTAATATCAATACTATAGACATCTTCATAAAACACAATACTTATGTCCTACCATCAATACTATAGACGTCTTCATAAAACACAATACTTATGTCCTACCATCAATACTATAGACATCTTGATAAAACACGATACATATGTCCTACCATCAATACTTTAGACATCTTCATAAAACACAATACATATGTCCTACCATCAATACTATAGACATCTTCATAAAACACAATACATATATGACCTACAACCAATACTATAGATATCTTCATAAAACACAATACATATGACTTACCATCAATACTAAAGACATCTTATTAAAACACAATACATATGTCCTACCATCAATACTATAGACATCTTCATAAAACACAATACTTAGTCCTACCATCAATACTATAGACATCTTGATAAAACACGATACATATGTCCTACCATCAATACCTTAGACATCTTCATAAAACACAATACATATGACCTACAATCAATACTATAGACATCTTCATTAAAACACAATACATATGACCTACAATCAATACTATTGATATCTTCATAAAACACAATACATATGACCTTTAATCAATACTATAGACATCTTCATAAAACACAATACATATGACCTACAATAAATACTATAGATATCTTCATAAAACACAATACATATGACCTACAATCAATACTATAGATATCTTCATAAAACACAATACATATGACCTACTATCAATACTATAGAAATCTTCATAAAACATACGACCTACTATCAATACAAAATAAGTGTGACCTACCATAAATACTAAAGACATCTTCATAAAACACAATACATATGACCTACCATCAATACTATAGACATCTTTATAAAACAAAATACATATGTCCTACAATCAACACTATATACATCTTCATATATTCCGTACAACCAAACGGACGCCCCACTTCAGCAAGCGTTTTACTGCCGGTCGGGAGAAGACCAAGTGACCATATTTCTATACCCCAGTCACCCTTGGGGCCAAAATACATATGACCTACTATCAATACTATAAACATCTTCATAAAACACAATAAATGTGACCTACCATCAATACTATAGAGATCTTCATAAAACATAATACATATGTCCTACCAATAATACTATAGACAACTTCATAAAACACAATACATATGACCTACTATCAATACTATAGACATCTTCATAAAACACAATACTTATGTCCTACCATCAATACTATAGACGTCTTCATAAAACACAATACTTATGTCCTACCATCAATACTATAGACATCTTGATAAAACACGATACATATGTCCTACCCTCAATACTTTAGACATCTTCATAAAACACAATACATATGTCCTTCCATCAATACTATAGACATCTTCATAAAACACAATACTTATGTCCTACCATCAATACTATAGACGTCTTCATAAAACACAATACTTATGTACTACCATCAATACTATAGACATAGATATAGGAAGATGTGGTGTGAATGACAATGAGACAACTCTCCACTCAAATAACAATTTAAAAAGTAAACCATTATAGGTTAAAGTATGGCCTTCAACACGGAGCCTTGGCTCACACCGAACAACAAGCTATACAGGGCCCCAAAATTACTAGTGTAAAACCATTCAAACGAGAAAACCAACGGTCTTATCTATATAAACAAAACCAGAAACATCTTCATGAAACACAATACTAAGGTCCTACCATCAATACTATAGACATCTTCATAAAACACAATGCATGTGTCCTTCCATCAATACTATAGACATCTTCATAAAACACAATACAAATGTCCTACCATCAATACTATAGACGTCTTCATAAAACACAATACATATGTCCTACCATCAATACTATAGACATCTTCATAAAACACAATACATATATGACCTACAACCAATACTACAGATATCTTCATAAAACACAATACATATGACCTACCATCAATACTAAAGACATCTTCATAAAACACAATACATATGTCCTACCATCAATACTATAGACATCTTCATAAAACACAATACTTAGTCCTACCATCAATACTATAGACATCTTGATAAAACACGATACATATGTCCTAGCATCAATACTTTAGACATCTTCATAAAACACAATACATATGTCCTACCATCAATACTACAGACATAGATATAGGAAGATGTGGTGTGAATGACAATGAGACAACTCTCCACTCAAATAACAATTTAAAAAGTAAACCATTATAGGTTAAAGTACGGCCTTCAACACGGAGCCTTGGCTCACACCGAACAACAAGCTATACAGGGCCCCAAAATTACCAGTGTAAAACCATTCAAACGAGAAAACCAACGGTCTTATCTATATAAACAAAACGAGAAACATCTTCATGAAAATCAATACTAAGGTCCTACCATCAATACTATAGACATCTTCATAAAACACAATGCATGTGTCTTTCCATCAATACTATAGACATCTTCATAAAACATAATAAATATGTCCTACCATCAATACTATAGACGTCTTCATAAAACACAATACATATGTCCTACCATCAATACTATAGACACCTTCATTAAACACAATACATCTGACCTACAATCAATACTATAGACATCTTAATAAAACACAATACATATATGACCTACAACCAATACTATAGATATCTTCATAAAACACAATACATATGACCTACCATCAATACTATAGACATCTTTATAAAACAAAATACATATGTCCTACAATCAACACTATATACATCTTCATATATTCCGTACAACCAAACGGACGCCCCACTTCAGCAAGTGTTTTACTGCCGGTCGGGAGAAGACCAAGTGACCATATTTCTATACCCCAGTCACCCTTGGGGCCAAAATACATATGACCTACTATCAATACTATAAACATCTTCATAAAACACAATAAATGTGACCTACCATCAATACTATAGAGATCTTCATAAAACATAATACATATGTCCTACCAATAATACTATAGACAACTTCATAAAAACACAATACATATGACCTAATATCAATACTATAGACATCTTCATAAAACACAATACTTATGTCCTACCATCAATACTATAGATGTCTTCATAAAACACAATACTTATGTCCTACCATCAATACTATAGACATCTTGATAAAACACGATACATATGTCCTACCATCAATACTATAGACATCTTCATAAAACACTATACATATGTCCTACTATCAATAATTTAGACTTTTTCATAAAACACAATACATATGACCTACAATTGATACTATAGACATCTTCATAAAACACAATACATATGACCTATAATCAATACTATATATATTTTCATAAAACACAATACATATGACCTACCATCAATACTATAGACATCTTCATAAAACACAATACATGTGTCCTTCCATCAATACTATAGACATCTTCATAAAACACAATACAAATGTCCTACCATCAAAACTATAGACATCTTCATAAAACACAATACATATGTCCTACCATCAATACTATAGACACCTTCATTAAACACAATACATATGACCTACAATCAATACTATAGACATCTTCATAAAACACAATACAAATGTCCTACCATCAAAACTATAGACTTCTTCATAAAACACAATACATATGACCTACCATCAATACTATAGACATCTTCATAAAACACAATACATGTGTCCTTCCATCAATACTATAGACATCTTCATAAAACACAATACAAATGTCCTACCATCAATACTATAGATGTCTTCATAAAACACAATACTTATGTCCTACCATCAATACTATAGACATCTTGATAAAACACGATACATATGTCCTACCATCAATACTATAGACATCTTCATAAAACACTATACATATGTCCTACTATCAATAATTTAGACTTTTTCATAAAACACAATACATATGACCTACAATTGATACTATAGACATCTTCATAAAACACAATACATATGACCTATAATCAATACTATATATATTTTCATAAAACACAATACATATGACCTACCATCAATACTATAGACATCTTCATAAAACACAATACATGTGTCCTTCCATCAATACTATAGACATCTTCATAAAACACAATACAAATGTCCTACCATCAAAACTATAGACATCTTCATAAAACACAATACATATGTCCTACCATCAATACTATAGACACCTTCATTAAACACAATACATATGACCTACAATCAATACTATAGACATCTTCATAAAACACAATACAAATGTCCTACCATCAAAACTATAGACTTCTTCATAAAACACAATACATATGACCTACAATTGATACTATAGACATCTTCATAAAACACAATACATATGACCTATAATCAATACTATTGATATTTTCATAAAACACAATACATATGACCTACTATCAATACTATAGACATCTTCATAAAACACAATACTTATGTCCTACCATCAATACTATAGACGTCTTCATAAAACACAATACTTATGTCCTACCATCAATACTAAAGACATCTTGATAAAACACTATACATATGTCCTACTATCAATAATTTAGACTTCTTCATAAAACACAATACATATGACCTACAATTGATACTATAGACATCTTCATAAAACACAATACATATGACCTACTATCAATACTATAGACATCTTCATAAAACACAATACATGTGTCCTTCCATCAATACTATAGACATCTTCATAAAACACAATACAAATGTCCTACCATCAAAACTACAGACATCTTCATAAAACACAATACATATGTCCTACCATAAATACTATAGACACCTTCATTAAACACAATACATATGACCTACAATCAATACTATAGACATCTTCATAAAACACAATATATATGACCTACAATCAATACTATAGATATCTTCAAAAAACACAAAACATATGACCTACAATCAATACTGTAGATATCTCCATAAAACACAATACATATGACCTACTATCAATACTATAGAAATCTTCATAAAACATACGATCTACTATCAATACACGATAAATGTGACCTACCATCAACACTAAAGACATCTTCATAAAACACAATACATATGACCTACCATCAATACTAAAGACATCTTTATAAAACAAAATACATATGTCCTACAATCAACACTATATACATCTTCATATATTCCTTACAACCAAACGGACACCCCACTTCAGCAAGCGTTTTACTGCTGGTCGGGAGAAGACCAAGTGACCATATTTCTATACCCCAGTCACCCTTGGGGCCAAAATACATATGACCTACTATCAATACTATAAACATCTTCATAAAACACAATAAATGTGACCTACCATCAATACTATAGAGATCTTCATGAAACATAATACATATGTCCTACCAATAATACTATAGACAACTTCATAAAACACAATACATATGACCTACTATCAATACTATAGATATCTTCATAAAACACAATACTTATGTCCTACCATCAATACTATAGACATCTTCAAAAAACACAATACAAATGTCCTACCATCAATACTATAGACATCTTCATAAAACACAATACATATGTCCTACCATCAATACTATAGACACCTTCATTAAACACAATACATATGACCTACAATGAATACTATAGACATTATCATAAAACACAATACATATGACCTACAATCAATACTATTGATATCTTCATAAAACACAATACATATGACCTACAATCAATACTATAGACATCTTCATAAAACACAATACATATGACCTACAATAAATACTATAGATATCTTCATAAAACACAATACATATGACCTACTATCAATACTATAGAAATCTTCATAAAACATACGACCTTTATCAATACAGGATAAATGTGACCTACCATCAATACTAAAGACATCTTCATAAAACACAATACATATGACCTACCATCAATACTATAGACATCTTTATAAAACAAAATACATATGTCCTACAATCAACACTATATACATCTTCATATATTCTGTACAACCAAACAGACGCCCCACTTCAGCAAGCGTTTTACTGACGGTCGGGAGAAGACCAAGTGACCATATTTCTATACCCCAGTCACCCTTGGGGTCAAAATACATATGACCTACTATCAATACTATAAACATCTTCATAAAACACAATAAATGTGACCTACCATCAATACTATAGAGATCTTCATAAAACATAATACATATGTCCTACCAATAATACTATAGACAACTTCATAAAACACAATACATATGACCTACTATCAATACTATAGACATCTTCATAAAACACAATACTTATGTCCTACCATCAATACTATAGACGTCTTCATAAAACACAATACTTATGTCCTACCATCAATACTATAGAATCTTGATAAAACACGATACATATGTCCTACCATCAATACTTTAGACACCTTCATTAAACACAATACATATGACCTACAATCAATACTATAGACATCTTCATAAAACACAATACATATGACCTACAATCAATACTATTGATATCTTCATAAAACACAATACATATGACCTACAATCAATACTATAGACATCTTCATAAAACACAATACATATGACCTACAATAAATACTATAGATATCTTCATAAAACACAATACATATGACCTACTATCAATACTATAGAAATCTTCTTAAAACATACGACCTACTATCAATACAGGATAAATGTGACCTACCATCAATACTAAAGACATCTTCATAAAACACAATACATATGACCTACCATCAATACTATAGACATCTTTATAAAACAAAATACATATGTCCTACAATCAACACTATATACATCTTCATATATTCCGTACAACCAAACGGACGCCCCACTTCAGCAAGCGTTTTACTGCCGGTCGGGAGAAGACCAAGTGACCATATTTCTATACCCCAGTCACCCTTGGGGCCAAAATACATATGACCTACTATCAATACTATAAACATCTTCATAAAACACTATAAATGTGACCTACCATCAATACTATAGAGATCTTCATAAAACATAATACATATGTCCTACCAATAATACTATAGACAACTTCATAAAAACACAATACATATGACCTAATATCAATACTATAGACATCTTCATAAAACACAATACTTATGTCCTACCATCAATACTATAGACGTCTTCATAAAACACAATACTTATGTCCTACCATCAATACTATAGACATCTTGATAAAACACGATACATATGTCCTACCATCAATACTTTAGACATCTTCATAAAACACAATACATATGTCCTACCATCAATACTATAGACATCTTCATAAAACACAATACATATATGACCTACAACCAATACTATAGATATCTTCATAAAACACAATACATATGACCTACCATCAATACTAAAGACATCTTATTAAAACACAATACATATGTCCTACCATCAATACTATAGACATCTTCATAAAACACAATACTTAGTCCTACCATCAATACTATAGACATCTTGATAAAACACGATACATATGTCCTACCATCAATACCTTAGACATCTTCATAAAACACAATACATATGACCTACAATCAATACTATAGACATCTTCATTAAAACACAATACATATGACCTACAATCAATACTATTGATATCTTCATAAAACACAATACATATGACCTTTAATCAATACTATAGACATCTTCATAAAACACAATACATATGACCTACAATAAATACTATAGATATCTTCATAAAACACAATACATATGACCTACAATCAATACTATAGATATCTTCATAAAACACAATACATATGACCTACTATCAATACTATAGAAATCTTCATAAAACATACGACCTACTATCAATACAAAATAAGTGTGACCTACCATAAATACTAAAGACATCTTCATAAAACACAATACATATGACCTACCATCAATACTATAGACATCTTTATAAAACAAAATACATATGTCCTACAATCAACACTATATACATCTTCATATATTCCGTACAACCAAACGGACGCCCCACTTCAGCAAGCGTTTTACTGCCGGTCGGGAGAAGACCAAGTGACCATATTTCTATACCCCAGTCACCCTTGGGGCCAAAATACATATGACCTACTATCAATACTATAAACATCTTCATAAAACACAATAAATGTGACCTACCATCAATACTATAGAGATCTTCATAAAACATAATACATATGTCCTACCAATAATACTATAGACAACTTCATAAAACACAATACATATGACCTACTATCAATACTATAGACATCTTCATAAAACACAATACTTATGTCCTACCATCAATACTATAGACGTCTTCATAAAACACAATACTTATGTCCTACCATCAATACTATAGACATCTTGATAAAACACGATACATATGTCCTACCCTCAATACTTTAGACATCTTCATAAAACACAATACATATGTCCTTCCATCAATACTATAGACATCTTCATAAAACACAATACTTATGTCCTACCATCAATACTATAGACGTCTTCATAAAACACAATACTTATGTACTACCATCAATACTATAGACATAGATATAGGAAGATGTGGTGTGAATGACAATGAGACAACTCTCCACTCAAATAACAATTTAAAAAGTAAACCATTATAGGTTAAAGTATGGCCTTCAACACGGAGCCTTGGCTCACACCGAACAACAAGCTATACAGGGCCCCAAAATTACTAGTGTAAAACCATTCAAACGAGAAAACCAACGGTCTTATCTATATAAACAAAACCAGAAACATCTTCATGAAACACAATACTAAGGTCCTACCATCAATACTATAGACATCTTCATAAAACACAATGCATGTGTCCTTCCATCAATACTATAGACATCTTCATAAAACACAATACAAATGTCCTACCATCAATACTATAGACGTCTTCATAAAACACAATACATATGTCCTACCATCAATACTATAGACATCTTCATAAAACACAATACATATATGACCTACAACCAATACTATAGATATCTTCATAAAACACAATACATATGACCTACCATCAATACTAAAGACATCTTCATAAAACACAATACATATGTCCTACCATCAATACTATAGACATCTTCATAAAACACAATACTTAGTCCTACCATCAATACTATAGACATCTTGATAAAACACGATACATATGTCCTAGCATCAATACTTTAGACATCTTCATAAAACACAATACATATGTCCTACCATCAATACTACAGACATAGATATAGGAAGATGTGGTGTGAATGACAATGAGACAACTCTCCACTCAAATAACAATTTAAAAAGTAAACCATTATAGGTTAAAGTACGGCCTTCAACACGGAGCCTTGGCTCACACCGAACAACAAGCTATACAGGGCCCCAAAATTACCAGTGTAAAACCATTCAAACGAGAAAACCAACGGTCTTATCTATATAAACAAAACGAGAAACATCTTCATGAAAATCAATACTAAGGTCCTACCATCAATACTATAGACATCTTCATAAAACACAATGCATGTGTCTTTCCATCAATACTATAGACATCTTCATAAAACATAATAAATATGTCCTACCATCAATACTATAGACGTCTTCATAAAACACAATACATATGTCCTACCATCAATACTATAGACACCTTCATTAAACACAATACATCTGACCTACAATCAATACTATAGACATCTTAATAAAACACAATACATATATGACCTACAACCAATACTATAGATATCTTCATAAAACACAATACATATGACCTACCATCAATACTATAGACATCTTTATAAAACAAAATACATATGTCCTACAATCAACACTATATACATCTTCATATATTCCGTACAACCAAACGGACGCCCCACTTCAGCAAGCGTTTTACTGCCGGTCGGGAGAAGACCAAGTGACCATATTTCTATACCCCAGTCACCCTTGGGGCCAAAATACATATGACCTACTATCAATACTATAAACATCTTCATAAAACACAATAAATGTGACCTACCATCAATACTATAGAGATCTTCATAAAACATAATACATATGTCCTACCAATAATACTATAGACAACTTCATAAAAACACAATACATATGACCTAATATCAATACTATAGACATCTTCATAAAACACAATACTTATGTCCTACCATCAATACTATAGACGTCTTCATAAAACACAATACTTATGTCCTACCATCAATACTATAGACATCTTGATAAAACACGATACATATGTCCTACCATCAATACTTTAGACATCTTCATAAAACACAATACATATGTCCTACCATCAATACTATAGACATCTTCATAAAACACAATACATATATGACCTACAACCAATACTATAGATATCTTCATAAAACACAATACATATGACCTACCATCAATACTAAAGACATCTTATTAAAACACAATACATATGTCCTACCATCAATACTATAGACATCTTCATAAAACACAATACTTAGTCCTACCATCAATACTATAGACATCTTGATAAAACACGATACATATGTCCTACCATCAATACCTTAGACATCTTCATAAAACACAATACATATGACCTACAATCAATACTATAGACATCTTCATTAAAACACAATACATATGACCTACAATCAATACTATTGATATCTTCATAAAACACAATACATATGACCTTTAATCAATACTATAGACATCTTCATAAAACACAATACATATGACCTACAATAAATACTATAGATATCTTCATAAAACACAATACATATGACCTACAATCAATACTATAGATATCTTCATAAAACACAATACATATGACCTACTATCAATACTATAGAAATCTTCATAAAACATACGACCTACTATCAATACAAAATAAGTGTGACCTACCATAAATACTAAAGACATCTTCATAAAACACAATACATATGACCTACCATCAATACTATAGACATCTTTATAAAACAAAATACATATGTCCTACAATCAACACTATATACATCTTCATATATTCCGTACAACCAAACGGACGCCCCACTTCAGCAAGCGTTTTACTGCCGGTCGGGAGAAGACCAAGTGACCATATTTCTATACCCCAGTCACCCTTGGGGCCAAAATACATATGACCTACTATCAATACTATAAACATCTTCATAAAACACAATAAATGTGACCTACCATCAATACTATAGAGATCTTCATAAAACATAATACATATGTCCTACCAATAATACTATAGACAACTTCATAAAACACAATACATATGACCTACTATCAATACTATAGACATCTTCATAAAACACAATACTTATGTCCTACCATCAATACTATAGACGTCTTCATAAAACACAATACTTATGTCCTACCATCAATACTATAGACATCTTGATAAAACACGATACATATGTCCTACCCTCAATACTTTAGACATCTTCATAAAACACAATACATATGTCCTTCCATCAATACTATAGACATCTTCATAAAACACAATACTTATGTCCTACCATCAATACTATAGACGTCTTCATAAAACACAATACTTATGTACTACCATCAATACTATAGACATAGATATAGGAAGATGTGGTGTGAATGACAATGAGACAACTCTCCACTCAAATAACAATTTAAAAAGTAAACCATTATAGGTTAAAGTATGGCCTTCAACACGGAGCCTTGGCTCACACCGAACAACAAGCTATACAGGGCCCCAAAATTACTAGTGTAAAACCATTCAAACGAGAAAACCAACGGTCTTATCTATATAAACAAAACCAGAAACATCTTCATGAAACACAATACTAAGGTCCTACCATCAATACTATAGACATCTTCATAAAACACAATGCATGTGTCCTTCCATCAATACTATAGACATCTTCATAAAACACAATACAAATGTCCTACCATCAATACTATAGACGTCTTCATAAAACACAATACATATGTCCTACCATCAATACTATAGACATCTTCATAAAACACAATACATATATGACCTACAACCAATACTATAGATATCTTCATAAAACACAATACATATGACCTACCATCAATACTAAAGACATCTTCATAAAACACAATACATATGTCCTACCATCAATACTATAGACATCTTCATAAAACACAATACTTAGTCCTACCATCAATACTATAGACATCTTGATAAAACACGATACATATGTCCTAGCATCAATACTTTAGACATCTTCATAAAACACAATACATATGTCCTACCATCAATACTACAGACATAGATATAGGAAGATGTGGTGTGAATGACAATGAGACAACTCTCCACTCAAATAACAATTTAAAAAGTAAACCATTATAGGTTAAAGTACGGCCTTCAACACGGAGCCTTGGCTCACACCGAACAACAAGCTATACAGGGCCCCAAAATTACCAGTGTAAAACCATTCAAACGAGAAAACCAACGGTCTTATCTATATAAACAAAACGAGAAACATCTTCATGAAAATCAATACTAAGGTCCTACCATCAATACTATAGACATCTTCATAAAACACAATGCATGTGTCTTTCCATCAATACTATAGACATCTTCATAAAACATAATAAATATGTCCTACCATCAATACTATAGACGTCTTCATAAAACACAATACATATGTCCTACCATCAATACTATAGACACCTTCATTAAACACAATACATCTGACCTACAATCAATACTATAGACATCTTAATAAAACACAATACATATATGACCTACAACCAATACTATAGATATCTTCATAAAACACAATACATATGACCTACCATCAATACTATAGACATCTTTATAAAACAAAATACATATGTCCTACAATCAACACTATATACATCTTCATATATTCCGTACAACCAAACGGACGCCCCACTTCAGCAAGCGTTTTACTGCCGGTCGGGAGAAGACCAAGTGACCATATTTCTATACCCCAGTCACCCTTGGGGCCAAAATACATATGACCTACTATCAATACTATAAACATCTTCATAAAACACAATAAATGTGACCTACCATCAATACTATAGAGATCTTCATAAAACATAATACATATGTCCTACCAATAATACTATAGACAACTTCATAAAACACAATACATATGACCTACTATCAATACTATAGACATCTTCATAAAACACAATACTTATGTCCTACCATCAATACTATAGACATCTTCATAAAACACAATACTTTTGTCCTACCATCAAAACTATAGACATCTTGATAAAACACGATACATATGTCCTACCATCAATACTTTAGACATCTTCATAAAACACAATACATATGTCCTTCCATCAATACTATAGACATCTTCATAAAACACAATACTTATGTCCTACCATCAATACTATAGACGTCTTCATAAAACACAATACTTATGTCCTACCATCAATACTATAGACGTCTTCATAAAACACAATACCTATGACCTACAATCAATACTATTGATATCTTCATAAAACACAATACATATGACCTACAATCAATACTATAGATATCTTCATAAAACACAATACATATGACCTACTATCAATACTATAGAAATCTTCATAAAACATACGACCTACTATCAATACACGATAAATGTGACCTACCATCAATACTAAAGACATCTTCATAAAACACAATACATATGACCTACCATCAATACTATAGACATCTTTATAAAACAAAATACATATGTCCTACAATCAACACTATATACATCTTCATATATTCCGTACAACCAAATGGACGCCCCACTTCAGCAAGCGTTTTACTGCCGGTCGGGAGAAGACCAAGTGACCATATTTCTATACCCCAGTCACCCTTGGGGCCAAAATACATATGACCTACTATTAATACTATAAACATCTTCATAAAACACAATAAATGTGACCTACCATCAATACTATAGAGATCTTCATAAAACATAATACATATGTCCTACCAATAATACTATAGACAACTTCATAAAACACAATACATATGACCTACTATCAATACTATAGACATCTTCATAAAACACAATACTTATGTCCTACCATCAATACTATAGACGTCTTCATAAAACACAATACTTATGTCCTACCATCAATACTATAGACATCTTGATAAAACACGATACATATGTCCTACCATCAATACTATAGACATCTTCATAAAACACTATACATATGTCCTACTATCAATAATTTAGACTTCTTCATAAAACACAATACATATGACCTACAATTGATACTATAGACATCTTAATAAAACACAATACATATGACCTATATTCAATACTATATATATTTTCATAAAACACAATACATATGACCTACCATCAATACTACAGACATCTTCATAAAACACAATACATGTGTCCTTCCATCAATACTATAGACATCTTCATAAAACACAATACAAATGTCCTACCATCAAAACTATAGACATCTTCATAAAACACAATACATATGTCCTACCATCAATACTATAGACACCTTCATTAAACACAATACATATGACCTACAATCAATACTATAGACATCTTCATAAAACACAATACAAATGTCCTACCATCAAAACTATAGACTTCTTCATAAAACACAATACATATGACCTACAATTGATACTATAGACATCTTCATAAAACACAATACATATGACCTATAATCAATACTATTGATATTTTCATAAAACACAATACATATGACCTACTATCAATACTATAGACATCTTCATAAAACACAATACTTATGTCCTACCATCAATACTATAGACGTCTTCATAAAACACAATACTTATGTCCTACCATCAATACTATAGACATCTTGATAAAACATGATACATATGTCCTACCATCAATACTATAGACATCTTCATAAAACACTATACATATGTCCTACTATCAATAATTTAGACTTCTTCATAAAACACAATACATATGACCTACAATTGATACTATAGACATCTTCATAAAACACAATACATATGACCTATAATCAATACTATTGATATTTTCATAAAACACAATACATATGACCTACCATCAATACTATAGACATCTTCATAAAACACAATACATGTGTCCTTTCATCAATACTATAGACATCTTCATAAAACACAATACAAATGTCCTACCATCAAAACTATAGACATCTTCATAAAACACAATACTTATGTCCTACCATCAATACTATAGACATCTTCATAAAACACAATACAAATGTCCTACCATCAATACTATAAACACCTTCATTAAACACAATACATATGACCTACAATCAATACTATAGACATCTTCATAAAACACAATACATATGACCTACAATCAATACTATTGATATCTTCATAAAACACAATACATATGACCTACAATCAATACTATAGACATCTTCATAAAACACAATACATATGACCTACAATAAATACTATAGATATCTTCATAAAACACAATACATATGACCTACAATCAATACTATAGACATCTTCATAAAACACAATACATATGACCTACAATCAATACTATAGATATCTTCAAAAAACACAAAACATATGACCTACAATCAATACTGTAGATATCTCCATAAAACACAATACATATGACCTACAATCAACACTAGATACATCTTCATATATTCCGTACAACCAAACGGATGCCCCACTTCAGCAAGCGTTTTACTGCCGGTCAGGAGAAGACCAAGTGACCATATTTCTATACCCCAGTCACCCTTGGGGCCAAAATACATATGACCTACTATCAATACTATAAACATCTTCATAAAACACAATAAATGTGACCTACCATCAATACTATAGAGATCTTCATAAAACATAATACATATGTCCTACCAATAATACTATAGACAACTTCATAAAACACAATACATATGACCTACTATCAATACTATAGACATCTTCATAAAACACAATACGTATGTCCTACCATCAATACTATAGACGTCTTCATAAAACACAATACTTATGTCATACCATCAATACTATAGACATCTTGATAAAACACGATACATATGTCCTACCATCAATACTATAGACATCTTCATAAAACACTATACATATGTCCTACTATCAATAATTTAGACTTCTTCATAAAACACAATACATATGACCTACAATTGATACTATAGACATCTTCATAAAACACAATACATATGACCTATAATCAATACTATTGATATTTTCATAAAACACAATACATATGACCTACCATCAATACTATAGACATCTTCATAAAACACAATACATGTGTCCTTTCATCAATACTATAGACATCTTCATAAAACACAATACAAATGTCCTACCATCAAAACTATAGACATCTTCATAAAACACAATACATATGACCTACAATCAATACTATAGACATCTTCATAAAACACAATACATATGACCTACAATCAATACTATAGATATCTTCAAAAAACACAAAACATATGACCTACAATCAATACTGTAGATATCTCCATAAAACACAATACATATGACCTACTATATATACTATAGAAATCTTCATAAAACATACGATCTACTATCAATACACGATAAATGTGACCTACCATCAACACTAAAGACATCTTCATAAAACACAATACATATGACCTACCATCAATACTAAAGACATCTTTATAAAACAAAATACATATGTCCTACAATCAACACTATAGACATCTTCATATATTCCGCACAACCAAACGGACGCCCCACTTTGGCAAGCGTTTTACTGCTGGTCGGGAGAAGACCAATTGACCATATTTCTATACCCCAGTCACCCTTGGGGACACAATACATATGACCTACTATCAATACTATAAACAACTTCATAAAACACAATAAATGTGACCTACCATCAATACTATAGACATCTTCATAAAACATAATACATATGTCCTACCAATAATACTATTAACAACTTCATAAAACACAATACATATGACCTACTATCAATACTATAAACATCTTCATAAAACACAATACAAATGTCCTACCATCAATACTATAGACATCTTCATAAAACACAATACATATGTCCTACCATCAACACTATAGACACCTTCATGAAACACAATACATATGACCTACAATCAATACTATAGACATCTTCATAAAACACAATACATATGACCTACAATCAATACTATTGATATCTTCATAAAACACAATACATATTACCTACAATCAATACTATAGATATCTTCATAAAACACAATACATATGACCTACTATCAATACTATAGAAATCTTCATAAAACATACGACCTACTATCAATACACGATAAATGTGACCTACCATCAATACTAAAGACATCTTCATAAAACACAATACATATGACCTACCATCAATACTATAGACATCTTTATAAAACAAAATACATATGTCCTACAATCAACACTATATACATCTTCATATATTCCGTACAACCAAACGGACGCCCCACTTCAGCAAGCGTTTTACTGCCGGTCGGGAGAAGACCAAGTGACCATATTTCTATACCTCAGTCACCCTTTGGGCCAAAATACATATGACCTACTATTAATACTATAAACATCTTCATAAAACACAATAAATGTGACCTACCATCAATACTATAGAGATCTTCATAAAACATAATACATATGTCCTACCAATAATACTATAGACAACTTCATAAAACACAATACATATGACCTACTATCAATACTATAGACATCTTCATAAAACACAATACTTATGTCCTACCATCAATACTATAGACGTCTTCATAAAGCACAATACTTATGTCCTACCATCAATACTATAGACATCTTGATAAAACACGATACATATGTCCTACCATCAATACTATAGACATCTACATAAAACACTGTACATATGTCCTACTATCAATAATTTAGACTTCTTCATAAAACACAATACATATGACCTACAATTGATACTATAGACATCTTCATAAAACACAATACATATGACCTATAATCAATACTATATATATTTTCATAAAACACAATACATATGACCTACCATCAATACTATAGACATCTTCATAAAACACAATACATGTGTCCTTCCATCAATACTATAGACATCTTCATAAAACACAATACAAATGTCCTACCATCAAAACTATAGACATCTTCATAAAACACAATACATATGTCCTACCAGCAATACTATAGACACCTTCATTAAACACAATACATATGACCTACAATCAATACTATAGACATCTTCATAAAACACAATACATAAGACCTACAATCAATACTATAGATATCTTCAAAAAACACAAAACATATGACCTACAATCAATACTGTAGATATCTCCATAAAACACAATACATATGACCTACTATATATACTATAGAAATCTTCATAAAACACAATACATATGACCTACTATCAATACTATAGAAATCTTCATAAAACACAATACATATGACCTACTATCAATACTATAGAAATCTTCATAAAACATACGATCTACTATCAATACACGATAAATGTGACCTACCATCAACACTAAAGACATCTTCATAAAACACAATACATATGACCTACCATCAATACTAAAGACATCTTTATAAAACAAAAAACATATGTCCTACAATCAACACTATAGACATCTTCATATATTCCGCACAACCAAACGGACGCCCCACTTTGGCAAGCGTTTTACTGCCGGTCGGGAGAAGACCAAGTGACCATATTTCTATACCCCAGTCACCCTTGGGGACACAATACATATGACCTACTATCAATACTATAAACATCTTCATAAAACACAATAAATGTGACCTACCATCAATACTATAGACAACTTCATAAAACACAATACATATGACCTACAATCAATACTATAGACATCTTCATAAAACACAATACATATGACCTACAATCAATAATATTGATATCTTCATAAAACACAATACATATATGACCTACAACCAATACTATAGATATCTTCATAAAACACAATAAAAATGTCCTACCATCAATACTATAGACGTCTTCATAAAACACAATACATATGTCCTACCATCAATACTATAGACACCTTCATTAAACACAATACATATGACCTACAATCAATACTATAGACATCTTCATAAAACACAATACATATATGACCTACAACCAATACTATAGATATCTTCATAAAACACAATACATATGACCTACCATCAATACTAAAGACATCTTCATAAAACACAATACATATGTCCTACCATCAATACTATAGACATCTTCATAAAACACAATACTTAGTCCTACCATCAATACTATAGACATCTTGATAAAACACGATACATATGTCCTACCATCAATACTTTAGACATCTTCATAAAACACAATACATATGTCCTACCATCAATACCTCAGACATAGATATAGGAAGATGTGGTGTGAATGACAATGAGACAACTCTCCACTCAAATAACAATTTAAAAAGTAAACCATTATAGGTTAAAGTACGGCCTTCAACATGGAGCCTTGGCTCACACCGAACAACAAGCTATACAGGGCCCCAAAATTACTAGTGTAAAACCATTCAATCGAGAAAACCAAAGGTCTTATCTATATAAACAAAACCAGAAACATCTTCAAGAAACACAATACTAAGGTCCTACCATCAATACTATAGACATCTTCATAAAACACAATGCATGTGTCCTTCCATCAATACTATAGACATCTTCATAAAACACAATACAAATGTCCTACCATCAATACTATAGACGTCTTCATAAAACACAATACATATGTCCTACAATCAATACTATAGACACCTTCATTAAACACAATACATATGACCTACAATCAATACTATAGACATCTTCATAAAACACAATACATATATGACCTACAACCAATACTATAGATATCTTCATAAAACACAATACATATGACCTACCATCAATACTAAAGACATCTTCATAAAACACAATACATATGTCCTACCATCAATACTATAGACATCTTCATAAAACACAATACATATGTCCTACCATCAATAGTACAGACATAGATATAGGAAGATGTGGTGTGAATGACAATGAGACAACTCTCCACTCAAATAACAATTTAAAAAGTAAACCATTATAGGTTAAAGTACGGCCTTCAACACGGAGCCTTGGCTCACACCGAACAACAAGCTATACAGGGCCCCAAAATTACTAGTGCAAAACCATTCAAACGAGAAAACCAACGGTCTTATCTATATAAACAAAACCAATAACATCTTCATGAAACACAATACTAAGGTCCTACCATCAATACTATAGACATCTTCATAAAACACAATGCATGTGTCCTTCCATCAATACTATAGACATCTTCATAAAACACAATACAAATGTCCTACCATCAATACTATAGACGTCTTCATAAAACACAATACATATGTCCTACCATCAATACTATAGACACCTTCATTAAACACAATACATATGACCTACACTCAATACTATAGACATCTTAATAAAACACAATACATATATGACCTACAACCAATACTATAGATATCTTCATAAAACACAATACATATGACCTACAATAAATACTAAAGACATCTTCATAAAACACAATACATATGTCCTACCATCAATACTATAGACATCTTCATAAAACACAATACTTAGTCCTACCATCAATACTATAGACATCTTCATAAAATACAATACATATGTCCTACCATCAATACTATAGACATCTTCATAAAACACAATACATTTGTCCTACCATCAATACTACATGTACTATAGACATCTTCATAAAACAATACTTATGACCTACAATCAATACTATAGACATCTTCATAAAACACTATACATATGTCCTACTATCAATAATTTAGACTTCTTCATAAAACACAATACATATGTCCTACCATAAATACAATAGACATCTTCATAAAACACAATACATATGACCTACAATCCATACTATAGACATCTTCATAAAACACAATACATATGACCTACAATCAATACTATTGATATCTTCATAAAACACTTACATATGACCGACAATCAATACTATAGACATCTTCATAAAACACAATACATATGTCCTACCATCAATACTATAGACACCTTCATTAAACACAATACATATGACCTACAATCAATACTATAGACATCTTCATAAAACACAATACATATGACCTACAATCAATACTATAGATATCTTCATAAAACACAATACATATGACATACAATCAATACTGTAGATATCTTCATAAAACACAATTTACATATGACCTACTATCAATACTATAGAAATCTTCATAAAACATACGATCTACTATCAATACACGATAAATGTGACCTACCATCAACACTAAAGACATCTTCATAAAACACAATACATATGACCTACCATCAATACTAAGGACATCTTTATAAAACAAAATACATATGTCCTACAATCAACACTATAGACATCTTCATATAGTTCGCACAACCAAACGGACGCCCCACTTTGGCAAGCGTTTTACTGCCATTCGGGAGAAGACCAAGTGACCATATTTCTATACCCCAGTCACCCTTGGGGACACAATACATATGACCTACTATCAATACTATAAACATCTTCATAAAACACAATAAATGTGACCTACCATCAATACTATAGAGATCTTCATAAAACATAATACATATGTCCTACCAATAATACTATAGACAACTTCATAAAACACAATACATATGACCTACTATCAACACCATAGACATCTTCATAAAACACAATACTTATGTCCTACCATCAATACTATAGACTTCTTCATAAAACACAATACATATGTCCTACCATCAATACTATAGACACCTTCATTAAACACAATACATATGACCTACAATCAATACTATAGACATCTTCATAAAACACAATACATATGACCTACAATCAATACTATAGATATCTTCATAAAACACAATACATATGACCTACAATCAATACTGTAGATATCTTCATAAAACACAATACATATGACCTACTATCAACACCATAGACATCTTCATAAAACACAATACTTATGTCCTTCCATCAATACTATAGACTTCTTCATAAAACACAATACATATTTCCTACCATCAATACTACAGACATAGATATAGGAAGATGTGGTGTGAATGACAATGAGATAACTCTCCACTCAAATAACAATTTAAAAAGTAAACCATTATAGGTTAAAGTACGGCCTTCAACACGGAGCCTTGGCTCACACCGAACAACAAGCTATACAGGGCCCCAAAATTACTAGTGTAAAACCATTCAAACGAGAAAACCAACGGTCTTATCTATATAAACAAAACGAGAAACATCTTCATGAAACACAATACTAAGGTCCTACCATCAATACTATAGACATCTTCATAAAACACAATGCATGTGTCCTTCCATCAATACTATAGACATCTTCATAAAACACAATACAAATGTCCTACCATCAATACTATAGACGTCTTCATAAAACACAATACATATGTCCTACCATCAATACTATAGACACCTTCATTAAACACAATACATATGACCTACAATCAATACTATAGACATCTTCATAAAACACAATACATATATGACCTACAACCAATACTATAGATATCTTCATAAAACACAATACATATGACCTACCATCAATACTATAGACATCTTCATAAAACACAATACTTAGTCCTACCATCAATACTATAGACATCTTCATAAAATACAATACATATGTCCTACCATCAATACTACAGACATAGATATAGGAAGATGTGGTGTGAATGACAATGAGACAACTCTCCACTCAAATAACAATTTAAAAAGTAAACCATTATAGGTTAAAGTACGGCCTTCAACACGGAGCCTTGGCTCACACCGAACAACAAGCTATACAGGGCCCCAAAATTACTAGTGTAAAACCATTCAAACGAGAAAACCAACGGTCTTATCTATATAAACAAAACGAGAAACATCTTCATGAAACACAATACTAAGGTCCTACCATCAATACTATAGACATCTTCATGAAACACAATGCATGTGTCCTTCCATCAATACTATAGACATCTTCATAAAACACAATACAAATGTCCTACCATCAATACTATAGACGTCTTCATAAAACACAATACTTATGTCCTACCATCAATACTATAGACATCTTCATAAAACACAATACATATGTCCTACCATCAATACTATAGACACCTTCATTAAACACAATACATATGACCTACAATCAATACTATAGACATCTTCATAAAACACAATACATATATGACCTACAACCAATACTATAGATATCTTCATAAAACACAATACATATGACCTACCATCAATACTAAAGACATCTTCATAAAACACAATACATATGTCCTACCATCAATACTATAGACATCTTCATAAAACACAATACTTAGTCCTACCATCAATACTATAGACATCTTCATAAAATACAATACATATGTCCTACCATCAATACTACAGACATAGATATAGGAAGATGTGGTGTGAATGACAATGAGACAACTCTCCACTCAAATAACAATTTAAAAAGTAAACCATTATAGGTTAAAGTACGGCCTTCAACACGGAGCCTTGGCTCACACCGAACAACAAGCTATACAGGGCCCCAAAATTACTAGTGTAAAACCATTCAAACGAGAAAACCAACGGTCTTATCTATATAAACAAAACGAGAAACATCTTCATGAAACACAATACTAAGGTCCTACCATCAATACTATAGACATCTTCATGAAACACAATGCATGTGTCCTTCCATCAATACTATAGACATCTTCATAAAACACAATACAAATGTCCTACCATCAATACTATAGACGTCTTCATAAAACACAATACTTATGTCCTACCATCAATACTATAGACATCTTCATAAAACACAATACAAATGTCCTACCATCAATACTATAGACATCTTCATAAAACACAATACATATGTCCTACCATCAATACTATAGACACCTTCATTAAACACAATACATATGACCTACAATCAATACTATAGACATCTTCATCAAACACAATACATATGACCTACAATAAATACTATAGATATCTTCATAAAACACAATACATATGACCTACAATCAATACTATAGATATCTTCATAAAACACAATACATATGACCTACTATCAATACTATAGAAATCTTCATAAAACATACAACCTACTATCAATACACGATAAATGTGACCTACCATCAATACTAAAGACATCTTCATAAAACACAATACATATGACCTACCATCAATACTATAGACATCTTTATAAAACAAAATACATATGTCCTACAATCAACACTATATACATCTTCATATATTCCATACAACCAAACAGACGCCCCACTTCAGCAAGCGTTTTACTGCCGGTCGGGAGAAGACCAAGTGACCATATTTCTATACCCCAGTCACCCTTGGGGCCAAAATACATATGACCTACTATCAATACTATAAACATCTTCATAAAACACAATAAATGTGACCTACCATCAATACTATAGAGATCTTCATAAAACATAATACATATGTCCTACCAATAATACTATAGACATCTTCATTAAACACAATACATATGTCCTACTATCAATACTATAGACGTCTTCATAAAACACAATACATATGACCTACCATCAATACTATAGACATCTTTATAAAACAAAATACATATGTCCTACAATCAACACTATATACATCTTCATATATTCCGTACAACCAAACGGACGCCCCACTTCAGCAAGGCCTAAATTAAAATATTGTTTGTTTGCCCTTTTCCGACCCTATGTTTTGAAACAGGGTAGGTAGGTAGGTAAAATATTTTATTTTTTTCCCCAAAAAAATAACTTGGCTCGGTATATTATTTGTCATGTGTAGGCAGGTAGGTATAATATTTCATTTGATAGATACAAACTCTGCATAATGTCATGTGTCCGTTTCGTTTTTGCAAATAATTTTTCTGGGACTTTTAGTTTTAAAAAAAATATGTAGAATGTGGAGCTAATTCATATGCACTACTATTTTGTTTTCAAATATCAAAATATGGAGCTGTGCCGCATATCTTCAACGTTTATATGCCGGGAACTTTGAAGAGTTTGAACTTATATTCTGTACTACGTACCTTGTGTGCTTACCTTTAGATTTTCTGTAAAAGATAACTTTGTACTGATACGATATGTCCGGGCAGACATACATTACTAGTAGAAAAAGTCATTAGAGTGTTAAAAACATCATGTGTGCCTTTGTTTCCAAAAAAATGCTACAAGACTTAAAACTCTGACAATTGTCAAGACTCACGTATTTTACATCGCATTTATAAATGCCCTGTATGGAAAACTTGGCGATTTTAATGCCAGATATTCTCCACTTTACAGGGTATTGTCACTTTTGGTTCATGTCAGATATAAATAATATAGCGACATCGTTAACATAATCATCCTGATCTGCGGATCACGAAAGGCCATCCCTTCATAGAATACAACGTCCGTTTTCAAATTAGTTTATACACACGTTGATAATTTTGTATCAAACAAACTTTTTTGTAAATGAACCCTGCTCTTTAAGTATAAAGGTACAGAGTAGCGTACGTCATATCATGATTTCAGGAAACGTACACATGCTGAACATCGATTTCAAACAAATGCTTTGAAACTTCAGTTGCAAGTGTTCATGTCAAACGCGCAGGTGATACCAAACGGACTGGACCTTATAAGTTAAAGATAAAACCCGAGAATTCCGGATAAAATAGTTTTGAGCGGGAAATACAAATATAAGATTTTTGGTAGGAACAAAAAAATAAAATAAAATAAAATCTTGCTGGTAAATACACATAAAAGATTTTTAGGCGCAACGAATTTATAGGGTCGGTCGGTAAAGGGCAAACAATCAATATTTTAATTTAAGCCCAAGCATTTTACTGCCGGTCGGGAGAAGACCAAGTGATTATATTTGTATACCCCAGTCACCCTTGGGGCCAAAATACATATGACCTACTATCAATACTATAAACATCTTCATAAAACACAATAAATGTGACCTACCATCAATACTATAGAGATCTTCATAAAACATAATACATATGTCCTACCAATAATACTATAGACAACTTCATAAAACACAATACATATGACCTACTATCAATACTATAGACATCTTCATAAAACACAATACTTATGTCCTACCATCAATACTATAGACGTCTTCATAAAACACAATACTTATGTCCTACCATCAATACTATAGACATCTTCATAAAACACAATACAAATGTCCTACCATCAATACTATAGACATCTTCATAAAACACAATACATAAGTCCTACCATCAATACTATAGACACCTTCATTAAACACAATACATATGACCTACAATCAATACTATAGACATCTTCATAAAACACAATACATATGACCTACAATCAATACTATAGATATCTTCATAAAACACAATACATATGACCTACTATCAATACTATAGAAATCTTCACAATACAAATGACCTACTATCAATACACGATAAATGTGACCTACCATCAATACTAAAGACATCTTCATAAAACACAATACATATGACCTACCATCAATACTATAGACATCTTTATAAAACAAAATACATATGTCCTACAATCAACACTATATACATCTTCATATATTCCATACAACCAAACAGACGCCCCACTTCAGCAAGCGTTTTACTGCCGGTCGGGAGAAGACCAAGTGACCATATTTCTATACCCCAGTCACCCTTGGGGCCAAAATACATATGACCTACTATCAATACTATAAACATCTTCATAAAACACAATAAATGTGACCTACCATCAATACTATAGAGATCTTCATAAAACATAATACATATGTCCTACCAATAATACTATAGACATCTTCATTAAACACAATACATATGTCCTACTATCAATACTATAGACGTCTTCATAAAACACAATACATATGACCTACCATCAATACTATAGACATCTTTATAAAACAAAATACATATGTCCTACAATCAACACTATATACATCTTCATATATTCCGTACAACCAAACGGACGCCCCACTTCAGCAAGCATTTTACTGCCGGTCGGGAGAAGACCAAGTGATTATATTTCTATACCCCAGTCACCCTTGGGGCCAAAATACATATGACCTACTATCAATACTATAAACATCTTCATAAAACACAATAAATGTGACCTACCATCAATACTATAGAGATCTTCATAAAACATAATACATATGTCCTACCAATAATACTATAGACAACTTCATAAAACACAATACATATGACCTACTATCAATACTATAGACATCTTCATAAAACACAATACTTATGTCCTACCATCAATACTATAGACGTCTTCATAAAACACAATACTTATGTCCTACCATCAATACTATAGACATCTTCATAAAACACAATACAAATGTCCTACCATCAATACTATAGACATCTTCATAAAACACAATACATATGTCCTACCATCAATACTATAGACACCTTCATTAAACACAATACATATGACCTACAATCAATACTATAGACATCTTCATAAAACACAATACATATGACCTACAATCAATAGTATTGATATTTTCATAAAACACAATACATATGACCTACCATCAATACTATAAACATCTTGATAAAACACGATACATATGTCCTACCATCAATACTATAGACAACTTCATAAAACACAATACATATGACCTACTATCAATACTATAGACATCTTCATAAAACACAATACTTATGTCCTACCATCAATACTATAGACGTCTTCATAAAACACAATACTTATGTCCTACCATCAATACTATAGACATCTTCATAAAACACAATACATATGACCTACAATCAATACTATTGATATCTTCATAAAACACAATACATATGACCTACAATCAATACTATAGACATCTTCATAAAACACAATACATATGACCTACAATAAATACTATAGATATCTTCATAAAACACAATACATATGACCTACAATCAATACTATAGATATCTTCATAAAACACAATACATATGACCTACTATCAATACTATAGAAATCTTCACAATACAAATGACCTACTATCAATACACGATAAATGTGACCTACCATCAATACTAAAGACATCTTCATAAAACACAATACATATGACCTACCATCAATACTATAGACATCTTTATAAAACAAAATACATATGTCCTACAATCAACACTATATACATCTTCATATATTCCGTACAACCAAACAGACGCCCCACTTCAGCAAGCGTTTTACTGCCGGTCGGGAGAAGACCAAGTGACCATATTTCTATACCCCAGTCACCCTTGGGGCCAAAATACATATGACCTACTATCAATACTATAAACATCTTCATAAAACACAATAAATGTGACCTACCATCAATACTATAGAGATCTTCATAAAACATAATACATATGTCCTACCAATAATACTATAGACATCTTCATTAAACACAATACATATGTCCTACTATCAATACTATAGACGTCTTCATAAAACACAATACATATGACCTACCATCAATACTATAGACATCTTTATAAAACAAAATACATATGTCCTACAATCAACACTATATACATCTTCATATATTCCGTACAACCAAACGGACGCCCCACTTCAGCAAGCATTTTACTGCCGGTCGGGAGAAGACCAAGTGATTATATTTCTATACCCCAGTCACCCTTGGGGCCAAAATACATATGACCTACTATCAATACTATAAACATCTTCATAAAACACAATAAATGTGACCTACCATCAATACTATAGAGATCTTCATAAAACATAATACATATGTCCTACCAATAATACTATAGACATCTTCATTAAACACAATACATATGTCCTACTATCAATACTATAGACGTCTTCATAAAACACAATACATATGACCTACCATCAATACTATAGACATCTTTATAAAACAAAATACATATGTCCTACAATCAACACTATATACATCTTCATATATTCCGTACAACCAAACGGACGCCCCACTTCAGCAAGCATTTTACTGCCGGTCGGGAGAAGACCAAGAGATTATATTTCTATACCCCAGTCACCCTTGGGGCCAAAATACATATGACCTACTATCAATACTATAAACATCTTCATAAAACACAATAAATGTGACCTACCATCAATACTATAGAGATCTTCATAAAACATAATACATATGTCCTACCAATAATACTATAGACAACTTCATAAAACACAATACATATGACCTACTATCAATACTATAGACATCTTCATAAAACACAATACTTATGTCCTACCATCAATACTATAGACGTCTTCATAAAACACAATACTTATGTCCTACCATCAATACTATAGACATCTTCATAAAACACAATACAAATGTCCTACCATCAATACTATAGACATCTTCATAAAACACAATACATATGTCCTACCATCAATACTATAGACATCTTTATAAAACAAAATACATATGTCCTACAATCAACACTATATACATCTTCATATATTCCGTACAACCAAACAGACGCCCCACTTCAGCAAGCGTTTTACTGCCGGTCGGGAGAAGACCAAGTGACCATATTTCTATACCCCAGTCACCCTTGGGGCCAAAATACATATGACCTACTATCAATACTATAAACATCTTCATAAAACACAATAAATGTGACCTACCATCAATACTATAGAGATCTTCATAAAACATAATACATATGTCCTACCAATAATACTATAGACATCTTCATTAAACACAATACATATGTCCTACTATCAATACTATAGACGTCTTCATAAAACACAATACATATGACCTACCATCAATACTATAGACATCTTTATAAAACAAAATACATATGTCCTACAATCAACACTATATACATCTTCATATATTCCGTACAACCAAACGGACGCCCCACTTCAGCAAGCATTTTACTGCCGGTCGGGAGAAGACCAAGTGATTATATTTCTATACCCCAGTCACCCTTGGGGCCAAAATACATATGACCTACTATCAATACTATAAACATCTTCATAAAACACAATATATGTGACCTACCATCAATACTATAGAGATCTTCATAAAACATAATACATATGTCCTACCAATAATACTATAGACATCTTCATTAAACACAATACATATGTCCTACTATCAATACTATAGACGTCTTCATAAAACACAATACATATGACCTCCCATCAATACTATAGACATCTTTATAAAACAAAATACATATGTCCTACAATCAACACTATATACATCTTCATATATTCCGTACAACCAAACGGACGCCCCACTTCAGCAAGCATTTTACTGCCGGTCGGGAGAAGACCAAGAGATTATATTTCTATACCCCAGTCACCCTTGGGGCCAAAATACATATGACCTACTATCAATACTATAAACATCTTCATAAAACACAATAAATGTGACCTACCATCAATACTATAGAGATCTTCATAAAACATAATACATATGTCCTACCAATAATACTATAGACAACTTCATAAAACACAATACATATGACCTACTATCAATACTATAGACATCTTCATAAAACACAATACTTATGTCCTACCATCAATACTATAGACGTCTTCATAAAACACAATACTTATGTCCTACCATCAATACTATAGACATCTTCATAAAACACAATACAAATGTCCTACCATCAATACTATAGACATCTTCATAAAACACAATACATATGTCCTACCATCAATACTATAGACACCTTCATTAAACACAATACATATGACCTACAATCAATACTATAGACATCTTCATAAAACACAATACATATGACCTACCATCAATACTATAGAGATCTTCATAAAACATAATACATATGTCCTACCAATAATACTATAGACAACTTCATAAAACACAATACATATGACCTACTATCAATACTATAGACATCTTCATAAAACACAATACTTATGTCCTACCATCAATACTATAGACGTCTTCATAAAACACAATACTTATGTCCTACCATCAATACTATAGACATCTTCATAAAACACAATACAAATGTCCTACCATCAATACTATAGACATCTTCATAAAACACAATACATATGTCCTACCATCAATACTATAGACACCTTCATTAAACACAATACATATGACCTACAATCAATACTATAGACATCTTCATAAAACACAATACATATGACCTACAATCAATACTATAGATATCTTCATAAAACACAATACATATGACCTACTATCAATACTATAGAAATCTTCACAATACAAATGACCTACTATCAATACACGATAAATGTGACCTACCATCAATACTAAAGACATCTTCATAAAACACAATACATATGACCTACCATCAATACTATAGACATCTTTATAAAACAAAATACATATGTCCTACAATCAACACTGTATACATCTTCATATATTCCGTACAACCAAACAGACGCCCCACTTCAGCAAGCGTTTTACTGCCGGTCGGGAGAAGACCAAGTGACCATATTTCTATACCCCAGTCACCCTTGGGGACAAAATACATACCATCAGGTCATATGTATTGATATCTTCATAAAACACAATACATATGACCTACTATCAATACTATAGAAATCTTCACAATACAAATGACCTACTATCAATACACGATAAATGTGACCTACCATCAATACTAAAGACATCTTCATAAAACACAATACATATGACCTACCATCAATACTATAGACATCTTTATAAAACAAAATACATATGTCCTACAATCAACACTGTATACATCTTCATATATTCCGTACAACCAAACAGACGCCCCACTTCAGCAAGCGTTTTACTGCCGGTCGGGAGAAGACCAAGTGACCATATTTCTATACCCCAGTCACCCTTGGGGCCAAAATACATATGACCTACTATCAATACTATAAACATCTTCATAAAACACAATAAATGTGACCTACCATCAATACTATAGAGATCTTCATAAAACATAATACATATGTCCTACCAATAATACTATAGACATCTTCATTAAACACAATACATATGTCCTACTATCAATACTATAGACGTCTTCATAAAACACAATACATATGACCTACCATCAATACTATAGACATCTTTATAAAACAAAATACATATGTCCTACAATCAACACTATATACATCTTCATATATTCCGTACAACCAAACGGACGCCCCACTTCAGCAAGCATTTTACTGCCGGTCGGGAGAAGACCAAGAGATTATATTTCTATACCCCAGTCACCCTTGGGGCCAAAATACATATGACCTACTATCAATACTATAAACATCTTCATAAAACACAATAAATGTGACCTACCATCAATACTATAGAGATCTTCATAAAACATAATACATATGTCCTACCAATAATACTATAGACAACTTCATAAAACACAATACATATGACCTACTATCAATACTATAGATATCTTCATAAAACACAATACTTATGTCCTACCATCAATACTATAGACGTCTTCATAAAACACAATACTTATGTCCTACCATCAATACTATAGACATCTTCATAAAACACAATACAAATGTCCTACCATCAATACTATAGACATCTTCATAAAACACAATACATATGTCCTACCATCAATACTATAGACACCTTCATTAAACACAATACATATGACCTACAATCAATACTATAGACATCTTCATAAAACACAATACATATGACCTACAATCAATAGTATTGATATTTTCATAAAACACAATACATATGACCTACCATCAATACCATAAACATCTTGATAAAACACGATACATATGTCCTACCATCAATACTATAGACATCTTCATAAAACACTATACATATGTCCTACTATCAATAATTTAGACTTCTTCATAAAACACAATACATATGACCTACAATTGATACTATAGACATCTTCATAAAACACAATACATATGACCTATAATCAATACTATTGATATTTTCATAAAACACAATACATATGACCTACCATCAATACTATAGACATCTTCATAAAACACAATACATGTGTCCTTCCATCAATACTATAGACATCTTCATAAAACACAATACAAATGTCCTACCAACAAAACTATAGACATCTTCATAAAACACAATACATATGTCCTACCATCAATACTATAGACACCTTCATTAAACACAATACATATGACCTACAATCAATACTATAGACATCTTCATAAAACACAATACATATGACCTACAATCAATACTATAGATATCTTCAAAAAAACACAAAACATATGACCTACAATCAATACTGTAGATATCTCCATAAAACACAATACATATGACCTACTATCAATACTATAGAAATCTTCATAAAACATACTATCTACTATCAATACACGATAAATGTGACCTACCATCAACACTAAAGACATCTTCATAAAACACAATACATATGACCTACCATCAATACTAAAGACATCTTTATAAAACAAAATACATATGTCCTACAATCAACACTATAGACATCTTCATATATTCCGCACAACCAAACGGACGCCCCACCTTGGGTAGCGTTTTACTGCCAGTCGGGAGAAGACCAAGTGACCATATTTCTATACCCCAGTCACCCTTGGGGACACAATACATATGACCTTCTATCAATACTATAAACATCTTCATAAAACACAATAAATGTGACCTACCATCAATACTATAGACATCTTTATAAAACATAATACATATGTCCTACCAATTATACTATAGACAACTTCATAAAACACAATACATATGACCTACTATCAATACTATAGACATCTTCATAAAACACAATACTTATGTCCTACCATCAATACTATAGACATCTTCATAAAACACAATACAAATGTCCTACCATCAATACTATAGACATCTTCATAAAACACAATACATATGTCCTACCATCAACACTATAGACACCTTCATTAAACACAATACATATGACCTACAATCAATACTATAGACATCTTCATAAAACACAATACATATGACCTACAATCAATACTACTGATATCTTCATAAAACACAATACATATGACCTACAATCAATACTATAGACATCTTCATAAAACACAATACATATGACCTACAATAAATACTATAGATATCTTCATAAAACACAATACATATGACCTACAATCAATACTATAGATATCTTCATAAAACACAATACATATGACCTACTATCAATACTATAGAAATCTTCATAAAACATACGACCTACTATCAATACACGATAAATGTGACCTACCATCAATACTAAAGACATCTTCATAAAACACAATACATATGACCTACCATCAATACTATAGACATCTTTATAAAACAAAATACATATGTCCTACAATCAACACTATATACATCTTCATATATTCTGACAACCAAACGGACGCCCCACTTCAGCAAGTTTTTACTGCCGGTCGGGAGAAGACCAAGTGACCATATTTCTATACCCCAGTCACCCTTGGGGCCAAAATACATATGACCTACTATCAATACTATAAACATCTTCATAAAACACAATAAATGTGACCTACCATCAATACTATAGAGATCTTCATAAAACATAATACATATGTCCTACCAATAATACTATAGACAACTTCATAAAACACAATACATATGACCTACTATCAATACTATAGACATCTTCATAAAACACAATACTTATGTCCTACCATCAATACTATAGACGTCTTGATAAAACACAATACTTATGTCCTACCATCAATACTATAGACATCTTGATAAAACACGATACATATGTCCTACCATCAATACTTTAGACATCTTCATAAAACACAATACATATGTCCTTCCATCAATACTATAGACATCTTCATAAAACACAATACTTATGTCCTACCATCAATACTATAGACGTCTTCATAAAACACAATACTTATGTCCTACCATCAATACTATAGACATCTTGATAAAACACGATACATATGTCCTACCATCAATACTTTAGACATCTTCATAAAACACAATACATATGTCCTACACTACCAATAATTTACCCATACTTTTTTGGTACATTTCTACCCTCGTGCATATCAGTACTGTTAGGAAAGACTGAAAACTTATAATGTTATACTTTCAATGAAATCAGTACTGAATTTGTCAGTACTGTTTCAGTACTGATTCTGACAGTACTGTTTTAGTACTGATTTTGACAGTACTGTTTCAGTACTGATTTTGACAGTACTTTTTCAGTACTGATTTTGACAGTGCTGTTTCAGTACTGATTTTGTCAGTACTGTTTCAGTACTGATTTTGACAGTACTGTTTCAGTACTGATTTTGTCAGTACTGTTTCAGTACTGATGTTGACAGTACTATTTCGGTATTGTTATTTTCAATACTGTTACAGTAGATTTGGTGTTGTTAATCTTTTTTAACTTGAATGTGTATTGTTTCAAAAAATATTTGGAACTGAAAACTTTTAAACTCGGTAAGTAAAGTATGCTATATAATAATTTGTGGCCTATTTTGTATCTTTTGTAGATATCTCGGATTAAGTGTTTATCATCAGAGAAGTTTTTACAATGTGCATCTCAGTACAATTGGTATCCAAATATAGGTTTGATAATTCTGTGACAATATTATTATTATCCTTTTTTAGCTGGTTACGTTTTTCTCTTAGACTATATCACCCTGCTGCGCAGATTTTTTTTAGCGACGTGAACATGACCAAGGAAAATTATCAAGCTTACTCTCGTCTATCGAAATACTATTGAAGCGAAGGAGAAAACAACAGAAATGAAGCAAGATAAGCAGTTTATCGGATTTTACCCATTAGGACCCTTTTGTTTTGTGATTCTTTGCTTACTTCTTGATTTTGGTTGTGACTGTCTTTCAGTGTTTATAAAAATAATACGCATTAGGAGCACCTGAATTCACTCCCGATTTTTAATGGAGTTCGTGTTGTTTTTATATATGTATTTTTCAATGTGTTGTTGTAAATGCCCTTTCGTTTTGTCATTCTTTGCTTACTTCTTGATTTTGATTGTGACTGTCTTTCAGTGTTTATAAAAATAGTACGCACTCGACATCAGGAAGATTCACACTGTGGTTCGAGGCTGATATTTACAGTATCAATTGTATAATAGCGCATAATTTATATATATATAAAACAAGATTAGAATCTTCAATACTGTTCATTTTTTGGTATTTTGCTATTGCTTAAAATATGTTGTAATTAATGCAGTTATATGTTACTATGTTAGGCAATGCATTATAATCAACACAAAACAATGTCTCGATTACCATATTTTTAATCATAACTGGAATTTCTTTTATTTATCATAACCATTTTTTAATATATAATAAAACATTCAATGTCATACCAACATGTGAAGTTTGTGGCAAAAATCTCTGTCATTTTCATGCCCCTTGGTTATTTTATGACCCTTTAAAGCTCATAAATAAAACAATCAAAGCAACAATTAATTTTGCATGTATCATGTTTCATTGCTCTCCCCCTATGCCATCTTTTTTTGGAATGCTTTGTTGAATGTCAGTTTCCTGGCTCTTTTCCCCAATTCAGTCCCGGATATGATGTGTCTTTTAACATGTACAGTGGTAATTCAAGAGGACACTTTAGTTCTAATATGAGCTCATTATAAGCATCCACCTTTAATGTTTTGGTACTTGTACGAAACTCAGGATTCAATGGTTCATGATAAAATGTTTTTTTTTTCTTTTCTGATGAGTGCCATTTTGTCTAGATACATCATTTTGTTTATAGGTCTTCAATTTTCACATCGAACATTCCCAATGTCTGCTCCTGTCTCCATTGCTGTTAATCATTCTGAGGAAAGAAAATGTAATGAATTTATAAATAATAAAATTGAGAATGGTTATGGGGAATGTGTCAAAGAGACAACAACCCGACCAAATAAAAAACAACAGCAGAAGGTCACCAACAGGTCTAGGCTACAATAAATTATCTTATGTTAAAACTTTCCTCATTTCTGTGTTATGTAAAAATAAAAAGAATGCACAATTATGGAAGGGAATTGTATGACATCAAAATTTACTTATTACTTAATATACTACCATAAGTCCAGTAATCACTTATGAACTGGACTTCTGATACTACATGTATATATAAATATAATAATCAACCAAAGTTGAAATTTGTTTCTAAATAAAAAAAAAGAAGGAAAATATGATAATTTAATTCATCATCATCAAAGTATTGGTGTTTGCCAGTGGTAAGTATTTCATAAACGTGTAGCTTTAACCATCGGTCTATTTATGTGCTCTTTATAATAAGATCCGTGAAACAACGACGAAAGACATTTAAATATATACAAACTACTTTATACAAAAGTACATTAATGTTTAATAGATTGAAGTGGAAATTTAATTTAATTGAAAATTTATCGTACATAGTCATATATGTAGCACCTAGCCAGAGATGTTATACTTCTATCTATGGTAGCACACAGAAACGTGTCCGATTCCTCAAAAACGCGTCAAAGTGGCGTCAATGATTTGATAAACATGTCAAATAGCACTGGCGAAACCACTTCTGTGGGACGCCGGTCGAGCAGTACCCTCATAGACATACATTTTGTAAAAAGACATTTATAGGCATCACTGGATAATATTAAAACAATAGAATTTACTTACTATTTATAAACGATGATTTAAACTTTACAAAACTTATTAAATGCAATGTTAATGGGTTTTTTCTAAATACGCATGACATATTTGCCACTGGACATTAAGTAATCAATAGTTAATTATGTGTTGTAAACTTAGCTTGCTTAGTTATGCTTGTCATGAATTACCTATGCTGAACAAACTAATGTTTATCAATGACATACAGTAAACGTGGTCAAGCACCGGGAAGAAAATACAATATAAAATGTACATGATGTATTAGTTTTCTAAATTGTGAAGTACCTCTGTCTGAACTTTATAATAATAATAATCATATTGATAAAGAAAATCATAAATTAAAGCGCTTCAAATAAAAATAACTTTTTATTGTGCAATTTTTTTTAAACCAGACCTATAGTCTGTGTCTGCAAGCAGAAGAAAGCGTGCACAGTGTAGCATACCTTGGACATTTGTCTGTACGGATTACTAAACCTTTCCTCCAGATTTTTTTTTGGCACCTGCTTCGACTTTTTTTTTAATCATTTACAATCCAACCGAACAATACGGGTTCTATCGTATCCCACACCATTAATATTGAATTGCGTTTTTACTTTACAGAGTATATCATTGGGGGTATATGAGTTTTGAAATATTCTGGCGTTTTTAACCAGACACATTCTTAAATTATCGGACACGTTTTTGAGATTGTAACAATACAAAACAGGTTATTGTCTTAAGTCAGGAGTTTGGTATTCAGTAGTTGGTTTTTAAGTTTGAATGGTTTTACATTAGTCACTTTTGAGGCCCTTTACACCTTGCTGTTCGGTGAGAGCTCATGCAGGCACGGTGTTGAAGACCATACTTTGACCTATAATGGTTTACTTCTACATATTACGACTTATATGAACAGGAGACTTTTCTCATTGGCAGTTATACCACATCTTCTTATATTTTAATACAACACTGAGCCACCCAACCCATCCAGCCCAATTATTCGTTTGTGAGGGCTGTCTAGAGTCAGAAGTGGATTTAGGGGGGGCAGAGGACCCGCCCCCCTTTTTTGGAAAATAATTGGTTGCTTATATAGGGGAATCATTGAAGCGTGACTGGAGCCGGCCCCCTTTTAGGTCAGTCAGTGGGCCCCCACTTATGTAAATTTCTGGATCCGCCCCTGAGAGTGGTTACACCGGGCCAAAAATGCATCGGACTGAAACAACATACTGGTTGTGTGTACACTGACAATCAAATTAAAATTAAAAAAATGTATAAAATATTGTAAAAAATTATTTTTCATTTGAGTGCATTTACGTAACAATAACACAATGTAACCGTAGACATAAATATCATTGTTACACTCGTAAGTATTCTATGTAGTTCCTTAGTCAACCCTAGGTCTGCATTCCGGCGATATAGCCTAAACTTCAGTGTAACAATAACTTTTTTACGACTGTTACATTTCAATGTAACCATAGCCAGTACCAAAATAAAATAGAAATTTAAATATTTCACAGACATCTTTATTTACAATATAAAAATAGAAAGACTGTTGAATGATTTTCAGTGGCGGATTCAGAGGGGGGCGTAGAGGGCGTACGCCCCCCCCCCCCTTTCCCCTTTGCTCGGACTTGTAAAATGACTAATCAGATTAGACTTCGTGAACTTTGCCATTTCCCGAGTATTTAATTTTTATACGACAATTCTTTACTTATAAAGACATTTTTCGCTGGCCGGTATTTACAAATACAAATACAAAAAAATTGTCAAAGTCATGTGATTTGCTATGGTGGAGTTGACCAGTGCGTTGAAAAAACGGCACTCGGTCATTTTGAAATTCAAATTACAGTAACAATCAGGAAACCTTCAAAGCGACACAGGATTGAACAAGAACGTATTGACTTCTATTTCACTATACAGAAAGTAATGGTAAATACTCTATAGACTATTACACTCTCATGAAAAAAAAGTTCCACAATATTATTAACCTACGAAAACATGTTTAACAAATTGAATAATGATCCCCAGTCAGTATAGCTCTAGAAAGATTTCAAGTCTCAGGTACGAACCATTTGATTCGAGGAGGCAGTCTGACATATTTGAGAGAAAAAAAATGACTCTGATTCTTGCCTTAAACAAAAATTTTGGCCGTATCTGGATTGAAAACAATAGTCTTGTCCACTTTTTTGCTATTAAAAACTAAAATTTCCAACAAAAATATTTAGCATGAAATGAACATGATGAATGAAAACAGGCATATTTTTTTGTGGCCGGGGTTTGCATGTCTGACTGGAATGTCTGTTTTGCCGGACTTATATATATTGAATACTTTTTTCAAGACCAGACTGCATGCAACCTGCCTACTGGATGTGACTTTTATGTCTCCATTTGTTGACCGTCATTCATAACTTCGTTGTCATTTCAGACACTGATTTTTACCACATCAAATTAAATGCACAATGAGCAAACCCATATATATATCGCATTGCCCAGATCGCATAGTATGCTAAAAAAATATTTAAAAAAAACAGAAGTAACAGAAATGTTGTTGTTAAATCATTTCAAACGAGATCACTTATATATAAAAATATACATATATGCAGCAACAACTGAACAGCAACAAACACAGCAGTCAATGTGGCGAGATGAAATAATTTTGTAGGCACCTAGTACTCATATATATATATTAAAATGTTTCCCAAATTGAATGAAGCATTGGGCCCTATAAAAAAAATCCTGTCAAAATAGGAAACACATTTTTAAAAGGGGGTTCCAAATCTGGAGATAGGGTTTCCAAATAGATTTCCCTTTTCAAATTTATGCATTTATCGTTAAAAAGGGGTCCAACCTTCGGACCCCTCCCCCTTCTTACGCCGAGGGGTGTACCGCACCTCCCTTTATCCAATCATATGTTTAGAAAGTCAGGCTGATCATTTCACAAATATCAATTTGACAAATATTAATACTATAATCTATTTAATAAGGTTTGGCAAAGAAGTAATAATATGTATATCCAAAACAACCCGCGATTTTATACCTATTTTGACATTTACAGAAAGTTCTGTAACCAGAGGCAGATCCACCCATTGTTTTAAAAGAGGGTTCCAAACACAGGCACTTGTTGTCGACCTTCGTATGGATAGAAACAAGTGCCTGTGGTTCCAAACACTCGGGATAAAAGGAAAAAGGGGGGTTCCAACTCACTTCTCAGTCGCCTAAAGATTTCATAATTATAGCAAAAAAATGGGGGAAATAAAATATTTTAAGTAGTATTATATAGAATAATGCATTGAACGTCCAAAATAATTTGGTGTTCCCACCCCCGGAACCCCAGGGGTCCGCCACTGTGTAACGCGTATTCTGCTTTTTTAACTAACGTAATGTGTTTTGAATTAGCTATGCTACACTTTTCTCAGTTTTAAAATATTCAATGTACTACTATACCTTGATCTACCTTCAATCCCATCCAGAAGAAGTTTGAACTGTTGAACTGTTGAAATGTCAGTGCGAGTGCAAAAATAACGTTTGTAAACAATGAATGACGTCATGTGTAAATCCAATCACATAAACGTTTTACAATAGGCAATTGTATGTTCCATATTGACGCGCTTTTGTGACTACGATAATAACACCAACGGCAAAATTTGAGACAACAGTAGATCAGCCGGGAAGGATAGGATACAGAAATACAGCAGAGAAAATATCGGTTTACCAACCACTTGCAGAAATTCTTAAAGTTACAGAAAGAGACGATTGTTACGACAAGTCAGAGATGGCGGGTCCTTTTCGAATCATCTACTGATTGCTATTGTTCATGTATGTTTTACAATTCAAATGTATGTCTTCTTCCATCACACGTTTTATTCCGTGAGCATCCTGTCAGATCATATATTTTGCCGGAATCAACATTCTGTATACTGTGTCAACAGAATACAGAATGTTGATTCTGTATTCTGTTGACAAAACATTCTATATTCTGTTGACATAATCCATTTATACAAAAACAATGTCTTTCCCTTCAAGAATTTAGTTCAAATTTATGTGGTTCATAAGGGAACAGAACATTCGATTTACATATATATATATATATTTGTTTATAAAAAAAGATGCCGTATTATTGCCAACGACACAACAACAACAGCAACAGCATACATGTATATTTTATTTGCCAGTCATGGCACCCAAAATGAGCGGAATAATCACAACTCTCCACAACAGATCAGATGACCAGAAATTAACAAATATAGGTCACCATACGGCCATCAATAATGGGCAAAACCATATTGCATAGTCAGCTAAAAAAGGCACCAAATGACAAATGTCAACGAATTCAAACATGAAAACTAACGTTCTTATTCATGTACAAAAATGAACGAGCAATGAATATGTAACACACCAACAAACAACAACCACTGAATTACAGGCTCCTGACTTCGGACAGGAACATATATACAGAATGTGGTGAGGTTAAACATGCTAGGGTCTTCCCCCTAAACCTGGAACAGAGTTGTAACAGTACTTAGTACATAACAACAAACTATAAAATTCAGTTGAAAAAGGCTTATTTAACTTTAAATAACAGATGAATGCAAATAGAAATACATCTCAGTAACAAAAACATAATGGACGTTACCGTTACTCAACAAAAAAAGTCACTAAATACAGATCTGAGAGTACTTGCAGTTACTGACAGCTAGTTCAAAGCCACTAACAACTAATAACAAAAATCATGCATCTAACTTCAAAGACTTAGTTCATAGTTTCTTATACTTCTGTTGATTATATTTAATCTTAGTTTTTTCCTTCTGTTTAAAAGAGATTAAATAACAGACGCAATGTTCAACAAATTTGTTTAAAGATGGCAAATTTGTGTTACATTCGTTTAATTTATAATAATACACACAACTAAAGAGACAGAAAGACAAAGTTTGCCTCCAACGACAAGCAAGAATTAACCAAGAAACAGAAAACAGACAATTTTCCAATGTCCTATTTGGCTGGCTTTCATATTATTCCCATTGTTGTTATAAAGTAGACAGAAGCAATGCAGAATCGATAATCGAATAACAGGCAAAATTAATAATAAAAAGTGAAAAATGATCTAGAATATTACAGAATACAGAAATGAAGAAACCACTTCCAGACCAGACCCTTTAATAAGTTGCACATTTTTTTATTTTTTTTTTGCCTTTTAAATCTTTCTGTTCGGACACCATATTGGTCCGACACCCCAATAGCCAGACGCCCTATTAGTCCGACGACCCATTGGACCGACACACGAATACTAGTAATTCGACACATAATTATTGAGCAATTCTTTGTATGAATAATATTTATATTTTAAGAGGATAATCCCCATAGTTTAAAATGATCCTACTGAGATTCCTCAAAATAATAACATATTAGAGTACATGTATTAAAAATTTGCTAAATGTCCAGTAGCAAATACTACATGCATGTTCAAAACAATTGTTAAATAAGTACAATAGGTAAGTCCTGTAAAAGATGTCATCTGGGGTGAAAGAAGGGCAATGAAACTTGGACTGCCACTGGACAATGAAAGCATATTGAAGGTGGACAGGAATTTGCCCTGCTGCATATTCAGACAAAAGGCCACCGACGGCCTCTCAAAGAGTTGTTGCAATAGTTATTAACCTGCAGAGATCATGGCACTCTCTTTCTATACATGCTATATGAGGCATCCGATTAAAGGTGACCAATCTTACATTTGTTGAAAATTAAACATCCTGCACAATTTTACTACCAATGGTTTTACTGTTTTTACTGTATCACATAAACATTATCCGTTGTGATGACTGACTTGCACTTCTGGTGACATTTTCTTAGTGAGAATGTGTTCACATATGGAACATATCTTGTCCTTATGTCCCACGTAAGTGTTATCAATAACTTCTGAACCACTTTACAGAATTTTGTAAATCATCGATACAATCTTTATCTCATGATGTATTTTTTCAAAGGACAATTTACAAAGTGTTACGTCCATAACTAATACCATAACATGCATGTTGGGAAAAACAACTTTTTATAAATGCATGCAAAGTATTTGATGCAGTATGATCTATTGTTATAGGTATCTTAAAATGGATCCCACCAGAACACAAAGACTAAGTCTATGAGGAAAATAAAGTTTTAGATCAACGACTAAAAATTGTCATGAACAGATAAAATATGAGATAGAGATAGAACTGGTATGAAAGGTGACAGTAGAACATTGAAATAATTTGAAAGGTAGGTATATATATAGTTTTACACTCAATTATGATTTTTTTAATGCAAGTATTTGCAGTTATTCCTATAATTTTATTTCAATATCATGAAATGTTGTAGTGTATTCATATGACAACAAACCAACAACGAGCAAGTTCAAAAAAAATAAAGAGTAGAAATACAATTCTTCAACAATTGAAAGATATCATTAAAGTTAACAAAGAAGTCTACGGGAAGTACATATCCGTACACACAACTTCTCATTTAACTGTTTCACAGATTGCATTGATATTGTGCTCGAATAATCAGATTATATTATTACATATGTGTTTTGTTGCCGATCCAAAGATGTCAGAGTGTTACATCAGGACATAGTTGAACTTAGGAACCTAAAGGAAATATAAACAAAGATCTCCTTCTCTGTAACCGAATAACAGATTTAAAAGATAGTAATTTATTTTAATGAGAATTTCCACTGGTACTAATAATGAAAAAATTCACAAAAAGAATACTTTTATTTAATTTTTAAACTATTGCATATGTATAAAATGATAAAAAGTTGTAGGATTGTCACTGAGACAACTATCCACCAAAGGAGTAAGTTCGGTAATGGCCATATTTGGCCCCAATTATAAAGTTCATAGTTACAAGACACGAAATGTTTTAAGTTGCCTTAAAGACATGTTAAAAAGTTAAACTGAACTGTTTTTGTCGAAGTTTAATTCTAACACCTTGATTTTTACATCCAAAAAAGGTCAAGATAAGAGATTTTGGTGAAATTTGACAAAATCAGCTATATTTCAACCAAATAAAGGACAAGGAAACACAGAGCGCAGGCGTCGACAAGCTTAATATTCAAATAAGACATGTGAAATGTCTTAACAGACATTATTTTAAAAGTTCTTTGTTGTCGACGTATGCGCTCTATGTTTCCTGACACATAATCTATGGAAATTTACCCATTTTCATTGACTTTTTCGTGAAAAGTCAATATGAGTACAACTTGTAACGTCACAATGAAACGCAGAAACGTAAAATTTTCAACAAAATGGTTTATATCCTAGCTAGTCAATGTATTAGCTATAATTTATCGTGATATTGGTCGATAAATCCAAATTTGAAATTAACGCTAAAAAAGGGGGCCATTTTAGGACCTTATCGAACATACTCCTTTGAGACGATGTGAATGTGAACAATAATATACAACTGTGCAGACTTCAACAATGAGAAAACCCATACCGTATTGTCGGCTACAAAAGACCATGACATAAACAATATATGAAACAATTTAATTCAGAAAAATTAACGACCTAATTTATAACAAAAAAAATTAAAAATGTCAAAAGTGCAGCCCGTATTGAAAACATGGATATTTGCCATGAACCCAGACTTGGGACGCTAAAATTCTTCTCCAAATCGTATAAGAATAGGCCGTGAACTCATACAAAATTTTCTCAGAGCCCGGAAAAAAAAAAAGTTTTCAAGTAGGTAAATCAAACATTCAATTTGTTCCATTTTTTTTCTTTCATTTTTCTCCCTGTATAATATAAACCTTGTATAATTAACGTTATACCACCTTTAGCAATGCATGTACACTGATTCACATTATGTCATGGTTGACCTATGTTTAATCTTATTATTGGACTTTAACAAAATGATAAATGTTATAATCCACTTTTTCCTTTACAGAAACAAGTTGGCAAAGATATATATCACATGCATAGGAAGAGCAATGGAAAATAACATTGAAGCAGAATTATGAAACAGTTATTTTAAAAAAACATTAAATTGAGAGAGGGAAAAACACATTTTTTTACTTTTTAATGCTGTTCATACTTAAGATTACTGTTTATTGTATTTCGATGGAAGTTATTGCAGTTGATAAGAAGATAGAACAAACATTTGAGTTCTTCAGCTTGTTTAATTCAGTCAATAAAAATTAATTTTGAAAAGCAAACCATATATGTTCAAAAATCAAAAAGGTTAATTATGTACCAAATGACCTCCGTCAGACATTAATCAGTCCGGTTGGAAATCTTTCTTTAAATTTTTATGCTTATTTTACAAAATGTACCTTTGTTTGTATGTCTGTAAGATTCAAATCAATCAGAGATTTCTGAGGAACTACAAACCAAGAGTTTCTGAAAGTCATCAGTCCTCATGTGAACATGCTATACTGAGTAATGTAGTTCTTACCCTTTCAACTCCCCGTTAACGGGATGCCTAAATATTGTAGCACTAAATTTCATATATTCTTTTCGTAAAATACGCTCTGCAGTTTTATAAGAAAGAGTACAAGAGTTATGCATACATGTATCTAGTAAGTTACTTTTCACAATACACTCATTACAAGGGAATGAAATTGCAGCATGATTAAGGTATACCTAAAAAAAAGAAATCTGTCAATAAATGTATTTAACCATTAAAAATCTTACAATGAGCATATGATTGGAAATTTATTTATGAGAAGTTAGACTGAAAAAAGTGGTCGTATTCTGAATATTCGCTCAGCTCACAGTAAAAGGAGAAACACATACACTGTTCAGTCTGAAGGTACCTGTTTATGTAGGGGGACATGTCTTATAGCAGATTCTCTCCTTGTGGTGAACTAGCATGTTAAAAAGGAGCTCAGTGCATTATTGGTCTAGTTCTGTACAAAATATGTTAATTACATTGTATTTATATCTGAGTATCATGTCCTCTTCCTGCACTTAACTTGCCACTGGATCACATAACATCAATCCATCCACCCATCTTCTCAAAAGTAATATATCGAGTTCTAATGTTCAATATGTTCTGATTTGACTCAAGCAAGATATAAATACATGTAATATGGTATTGTCAAATAGAAGTATTAATAAGTATTAAAAACATAAACCTTGTAGACCACACAAGATGCAATTCTGACAATAAATATGACATAAAGCCAGAATGTTTAAAAAAAAAAGCTAAAGTAACTGTCGAAGAGCTGGATCTAAAGCTGAACCACTTCAGGACAACAAAAATCAGAGAAATAAAAAAAAAACATAACGAAAACAATAACATGTCACGATATAGAAAATGAATGGAAATGGGGTAAGTGTCAAAGAGAACAATTAACCAACCCCAAATATACAAAACAACTAGGCATCACTGTACAGATACAGTCTGCTTTAAAAAGTGTTATAATGAAACAGTACTGAAGAAATTAGTAACGAAACACTACTTACGAAATTAGTACTGAATCATTACTGACGAAATCAGTACTGAAACAGTACTGTCAACATCAGTACTGAAACAGTACTGGCAAAATCAGTACTGAAACAGTACTGGCAAAATCAGTACTAAAACAGTACTGTCGAAATCAGTACTGAAACAGTACTGTCAAAATCAGTACTAAAACAGTACTGTCAAAATCAGTACTAAAACAGTACTGTCAAAATCAGTACTGAAACAGTACTGACAAAATCAGTACTGATTTCATTGAAAGTATAACATTATAAGTTTTCAGTCTTTCCTTACAGTACTGATATGCACGAGGGTAGAAATGTACCAAAAAAGTATGGGTAAATTATTGGTAGTGTACCATCAATACTATAGACATCTTCATAAAACACAATACTTATGTCCTACCATCAATACTATAGACATCTTGATAAAACATGATACATATGTCCTACCATCAATACTTTAGACATCTTCAAAAAACACAATACACATGACCTACAATCAATACTATAGACATCTTCATAAAACACAATACATATATGACCTACAACCAATACTATAGATATCTTCATAAAACACAATACATATGACCTACCATCAATACTAAAGACATCTTCATAAAACACAATACATATGTCCTACCATCAATACTATAGACATCTTCATAAAACACAATACTTAAACCTACCATCAATACTATAGACATCTTGATAAAACACGATACATATGTCCTACCATCAATACTTTAGACATCTGCATAAAACACAAAACATATGTCCTACAATCAATACTATAGAGATCTTCAAAAAACATAATAAATATGTCCTACCAATAATACTATAGACAACTTTATAAAACACAATACATATGACCTACTATCAATACTATAGACATCTTCATAAAACACAATACTTATGTCCTACCATCAATACTATAGACGTCTTCATAAAACACAATACTTATGTCCTACCATCAATACTATAGACATCTTCAAAAAATATGATACATATGTCCTACCATCAATACTTTAGACATCTTCATAAAACACAATACATATGTCCTACCATCAATTATATAGACATAGATATAGGAAGATGTGGTGTGAATGACAATGAGACAACTCTCGACTCAAATAACAATTTAAAAAGTAAACCATTATAGGTTAAAGTACGGCCTTCAACATGGAGCCTTGGCTCACACCGAACAACAAGCTATACAGGGCCCCAAAATTACTAGTGTAAAACAATTCAAACGAGAAAACCAACGGTCTTATCTATATAAACAATACGAGAAACATCTTCATGAAACACAATACTAAGGTCCTACCATCAATACTATAGACATCTTCATAAAACACAATACATGTGTCCTTCCGTCAATACTATAGACATCTTCATAAAACACAATACAAATGTCCTACCATCAATACTATAGACGTCTTCATAAAACACAATACATATGACCTACCATCAATACTATAGACATCTTCATAAAACACAATACATATGACCTACAATCAATACTATAGATATCTTCATAAAACACAATACATATGACCTACTATCAATACTATAGAAATCTTCATAAAACATACGACCTACTATCAATACACGATAAATGTGACCTACCATCAATACTAAAGACATCTTCATAATACACAATACATATGACCTACAATCAATACTATAGACATCTTCATAAAACACAATACATATGACCTACCATCAATACTAAAGACATCTTCATAAAACACAATACATATGACATACTAGCAATACCATAGACATCTTCATAAAACACAATACATATGACCTACCATCAATACTATAGACATCTTCATTAAACAAAATACATATGTCCTACCATCAATACTATAGACATCTTCATAAAACACAATACATATGACCTACCATCAATACTAAAGACATCTTCATAAAACACAATACATATGACCTACCATCAATACTATAGACATCTTCATAAAAGACAATACATATGACCTACAATCAATACTATAGACATCTTCATAAAATACAATACATATGACCTACTATCAATACTATAAAAATCTTCATAAAATATATGACCTACTATCAATAAATGATAAATGTGACCTACCATCAATACTAAAGACATCTTCATAAAATACAATACATATGACCTACTATCAATACTATAAAAATCTTCATAAAACATATGACCTACTATCAATAAATGATAAATGTGACCTACCATCAATACTTTAAAAGATATCTACATAAAACACAATACATATGACCTACTACCAATACCATAGACATCTACATAAAACACAATACATATGACCTACTAGCAATACCATAGACATCTACTTAAAACACAATATATATGACCTACTATAAATACCATAGACATCTACATAAAACACAATATATATGACCTACTGGCAATACCATAGACATCTTCATAAAACATGATTTATGTGTCCTACCATCAATACTATATACATCTTCATAAAAAACAATACTATGTCCTACCATCAATACTATAGACATCTTCATTAAACACAATACATATGTCCTACCATCAATACTATAGATCGACATATTCATAATACACAATACTTAGTCCTACCATCAATACTATAGACATCTTCATAAAATACAATTCATATGTCCTACCATCAATACTATAGACATCTTCATAAAACACTATACATATGTCCTACTATCAATAATTTAGACTTCTTCATAAAACACAATACATATGTCCTACCATGAATACAATAGACATCTTCATAAAACACAATACATATCACCTACAATCGATACTATAGACATCTTCATAAAACACAATACATATGACCTACAATCAATACTATTGATATCTTCATTAAACACAATACATATGACCTACAATCAATACTATAGACATCTTCATAAAACAGAATACATATGTCCTACCATCAATACTATAGACACCTGCATTAAACACAATACATATGACCTACAATCAATACTATAGACATCTTCATAAAATACAATACATATGACCTACAATCAATACTATAGATATCTTCATAAAACACAATACATATGACCTACAATCAATACTATAGATATCTTCATAAAACACAATACATATGACGTAATATCAATTCTATAGAAATCTTCATAAAACATTCGACCTTCTATCAATACACTTGATATCTTCATAAAACACAATACATATGACCTACAATCAATACTATAGACATCTTCATAAAACACAATACATATGACCTACAATCAATACTATAGATATCTTCATAAAACACAATACATATGACCTACAATCAATACTATAGATATCTTCATAAAACACAATACATATGACCTACTATCAATACTATAGAAATCTTCATAAAACATACGACCTACTATCAATACACGATAAATGTGACCTACCATCAATACTATAAACATCTTCATAAAACACAATACATATGACCTACCATCAATACTATAGACATCTTTATAAAACAAAATACATATGTCCTACAATCAACACTATATACATCTTCATATATTCCGTACAACCAAACGGACGCCCCACTTCGGCAAGCGTTTTACTGCCGGTCGGGAGAAGACCAAGTGACCATATTTCTATACCCCAGTCACCCTTGGGGCCACAATACATATGACCTTCTATCAATACTATAAACATCTTCATAAAACACAATAAATGTGACCTACCATCAATACTATAGAGATCTTCATAAAACATTATACATATGTCCTACCAATAATTCTATAGACAACTTCATAAAACACAATACATATGACCTACTATCAATACTATAGACATCTTCATAAAACACAATACTTATGTCCTACCATCAATACTATAGACGTCTTCATAAAACACAATACTTATGTCCTACCATCAATACTATAGACATTTTGATAAAACACGATACATATGTCCTACCATCAATACTTTAGACATCTTCATAAAACATAATACATATGTCCTTCCATCAATACTATAGACATCTTCATAAAACACAATACTTATGTCCTACCATCAATACTATAGACGTCTTCATAAAACACAATACTTATGTCCTACCATCAATACTATAGACATCTTGATAAAACACGATACATATGTCCTACCATCAATACTTCAGTCATCTTCATAAAACACAATACATATGTCCTACCATCAATACTATAGACATCTTCATAAAACACAATACTTATGTCCTACCATCAATACTATAGACGTCTTCATAAAACACAATACTTATGTCCTACCATCAATACTTTAGACATCTTCATAAAACACAATACATATGTCCTACCATCAATACTACAGACATAGATATAGGAAGATGTGGTGTGAATGACAATGAGACAACTCTCCATTCAAATAACAATTTAAAAAGTAAACCATTAAAGGTTAAAGTACAGCCTTCAACACGGAGCCTTGGCTCACACCGAACAACAAGCTATACAGGGCCCCAAAATTACTAGTGTAAAACCATTCAAACGAGAAAACCAACGGTCTTATCTATATAAACAAAACGAGAAACATCTTCATGAAACACAATACTAAGGTCCTACCATCAATACTATAGACATCTTCATAAAACACAATACAAATGTCCTACCATCAATACTATAGACGTCTTCATAAAACACAATAAATGTGACCTACCATCAATACTATAGAGATCTTCATAAAACACAATACATATGTCCTACCATCAATACTATAGACACCTTCATTAAACACAATACATATGACCTACAATCAATACTATAGACATCTTCATAAAACACAATACATATATGACCTACAACCAATACTATAGATATCTTCATAAAACACAATACATATGACCTACTATCAATACTATAGAAATCTTCATAAAACATACGACCTACTATCAATACACGATAAATGTGACCTACCATCAATACTAAAGACATCTTCATAAAACACAATACATATGACCTACAATAAATACTATAGACATCTTCATAAAACACAATACATATGACCTACCATCAATACTATAGACATCTTCATAAAACACAATACATATGACCTACCATCAATACTAAAGACATCTTCATAAAACACAATACATATGTCCTACCATCAATACTATAGACATCTTCATAAAACACAATACAAATGACCTACAATCAATACTATAGACATCTTCATAAAATACAATACATATGACCTACCATCAATACTATAGACATCTTCATAAAACTAAATACATATGTCCTACCATCAATACTATAGACATCTTCATAAAACACAATACATATGTCCTACCATCAATACTACATGTACTATAGACATCTTCATAAAACAATACTTATGACCTACAATCAATACTATAGACATCTTCATAAAACACTATACATATGTCCTACTATCAATAATTTAGACTTCTTCATAAAACACAATTCATATGTCCTACCATGAATACAATAGACATCTTCATAAAACACAATACATATGACCTACAATCGATACTATAGACATCTTCATAAAACACAATACATATGACCTACCATCAATACTATAGACACCTGCATTAAACACAATACATATGACCTACAATCAATACTATAGACATCTTCATAAAATACAATACATATGACCTACAATCAATACTATTGATATCTTCATAAAACACAATACATATGACTTACAATCAATACTATAGACATCTTCATAAAACACAATACATATGTCCTACCATCAATACTATAGACACCTGCATTAAACACAATACATATGACCTACAATCAATACTATAGACATCTTCATAAAATACAATACATATGACCTACAATCAATACTATAGATATCTTCATAAAACACAATACATATGACCTACAATCAATACTATAGATATCTTCATAAAACACAATACATATGACCTAATATCAATACTATAGAAATCTTCATAAAACATATGACCTACTATCAATACACTTGATATCTTCATAAAACACAATACATATGACCTACAATCAATACTATAGACATCTTCATAAAATACAATACATATAACCTACAATCAATACTATAGATATCTTCATAAAACACAATACATATGACCTACTATCAATACTATAGAAATCTTCATAAAACATACGAACTACTATCAATACACGATAAATGTAACCTACCATCAATACTAAAGACATCTTCATAAAACACAATACATATGACCTACCATCAATATTATAGACATCTTTATAAAACAAAATACATATATGTCCTACAATCAACACTATATACATCTTCATATATTCCGTACAACCAAACGGATGCCCCACTTCGGCAAGCGTTTTACTGCCGGTCGGGAGAAGACCAAGTCACCATATTTCTATACCCCAGTCACCCTTGGGGCCACAATACACATGACCTACTATCAATACTATAAACATCTTCATAAAACACAATAAATGTGACCTACCATCAATACTATAGACATCTTTATAAAACAAAATACATATGTCCTACAATCAACACTATAGACATCTTCATATATTCCACACAACCAAATGGACGCCCCACTTCGGCAAGCGTTTTACTGCCGGTTGGGAGAAGACCAAGTGACCATATTTTTATACCCCAGTCACCCTTGGGGACACAATACATATGACCTACTATCAATACTATAAACATCTTCATAAAACACAATAAATGTGACCTACCATCAATACTATAGACATCTTCATAAAACATAATACATATGTCCTACCAATAATACTATAGACAATTTCATAAAACACAATACATATGACCTACTATCAATACTATAGACATCTTCAGAAAACACTATACTTATGTCCTACCATCAATACTATAGACATCTTCATAAAACACAATACTTATGTCCTACCATCAATACTATAGACAACTTCATAAAATACGATACATATGTCCTACCATCAATACTTTAGACATCTTCATAAAACACAATACATATGTCCTACGATCACTACTATAGACATCTTCATAAAACACAATCATGACAATACTTATGTCCAACCATCAATACTATAGAAATCTTCATAAAACACAATACATATGTTCTACCATCAATACTACAGACATAGATATAGGAAGATGTGGTGTGAATGACAATGAGACAACTCTCCACCCAAATAACAATTTAAAAAGAAAACCATTATAGGTTACAGTACGGCCTTCAACACGGAGCCTTGGCTCACACCGAACAACAAGCTATACAGGGCCCCAAAATTACTAGTGTAAAACCATTCAAACGGGAAAACCAACGGTCTTATCTATATAAACAAAACGACAAACGAAAAACATCTTCATAAAACACAATACTTAGGTCCTACCATCAATACTATAGACATCTTCATAAAACACAATACATGTGTCCTTCCATCAATACTATAGACATCTTCATAAAACACAATACAAATGTCCTACCATCAATACTATAGACATCTTCATAAAACACAATACATATGCCCTACCATCAATACTATAGACATCTTCATAAAACACAATACTTATGTCCTACCATCAATATTAAAGACATCTTCATAAAACACGATACATATATCCTACCATCAATACTTTAGACATCTTCATAAAACACAATACATATGTCCTACCATCAATACTTTAGACATCTTCATAAAACACAATACATATGTCCTACCATCAATACTAGACATCTTCATATAACACAATACTTATGACCTACAATCAATACTATAGACATCTTCATAAAACATAATACATATGTCCTACCAATAATACTATAGACAACTTCATAAAACACAATACATATGACCTACTATCAATACTATAGACATCTTCATAAAACACAATACTTATGTCCTACCATCAATACTATAGACATCTTCATAAAACACAATACTTATGTCCTACCATCAATACTATATAGACATCTTCATAAAACACGATACATATGTCCTACCATCAATACTTTAGACATCTTCATAAAACACAATACATATGTCCTACCATCAATACTAGACATCTTCATATAACACAATACTTATGACCTACAATCAATACTATAGACATCTTCATAAAACACAATACATATGTCCTACCATCAATACTATAGACATCTTCAATAAATACAATACATACGACCTACCATCAATACTATAGACATCTTCATTAAACAGGATACATTTGACCTACTGTCAATACTATAGACATTTTCATAAAACACAATACATGTGTCCTTCCATCAATACTATAGACATCTTCATAAAACACAATACAAATGTCCTACCATCAATACTAAAGACATCTTCATAAAACACAATACATATGTCCTACCATCAATACAATAGACATCTTCATAAAACACAATACATATGACCTACAATCGATACTATAGACATCTTCATAAAACACAATACATATGACCTACAATCAATACTATTGATATCTTCATAAAACACAATACATATGACCTACAATCAATACTATAGACATCTTCATAAAACACAATACATATGACCTACAATCAATACTATAGATATCTTCATAAAACACAATACATATGTCCTACTATCAATAATTTAGTCTTCATCATAAAACACAATACATATGTCCTACCATCAACACCATAGACATCTTCATAAAACACAATACATATGACCTACAATCAATACTACATGATACTATCGACATCTTCATGAAACACAATACATATGTCCTACAATCAACACTATAGACATCTTCATATATTCCCCACAACCAAATGAACGCCCCACTTCGGCAAGCGTTTTACTGCCAGTCGGGAGAAGACCAAGTGACCATATTTCTATACCCCAGTCCCCCTTGGGGACACAATAAATATGACCTACTATCAATACTATAAACATTTTCATAAAACACAATAAATGTGACCTACCATCAATACTATAGACATCTTCATAAAACATAATACATATGTCCTACCAATAATACTATAGACAATTTCATAAAACACAATACATATGACCTACTATCAATACTATAGACATCTTCATAAAACACAATACTTATGTCCTACCATCAATACTATAGACTTCTTCATAAAACACAATACTTATGTCCTACCATCAATACTTTAGACATCTTCATAAAACACAATACATATGTCCTACGATCACTACTATAGACATCTTCATAAAACACAATCATGACAATACTTATGTCCAACCATCAATACTATAGACATCTTCATAAAACACAATACATATGTCCTACCATCAATACTTTAGACATCTTCATAAAACACAATACATATGACCTACCATCAATACTATAGACACCTTCATTAAACACAATACATATGACCTACAATCAATACTATAGACATCTTTATAAAACACAATACATATGACCTACAATCAATACTATAGATATCTTCATAAAACGCAATACATATGACCTACAATCAATACTATAGACATCTTCATAAAACACAATTCATGTGTCCTTCCATCAATACTATAGACATCTTCATAAAACACAATACAAATGTCCTACCATTAATACTATAGACATCTTCATAAAACTCAATACATATGTCCTACCATCAATACTATAGACACCTTCCTTAAACACAATACATATGACCTACAATCAATACTATAGACGTCTTCATAAAACACAATACATATGACCTACCACCAATACTATAGACATCTTTATAAAACAAAATACATATGTCCTACAATCAACACTATAGACATCTTCATATATTCCGCACAACCAAATGGACGCCCCACTTCGGCAAGCGTTTTACTGCCGGTCGGGAGAAGACCAAGTGACCATATTTCTATACCCCAGTCACCCTTGGGGACACAATACATATGACCTACTATCAATACTATAAACATCTTCATAAAACACAATAAATGTGACCTACCATCAATACTATAGACATCTTCATAAAACATAATACATATGACTGTCCTACCAATAATACTATAGACAACTTCATAAAACACAATACATATGACCTACTATCAATACTATAGACATCTTCATAAAACACAATACATATGTCCTACCATCAATACTATAGACATCTTCATAAAACACAATACTTATGTCCTACCATTAATACTATAGACAACTTCATAAAATACGATACATATGTCCTACCATCAATACTTTAGACATCTTCATAAAACACAATACATATGTCCTACGATCACTACTATAGACATCTTCATAAAACACAATACATATGTCCTACCATCAATACTTTAGACATCTTCATAAAACACAATACATATGACCTACCATCAATACTATAGACACCTTCATTAAACACAATACATATGACCTACAATCAATATTATAGACATCTTTATAAAACACAATACATATGACCTACAATCAATACTATAGATATCTTCATAAAACGCAATACATATGACCTACAATCAATACTATAGACATCTTCATAAAACACAATTCATGTGTCCTTCCATCAATACTATAGACATCTTCATAAAACACAATACAAATGTCCTACCATTAATACTATAGACATCTTCATAAAACTCAATACATATGTCCTACCATCAATACTATAGACACCTTCCTTAAACACAATACATATGACCTACAATCAATACTATAGACGTCTTCAAAAAACACAATACATATGACCTACCACCAATACTATAGACATCTTTATAAAACAAAATACATATGTCCTACAATCAGCACTATAGACATCTTCATATATTCCGCACAACCAAATGGACGCCCCACTTCGGCAAGCGTTTTACTGCTGGTTGGGAGAAGACCAAGTGACCATATTTCTATACCCCAGTCACCCTTGGGGACACAATACATATGACCTACTATCAATACTATAAACATCTTCATAAAACACAATAAATGTGACCTACCATCAATACTATAGACATCTTCATAAAACATAATACATATGACTGTCCTACCAATAATACTATAGACAACTTCATAAAACACAATACATATGACCTACTATCAATACTATAAACATCTTCATAAAACACAATACATATGTCCTACCATCAATACTATAGACATCTTCATAAAACACAATACTTATGTCCTACCATTAATACTATAGACAACTTCATAAAATACGATACATATGTCCTACCATCAATACTTTAGACATCTTCATAAAACACAATACATATGTCCTACGATCACTACTATAGACATCTTCATAAAACACAATACATATGTCCTACCATCAATACTTTAGACATCTTCATAAAACACAATACATATGACCTACCATCAATACTATAGACACCTTCATTAAACACAATACATATGACCTACAAACAATACTATAGACATCTTTATAAAACACAATACATATGACCTACCATCAATACTATAGACACCTTCATTAAACACAATACATATGACCTACAAACAATAATATAGACATCTTTATAAAACACAATACATATGACCTACAATCAATACTATAGATATCTTCATAAAACACAATACATATTACCTACAATCAATACTATAGACATCTTCATAAAATACAATACATGTGTCCTTCCATCAATACTATAGACATCTTCATAAAACACAATACAAATGTCCTACCATCAATACTATAGACATCTTCATAAAACTCAATACATATGTCCTACCATCAATACTATAGAAACCTTCCTTAAACACAATACATATGACCTACAACCAATACTATAGACATCTTTATAAAACACAATACATATGACCTACAATCAATACTATAGATATCTTCATAAAACACAATACATATGACCTACAATCAATACTATAGACATATTCATTAAATACAATACATACGACCTACCATCAATACTATAGACATCTTCATTAAACAGGAATACATTTGACCTACTGTCAATACTATAGACATCTTCATAAAACACAATACATGTGTCCTTCCATCAATACTATAGACATCTTCATAAAACACAATACAAATGTCCTACCATCAATACTAAAGACATCTTCATAAAACACAATACATATGTCCTACCATCAATACAATAGACATCTTCATAAAACACAATACATATGACCTACAATCGATACTATAGACATCTTCATAAAACACAATACATATGACCTACAATCAATACTATTGATATCTTCATAAAACACAATACATATGACCTACAATCAATACTATAGACATCTTCATAAAACACAATACATATGACCTACAATCAATACTATAGATATCTTCATAAAACACAATACATATGTCCTACTATCAATAATTTAGTCTTCCTCATAAAACACAATACATATGTCCTACCATCAACACAATAGACATCTTCATAAAACACAATACATATGACCTACAATCAATACTATAGACATCTTCATAAAACACAATACATATGACCTACAATCAATACTACATGATACTATAGACATCTTCATGAAACACAGTACATATGTCCTACAATCAACACTATAGACATCTTCATATATTCCCCACAACCAAATGGACGCCCCACTTCGGCAAGCGTTTTACTGCCAGTCGGGAGAAGACCAAGTGACCATATTTCTATACCCCAGTCCCCCTTGGGGACACAATAAATATGACCTACTATCAATACTATAAACATTTTCATAAAACACAATAAATGTGACCTACCATCAATACTATAGACATCTTCATAAAACATAATACATATGTCCTACCATCAATACTATAGACAACTTCATAAAACACAATACATATGACCTACTATCAATACTATAGACATCTTCATAAAACACAATACTTATGTCCTACCATCAATACTATAGACATCTTCATAAAACACAATACATATGACCTACCATCAATACTATAGACACCTTCATTAAACACAATACATATGACCTACAATCAATACTATAGACATCTTTATAAAACACAATACATATGACCTACAATCAATACTATAGATATCTTCATAAAACACAATACATATGACCTACTATCAATACTATAGAAATCTTCATAAAACATATGACCGAAGTATCAATACACGATAAATGTGACCTACCATCAATACTAAAGACATCTTCATAAAACACAATACATATGACCTACCATCAATACTATAGACATCTTTATAAAACAAAATACATATGTCCTACAATCAACACTATAGACATCTTCATATATTCCGCACAACCAAATGGACGCCCCACTTCGGCAAGCGTTTTACTGCCGGTCGGGAGAAGACCAAGTGACCATATTTCTATACCCCAGTCACCCTTGGGGACACAATACATATGACCTACTATCAATACTATAAACATCTTCATAAAACACAATAAATGTGACCTACCATCAATACTATAGACATCTTCATAAAACATAATACATATGACTGTCCTACCAATAATACTATAGACAACTTCATAAAACACAATACATATGACCTACTATCAATACTATAGTCATCTTCATAAAACACAATACATATGTCCTACCATCAATACTATAGACATCTTCATAAAACACAATACGTATGTCTTACCATCAATACTATAGACATCTTCATAAAACACAATACATATGTCCTACCATCAATACTTTAGACATCTTCATTAAACACAATACATATGTCCTACCATCAATACTATAGACATCTTCATAAAACACAATACTTATGACCTACAATCAATACTATAGACATCTTCATAAAACACAATACATATGTCCTACCATCAATACTATAGACATCTTCATTAAATACAATACATACGTCCTACCATCAATACTATAGACATCTTCATTAAACAGTATACATTTGACCTACTGTCGATACTATAGAAGTCTTCATTAAACACAATACATATGACCTACTATCAATACTATAGACATCTTCATAAAACACAATACATATGACCTACAATGAATACTATAGACATCCTCATAAAACACAATACATATGACCTACCATCAATTCTATAGACATCTTCATAAAACACTATACATATCTCCTACTATCAATAATTTAGACTTCTTCATAAAACACAATACATATGTCCTACCATCAATACAATAGACATCTTCATAAAACACAATACATATGACCTACAATCGATACTATAGACATCTTCATAAAACACAATACATATGTCCTACAATCAATTCTATTGATATCTTCATAAAACACAATACATATGACCTACAATCAATACTATAGACATCTTCATAAAACACAATACATATGAACTACAATCAATACTATAGATATCTTCATAAAATACAATACATATGACCTACAATAAATACTATAGATATCTTCATAAAACACAATACATATGACCTACTATCAATACTACAGAAATCTTCATAAAACATATGACCTACTATCAATACACGATAAATGTGACCTAACATCAATACTAAAGACATCTTCATAAAACACAATACATATGACCTACAATCAATACTATAGACATCTTTATAAAACAAAATACATATGTCCTACAATCAACACTATAGACATCTTCATATATTCCGCACAACCAAATGGACACCCCACTTCGGCAAGCGTTTTACTGCCGGTCGGGAGAAGACCAAGTGACCATATTTCTATACCCTAGTCACCCTTGGGGACACAATACATATGACCTACTATAAACATCTTCATAAAACACAATAAATGTGACCTACCATCAATACTATAGACATCTTCATAAAACATAATACATATGTCCTACCAATAATACTATAGACAACTTCATAAAACACAATACATATGACCTACTATCAATACTATAGACATCTTCATAAAACACAATACTTATGTCCTACCATCAATACTATAGACATCTTCATAAAACACAATACTTATGTCCTACCATCAATACTATAGACATCTTCATAAAACACGATACATATGTCCTACCATCAATACTTTAGACATCTTCATAAAACACAATACATATGTCCTACGATTACTACTATAGACATCTTCATAAAACACAATCATGACAATACTTATGTCCAACCATCAATACTATAGACATCTTCATAAAACACAATACATATGTCCTACCATCAATACCACAGACATAGATATAGGAAGATGTGGTGTGAGTGCCAATGAGACAACTCTCCATCCAAATAACAATTTAAAAAGTAAACCATTACAGCCTATCTATAGGTTAAAGTACGGTCTTCAACACAGAGCCTTGGCTCACACCAAACAACAAGCTATAAAGGGCCCTAAAATTACCATGATTACTAGTGTAAAACCATTCAGACGGGAAAACCAACGGTCTAATCTATATATAACAAAACGAGAAACGAGAAACATCTTCATAAAACACAATACTTATGTCCTACCATTAATACTATAGACATTTTCATAAAACACAATACATGTGTCCTTCCATCAATACTATAGACATCTTCATAAAACACAATACATATGTCCTTCCATCAATACTATAGACAGCTTCATAAAACACAATACATATGTCCTACCATCAATACTTTAGACATCTTCATAAAACACAAAACATATGTCGTACCATCAATACTATAGACATCTTCATAAAACACAATACTTATGTCCTACCATCAATACTATAGACATCTTCATAAAACACCATACATGTGTCCTACCAATAATACTATAGACAACTTCATAAAACACAATTCATATATGTTCTACCATCACTACTATAGACATTTTCATAAATACAATACTAATGTTCTACTATCAATACTATAGACATCTTCATAAAACACAATACATATGACCTACCATCAATACCAGGGGTAGAAATTAGCGCTAGTCCGTTGGTCTGGGACCAGTAGAATGTGTGTCGGACTAGTAGATTATGTCAGCTGGAGGTTCGGGCGGACCAGTAGAAATTTGTTGATAAAAATAAGATTGCATCACAATAGATATAGGAAGATGTGGTGTGAGTGCCAATGAGACAACTCTCCATCCAAATAACAATTTAAAAATTAAACCATTATAGGTTAAAGTACGGCCTTCAACACGGAGCCTTGGCTCACACCGAACAACAAGCTATAAAGGGCCCCAAAATTACTAGTGTAAAACCATTCAAACGGGAAAACCAACGGTCTAATCTATATAAACAAAACGAGAAACGAGAAACACGTATATATTACATAAACAAACGACAACTACTGTACATCAGATTCCTGACTTAGGACAGGTGCAAACATTTGCAGCGGGATTAAACGTTTTAATGGGCCCAAACCTTCTCCCTTTTTCTAAAACAATAGCATAACATCACAACATATAAAAACATACGATAAAATATCAATTAGCAGACTTAACTCAATCAAAAAACGTATGATTACACAAAGAATTACACAATCTCCATTTGTTTACAAAACACTTTACCTGAGAAATTTATTACACGGTTCTGGGGGTATTACAATTGATCAATTTGATTAATATCTCTGGTGAGCGTCCTTCACAACAATATAAAATGTTGGAATCTTCGGAAGGAGTTAAACCGTCGGTCCAAAAAAATAAACCAAGTGTAAATCAAAAGGAAGATTGAAATAAAGTATATGAAATTGACAAAAGGAAACGCAAATACCAATAATCATGGGAAAAAGATCGCGAATGGTTGAATTATATAGCAGATCAGAATTTAATGAACTGTACTGAATCAAGACTAGCCCTTTGTTCCTGTCTAACTTATGTAAACGAAAAATATCAAAATAAAATTAAACATCTATCGTTTATATAAGTGTTTGTGAAATGAATGTCAATACCATCAATACTTTAGACATCTTCGTAAATCACAACACAATTGACCTACCATCAATACTTTAGACATCTTCATAAAACACGATAAATGTGACCTACCATCAATACTATAGAATCATGAGCATGATTTTGCAACTTGCATTTGAACCTATTTCATGACCCTTATTGAGTGCTCCAAAAGTTTCAGCTTTGTCAAAGCCTGCTGCATCTCTTGAAAATGGATGTTACAATTCTTTTGTTGAAACATTTGTACTATTGACCATGATTGACTTTTCATTAAGAAGGTCAAGTATTAAAAAAGAACTCCATTCACCTGTGGAGTTGTACTCATGATCACATGACTGCAAACTTAAACAGTAATGATGTCCATTGACTGGAGATTACAGGTAAATTTGCCAATCAAGAATTGACAAGATAACAATAGAAGAAACTCCAAATACAATTGTTGATTAAATGAAATATGTTATCTTACTATACTTAACTAAGTAGGAATGTTTGACAAGTTTTCATACCATGATATGGTTTTAAGAAAACAATGCTCCATTTCGGTGGAATAATTTGAGACAATAAAACAAGATGTAAAAAAAGCAGCTAGAAATTCTGTTACAAACAAGAGGCTCTCAAGAGCCTGAATCGCTCACCTTAATTCTTTTGGTTAAATCTCTCATCAATCATTTGTCAATGATTATTTTGGCTTTTCAATTTATCTAAATGTTTTTTGGATCGTCCTATTTTCTTCAAAAGCCAAAAAAAAAACAATATTACCCAATGTCAGATTTGCTCTAAATGCTTTGGTTTTTGAGTTATAAGCCAAAAACTGCATTTGACCCCTATGTTCTATTTTTAGCAATGGCGACCATGTTTGTTGATAGATCAAAACTTCGGATACAATTTATAAATTAGATACCCTAAGGAACATTCAGTTAAAGTTTGAAAGTATTTGGCCCAGTAGTTTCAGAGGAGAAGATTCTTTAAATAGTTTACGACGACAGATGACGGAGGACAGACGACGGACGACAGACGACGACGGACGCCAAGTGATGGCATAAGCTCACTTGTCCCTTCGGGACAGGTGAGCTAAAAATGGCAACGCAGATAGGAAATCAGTAATGCTGGACATCATTATTTCAGATTTCATCCTGAAGTTAAAAATAAAGTAAAAAAAGACTTCCCGTCAAAAAAATTGTACAACATAATCAACAGTTTACGAACAGGTTATTCTAAATTAAATGCATACCAATTTATCATAAACCAGCACATCAACTCGGAAACCTGTGATCACTGCAAACAAAAAGAAAATGTACAACACTACCTTTTTGAATGTGACCTGTATTCAGATGCCAGAAACAAATTATTCCATCAAATAAACTTCATAACAGGACAAATTCCAACAGATTTAGACAATTTATTAACAATCAATTTGCCAAATGCAAAAAATATCAATCAACTATTAGCGGAGTACATAGAGGAGACAAACCGTTTAAATGTTTAAGTGGATAATTTAATACAAATTTCTTTTAATCTTTAATATTTTTAATTTTTCATGCAATTTTAATAACCCAATTAACCATTTTTTTCTTTTTTTTCACTTAATACATTTATATAATTCTATAATATTTTTAAAGCGCCACCTACAATATCAAAGGAGAAACTACATTAGTGATTATAATTTTACAAGAGAGGATAATTCACAAGAGAGATTACTCTGTCATCACAACGAAGATTGAAGATTGAATAATTTGTTTTGGAAAACAAAGAATTATACACCAATTGGTCTATACCATTATACATTGTACATCAATTGAGGTATAATCCACCAATTGATGGCCTGCAGAATGTTTGATACACTGCTAGTGTTATTATACCTGTTGATATGGGACAAGTTCTGACGTCCCATAGCCCTAGCTTGTCTGTCTGGCAAAACCGCCATTGGACGTCAGAGTTATCTCGGACTATGCCCAGTTATAACTTCAGTATATCTATATGACAACTATATACACCAAAGTTCAAATGAATAAGTAAACAATCATACGCATCCGTAATGCCTTCAACTTTAACATATATAGCAACATAAGAGTTATTCATTCAAATGAATATGTAAACAATCATACGCATCCGTAATGACTTCAACTTTAACATATAGCAACATAGAGTAATTCAAACTGTCAATTATTTGATAGTTACCAAAATTCTCCATAAGCACAGCTTGTGATTGTGGAGGTGCGATAATTCTTTTTTGAAACTGGCGGGCTTGGAAAATTAGGGAACGTCCAGGTAAGGTGAGTGTAACGACGTGTACCGTATATTTAATGTTCAGAATAATCCTCCTTTAAAAGGAGCACCATCATGATACTGTATTAGCTGATTTGTAGAGATAGACCAAATAAATTTGACGTCTGTCTTGTGTTACTTTTTTGCTGTTACTCAATTTTAGTGTACACTACATTGATAGAAATAAGAACTTGTGAAATTAACAGACCGTTGTACATTCTTTGTGGTTATTAGTTCAGAAGGGTTATCTCCCCTGTTACTAGTGAAGCTTTGGGTTCCTTTTTAAAATATGGGTATAACGTGTAAATATCCGCAAACCGCAAACAGCACAGCTTTAAAAGGTAGAATTTGTTTAGTTGCTGAGAAGTGTTACTTTATAAACTAAACCTCTTTTCCGTCAACAAATCAGAAAATTTGATCTGAACTCCCATGCAACATTGCACCCACAGGCACTTGTTTCTATCCATACAATAGGAAGCTTTTATCTATATGGATAGTCGACCTTCCTTTGGATAGAAACAAGTGCCTGTGGGTGCACCATGTCCATGGCATAGTCCATACATGGGTTATTAAAGCCCTAGTAGAGAGTAGTAAAGGGTTATTTTTCGTGCAACGTATTTTGTCATTTTCATTTCATGTGCTGCTATGAAAAATGTTTTTTATTTGCAAGAAATTTTCAATTGTTAGTTCATTGTGAAATTGTAATTTTATTTCGCATTCTTCCATGCAAATACTGCCCCGTTACGCCCATCCTAGTAAGTACCTGTTAGACTTTGGTGCATTGGCCATTGTACATCAAGTTATACATGTTTGTTCTGGATCTGTTTGTTCTGATTTTTTCTTTTGATCGCACGCAAGTGAGTTGTCTTGTATAATATTTATTATTTGAAAAAAGTTTGTTGAAAATTTTGCTAAATATTTATGCTGTATTGCTGCTAACAAATAATTATTTTCTTTGGTCTGCACGGCTGTGTATCAGTAATATAAGGTATTTAATATAAAACAACTGAAGACCATGTCATCTGCATGTTTTTTATCTTTATATTGATAAATTATAATTAATTTTAACAATTTCCAAGGAGGCACATATTAGTTCTTCAAACATGTTTGTTCTTGCAATTTCAAAGCAATGATTGACTATTATTTGTCTTTGATCTTTTATTTTTTTAGTGATGTCCTTGTCAGCTAATGTTTTAGACTTGTGAGTTTCAATGTCACCTCTGGTATATTTGATCACCTATTTTTGAAAATACGAAACAATTAATAAATATTACACTATTATTTTAATTTAATTATGCATTTTTCAGTACAACCTTGTGAAAGTGAGGAGTTAGAAATTCTCACTCTGAGACCTATAGTGCAGAAAAATGTCATTTTTATTTGGAATTTAGACATTTTCAAAACTCTAATGACAGAGTCTTCTCACGGAGATAAGGAAAAGGTAAACAAGAGTTTTAGGAAGGTTCTAATAAATTATTAATTGATTACTGATGACTTAACCTCCAGCTTCAAATTATTATATGCATGAATGTTTGCGCATGCATGTGATAAGAATACATAAGGCCTGAAGGCCGTTAGTTTTCTCGCTTGAATTGTTTTACATTGTCTTATCAGGGCCTTTTATAGCTGACTATATGCAGTATGGGCTTTGCTCATTGTAGAAGGCCTTACGGTGACCTATAATTGTTAATGTTTGTGTCATTTTGGTCTTTTGTGGATAGTTGTCTCATTGGCAATCATACCACATCTTCTTTTTTATATACCCAGCTTTGTATGAAAAGGTAGAAAGCCAAACTCAGGTCAGATACTGACCATATTTCTATACCCAAGTCAACCAACTGGGTCTACAGAAAAGTGAATTTAATCAACTAGCATGCAGAGACTTACATTTTAAACTATTCTATCAGTGTCATGAACTTGTAAATAATGAAGTTTAAAAATGTGTATATGTTGTGTACAAGATGTAAGTTTGTACAAATTATAATTTGTACAGGAATTTGTACAAGTTATAAGTTTTTTTACACCTAAATTGCAACAGGTGATACAGGTTTATCATATAAAATGTACCAGTGTTATGTTTTAAATTCAAAAACATATACTGTAAATTCAGAAATTATTGCGTGCTTTAATTATTGCGTGCATTTATTATTGCGATTTTGTCATGTCAGACTTAAATGCGATTTTAATTTTTACGGTTTTGAGAAAAATGCTGTTAAATTCATATAAAATTTTCATAATGCGAGTTTAAATTATTGCGTTTACAACTCAGTCGCATTTTTCACAATAATAAAAACCTCGCATTAATTTCTGAATTTACAGTACTTCAACCCTAACATTGAGTGCTATTCTCCTTGTCTTCAAACATGAAATGAGGATACCTGAATGGTTTAAATTCTAATTTTATTATTTTTCTTATACAATATTCATGTCCATACAAAATCTTTGTGTGGCCTTATAATGTTTTTCCATTAATGTCCAGTTTTAGACTGTATCATGAAGTTGTGAAAATATGACAGAAATATCCAAAGCAAAAGACTGTGCGCTTATACATCATCCATTTTTGTTCAGCAGGTAATAAAACACTGATAACTTGTACAAAAAATCTGTACAAATTATAATTTGTACAACATTACAACTTGTACACAACATATATATTGTTAAGATTTTGTTATGTTTAAAATTGTAGGATTGAGTTTTGTTGAAGGAAATTGATGACTTGGTACTAGATTTAGCTGAAACACATTTTAACTACAAAGAATTGCAGGTTAATTTATATTTTCATTCATATCAAATGTGTTATTATAATTTAGTTGTTATATTTGGCTACTCTTTGATGGCCAAATAAACATCTGTCATACCTACCTGAAGTCAATGAAAAATAGTCTATTAATCATTCCAAATATAATTTGGGATTTACCCTGATCATCATGATAACATTGGACTGCTAGATGATTGCCAATCAAAATCGAGGGTTTGTCATAGGTTTCAAATGTATATACAGGCCTAGGACAGGCCTTCCTGAATAAATAAGGTCAATTATAAGAAAGACCTAAATTATTGGGTATTAAAAAAAATGGACAAAAAATATTAATGAATGCAGAAATGAAGATGCCTAACTCCCCAAATCCTCAATATGGCTTGGGTACACAAGATGGCATGGGTACACAAGAAGTCTTTTAACTTTCATTAAAAGTCAAACAAATGTAATAAACTCATTCAAATGGTTTGCAAAATTAAATTTAGATTTGATATTTTATATAATATACAATATTCATTTCAACTTAATTCATAAAATTCATTTTAAAATTTAAAAAAACAAAAATACCAAACTGAAACCAAGGAAAATTCAAAAACTGAAAGTCTCTATAAGCAAAAGGCAAAATCAAAGGCTTAAACACATCAAACGATTGGATAACAATTGTCATATTCCTGGCTTGGAAATCACACAGGAAGGGGAGATAACTTACTAAATATTATCTTAGTTTAATACATGTACTAATGAGGATCTGGATTGGGGGGGGTCTGTTTTTCTGTAAACATTTAATTTTCACCCCTTTTTGAAGTTTTTTCTCGAATCTTCAAAAAATAAACCCCTCTTTTTCTCTAATCTTCATTTTTTTTGCCCGTTATTCCCTGATCTTCATTTTTTAAGGGCATTATTCTTTAATCATTTAATCCCATCAAAACCCTCAATAATGTACTACCTATGTAAAATAAACTGAAAAAAATACCTTGCTTATATATACATTGAATTTTATTATACAGGTACTGCAAATTAATTTTTTTATGGAGAAATGTTTCTTATGTACATGTACTTCATTTCCCTATTATTTTTTATTCTTCAGAATTATGAAATAAAGAATGTGTATGACAATCCTCTGATAGATACTGGACAGAATGAGAAGTAATTAGTTTTCATCACTATATTAAGTCACTTGTAAATCAAAATATTTCTCTGCACAATTCTTCATCTGTCGTTTATTTTTCTACATTCATGATCAGACACTGACTGACAAGATTTCTTTCAGAATTAAAAAAAATCACATAATTATCAATGAATATTTATTAAATATACTTGGATTATATTTTTTACCTATTTAGATATTTCTTAGATTATAAATTACACATCCAACATAGTTGAAGGCAGCTATAGTTCTGAAAAGTTTCCACTGTGTCATATATTGTTATATATTCACACAAAAAAGTGGTCAAATGGAATTTGATATTTAACCAGTAGTTTTGCATTGTATGGAACATACATTTAACTTTTGTGTAAACCATGCATGTTTTTTTTAGAGAAAGGTAAGGAAAGCTGATATTAATCTATCAAACAATATCTTGGCTATTAATTTTTCTTATATTTGACAAAATCTTTAATACCTTGCCTTTTCTGAATTGTGAAAAATTCTAAATAATTTAAGTAATCAGCAACATAAAAAATTAGAAAATAAGACTGACCACATGATAATATTCGACAATGTACATACAATTTATATGTTTTCTTTTTGAAAAGCTTTTTTTTAAAACAGACATTTAAAAATACATTCATTTCTATTTCAGACTATCTTATTTTTCAGATGATCCAGAAAAATCATGTCACTATACTAATGACACCCTGTCAGTGGAAGAAGAAAAGATTCAACAAACTAGCTTGTATAAAAGTAAAGAAATCTTATTGTGAGAAATGTAGGCAGAATATTGATGGTACAATGTAGGTTTGACTGATTAATCTTAGAGGCCCCACATGGGGGTGTGCAAGTAATCAAATATCACAAATTTTAAGCCAATATAATCACATATATCATTAATCATTTTTTAAACAAAATAATTTTAAAAATAATCAAAAATACTCACAGATCATCATATTATCAAATAATCAAAAGATATTTTGTTAAGTAATCAAAAATTCAGTTTAAAATCAGAATTGTAATCATATATTTGAAAACCCCTTGAATAGGCTCATCTTAAATGTGAATTGTTGTGCAGCATACTTAACATATTGATTTTTTTCTTAAAAAATATAGCATTAAGTCTTTATGTTTTGTCAATTCAGAAATATACTCATCATCTTCTTTTATTCATATTTTCAAAGTACTGAATAAGCCTGTTCATGAATCTTAGTAGTATAAGAACTTTAGCAGACTTTTGATATCAAAATCCTATTAACAGAAAAGATCAATGCCTAAAAAATTGGTCAGCTCGGTTCATAAAAATTAAGTAGATTTTCATATATTTTATTATAACTTATTTGTACACATATTTCAGATTTGTTCAAAGAAGAGAAACTTCAACAGTGGTCTAATGTTAAACAAAATATGGAAGCCTTGAGGGATAAAGTGCTGTCAGAAGCAATTACATCTTTTCAAATTATCAACTCTTGGTAATAAACAGAGACTATACGTATCCTATGATTTTTTTTCGAAGAAAGTGATTGGTTCAAGTTTTTGGAGATTTTAATATTTTTATCGAGTGGTCAAAGTAAATATTTTGTCAATATCTTAATTATTTTTCTAAAGGGACAGAATATTTTAAAGAAGCAGTCTATTATTGATACTAATCAAGGCAAATCTTAGAGTTTACAGTGTCTAATACCCAAACCTATATCAGTAATGATAAAATTGAGTAATTGTTAACAATGGAGAGTTGTCTCATTGGCACTCACACCACATCTTCCTATATCTAATGAATGTAATTATTGTTCAACAGGTTTCCAGAGAACAAAAGAAAACAAAATAGGCATCACAATTGCATACTGAAGACAATATAGGATGCATGGTGTTCCAACTGAGTACACAACAGGTACAACACATTCTAATGCAATTATTTTGTATCCATGGTTCTGATTGGATTTTGGTAAAATTCTCTATCTCCTTGTCTTTAACTCAGGAAGCTGACATTTTTGAATTACGAAATTTATTGACATGTTATTTCTACAATAATGAGCATAGCAACTCACCTGTTGCACCAAAAATCTACTTTTCATCAAGTTTTATTACATTCTAAAGTTGATAAGAAGTTAGAAAACTCTATGTGTTGGATATGTGTTATGTCATAAAGTGTACCTATGATGTAGTCCCTATAGTTTTGGCCCTGAAAAAGATTAACACCTTTTCGTGGAACAAACATTTAATTTACACTGAAATAATGATTGAAATTGAATTATGTGCATCACCAGGAAAACTAAATTTGTGCAATAAAACTAATTGATAAAGGGGCGCTACTTCAAGCACATGTTTTAACAAACATCCTCTTTTCTAAATAGCTGCCAAAGGAAGAACATGTACAAAATTTGGTGCCATTCAATTTCATAAAATGTTTTAATCCCCTCCCCCTTCCCCTTCTTCCACCTTGGAAAGAGGTTTGTTAATTGTTGAATTGAATGAGGACAAAAAGAGCAGTATCTGCTCCAAAAACTTTTTAAGTTGAGATGAGACACTATTATTGACAAATGTATAGTCAAGGGGAGATAACTCTAAATAGATTGACTTTTCAAAAAATTCAAATGCAATAATTGATGACATTTGACTTTTCATTTATTTACATTTATTACACAATTTGCTCATGTTTTTCAGACTGTAACAAAAGTATTGTATATTTAAATTCACAATTGGTACTTATAATTGTAATGTATTAAAATTTTATACATGTATGATTGATTTTAAAACATAAACTGTCACATCTGTGGCCTGCATTATCATAACATGTGTTTAAGTTTTTATTTTGACTTTATTGGACCATAAATATTTGCAAGTGTGGTCTTTATTGACATAATTACTATTGAATTGAATTTCAAATTTTATCAATTATATAGTTATTTAAAAATGAATACATTGATAAGTATTAATTGCAGAGTTAATTCAGCAAGATAAACAGTTGAGGAATTATTAGTCCAAATAATTATGACGTCTGGCAAGGCTATTTAAATTTTTTTCTGGAACGTCTCCTGCGACAATGTGGGATCAAAAAAAGTCAAAATAGAAAAATACCCACAGCAGATGGCATGATTATCTGGACTAAGGAATTATATGCCATGGAAGAATTCAGAGTTTTGTGTGTGGAAACCAAACTGAAAATAATGATGGTATGATATCATGTTAATATGCTGAAAATTAATATAAAAATATTCAATGTAGTATTTATTTGCACCTGTTAAAATAGTAATCAGCAAGATGTTTATATGATGCTGAATCAGTTAATGATAATTATACCCCTGCTTTAAAAAAGGGGGTTATACTGTTTTACCTCTGTCTGTCCTTCCGTCAGTCCGTCAGTCAGTCCGTCCATCCCATGAATATTTTTCGTCTCATTTTTCTCAGGAACTACAATACAAGGATTTCTGAAATTTGGTTTCTGTCAGGATTTATATAAGTCAGCTATACTGTGTGATGCGTTTTCAGATTCATCACTCGACAACTTCCTGTTTACTGAACACTTGCATATTTGTACACTATTAATATTATCCACTTGCGGCGGGCAGAATCAATTTGCGCCAATTGCAGTTTTGAAAAGATATTAATTGCGCCACTTTCTTTTATTTTGATGGTATAAATTGCGGCAATAAATGAAATGAAATTGCGCCACATTTACCTGTAAATATTTTTTTTACCTATATCTTAAATGTAACTTTTCATCTTAAGATTTAATTGAACACTCATAACATTAAAGAAAACTCACCAAAAAATAAATTACTTTAATAGCAATAGAATATTTTTTCACGAGTCAAGATGTCAGATATACCAATCAAGACAATAGAGTCTGAAAGAGGAAAACCGGTCATCATTGTTGAAGAACACACATTTCGCCAGGCATTTATAAGGAATACTGAAGAAATTAGGTTGAGATGTACAATTAAGTCGTGTTGTGCTAGGTTATTTACAGATGAATCATGTACAATTATTTTGAATGGAGAATTATATTATATTCATGAAACAAATGTCCAGAAATAAGAACGTAAAATTTTGAAAACTGCGTGCACAAGAAAGCATTGTCTTACCGATATGTTATCAGAGCGACCTTCAAAAATAATAAATTCAGAGCTCTTCAAAATTGAAGAAGAAAATTTAGAAAAGAAAGATTCAAAAACAGAATATTGGATGATATTGTTGTTAATTTGTTACAAATAAATATGATGAATTTGTATTGTTTAACGATACAGAAAAGGAGAAAAAATTATTAGGATGCAAGGCTAATTTAAAATTTCTGTGTACAATGTCAGAGGAATTTTTTGCTGATGGTACTTATAAATTTGTCCAAAATATTTCAAACAACTTTATCACCCGCCCGGAAGGGAGGAGGAAATTTAAGTCAATCATTTAGTTGTTATATATAATAAATAAAAATAGATAAAATTGGCGCAATTAGATGATTATTTTATTGGCGCAAATGATACCTATAGTTTTGAAAATAAGGTGGCGCAAAAGAAGTATTGGCCCAATTAAGTTGTGGCGCAAATGAGTTACTTTTTGGCGCAAAAAGATATCGCCCCTTGCGGCGGGGGTATCATCAGTAAGCAGACTAGCTCGCAGTTTCACTTGTTTAGATCTTGATTGAGACAATGTATGTTTATTCTCTTTATATTTTTTCTGTTTTGTGTGCAGTTGGTTAGGTTTTGTTGGTGGATGAACCTTAAGTGCTTGGAGAAAATAATATACCTTAAAAAGGAAGATGGCAATTAAAGCATCTGACTTATATCAACAAACTTGTTTTGTGGGTTTGCTTAAAAAATCTTCTTTTTAATTGTAAGAATTCTTTATTCAGATTCCTAATCTATGGCAAATGAGACGTTTGTGTAATGTGAAGTTACAAACGTCAAACAAATCAATCTATCATATGTATGGCAGGTTTTTATTTTCTCCAAATTTATGGCAGATCTTTTTCATAACGTCACAATTGAATAACGCCAAATTACATTGTCGATGGCAGAACCCAAAGATTTCTTCCAACTGAAGGTATTTCCCTAGACAACGATTTGCGGATGGTTTAAAGGGAGATGTTTTATCCCAAAGAGGGACAAAACGTGCTGAATAAGGACACCGCTGATTTCAGAATCAGATGTTTTAGAAAAGGATTTATATTAAATATTTTACGGCTACCAAAGTTTATAAAGTGAAGATCAAATTACCGATACTAGTCTGATTTAAATTGTCATAAGGTAAAAAAAAAATATAATGAAATCAGTAACATTACTAGTATAGAAAGTCCCTGCATTATGTGAAAATTCAACTGCATTATGTGAAAATTCAAACTGTTCTTTTTTATTTGTCTTTTTTATATAAAAACCTGCCTTCTTGTTTGATAAGGGACTTAAGTTTGTTTTAAGTTCTATGAATTTATTATTATTAAAATGTTCTGGTTGACCATTATGGAATGTTTATTTCACAAAAGTTTACAGGCATGATCCTGTAGTCGTACATAGATATAGGAAGATGTGGTATGAGTGCCAATAAGTCAATTCTCCATCTAAGTCATAATTTATAAAAGTAAACCATAATAGGTGGAGCTTAAAACCAAGAGTCTAATATATATCAAAACGAGAAACGAGAAGTCCACTTGTTAAAGACAAGTCATTGGTTGTATATGTACTGCATTGTTTTCCTTTTGCACAACATTTGCCATAGATTTGGAAACAACAAAAATCCGCCATAAATTAGGAAATTACAAAGCTTGTCATAGATTAGGATTGTAAAAAAATTGCCATAGATTTGGGAAGGCATGACATCACATTTGACATATAGATTAGAATCTGCCATAGATTTGGAACCCACCATAGATTTGAGTCCTACATATATATATATAAAAATATATTTTATTGATTTTGTTCAAATTATATACCTTTTATATTTGCCACTTTCTAATAGTTTCCATTAACAATAAATGTTTAACAGTTGTTATGATTACATTTTAGGTCACAGCTCTGTAAAAAGAAGCCATGATCATGGCATAATTAAAAAATCCAGAGGCAGAACAAAAAATGGTGAAAAATTAAGAATAGGAGATGTAATTTATTACTTCCATAATGATCAAGTAAGTATTCACTGAAAACAGTACCTTTTTATAAAAAAAAAATGAAATAATCAGTTTGATTGTTTAGATCTATATTAAAAATATCAACAAGACTATGTAGCAGTCGGCATACTATATATAGAAAATTAAATGCTGAGACAGTCAATCCCTACAGTAACAAAAATGAAGTGATTTCTAATGCTCCACAAGGATAATCAATTACTGCTCCTATTTTGGCAACCATCTTCTTGCTCATCATTTGTACTAGTATAGTAATGGTATTTGTATGGTTTGATGGTTTCATTTGATGATAAGAGCATTAAGTTTAATATATAAGAAAACATTTTAAGTGTTTGCTTTGCACAAGATAGATAAATTTATGAACAGAAAGAAATCATGTCTTCGTCTGAAACAATCTTTTGTCTTAGATTAATATTTTCAAAAATGAAGAATTGTACAGGGAAAAGTACATAATATAGATTTATGGTTTTTTTTACAGGTCAAATTTGGTGAAATAATAGATATTTCTACTGTACTGATCGGGGGGTAGGACAGGTCCTGATCCCAAATCTTGGGCTTAAAAACTTGAAATCCCAAGGTCCTGAATTTTAATAAATATAAATCATGGCATCTCGTAATTCGAAGAAAAAAAATCCCAGATCACGAAACGGTCAATCTTGGAATCCCAAGCTTGAAAACACCCTATTCCAGGATCCCAATAAAGGTCCTATCCCCCCTCACTGATAGACATTTTAAGAATGGTCAAATTAGAAGATGAAGATAGTTTTCAAATGATATAAATTACGTACTAAACATGTGTTGAATTATCTCTTTTAATTGACGATGTGCATGGTATATTGTGTATGTTGTGCATGATTGTAGTAGTAGCAGATGTTGTGTCATTATTACAAGGAATGATAGAACAATTTCAAGGGTTTTCACACACAATTTAGATCATCCTGTTATTTTAATTAATAAGTTTAAAATGAATTTCAACTATAAATTGTGATGATTTTTGTTTCTTTTTCTTCTGTAATATAGCATATTTTTGGTTGATAGAGAGCATGAATTGTTTTCCAACTATCAAAAATATTCATGTTCTGTTTGTATTTTTTCAATAATTGTTTCAAAATTTAAATGTGTTCATTTCTTTCTTTTTATGAGATCTCAACCCTTGATGGAACAATATGAGAAGCCAAGATCAACAATACTTGGAACTACATCATCATGTATAATAAGTGAACATGTACTGTCAGACTCCATTTGAGAACCAATCCTTACTTTGTGTCTTCATGTGTATCCAATGTGTTGTCAGAATTCAGACACGTAAGAAGCAGAAGATAAATTATAATTTGGAACTGTATGCTTTAGTGCTGGCAAAATCCATTCAAAAAAATTCCAAGATCACAAAAGGACATACTTTACCTACCTGTCCCAATGATGAATACAGGTTATTGATTCTTGTGAGAAAAAACACTGAAGAAAATATTGATATAAAAGTATTGAAAATATAAAACTGATCAGCTAAGGATTGTACATATACATGATTTATACATGTCAACAATTACTTGTATATTAAAATTAACAACATTAATACATGTCTTATAAATTTGATCTTATAGACATATGAGGAATAAAATAAAGAATGTTTCAAATGATTTTAAATGAACTGTTTTAACTTAATTATTTTGCTGCCTATAGTGAAGTTTTCTGCAAACACGATTCATGATATGCAAACTGCAATATATGCAGTTGTCTTTAATACAAAAGGTAGATAATGAGATTTGGAAATTTTGGAAATCACAACACCAAGTAGCAGTTCTGGTATATGCACATGCCTTTGCATCATCTTTTATCTCTGAACTAAATGGCCATATATAGTTTACACCATTTGGCATTTGTTGTCTATTCATATGCTATTCAGTTTCTATTTCAAAAGTTATACTTTCTGAATATAAGGAAAAATAAAATATAATTTTGTTCAATGAGACAGCAACCAAACAAAACAAACAAAAGAATTATGTACATTTATTGTCTGGAAAAATTTGTCTCACTAATTGATAACCTTTTACCATTATGGTAAATTTTGAAATTATTGCGTGCATTTATTAATCCCCACGAAATGGGTTGTGGAGGGTATAATATTTTTGACCCGTCCGTGGATCCATCCGTAAGTCCGTCAGTCCTGTTTCTTGTCATCGCAACTCCTCTCAAACCACACAACAGAATTTCACGAAACCTTATCAGATAATAAGGACATACTATGTTGTTGTGCATATTGACGGGAAATTACGATTCAATTTTTTTTCTAGGAGTTCACCCCTTTGAACTTATTTACTTTAATGTACTACTGCAACAGTTTGTCATCGCAACTTCTCTCAAACCACACAACAGAATTTCACGAATCCTTTTCAGATAATAAGGACATACTATGAAGTTGTGCATAGCGACGGGAAATTGCGATTCAATTTTTTTCTAGGAGTTACGCCTCTTTGAACTTATTTACTTTAATGTACTACTGCAACAGTTTGTAATCGCAACTCCTCTCAAACCACACAACAGCATTTCACGAAACCTTTTTAGATGAAAAGGACATACTATATAGATGTGCATATCGACAGGAAATTACAATTCACATTTTTTTCTAGGAGTTAGGCCCATTTGAACTTAAATGCTTTAAGGTACTGCTTCAACTGTTTGTCATTTCAACTCCTCTGAAACACAACAGAGTTTCATGAAATGTTGTAGATAATACCAACATACTATGTAGATGTGCATATTGGCAGGAAATTATTATTCAATATTTTTTCTTATACAATTTTTTTTCTTACACTTATTTAATTTCTCCAATGACAATGTGGGGACGTTGGGTATGTGAGCGTGCTCACTAATGTTCTTTATTTACTTTAATGTACGACTGCTCCTCTCAAACCACACAACAGAATTTCATGAAACCTTTTCAGATAATAAGGACATACTATGTAGTTGTGCATATCGACGGGAAATTGCATTTGATTGTGTTCATTTGACTTGCAAAGTGAGATTTTAATTCTCTAGTGACAATATGAAGAAGTGGGGTATGTGAGCGTGCTCACAAAGGTTCTTTAATTATTTTGTTATTGATTTAATAAAACATAGGTATCGGAAGATGTGGTGTGAGTGCCAATGAGACAACTCTCCATCCAAATAACAATTTATAGAAGTAAACAATTATAGGTCAAAGTACGGCCTTCAACACGAAGCCTTGGTTCACAACGAACAAAAAGCTATAAAGGGCCCCAAAATAAAAAGTGTTGAACCATCCAAAGAGGAAAACCAACGGTCTAATATATATAAAAAAAACGCGAAACGAGAAACATGTATAAATTACGTAAACAAACGACATGTAACTACTGAACATCAGATTCCTGACTTAAAAAAGGTGCAAACATTTTCAGCAGTATTAAACGTTTAAATGGTACCAAAACTTCTCCTGTTTACTGAGAAAATAGTATAACATCACAACCTAGAAAAACAAACGAAAAAATATCAATTGGAAGGCTTAACTCAATCAAAAAATCAAAATTTGGGAAATCAGAATAGGAATTGACCACCAATTTAGACAATCAAACCACGTGTTATTGTATTAAACATTAACCGTCTGTTAGTATATAAAATATGTTGAGTTAACGGTATATGCTAGAAATCGAGCGTGTACTTTTAGTTCACATTGAACTTATTTACAAGCTTGTATCGGATGGTGGTCATCAAAGTATTTAATCAAAACAATGACATCACAGCATTCAGAATGTAGAAAACTATTTTCTTCTTAATGTATATATTATCCATTGCAATAGAGAGTGTCGTCTATATCGCTGACATATTAGACATAAATTACAAAATGGTTACCGAACTCATTACAGAATAAGATTTTTATTTATATTTCTTTATATTTATGACCTATATCCTATTTGAGAGTTGTTTAATATTGGCAATTTGACATGGACAATCAATCAGCGATAAAGCGAATAGAATTGGCATAATAGTAGCTGCAATAAAACTGTTTAAATGGATAGTATGGATTATGCATGAAAACGACTCTGAATGGGAATACACGTGAAACGTGAAACTATTCATTCGGTTTATTACCGAAAAAGAAAGAAAAGAACAGTGTTGAGTGTAACAAAAAAGATTTGATCTAAAGTGTGTTTTAGAGGAAGTTTTGATTCATTAAAAACAAATGAAAAGAGATTATTGAATACGCTTCAATTAGACAGGAAATTAAATCCTGAGACAAAACACACTTTTGTTAAAATAGGTCGACAGAAAGTACAATCTTCTAGAATAATCAAAAATGTATGGTATCCTTTAAATCCAAAAGATTAATAAGATTAATTCGTGCTTACCTTATAGACAAACCCTGTTAAGGGTCTTTAAATAACAGCTGTATTTGTACGTGGCTTAGAAACAGGTGTAATGCGAGCCTTTGTGAGCTATTACTCCTGTTTCGAGCCAAGTACAAATACAGCTGATATTTAAGGACAGTAAACAGCTATTGTCTTTATCCTGCAATTACATCTGTATATTAATTTTGCTTTGAAAGACCTAAAAACTCACATGTATTGGCATTTTTTTTTCGATTTGAAATCACTTGGGGACCGCGTAGTATTACTAAAATCACACATTCAGCTGAAGACGGGTTCGCAAAAAGAAGAATCTCGAAAGGTCAACAATTATACATCTCTAAATGTGAATACTAAACAACTAATTTCAACATTAAAAACAAATAACAAAACCTTGTCCTATTTTAAACAAAAGTGTACGAGTTGTCCTACGCTTCAGAACTTTGAACTGAACTCGGCATTCACTTAACATGCATGTTGAAATTTACATGGTTGATTTGTTACACATATATATACACATTCACAAATTTTGAAACCGTTAATTGTCGTCGTAGAAACTACTGCTGTTCATGTTTGTCTATTATCAGAAAATTGGTTTAATTCTAATTGCTGTGACGTATAAAAGTAATCGTTTATTCGCATAAGGTAAAACAATTCGTTATTGGAATGCGACTGCAATACACATTTTGAAATAACGAAGGTTCATACAACACTCATCAACACTAATACACAAATGTAGTCCGGCAGTGGACTCAGCTTTAAAGCGATATTTGTATAGTATACAGATAGAGCAAAGCAATATGTGTAGGGTTGTATCTGTATAGTTAGACACACACTTGCAGGAAAAATCAGATACAAACAAAGGTAGCTAATATGTGTACGGTACTTTAGTGGGTTGATAACTATTGAAGAATAAATAGAATGTTTATAGTAATGCTGTTTTAGTCCGAAACTAAAATATTCAATATTCAATGTTTTACATTTATTTCCTTGACCATCACAAAGGCTGCCACACTTAGCACAGTTTAAAACTTAAAATCACAGCGGTTATATTAGGTTTCGTGTGGCTCATTTTATGCGTTTTATTAACTGTTGTTGTGTGATCTGTTTTCTACGTCTTGCCATTGCGTAGTGTTTGTCTTCGACATGTGAGTTTGAATATTCCTTTGTGATTGTAAATTGTATTTTTCACAGTTATGTATCAAAATCCTCGAAAAGTTATTGAAATAGCCCTTATATATAAGAATTATGATATGATCGCATATTTTCAAGGTCACGTACTTGCCGAAGAAGAAACAGTGGAATATACATTTATAACTTTAATTGATATGTATATAGCAATTGTGTCTTTTAATCGAATTAAATTGTCATGATATAAGGCCTCTCGTGTCTGATTCGCAGGTTTTTATCTACACGTAAATTTCTTTATTAAAAAGAAATCAAGTAAATGACCTCGGTGGGCTTTAAAACCTTTTACGCAACAGACGTAAATGAAAAACATTTTTAAAATTTGATTATCACATTTAGGAAAGGTCAGAAATCTTGACCTCAAGTAAAAATGCCGTCTCAAACTGACATTAAGAGTAGAATTCCTGTTAAAATTCACTTTCATGATATGAATTAAGAATATAGATATATGGAGTACTATGTAATATAGAATATCGCCCATGAGTAGTTGCTTTTACTGTACATGTTTATACATGTTTCTGGAATGTTTTTATAATATGCTTACTTTCTTTCAATATCTTGTATTATATTTCACTTGCAGTCTATTATCTCTAAATCTTTTAAAATATTTCTCTTTAGTTTGATGAAATATATTACCTAGTAAGTGCTCGAATATTTATCGGTTCTACCATCTTGGATATAGCTGAGTGTTCAATTGTCAAGATTATACAAAGCAATAGAAATAGTATCACTTCGATACAATATATATCGAAAAATATTGTTTTCGTATTTAATGTAGATTTAGGGACACATAAGAAGGATGAATGCACTGAAAGTGGTCTGAATATAAGTGAAAACTACTTCATCAAAATAATGATGTTTGTTTAAACATACATCAATATCAATAAAAATGGATTACTAAGTCTAAACTTTAATTTTTAATCGGGTCCGATTTAATTGTCATAAGGATGATTTTTTATGCTTTTTGCAAAAAAATATAGGATAGGTGATAAAACTGAGAAAATTTGCAGTTTGAAAAAAAAATAAAAAGAAAACAAAAATGAAATAAGATAATATTTTTTAAATTTATAATGCAAATTGTATCCATAAACACGGTTTATGTAACGTAGTAAAATTTCTATTCATAATTAATCGGTAACAGCATAAAAACTGTTTTGGTGATACCAAACTTTAACAACAAGATCCGTGTGACATAAAAATATCAAACTCATTTTTGATCAAGCATTGTTGTGTAAAAGTCATAAAGGCTATTGCAACACATAAATTGATGTTTCAAAAATGTAATTGCCTAAAATGTGTTAGGTTTATATACATCAATGAGCCCGCATCACATATACATAAGTCTAATCCCAATTCTTTTTTACTAAATGTTTAACAACATTTTGTATAATTAATTATACATGTCACATATATGAATAATATGATAGAAGGGCATGACAAGCAAGACAGAAGTAGTCATACTATTGAATGTTTAAATCAACATGATTCCATATAACAAACAAAAACCAACTCAGAGTAACATTGCCGATCCTAACATTCGGTTATATATTTTTGTGTCATAAAGAAGGTTCGGATAGCCGTTACACTCTGTTCAACTCACCATTTTTTCTTAAACCTACCAGTACCAAGTCAGTAATATGGCAACTGTTATTAAATAGTTTGTTTTTACGTATCTTGGCGTTTGTTTTCGTTTTCATTTTACTGTTCCTGTTTTGCCTTTGTATTCATCTTCTAGATGATGTGTTTCATTCGGTTTTAGTTATTAAGTAACAGTCTTTGTAAGAATCAGGCAATTTAGGTAAAAATCAAAACATGATTAGAAAAAACCCGCCGAGCTAATCATGCTATTTAATACTTGCCATCATCCTGAGTTAAAAATTATTAGTCTTTCGTGTGTGTGTCTGGTAATATGAAATAAATTGGTTAGAAAATTGGTTAGCATGATAGCAAATTACAGAGTTATGTCCCCTTATTCGATTATTCCTAGTGCATTTCAACCAAATTGTATCTTCTATTACCAGAACAGAAAACGGAAATGAATGTTATTTTTTGTGCATAACTACATATTATGAACTTAAATCAATGTCAAATTGGGTGGGTTTTTTTGTCATGTTTTCACCACTGCCTGATTCTTAGGCAGACTGGCATTTAACCAAGATGTGTTGTCTCGCAATCGATTTATGACATTTATTTAGATTTTGATTTATAAAGAACAAAGTGAAGTGTTGTTCTGGAAAGAGTAACAGTAGCATTGAATTTGTGTAACGAAACCCACAGACATACGTATTTCTTTAATTAAGACAATTTTACGTTATGTGCAATACATATTGTTGTTGTCAAATAACATTTCGACACTTTATCGTTAACAATACAATTGTTGTTTTCAAATAACATTTCCAATTTTCCAAATAGAAAACAATGATAAACATATTTAATAAAAAAAATATAAATAAGCTATTTGAAGTTTTCATTTACATTTCAAAGTCAAATATAACAGTTCTTGTACATGCGTTGGGTGTGTTTTATCACTTGATTTTGACATTTAATTAGCGAATTTCCGTTTTGAATTTTTCTAGGAGTTTATTTTTTTTTTTGGTGACTTTACTATTAATATAAAATATAGCTTATGTATAAACCTATTATATCATGTTCATGCTTTTGGTAATGTAATCAACATTTAAAGCTTATTTTCAATTGGTTACATGTAAAACAATGACATATTCTTATTTTTGGTATGTTTTCTTTATCTGTTAACGTATTATATCAAAAACTTTAACAGCTTTTATAAGTACAATAGAAATAATGTTAGTTCGTAGACAAATTTCAGGTTAAACTCTAATCAAGAAGGTCATTTTCTATTTCTGTTTTTATATAACTCATTAGTCTGTAGTATTCCTGTAAAGATCACATATTAATGTGTCTTTTTTAGTATAAAAAATAATTAAGAAAAATATATCACGTCCCCAAATCGACTCATTAAAGCAAATACGCCACACATTCTCGAATATTGTTTTTAAATAAAGTTTTATAAAACAGTTAATTTCCTATAATTATAACCTATATTTCGTTATGATTAATTTAATAGTCTTTTGTGGATAGTTGTCACATTGGCAATCATACCACATCTTCTTTTTTATATTCTCATAATAGGGGTTGTAAAAGTAAGACCAAAGTTGTTCCAATCTGGCCAAGATGTTGTTATATGCTAGAGTAGGCTTTTTTGAAAATGGTACATAAAGAAGACCGACAGTTATTAGCTCACACTGATCATTTGCACGTTGGTTTTAGTCTTTTTACGTTGAAGTGTGGTATATGGTTACAATCAATGTATTATGATAATAGTCGTCGATACTCAATCAAGCATTAGACAAAAGTGAAAAGATAATAAGACAATTATACGAACTAATGTAAAAAAAAAAAACGATAAGAAAAACATTACATGACCATAGCAACAGGTTAAATTTTACCTCGTTAAAATTGTTACCCCATTAAACGCATATTTTGTTTAAATCACAAAAAGGTCTTATGTTCTGAGATGACGCATTCATTTGGGCTCTCTGATTTAAATTGAGACAATTCGAACCCTAGTGAAAAGTTGTTTTTATTACATAATGACATTGAGCAAAAGTTGTGAACAGAATTTTCACTTCAATAAATGTAAATAAAAACTTAAAAAATGTTTTTGGAACCACGAAAAAAAGTAGACATTCAACAAAAAACGAATATTTAACACATAGTTTTAGAACACATTTTTAGTATAAGCCAGTCGCTACGACATAGGGAATTCCAGTGTCACATTGATATTTTAGTAGATCAATTAGTAAAATATCAAAATGCCTTCTATTTATTTGTTATTTTCTAAAAAAAAAAAAAAAAAAAAAAAAAATATAATTAAAACGTAGTTGAAGCACCTTACAATTGAAAAATTAGGCAAGGTCGGTACGAAACTAATGACTAATATATGGTATTCTAGGGAAAACAAGAATAAATAAGTTGTAATTTACGATAAAATCAAGTAGTATTCGAAAGTGCAATATTTAGAAAAAAATAATTATGATATATGGATTTTTTCATGTTTTGTTTTACTGCTTCTCTTATATGTCTTGAAATAAAATTAAGAATGGAAATGAGAAGTGTCTCAAAGAGAAAAACAACCCGACCAAGGAATCGGAAAACAGCCGAAGCCACCAATGTGTCTTATATACAAAGAGAAAAATCCCACATCCGGAGGAGTGCTTTAGTTGGCCCCTAAACAAAATTGTGTATTAGTTCAGTGATAATATACGTCATACTAAACTCCGCAATATATGAAAGAAACTAAAACAAACAAGCATACAAGACTATCAAAGACCAAAGGCTCCTGACTTGGGACTTGCACAAAAAGAAGGTGGGTTGAACATGTTTTTTTGAGATCGCAACCCTCCCCTTGTACCTCTAGCCAATGCAGAAAAAAACTAAAAATCAGCAATACGCACAGTAAAACTCACTTTAACTTAGTGCAAACTCGTCCGATGTAATAATAGAACAAAATTTTTAAAACAAAATGACAATAATACATAAATTAACAAAGGAATACTAGCAGATAGGGACATGCCAGCTCCAGACCTGATGGAAAGATTAATTCTGAAACATGAATTTAAAGCAAAATCCCACCCGTTAGGGTTTAAGTAGCATACCATCATAAACAAATATGAGACAAACATAACCCGTATCATGCCAGAATCTGGTTTTAAGAATGGATTATTTATTTACGATGCAAAAACCATATAAGTGAATCAATAAAAAGCCAAAACATGCCGCTTTGATGACCTGACAACAATTTCGTTACTATATACCTTCTTTAGAAGTTCTGTTTAAATGTTTTGTTAGCGTTTGATGTGAATGTCGAAATTTGTGTGCTTTTTAAATAATATTACTATAAGAGATTGGATGTAAAATACCTGGACGTATAAAATGTCTGTATACTGATTTATATTTACATGTACGAACCATGTCTTTCAACAGATAATAAAATCAAGTAAATAGTTTGACTAGTTTGTGATATCGAAACCCCTGGTTTAATAATCTTTCAGTACACATAGATTGTTGTCGCTAAAATCGGCTTAAACAAGCACGAGCGTTTAATCAAATTTCTACGTTTTAATAAATATATACATAAACAAGCGTTTTAAATAAATTTCTACAGTGCCAACATATAGACATAATGGATCATTTACAAGCAAAGAAAATATAAATACCAACACTCAATGAACACGACTAAAGTCGTTCAAGACTATAACCCTCAGTACTCTGCATGAGAAAAAAACCGCCGATAATTATTACTGAATGAGGTTGTATGCTAGTGTGTCATATCAATCAATATTGCTCTCTGTCTTCAATATTCTATGCAAACTGCTTTAAAAAAAAAAACATAAATTTTGTCTCTCGTTTCCGTCGTAACAATCGGTGTCAGATTTTAGGCGTTCTATATACTGCCGCTAGAATCTTTGATGACTAGATCTATACAACTATCTTATATATATATATATATCGTATCAAAATATAAGATTCGATGGAATTTGTTTACTGTTATATCTAGGCATACTTATACAAAGCATATATATATATCTACATATTCAAAGCACAGCAAGATAAAAGAAATCTGTTTATTTTATTAAATTTTACTTCAAGCTTGTTTTGATGGAATATGCTCGAATAACCGCCATACGAACTCAGCTTCAATGAAAAGGAAGCCTGTATTCATTTGAAGCTGTCTTTGAAATATAATTGCCCTTGATCCTCACTCTTTAATCAATTATTGAACGGACATTGTTATTAATATATAAAATCGTGTACTTTTGTCGGAATCGACTTATCATGCAATCTAGAAGCCGTTTGCATCAATATTTCTTTGAAATTGTTCGCTCTGGTTAAAAGAAAATCAAGAAGGTTGGTTTTTTTTCAGCTATTTTTTTTAAGCTAGTTTTCGACAAAAAAATATGTTAAATCTTAAAACTCCTCTTTAAATTGGTAATGCATTAAAAGCAAAAGGCAATATGAAAATATATACGGAATGATGTAATTTAAAAGAACACTATAAGATTAACCTTTAGAATAAGTATAAAACTCAGTGAAAAATAAATAATTTGAATTAATACTTATTGTTTTAAAACACTGCTGCCAAGGCGAAATCACGTTATATGAATGATACATTTTAGCAGATCAATTCAAAACTGTTCTGTGGGCGTTTTCACATTCTCATTATCACCGCCTTCAAAATAAAAAAAGTTTGTAGTGATATATCATACTGTCAGTATATTCCGTTATCCATCTACGTAAATGACCACTGGTACATCTAATTCTAATGATATCCCAGGGTTACATAGTCAGCCAGAATCGGGTTTAGCCAACTAAGAGGTCTATCTAACACACATCAACATTTATGTGAGTGTCATCGGGTGAAATGGTGCATCTAAATCCGAGTTAACCTTTGTCATTCTTTAAGCCAAGTTGGTCCCTTGATTGTGGTTGGGTTGTCATATAAACGCCAGTCTGTACATTTGACAATTATTTCATGTTCGTTCTCTTACATCTGTTTGCGTTAACCAAATATTATGAACATATACACAATGCTCATCACTACAAAACATATATTTATTTTCAATGGCGTCATTTTAATTTGAACATTTTATAGTGATGCCCTGCCAAATGGAAACCCTGTTGATTTTGTCGTTTCCGTTCACTTTATTAAGTAAGCTTGAAACAAATGTTATGAAACTTGTGAACAATGCTTATTACATTAAAAAACAGACCAAGTTTGTATTTGGGTATTGTTTCTTTTAATAAGTTGTCACGGTATATACATATGGCGACATGGACACATTCTCCGTTTATTCTTAATTATCCCAAATTCATGTATTTGGTTTTGATGTTATATTTGTTATTCTCGTGGGATTTTGTCTGATGCCTGGTCCATTTCTGTGTGTGTTACATTTCAGTGTTGTGTCGTTGTTCTCCTCTTATATTTAATGCGTTTCCCTCGGTTTTATTTTGTTATCCCGATTTTGTTTTTTGTCCATGGATTTATGAGTTTTGGACAGCGGTATACTACTGTTGCCTTTATTTCCACTTATGTGTTGAATGACCTATTGAAGATGTTCTGATAATAATGATTTGTTTCTACTATCGCTATTACCTGAGACAGATAGAATAATAATTAGAGCGACAGTAGCAAAATGATCTCAGTATATTTCAGAAAAACTTAAATAAAAACCGTATATTGTTTTAATCAGAATGAAGAAACTTTGAGAAAATCAGGGCTATTTTCTTCTTAAATATATAAAAATGTCATGTGGAAAGACCCATCAATTGTTCTCTAAACATTTTAATTTTGTTCTTATTCTTATAATGATTGATCTTTTAAGAATTTTAGTTCAGTGAAGAATTATTGTATTTAAATAGATAGCTAAAATAAACAAAACTCAGTTTTCAGTTCTTTCAAAGTAATGCTATATTTTTGTTTAAATAGTGTGTTACACCGACTTATATGATAATAACAAGTTTGACGATAGGACTAGAACTAGTGCTATCAAAGTTAACATTTACCTATGAGGTTCATTGATTTTACAATGTCCAACATTCAACTGTATACATACACGTACGGAAAGAAGAAATATTCCACCGTAATAGGGTTATTGACAATATTATTCAGCTAGAAACTAGTCAACAAAACAACACTTGCATTAAATGAGCATTACCTTTTCATATCAGTTGTTTATTGTTTATTCACGTACATAGTTAACAATGCTACCATATCGTGTATAAGGTTGAACCACACCTCCGTTTGTTCGTTTTTCACGTTCAACCCTTATGTGATAATTATATGAAAATCACATCAATTACAAACAATCAATATTGTATATGTTATATTTGCAGATCTCATAATATTTACTGTAAATGTGTCCATGACTTGAAAAGAACAAAAAGAGGCGGTGGGTACCAAGGGCAAATTAAAATAAAAAAGTCAACAAGAAACCATCAAAACGCTTGGAACACCAGGTTTTTCTATGCGATATCGGTAAACCCACGTCTATCAAAAGTAATATGGCAGATAGTAGATAGAAAATTGTAATAGGGCATATAGTATAGTAGAAAGAAAATTAGGAAAATGAAGGACGCAACCGGGTGCGGGAGTTTCTCGCTGCATTGAAGACCTATTGGTGACCTTCTGCTGTTGTCTTTTCTGTGGTCGTGTTGTTGTCTCTTTGACACATTTCCCATTTTTATTCTCAATTTTATGCATAGTTTTTTAAACATTTGTTTTTGTATTTGTCATCGTGAAAAGATTCGAATACAACATATTTGTATATTGCTCTTGTGTTCCGAGCTATCGGTGGAATCGGTTAACATCCTGAACTAATTTTGACATTAAACAGATATTTTCCACATACTTATTTATAACCAATCCTTTAAAGTTCTATTCATTACACAACCATAATAAATAAAAGTTCTAAATATATTTGAATGAAGAGTTTTATTAATATATGATATTTGACATTTCACAATATATATCAACATCTGATAAGTTGTTGATATTTATGACCTCGTCTTTTAAGTTTAGTAAATGATGTTGACCTTATCATATATATTGTTTTCTCAAAAAATTAACACGACAATTCATCATTGAAATAACGAAACTTCATTCATGGGTTTCACACCAATATTCGCGCCAGTCTTTTTTTAATAGAAATATTTCCCTTTGCTTCCTTTATAAGAAACTTTCGAAATGGGAGGATGTAATGTAGAACTTACTATGGAATTATAAATAAAACAGAAATACATGGAATGTTCTCGCTTTTCTGAACTACCGGATATATTTTTGTAATTGAAAACAAACATAAACTTTATAAAGATATACAAATTAAAACACCAGCTTTTGTATATTGTTCAACAGATTATAAATAATGTGTTGCATATATAACAATCAATTATCATTGGTTCTTGTACCAACTGAAGTAAAACACTATATTTGCAGTATTCCCAACAGCTATTCAATTATAGAATAATAGAGAGACATTTCCATTTAACTTTACATATTTTAATTAGAAAACGATTCTTAGTTAAAGCTTTAAGAGAATCATTTTTCAATAAACATATTATACAATGTATATATATTTTACTATATATTTTATAATATTTATGTAAGACGTTTAGCTACCTCTATAACCAGAATTAATACGTCATTGTCGACAAGAGAAAGTGCCTTAACCATGTCAGGAATATAACATTTGTTATCCATTTGTTTGATGTGTTTCAGCTTTTGATTTTGCCATTTGATAACGGAATTTCCTTTTTGAAGTTTCCTTGGAGTTCAGTATTTTTTTCTTATTCTGTAAGATAACTATCAATTTTATAAACACTTCTCTCTTCTGTTGATATTTATATGTATATAGTCGCATATATAACACTCGTTATGATTTTTCTTTAGTTTGCATATTATTTATTCTAAGAATATTAATTCATACCTTGTCCTTTGATTTTCAGCTTCTGAATAAATATTTTGGTCAATTCATTTTCAAACTTACTTCAGGAAATGGATTTACAAAGATCGATGCCTTATATTTTTGTATGATACATGTGTAGTTCGTATTCAACTCTATATAAATAAACATATAATTTCCCAAAACATTTAGAGAACTGTTTGACAAATTTTTTCAGAGAAAGATAATGACGATAAAAAAATTTGTTAAGAAATGATTTATATAATTTTGTCTAGCAGTTATGACATTAAAGTCTGCATTTAAAAGATACCTTTTAATTTTAAAACTGCGTTCTACATAATACGGATATAACAATACATGATATAACATTTAATGTACAAAATATCCAGGTAAATAAAATATACCAAGAGATCAGAAACGTGGCAATAAAATCTATTTACGTAATTTATAAACAAGGATACTGACATCATTACCTACCCTTATGAAAGTAATTTTCTTCCCGTACATTATTCAATTTTTTTAAGGATTTACGAAACAATGTGTTTGAACGACAGAAGGTTTCAGCTTTTAATGAATAGAAAAGCGTTTAACGCGCGGCAAAAAATCGGGTAAAACAGAAAATCGCCTGAACTACATTAGAAGCGATATATACTGCATCGAGCGAGTTAGGTTCTTAATATATGAAAGCATGACATATAAAGGCAACAGAAGAATACCGCTGTTCGAAAGCCATAAATCGATTGCGACAAAAAAAAATCCAGGTAACAAACTAAAACCGATGGAAACACATCAACTTTGAAAGAAAACAATGAAACACCAGAAACACTAGAGTGAATAAAAACAAACGACAATGAAACATAAACAGAAACAAACTATTACCTTGTACAATCACCCATTCAAAATATCACAAAAGGGAATTAGAACTAACCAATAATACGTTTAGAACAATACATGATATAAAATTGAATATACACATTTCGAGGCAAATAAAATACACAAATGGATCAAAAACGTGGCATTAAAATCTATTTACGCAAATATATATTCAAAGATACTGACATCAACATCTACCTTTATCATAGTTGTTTTCTTCCTGTACAATATTTAATTTTTAAAGGATTTACGAAAGAATGTGTTTTAACTACAGAAGTTTTTAGCACTTTATTGATAGGAAAGCGTTTGACGCGCGTCAAAAAATCGGGTAAAAAAACAAAATCGCCTGAACTACATCAGAAGCGATATTCAATGCAACGAGCAGGTTAGGGTCTTATGATATGAAAGCATAACATATAAAGGTAACAGAAAAATACCTTTTTACTACCTTGTGCAATCACTCATTCAAAACATCACAAAAAGGAATATGATCAAACCACTAGAATTCAAGATTAAACAGTTATTCTGGTATCCTATAGGTTACAATACACCATTAGATGTTATGGGCGCAGCCTTTTTATGAACATAACATGGTATTCAGAATTAAGAGTATGGCGAATCCTTATTGGTCGATATGTGCGCCCGTTATTTTTTATCATTAGACACTTCGTGCACTCTGCTTTATACAAAAGGCTTGATAAAAATTATTCCGTAGCCCTAAAGGCACTGAGATGACTTTTCAACGCTAGGACAAGACACGTATTTTAAGGGCAAAATTGATAGGCATGGGAGATAAGTACAAAATACGCCAAGAAAAGCAACGCGAACTTATATTTTTTTAACCAAAAAATACTGTCCTAATAACTTTTCTTTGATTCTAGCAAGGTTTCGTTAAAAGAATCAACTTTCTAAAGTCTGTATCTCGAAAAAGGCTACCATTGTCGCCTATGGGGAAATTAATTGTTTATTTCAATCTATAACTTAGAACAGTTTTAACTCATTCGGAAAAAGTATCTTCGTCTTTGTTTCGCGTTTAGGCCTTTTATTTCTATCTTTTCTTTTTAATACCGATAATTCAAAATTCTTTTTTTAAGAAACGTGATTACATATTAAATTGCATAGTGTGTACATTCAATTTGTATTTGAGGCCTGAATTAGAAGATCAATAATTGAACCAACTGTATACAGATCCAAAGTGAGTTATCATTATAAATAATTTGATATTAGGAATAGAAATTAATTTTGTATAGATTGTGTTATTGTTGTGTGGTTTTTCTTCATCTTCAACCATCCGAAGGTCTCTTGAAATATCAATCCTTCTTTCATAAATGCATGTATAAACTTTACAGTCATCGCCATTTATTGGAAAAGTATATTGTCTTTGTTAGCCTTTATGCCAAAGGTTCAGAAACCTTTTAGATAATTCATATTTTTTTTCATTAGTGTCAACATGTCTACAATCTCCCTTTCGTGACCTTTTCATTGATTCTGCAATTACATGGCAGGTGAATCATCAACAGCAGAAACCGTTTTCTATCATATCAAATCAAGCGATTTTGTTCATTTTAAACGTCTTTTTGTCTTGTTTTTTTATATCTCATTATCATTAACAAAATGTCCGAAGAAACCAAGGAGACCATTAAACCAGATCAATGGAAAACACTCATCATAGAAAACAACTACAAAAAACAATAAAAGTCACTATAGTTAAAGTCAGCGAAACATGACAACCACATGGTGTGCCACCGATGGCGTCCATCGTATTTTTTCTTGCAAATAAGCATCAATTTACTTTTTATTTGTCATGGAGTTGCAGGTACTAAGCAATAGTTTGGTCTGCAAAGATCTAGGTGACATGTTTTTATAGACCAATTCATTTTTTTGTAAATTCTTATTTTTTTGAACGAATTTACAGCTTTAACCCATTCGGAAAGAGTATGTTTACATTGGGTCCGCGTTTAGCCCAACTTTAACATACATTTCTCAAATTTTCCAGTTATCCATTTAGAAATGATTAGGATATAAGTAAAACAACAAAAATACCGAACTTCAAGAAAAGTTATAAACCAAATTGTTTTTTAACAAAATGGCAAATTCAAAAGAGTAAAAAAGGTTCCACCGCTTCACACAAATTGGACTCAAAGCTAATTTTGCAGCTGTTCCTTTAAAACTTTTGTTTTAATATAGGTTTTACAGAATTAATGTACATGCATTGATATATCATTGGATTAAATATTTGGATCGGAGTTTTATTGATGCGGGTAAAAAAAGAAAATCGCTTTCGACAAAGGATTCATCAATGGTTATTTTGGTTATCACTAAAAGCTGAAACACTCATGATTTGGATCAAGTAAACTATTGGAAGCTGATTTGATGTCAATGTGTAATCACTTTATGATGTAAAAAGATAATTACCTATCACATCTCTTTTAATCGTCTAGAAACTGTATTAGAATCACGTGATATAAGATATTTATCTGATGAGATTTTGTCATATATCTTCAATTAACTGGCGTAACATATCGTTTTCACGGTTAATGTTTAATGTCAATCAAGCAGCTGCTACATGATTTGACCAATAACGCTATACATAAGCCTTATACGGGAAATAAAACTAAGTAGCGAATCAATGCATGTCATAGTATAAGAATATAAATATGGTTTAACATACAGGATATTTCATTTGATCGGTCTCTATTGTTATCTCCAGTATATTGATAAAAATTAGTTAGTAATTATTATTTCTGAAAGTAAAAGTAGAATTCACCAAATTTAGCGCTCAAAGATTTAAACTAAATAACAAGAAAACTCGTTTCTCTTGGAATGTTATTCAATTGTTATACCTTTTAAAGACTATCATTCGGTGCTATGGATAAGAATTTTACATATAATTTGACGTTTTTTATTGATGAAAACGGTACTCGTACGAGATGGACACTTCAAAGTGAACAACCACCAAAATTCAATGAGGCTCTAATGACAAGAACTATTGTGTTTAGTCTAATGTTTTTAATGGCTTTGATAGGAAACACAGCCACAATAATCCAAATGTACAGAATACGGAAGAGAAGATCAACGATAAATATATTAATTGTTAATTTGGCAGTAGCTGATTTGTTAATTACATTTTTTATAATGGGAGTTGAAGCCGCATGGGCTTCGACAGTCCAGTGGTATGCCGGAAACGTCATGTGTAAACTTGTTAAATTTGGTACTGCTACAGGTTTACTTGCGTCAACCTATATTACTGTTGTGATCAGTTTGGACCGATGTTGCGTAATAATGGACCCTATCAGTCGTCACAAAGCTCCAAGACGAGTCAAAATCATGATTGTTATATCTTGGATACTCAGTGCCTTATTTAGTTTACCTCAGGTAAGTTACTTTTGTTACCCCGATTTTGTTTTTTTTTCCATGGATTTATGAGTTTTGAACAGCGGTATGCTACTGTTGCCTTTATTCATCACACGTGCTATTTAAATTTTGAGTATTACTACTAGTTTTTATTTTTCTGTAAAAAAACAGTAATGGTTAAAGTATTTTATAATTTAACGCATATCACAAGCTTATTAATAGTGATAACACAAACACAAAGAAATATTCTATTTTGAATATATTATTTTGATTCAAAGTAATTTGGGATTTGTAATTTAAACAGTTATAATGTGTCATGCCTTGCCAAATAATATATATTGAACGGTATATATCCACTTGTTTTGTTTTTGATCTGCAGGTTGCTTAAAATAGTCTTGCTGTATACTGTTGATATATGATAAAAGCACGTAATGAGAATAGAATAAAATAAACTATATTATGAACAACTAGAGATCAGCAGCTAGTATGTGCGTTTATAGAACATACTTAGGTTTATTTACTATACACTCTCTTATAAAATCATATAATCTGAGTAATCTCCGCTGACATAAAGACATGACATAGTTGTTATCAACTGAAAAAATGTGCCATTTACTTACAAGAACGATATAAAATGATAGAATTAAAGACATGTTTGAATGAAAGTAATTTGCTAATTTTCAGTGAAAAAAGACTGATATTGCCGCTATTTGTAATTAAGAATTAATCTGGACTCCACAATCTTAAAACAGTTAATTTGAAATGGAACAGTTAGTTTCTTAACGTTTTTAATTGCGCGTATTTCATTTATTCGTAAGAACTATTAGTCTTTTTTTCGGACGATTGAAATGTTAGAAAAGCATCGTAAGCAACATTGGAAGCTTAAACCAAATAATCAATGATAGAAATAACTTCGTACAGGAGCATAAGGAATTGTGAATTCCAATAAATTTGGAACTGTGAAATGAAACACATAGTTTTGTTAAGATGGAGCAGAAAACATTTGAAAATGTTTTTTTTTTATTAAAAATGTTTGGAAGGACACTGGAATTATCAACCTTATTGGTGATCAAATGTGTTCACCTCACAGTAATGACCATTTACTGACAATTGTATAAAACATATTTGCTTCACTGCCTAAATTTCAGATACTATATCTTCATAGCGGTCGATGCCTCAAAAATAGGGTACGCTTTTGGGGAAACTTAAGCAGGACCGATCCTATATAGATATAGGAAGATGTGGTGTGAGTGCCAATGAGACAACTCTCAATCCAAATTACAATTTATAAAAGTAAACCATTATAAGTCAGCCTTGAACACGGAGTTTTTGCTCACACCGAACGACAAGCTATAAAGGGCCCCACAATTACTAGTGTTAAACCATTCAAACGGGAAAACCAAAAGTGTAATCTATATAAAAAAAAACGAGAAACGAGAAAAACGTATACATTACATTAACAAACGACAACTACTGTACATCAACTTCCTGACTTAGGACAGGTGCAAACATTTGCAGCGGGCTTAAACGTTTTGATGGTACCAAACCTTCTTCCTTTTTTCTGAAAAATAGCATAAAATCACAACATAGAAAAACACACGATAAAATATCAATTGACAGGCTTAACTCAATCAAAAAAGGTAAATTAACACATGAATGTATTTTCCCGATTATTTGTTATTGATTTGCACATCCAGATGGACAGAAGTTGAAGAAGACCTCAAAACATAATAAATTTCGAAAAAAACAATCCAACAGAAATCATCATGGTATAAATGAAAAAACTGCAAAAAGAAGAACAAGAGTTTCAAAAACACAACATAATAGCTAATGTCTTGACAGGTAAATCCCTCCCATACCTTGCTATTTCGCGAAGCAAACAGAATTTATGCCACTAGCAATTGCAACTTTCGTAGTGCTTCTCATAGCAGGTAAACTTTGAAAGTACGCTTTCGGAACCTAGGTTAACTACGTGCGTGCATAATTTCAACTCCCCTAAAACACCATTAGCCATGATGATAACCATAATGCAAACACCAAACAACTCTTATCTAAATCATTAATTACTTATCCGATTAAACATGTATCTACCATGCAAAAATTTTCATGATATTCATTATTTCAATATATATTTTTTTAGATTGGATACATACACATTGATGTGGTGTCTCTAGTGTTCTCCTAAATGTAAACATTCGTGATATGAAAGTATGTGTTAATTTGACAGTGATTGCCCTTTAATTGCATTAAATGTTATCGATATTTGCGTCATTGCCCGAAGTTTGTATAATGTTAGGGTAATTTATATTTTTATACTAGTAATACGTTTATTTTAGTTTAGCTATAACCTATCTTGCTATTTAATTGAGTTTTGATTTTTATGGTGAAAAATGCATCCATCGTAACTTAATATATATTTGTTACATGTCTCGCTGCATTCTGATTCATGCGATTTTCGCAGATTTTTTTTTTCTCATTAAGAAAGGCAGTTTATACCGAGAAGACACATCAAAATCATTCAAAAAACCACACCACCATAGCAAACATCAAATCCTATAATTTAAGTTTAAGTCAAGCAGTGATATTTGAATTTTTAAACAATCGGAAATTCGTAATTACATTGAGATAGTTTCATTCAATTTTTTTGTAATGTTTTTGAATGAAAACTAGACAGTTTCTAAAAATGCTTGATACAGTATGCGAAATGATGTTTACTAATAAATGATATCACATTTGATTTCAAGCTCCTCTATGACATTTTTGTATTATTGAAGGCGATGAAAGGGACTTTTGCGTTACTTCAATTTATTTTGGCATCTGTGATTGATTTTGTGAAGTTTTATCATTCCTCGTTTTATAATATTTCACCATGTGCACATATTTTGATGCTGTAATGATGAATGTAAAATATCAGGGAATGTCATAAAGATTTCTCTTATTTTATTAATTTGTTCATATCATGGTTTCACTTTATTTCTCAACTGATTATACTTCAAATATTATGTATCCTTATAAATGCGTTAAAATGGATCATGTAAATCAAATTTTGAATTCAATGTCGACTTGGAATCCTATTTCATATCATAAAGATATTATATAACTATAAAGCATCTTTTTTAAGAATAGAATCCCTGTAAAATTGCTGTTTTATTGCCATAAACGGTACAAATTGTTGTGCACCAGATGCGTATTTTGACAATGACTTTTATATCTTGTTTTGTATAGTGATGAACTAATATTGAATGCATATATTTATTCGTTCCTGATAGCTTCACATAGAATACAGACACCTGTGTATTTCTTTAAATTGTGACTATCTCTCTAATGTTGTGTGTTTGGTGGTTTGTGTCATGAGGCTACTGTCTCCCTGAATTACACACGCTTCTCCTTGTTTTCACACTGATTTTAGATATTTTAAGGACAAATGCAATTTAAAACAATCTGGTGGTGTTTCTTTACATTATTCTGATGACTTTCTGCAGATAATATAGAAAATTGGAAACGTATTCATTAAAGTGTCACATGTTTTACTTGTGCAGCTGGGTTGATTAAAAAAAAAGGCATTATCGCTTCAGAATTTCTTTATCAACGACTTGAATTTAAAAAAAATCTTACATTGTGGTTATTAAACTTAAAAGCCAAAAGATAACTTCTCATGCATTATATTGCTTCCACAAGCTCTATAAAAATGCTTGGGGTGTGTTTTTGGTGCACACATATATTATTCAAGTCCAAGTTAAAATTTGATTAGTATTGCATATTGTAAAGCGCCATCTTTATGTCCAATGTATGGTCGTTAATGTATTCTAGGTACTTTAACTATAATGTATTGCTAAACAACGTTTTTGATATATTGTGACTGCCTATATATGGGGATTATGTTATTTACAATAAACATTCAAAATTGAAAGTTTCAGATCAATGCATAACATGACAAGTTTAATATATATAACTTTAGAAGATGTGGTATTAGTGACAATGAGACATCCCGCCAAACAAGGCGCCGTTTTAAAAAGTAAACCATTGTATCTGGAAACAATTACAAATTCAGACATTTATATCAATCATTAATTCTCACAATGTTCTAGGTATTCCAAAACATTTTCAAAATTTTTTCTGAGCACCTCTTTCTGCGTTTAATCAATAAAACGTTTTAATCTATCAACCAAATGTTCTCTACGAATAAATATAACATTTTGTTCTTAGAGATTGTCCATCTTAAGGTTTAACATGTTGCCTAAATTATCGTGTCAGTTATTACTTATTACATTATTAAGTGATGCATTTTAAATCACCGTTGTTCGACATATCTTGAAAACTGAGTTACAATGAACTGACATTTACTCATAATAATTCGAGAAATTGCATGTTTACTAATGAGGATCAAAGATTGATAAAGGTTTTCCATTTTCATGATATTTAAAAGAAAATTGCGTGTACAACTGAAAATTAATCGCCTTTTTTGCTAATGATCGATACACTATATTTGAAAATTAATGATGTCAGGAGGGTATCTAATCGCCCTTTTTATTAGAGCTGAGGTAATGAGCATTTTACAAAGGATTTCAAAAATAAAAATAGGTTCTTAGTAATTATTTATTTCCTAGCTGACTATGAGTTTACGAAAGCAATTTCAGAAATTTTCAATTTTATATTTAGCGAGATGCACCGCTATGCGAAACCTCAATATCATGTTTTGTTCGTGCGTTTATGATTAAGTCAAGTAGTCATATACAAAAAACCACACACGTAAATACGAAATGTTTTCGGTTGCTAAGTCTTGTTAATATGGAAAAAATAGAATGTTCGCAAATATCTTCTTATTGAGTTAATGCGTTCACCAACATTGTTGACCGACATAAGAACGGACAGAAAAAGAGATGGACGAAAGGCATGCCATACAAATATTGTTTTTTGGGATCGTTGCATCTGCGATGCGGGATTTTAATAATACGATACGAGTATGACTTAATAAGTAAATAAACTCATCATAGATACCCGGAACAAAATTTAATATTTACGCCAGACGCGCGTTTTGTCTACAAAAGACTCACTAGTGACGCTCGAATCAAAAAGGTTATATAAGTGCATAAGTTCAATATAATCATATAACTAACATTAATAGTTTTGTTGCTATTGTTTGTTATTATTGTGCAATTAAAAAAATAACGCTTTCTTATAGTACAAACATCATGACTAAACCCACATTCAGAAAGTACTATTGGCTTCAAAGGTTACATAAATATATATTAATCCTATTTCATTGTAATACCAGGTGTTATGATCAATTTCTGTTGTTTTCACAGAATATAACAACATCAAAACAGAAACTATAAACTTTTTCATCAGACATATAAATGGAGAACTATAATAATTTCTTGAGTACACTGAACGTAATTTCCTTAAATGACATTTCAAAACCAAACCATAAACAACGTAAAACTTCATCTTTAAATGTAAACTATTAATACCAAAGAGCACGATATGTTTAATTAGTTTTGATTCACGAAAACGGTATCGTTTTAAACTGCTGATCAAAAGTGGAATTTTACTGTTCGAGTTATCTTCCAAAAATTACTTCTGCTGGAAAATAATTGGTAAAAAAGTGTAAGATACAAATAAAAAGATATGCCAATTAATTACTCAGCCATCCACAATTACTATGGAAAAAAACATTAAGTAAATAAACTCAACTTTGCCTTTTTGTAAGATTGTTGTCTCTTTTGCACATTCCCATTTTATTTAATAATCGTTAATGCCAAAAGTGCGTACGGTCAACGGAAGATTCATTTTGACTCTCGAATAGAAAAATTGGAAAGCAAAGTAAAGAAAAAGTTGAAAAATATGGTTGACACAACATTCCTGAATGATTTACGAAAAAAATACGAACGAAATACACTGCACTGGATCATATGCTCCTGGCAATTAAAGAATTTAATAAACAAATATAATTTTTAGATCACTATAATAATCAATTGTGTTGTATGGTTTAATTGCGACTTCGACTTTCAATTTGTTTAATAGGTACAAAAAACAGACAGCTTGGACAACTTAAAAATGAACTGATATTGTTGTTTACAGTGATATTATTTCTTAGGTTTTGGGCGTATTAAAATAATCAGTATTAACCATAAGAAGATTTTAGTGAACTAAATCTGTAACTTAATTACCAATAATATCCCAAGAGTAATAATACTAATGCATATGACTTCTGTTTTAAAACGGCTACTGTTTATCTCTCCTGTCTCAAAACAGCTAGAGAAAATTTACAAAACAGTTATGAATATGAGAAATTCGTCACTAGGTTCCTTGCAATAGTTGAATTATAACCGTTGTGAGAGGAACGCCATCAAAAGATCACTGTAGGATAAAAAAAAAAACTTAATTTAAATAGTTTTTGGGTGGGAGGGGGATACAATTGCTGCAGTTTTTTTTAATCCAAAATCGAATTTACATATATCCCTATTGGTGAATAATTGTTTCCCAATTTAAGCTAAAGGGGGGAACAATACTATATATAAATAAACTACAGTAAGTAAAAATGATCAACAAGACAAGAGTTACTAACAAATAAAATTGTCGAAATCTGTCAACAACTTAAAAAAGTAATTTTTTCTTTCATTATTGTGTCTTCGTCGGAAAAGTTGATGGAAGCGTAAAGGGAAATATCTGCATGGAAGAACGCGAACAAAAGTTGCCATTTTACAATGAACTAACAATTTTGTGTACGTTGATCTTTTTACCGATTTCACGAAACTCGGTGAATGACGAACCTTTTTCACGGCTGCACGTTAAAAAAAATGGCAAAACACGTTGCATAAATAACCTTTTACCACCCTCGTTGATAGCAGAACTGATCTGCAGGATGGGAGTGACAAATAAGTAGAACATGGATATTGCCCTCACAATTTTTTTTACTCATTTGTTTAGTGGTAAATGTAGTAGAAAGACAGAAACTGTAAATGACAAACGTTCTTCAGTTAAAAATCTATCAACAGGTCAATGTTGTCGAAATCGTCAGGCGACACTTTGACTATCGCTTTTGTATATTTAGACCCACTTTTATATGATATCATCAAACGAAGACGAATTATATTTTGTTCTTTTTTATGCAGAACCATTGCAAAACAGTAAAATTAAGAAAGTACCAAACTCTGAGGAAAATTCAAGACAGAAAGTTTATAATCAAATGAAAAAATTAAATTTCATACACATCAAACGAATGAATAACAATTGACAAATTCCTGACTTGGTTTAGAAAATAGAGAGACACTGTCAAAACAATAATTATCATTAGGACAAATCTACAAAAGAGTCGAGGACAAATTAAATCTTCAATCGATTGTTTCTACAAGTTATATCTTTAAAGAATGATTTAAATCTATTTGTCGCGTTTTTGTTGAAGATTATACGAAAAAGTCGTAAAGCATTGTTACGTGCGCGATATGAGTTTCGTGGAACATTTTGTTTAGTCTTGACATTATTTTCTTTTCGCAATCAGGTGTCATCATCTCGAAATGAAAAGACAATTTCCCAAGTCAGACTAATTAGTGTTGTGTATGGTTTTAAGTGGTTGTAGATCACTTTAAATCCACCTCTCGTTAATCACATTGAAACAGTAATCATTTTCTTTAATAACATTACCAGCCACGTCTAAACTTTCGACCTAAATATTCTTCTTAGTATGATAAAACAAGGTAATACTATATATAATTTTGATAAGTGTGTATATAGGCTTCGTCTTGATTAGTCTTTAGTGTTCTATCTTGTGTCTTGTGTACTATTGTTTGTCTGTCTGTCTGTTTTTCTGTTTGTTATTTTTCTTTTTTTAGCCATGGCGTTGTAAAAGAGGGACGAAAGAAACCAAAGAGACAGTCAAACTCATAAATCTAAAACAGACTGACAACGCCATGGCTAAAAATGAAAAAAGACAAACAGAAAAACAATAGTACACATGACACAACATAGAAAACTAAAGAATAAACAACACGATCCCCACTAAAAACTAGGGGTGATCTCAGGTGCTCCGGAAGGGTAAGCAGATCATGCTGCACATGTGGCACCCGTAAGGTTATTTTCGCACTCTCTCTCTCTGTCTCTCTGTTCCTAAAATACAAAAAGCTGCAGATTGAATAAGAGTAAACACACAAGAAATTGAATAACAGAAACCTAACTAGAAACTATGTATAGACTTAAATTCTTTACTGTGGTACATAAGTATGCAGATCATTCTCAATAACACTGTCCCTTGTCAAAGGCGTCATTCAACTGAACTTGTATATGCATGAGTTATGCGTACATAACACGTAAACAAATATAGGACAGCGAAACCACGCAGCTCGGGAGTTAAAACACCTAAACATTGATTCGTAATAGTATTCCTAAACATAATAGAGTGTCGCATAACTTGTCTTGACATATTTGTCAGTTTGATATTGATTGTTAATAATAATAATAATGATCATTATGGTTTTATTAAAATGTAAAAAAATGCTTTTTAAATTCCTTAGATTTCTAATTAAACGTTGAGAACACATAGCATGATTCATAAGAATATCCTTCCAAAGTCCTCACTTTTCTTTCTGTGAAATATAAGTTTATAGACTTTTGTATAGAAAAAATGTGTTTAGAAATGTTTACTAAAGAGATTCTATCCGTTAAATTAACTTTAAATAAAGCTAATACTAACAATGAGCACTGCCCGGTCCTGACTCTTCATATCTATATCATTAACGGAAAGCTTAATACCAAAATTTATTATTTAAGAGATGATTGTTCCCTTCCTGCTATTAATTATCCTTTTTTTTTTTATCGTAACGTTCCTGTCACCATCTTATGGTGTTTATATACCTCTTTTTTTTTTGGTTCGCTCGTGTATGTAACAACGTATTAATTTATTTATTACACAATGTTTTACAATACCACATACTTGTCAAAACGTTTACTAAATTTATCATCGGTTCAAGGACATCATTCGTAAATATAAATCAACATGCAGGCATTTTCAACGTTCGGGTATTATGCAAAGCACAGAAATGTCAAAAGCTAAACAAAAATTTTAACACACTTATTAAGAAGGATATAAAAGTTATGATACTGTTGTCAAGGTTGTAAAAGAGGAATGAAAGATACCAGAGGGAGAATTAAACTCATAGATAGAAAATAAACTGACAACGCCATGGCTAAAGATAAAAAGACAAACAGACAAATAATATAACAGGAAAAACAACACAGAAAACTAAACACTAAGCGACACGGACCTCACCAAAAACGGGGGGGGGGGGCTCAAGTACCCCGGAGGGGTAAGCATATCCTAATCCACATGTGGCACCCGTCGTGTGGTTTATGCCATTACAAATCGGGTAAATAGTCTAATTAGGTAGGTCACATTCGTGAAAAGGGATGAGTATTGTAGTTACGACATAAGGAACATATCCGATATCATCTGTGAAACGTTTATTCCATTACGGTCAACCAACTCGTGATGGCGTCTGTAAAATTAACAAAGGGATGATTTCAACTACACTATTTAGAACTCTTGATGTAATAGCTTCCTTGTGAGTAGCAATCCTCTATCAAGGAAATCATGATAGAAAATACAAGCGTAGGCATATCGGCATGTCGGTTTGATGACTGTTTGAACCATTTTACATTAACATTAACCGATATCTCTGATCGGGTTTAATACCAAACAATAAATGAAAATAATGGTGGCTTCATAATGGAAATAGAAATATATAAATACAACATAAAGACTGTATCTTAGTTCATTATGTATAGTCTATATCTTTTTATGTTAAGATTAATACAAACCGTTATAAAGAAGGATTGAAGAAGATTTAATATTTTAATGCTTTGCTAATCAATTTGTTATTCAGTGCACTGATTGAAAAAATAAGAATTGAAAAAATATTGATACCGTACGATGAATTCAATTTCAACGCCATTACAACGATATCAGGTATTAAAGGAATATACCCAATCACATGGAAACAAATTTAGCTCGTGAAATTGTTTTTAATATATGAAAGGTAACAGCTTTTAATTTTCATGGGCGTATAATATGACGTTAAGAAAACCGTTTAGTTTATTCCCTTGAAAATAATATCACATGTCAAAATATTCTATGTACACGTCATCCGTTTTTGAAAATATATAAATAACTTGATAGACAGACTGGATTTAACAATAAAATGAGGTTGGATATACAGGTTTATTGCTTGTACCTCTTTGTTAATAAATATGAATAAAAAGATGTGCTATGAGTGCAAATGAGTCAACTCTCTATCCAAGTCACAATGTATAAAAAGTTGATTATAGTTAACAGTAGGCCTTAAACATTAAGCACTTGCTCACACAGAACAGAAAGCAGTAATGAACCTCAAACTGGTGAAGACTCATCTATATAAGAAAACAAACGGTATAACCTAAATAAAAAACGAGAAACAGGAAATATATATGATCTAAAGAGACTAACATCTACCATTGAACAAACGGTTCTTAGCTTTGTTACAGGCTCAAATCTTCATCAAAAACAGAGACAAAAGTGTAACATTATAACATAAAAAGATACACTATAAACAAATAAATAAGAAAAAACTATTTCATACTTGTAGCTGATGAAAATATTAGAAATAAAATTGGGGATACACGTTTTTGTTCTATTTATTATTTGTATTTTCCGTTTTCCTTGTCCAGAAACTTTTATTTGCGTGATTAAAGGTGAAGATCTTGAATGCATATAATATAAATTGCTTTGCATGTACCTTTAACCTTCTAATCATACTTAAAATATCTGAATACTTTATTCTTCTATAATTCAATGGTCACGATAATATCATCAACTTATATTAATTAAAAATAAATTGTCAATCTATTCAATGGCAGTCGGCACTTAAAGTTGAATACAATACAATTCATTCTGGGTTACTGGGGGCAAATGTCATGACGACCATTTCCTTTACAAATATAACCTTTATATTGGAGAATTTATTTATTTCCACATCGTGCACTACAAATCAGTTTTTGAATGACGAGTGCAAGATGATTAAACAACAGCAACTTCGGATTGGTAAATAAACAGGACAGTTCTACAATTACACACTATCAATCCAGTAAAAAAAATATATGACGAATATATCCCATATAAACAAATTATTTGGAGAAGAAAGAAATTAAGAAAATATTCAATGACTGTAAAAATTGCAGACAAACAACAAAACTTAAAATGATTACAACCTCTAGGAAACAAAATAAAAAACACCTTATTGAATAAAACGTTTTACAGGGCTATAAATAACTGTCAGATATGTAGAAATACATATCAACTATATCCTTTTAAAACGTGAATGCAAGAACTCGTTATTTTACAAAAATCCTACGCAAACAGTGTTTATGTAACAATGTTTTAGATTTTAACGAGAGAAATTTATGTATTACTGAAAATTATTACACCAGGGTTTTCGATATCACAAACTTATCAAAACATTTACTAAATTGTATCATCGGTTTAAGGACATCATTCGTAAATGTAGCTCAATATGCAGACTTCTTATACGTTCAGGTATTTCACATTCAATTTTTTATGGAAATATTCTTAATGAAGCACAAAGATGTCAGTGTTCAGTAATCAGTTTAATTGAAGTCTGAAGCTAGCATGTCAGTTAACTGCTAGAAGTCTGTTCTTATTTATGTGTTATTGTCTTTTTGTTTATTTTCTTTTGTTACATCTTCTGACATCAAACTCGGACTTTTCTTGAACTGAATTTGTGCGTATTGTTATGCGTTTACTTAACTACACTGGCTAGAGGTATAGGGGGAGGGTTGAGATTTCATAAACATGTTTAACCTCTCCGCATGTCTGCGCCTGTCCCAAGTCAGGAGCTTCTGGCCTTTGTTAGTCTTGTATTATTTTAAATTTAGTTTCTTGTGTACAATTTGAAGTTTAGTATGGCGTGCATTATAACACAACTAGTATATATATTTGTTTAGGGGCTAACTGAAGGACACCTCCGGGTGCTGGAGTTTCTCGCTGCATTGAAGACCTGTTGGTGACCTTCTGCTGTTTTCTGTTCTATGTATGGTCGGTTTGTTGTCTCTTTGACACATTCCTAATTTCCATTCTCAATTTTATTTATATCTGACTAAAACTGCATTAAATCTTTAGAGAGAAAAACGGTTGCTTAAAAAAATTTATAACATGTTATTATAGCTAGGTAATGCATATATAATTGAATATTATAAAAATGTGTAACATATTATTGTATACAACTTTTGATTGACAAACCAATTATATTTCAGGTTTTCATTTTTAGTGTACTAAGAGGGCCATTTGAGGAAGATTTTTATCAATGTATAGACAAAACCTACCCGATGAAGCAATATCAGAAAATGTACAACTTATTTTCATTGATAACCCAGTTTATGGTACCTTTAGGAATAATGGTTGTGTCGTATGGTCTTATATTTTATACAATATCTAAATCATCTAAAGATTTCAGAGGTAAGTTCAATGAATAAAATTGCCTTAACGTTAAAACTGAATTTTATTGCAAATTAACGTTTATTGTGTAGTCAACCAACTTACCGTTAATGTGTAGTTGATTTTGTTTACCAACAATGGTATTAATCTGTCATTACGTTATTATAATGATTTTTTTAATGCTCACATTTAGGGCAATTAGAATATGCAATGCCCTTGCCCTTTATATTAACGGGCGTAGCTGAGTATACAATATACATGCATCTTGGATATTCAAATGAACCTTCTATATATGTGCAGTTTGCCTGTTTGGAATGCAATTAACTGTACTCCGGTCAAACTATTAAAAAATAATGCTCGCTACAACGTGCTTTTATGTAAAACAGAAAAGGCAATTTTTTTCGCAAGCCTTGTTGAGTTCGTCTTAACCGTTTACAAACATTGTATTACAATTTTCACGTGTGGTGAACTTATATTCAAATGAAACACAAACAATCGTTTTTCTACGTGAAGCGTCAAATAAATATAAATAGAAATTTAAAAAACCGACGTCTCACAAGTTTTTACAAAATTAACTGACATCTTTTTTTATGTTAAATCAGACTTATTATCACAATTCCTATTATTCAAATGGTGTTGTCGATATAGACATATTATCACCTTTTGTTTTTTAGCATTATCTATTTTTAGTCCAGTCATATTAAGGTTAAACCTCAAACTTATTGATACATAAAATGTTTAAGTTATAAAAAGTAAAATCACAAAAATACTGAACTCAGAGGAAAATCATTTAGGAAAGTCCATAATCACATGGCAAAATCAAATAACAAAACGAATCAAAAACGAATGGACAAGAACTGTCATATTCCTGACTTGGTACAGGCATTTTCAAATGTAGAAAATAGTGGAATAAACCTGGTTCTATATCGCTAACCCTTTCACTTTAATAACAGTCTCATCTAATCTAAAGCATTAGCCCAAAGTATACACAGGAAAAAGTCCCAAGACATTTTAATTTGATGAAACTCAAAATCATCAATTTGAATTTTCTATCGAAATCAACATTGGAAAGAGAAGTTATAAGTTCGTATTTGAGTATATTATATCATCTTCTGTTATGAAATGTACAAAACCAAAGTGTTTTGGGTATTTTTAATATTTTTAGCACATTTTTTTATTAAAAAAATTGCAAATTTGTGGCTTTGTGACCATTTTGAAAAAGTAATGTGAAAATTTGGTACTGTTTATATCAGTTAACTATATTTTGTTCAGCATCGACCTTGTTTAAAGAAACTGCAAACCACAAAAATGAGAATATATGCTTAATTATTTTTTTTATTAAATGTGAGATTCTGTACCTTGACATGTTGAAAAATTCAATAATAGGTAAACTAATGAATTACAATATCCAGGTTGAAGCTTAATAAAAGATATTAAAACACCTTTAGAGTTGTTTGTTATACTTTAAAGAAGGCTAAAATATCAAGAATCAATACATTATGCTGAATAAAAGCGAAAAAGTAATAAGTTTGTATCAATTTTTATTGATATTTCTGCCTTTTGTGCAGGATTATCTCCCATTTCAATGCAAATCTCCATAGGAATTTTAAAATCGCTACTTTTTAGTCTTTCGCAAGTTATATTCTGTTGGACTTTGTCTGTGTATATTTGGGGTAAAATCATAAAGATAAAAACTTAAAAGTCTTCTGTAGCAATTACTTTGAGATTATGATCATTTCTGCTAGATTGATTTAACTATTGCCGTTAAAAAGAATACAATTATATGAGAGGTGAAAAATGTTAACAAGTTTAATAAAAAAAACAGAGAACAATTTACTTATAAAAGTATAAACAATGAAGAAAAACAAAGATAACAATAAGAGTCAGTACACATCGGAAAAAAAGACATGAAGCAAATTTTAAAACGTGGGTGAACTTGGTGGCAGTCTTTTTAGTCCTTTTAAGTAAGGTATCAACAGATCTGTGTGAATCTAGCTCGATGATACACAGAATTCCATTACACTTTATGCAATTGCATTACTCTCAATTCCCTTTAACTACTTACAAATTACTACATTCAATTTTACACATAGAACAGTTAAATATCCGACTTATTGTGTGAAGACAAATATCCAAATCTCAAATATTGAACAAAAAAAGGACGGTTAAAAACGATTCAAGATCAGCAATCATTTCATCATTAATCTATGAACGATACACTAGTCCCGTATACAGCATACACTTATTTTATTTTTCACCGTAAAAAGTAAAATTACACGTTGTATTTGGAAGTTTACACTTGTCGAAGAATCAAGTCTTTGAAAATATGAACTTATGTTTCAAAACATCTGTGTAACTGATTATTTTGCACTGGGGAAAATGCCAATAAAGAAGTTTTCCTTTTTTATAGTATCTACTTTGTTTTGTTTATTTTTCCAAAGAAAAATCAAATCAAATGTTCTCTAAAAGGAGTAATGACAATTGTTTGGACATGATATCTTACATGTAAGAAAGGCTTACTTTTCAGAAACAATAGTACTTGTTTTGCAAGAACACGTGAAAACATCAGCATACATGTAGCATCCAGACTTATCATTTGGCACAACTATCGTGCATTTCGTCTATTAAAAAATTAGCGATGACTCAATGTCAATAATAAATCAAATAAGAAATGATTGCAGCAGAAGTTGAACAAAATATGACTGAGGCAAAATATTCCTGAGGGTGATAATTCCAGCTGTTTAAATAATGTGATTATGTCAAATTAATGAATTAACACATCGGATCTATTACCGTCAAACTATCATCAGTTAACTCACAACACTGTAATGGTGTTATGAATTTATCATCGATAAAATGCTTGTTCATATTCTGAATGTCGCTAAACTAAGCCTGCGTAAATTACGTACTACATATTTAATACCATTCTGAAATGAATATATGAACACTATTGTAATCAAAATAAAAGGATATTATTACAAATTATTATTGGAAAACATATATCAAACATACTTGTCTGAAAAAGGTTAATACACATATACATACTAGAAATCAGAAAAAAGTATGACAAATAGATAATCATATATTTTTATTTGCAGAGCCAGAAAATGTTTCTTCGTCATCAGATATTGCTAGAGGACATGTTAGAAATGTGTTTATGCGGAAGGCTAAGCGAAAAGCATTGAGAATGTCAATTTTTATTGTTGGAACATTAATCATATGCTGGTTCCCTTACTATGTCATATTTACCAAAAAAGTCTTCAGTGATTCAGAGGAAACATATGATAACACATTATTAACAGTTTTAACAACGATTGGTCAGTCTAATTCAGTATTGAACCCTATCATATATGGAGCTTTCCATATGTGCAAGTTGCATAAACCAAGGTAAGTCGAAAAAGCCATTTTTCAAAACCCAGTAATAAATATGACTGTAGTGGTTACATCTTCTTGTTGATGCGATCTACATATATCAAATGTATTAAGATAAGACCTATTGCAGTCCACCTTGATTTAAAAGAAATCAGTGAATGTTATTTCGCTTTTATGGTGTAATTTGTACTTCACAAATAAATATATATGTCAGACCCGCGTTTCGTCTACATAAGACTTATAAAAGACGCTCTGATCAAAATAGTTAAAAAGCCAAACCAGTATAAAGTTGAGGAGCATAACAGATTAGAAAATGGTTAATCGAATAGGGTAACAAAAAATCAATACTTATTTTGGGTTGTTTGTGTATTTTGGTTGTCCTGATGTCAATGTCTACAAAAGGTGGAACTCATGTGTAACATATTACTCAAAAAGAGAAAACAACACATGGATTACTATTTGGGAAAGACTCTTTCAAATGTCTACAAGTTAAATAACCATATGAAAACAAAGATAGTCGAAATCAACCGTTTTGTGATAATGTTGAGGTGAAATGCATTTTAAAATATAAAACACGCTAGACTGTTTATATATGTCAAGGTAATCGGGCCATTTTGGACAATCTCTAGATCTCATTTTATATGTTGATGACCAACAATAATAATGACCTTATACTTGGCAAATCGGTTATCATCTTTAATATTGAGATTTGTGTTGACCAATTGGTTGAGGTAGACACATTTCAAACAAACGCGCGAACAGATTTCTGCCTAACATGCGTATGGAATGTCTATAGTTGCTTTTTGAGCAGTTTTTTAATGATATGTTTTCATAGATAATCTGTCAGCCAAAACGCTAGCCTCAAATTTCGTCGTTTCTAATTATACATGTCTGTTGTGCACTTAATTTTTCGTCACAAGATTATTATCGTTGTTGACGTGAATATCAATTATGTGGTCATTTTTATGAGTTTCCTGTTTACATAACTTTAAATTTTTCGAAAAACTATGGATTTTCCTGTCCCAAGAATAGATAACCTTAGCTGTATTTGGCACAATTTTTGGAATTTGTGATCCTCAATGCTCTTCAACTTTCTACTTGTTTGGCTTTATATCTATTTTGATATGAGCGTCACTGATGAGTCTTAAGTAGACTATGGCGTACTAAATTAAAATCCTGGTACTTTTGATAACTATAAGCAATTACTAAGAAAATAATCTATTAACCTTACTCTCACAATGAATAAAGACATTTATAATTGATGAGGTTTTAATACCGAGCCTTGACTGAAAACTAGACAATATCACTCTGTTGATGGTTATATTCTACAACAGCCTTAGACAATATAATAAAATATCATTATTGAAATCTTCTTAAGACAACATGAGCTTGACTATTATGTCCACTGAAACCTCAACCACAGAACCAGTCACTATGTCAGGCTATGCTTAACTTAAGTACTTAGAAAGAATTCAATGAATTACAAAATACAAGATTTAACATATCACTGTAAAATATCTTCATGAACATTGCAAAGCATAAAGACAATTATCAGACTTGTTTTTGATTAATATCAAACCAAACGTGTAGTATAGAACAGTGATATAAGTTTCAGTGTATATTCTTTTTAAATATTTAAATGACAAGGAGAAAGCCATACCCTATAAACTAATTGATAAATTGGTTTACAAATAGTTGAAAAAAATGTTATACCGCAAAGATGTACGTAATAATATTAATTATGTATGTCATATATTTACAGATTTATGAAAAGAAACACATCACCAGGTACATGCGATAAAATGCCTTTTATTCGTCGCAACCCAAAAACAGACGACGAACCAGCAAACGGTACAAATATGACATTGCTAGGCATGAGGCGGAATACTGTTATAATGTGTAAATGTAATCAAACACCAGTTGTGTTACAAGAATCAACAGTTCCATGTATCATTATTATGTGTAAATGTGAGGAAGGAGTAAAACCAATATCAGAGGAGGTGACATCGTCTGGTGACACGTGATAAACCACAACAACATGTTACATATATGTCATGAAGGTGTCAATACGATGCCGGAGATATCGAAGTGAAAGTTATTTTCATATATTATTGAAATTATCTTATCAGGATTTGAAGGTCAAACCCGTCTTGTCTATTACTTTGTTTATTTTCGGACATTGGTATTACCATGATATATTTGAAGTCGACATTTTATCGTTCCAGAAAAAGATTTAATTAAATATGTCAAACATATAATTGGGTTCGTCAGACTCATGCTTTGTCTACATTGTAAAACTGATCGGTAAAGTCGTAAAAAGGAATTCGTTTCTTTCTAGCAGCAAAAAAACGTTAATGGCGAAATTAATTCAAATATTAACGATATTAAAGACCTATTTGTGGCATCAACGTGTAGTTAATACTGTCAGAATACAACACATAGAAGATGATCTTTTCTTTGCATCTTACTGGGGTAAACCTGTTCATATTTTGTTTGATACGTCTTTATCTGTATTCGATTGAAATGTCATGAGGTATATTTTACAAACAAAGAAATCTTATGTTCTATTCAAACTGTTAGGAGGGGGTTTAATATAGGATATACAAAATCTTAATCAACAGATTACAGTTTTTAATTTTCAAATCGATGTATTAAGAAAAAACGACATGTCATTTGTAGTATGCTTTACCTATGTATTTTTGCAATTACTTGCATAGAGCTACTATTATATATATGGGTAAAGTATAAGGTGTTTAGTAGATACGAAATAAATATAAAAAGACATGAAAGGAACTTGATTTGACAACCATAGAAAAATAAAAACTCATGGAAATTTAAACATATAGGTTGTTGTCATGACTGCAAACTATAGTTTATGGCGTTCATTGTCACTGAACTAGTCTATATATATATATATTTGTTGAGAGGTCAGCTGAAGGACGCATCCGGGTGAGAAAATTTCTCTATGCATTGAAGACCTGTTGGTGACCTTCTGATGTTGTCTGTTCTATTGTCGAGTGGTTGTCTCTTTGACACATTCCCCATTTCCATTCTCAATTTTATATACATTTGTTTTACATTGATTATCTTCAAAGATATTTGTGTACCTTAAGATTTAACTTTGTTTATATGGTTTGTTTGTTGTCTCGATGATTCAAATTCAACATCCTTTTTGGTTTACTATGATATAGAAAGAAATAGACACCCCCCTTTCAGAAAAAATGTAATAAGCTGGTACAAATAGTTTTTTATTTGAATTTTTAACCATCGTTCTGATTATTCCAGGACTTTCTGAAATATATTGTATCTCTCTATCGTATCAAAATTATAAATACTCAAATCAATCAATATTAATATTGCTGTATTCTATTAATCTGACAGCTGATTGAATGAAAATTATTCGCAGAAGTTTATTTTTTTGGTTTAATGTATATGTTTAACTGTCTTTCAATTTGTGTCTGCTTAATTGATGAAATAATAGCTGGAACAAGGGGGATAATAATCTGTTAAATAGAATGTTGATTTGTTTTATTGGTGTTTCAAATTGCTCACTTAGAGGATGCGAAAAATATGTATAATACATCATTTTTATTATATATATGCATTTTTAAACTGTTGTTTATGTTTTAAATAAACACGAGAACATATGTTGGATTTTTATTGATAACACAGTGAATTTCAGAAATCAGCAAGATAAAAGACACTGTTACACACATGATAAACAGAGGGAATTTACCTGATTATATCTGACAAAGAGATATCAAATTACTTATTTTGCTACGAAGAATATATGTATCCGTGTAAGGCATAACAAAGGATTTGATACATAATTATGTTATGTGATTATGGAAATGATTTCATTAAACAAGGTTACCAGCATTCCCATTATTTTATTTCTGTCTAGTTTTATTGAATTTCTAAAACCCTATTTAACTTGACAACACTATTTAAAAAGAATCAAAATGAAAAAAAATTAAAGACAAATTCACATATTATACTATTACACATTTACTTAAATTTTACTAATTTAATAGCAACGTATATCGTAGTAGGTTGATAGAATACTGTGTGAATAATTTATCATACCTACTATCGTAATACGATGAATTAAGATAAATGACCTTTGAAAGAATTCGATAAAAAGAACATACTTTCATTTGTCTATACAAAAAGGAAATACCAACAATACGAATTTGTTAGCTTTTAATGTTATCGTATAACATAATTTTCTTGTTTTGTTGTCTGGGTGAAACGTTCAGATGTTTCCGTATAAAATAATAATATTCACACCATTTCTTCTATTAGAATTGAACACCTCCATTGCCCAAACTTGAAATATGTACTGTTTCTACATGTTCGCCTTTAACAAATGGTATTTCTATAATAAAGATAAAGATAGTTATATATGAATGCATGATATACTACAAAGGCATTACAATCAAATAGTTGAAAAAGACGGACAATACAATTTCTTCAAGAAGTAAAAACAAATGTAACAAACCGTCTAATACAGCAATAACCAGATAATTGAGGAACAAAAACATTTCAACCTCTCAAGATGAACAAAATGTTCCTATTTCTCCAAAAAACTCATTAATGCCTGTTAAATAGTGACACCTATCAAATAACTTCTTGTAATACATGTTTAAGTTGAAGAGCTTTTGATGACCAGTTGTTGTTGTCTGCTCTTCGGTCTGGTTGTTGTCTCTTTACTTTGACATATTCCCCATTTCCATTCTCAATTTCGTTAGTCATAAAACGTATTCATTTGAAAGTCCTAATACAATAGAGGGTAATTAACTGCTTGTAATACTCATAGACAATACGTAAAGTTAAATTGTATTACCCATATGAATGTCTTAATGCTGCATTTTGAAATGACAACAAAGTGTTTCCAGGTCATCGGAACAGATTATACTTTACTAAAAACATCGAAAAAACCTGACTGCGCCATAACAATATGAATACACTAGTATTTGAATAATACAGGATATCAATTATTGATCATATTTCTATTATCAGACGCGGTAATAATCAACACAATAAAAACACAAAAAATATTTTACTCGCGGGCAATTTACCATATATGAATTCTTAAAAGTTTTGAAGAACCTCTGGATATTTTTAATTCTCAGTCTGTTTTACGAAATTAGTTTTAACATACTTTTGTTTTTTAAACCTTGTATACCACCATTTCTATGTGAGATTTTTTTTTTTAAACATTAGATAACAAAATCATTTTAAATTTCTTCATATGTGACGTTTAAGTTTTATGACGTCAAACACGCAAAGCAATGCATGTGGTTTGACATTTGATAAGATGCTTTTGTGCTTTTTGTTAAATATGTTTTTTGTGACACAGTGATGTTTCCATCTTTCGGCTATTTTTTGAATATTAAACCTAGTATGTCTGTTCAGTTCACGCATCGTCGTCATCGTCAAATGTTTAAAACTGTCATACAAGTGAGAGGTTTAGCACTATAAAACGAGGTTCAATCCACCATTTTCTACATTTGAAAATGTCTGTACCAAGTCATAAATATGACAGTTGTTGTCCATGTGTTTTATCATTTGATTTTTCCATTTCATAAGGTACTTCTGGTGATTTATTTTCCTCGGATGTCAGTATTTTTGTGATTTTACTTCTCCTTTTGAAGGAAAAATGTCTTATTGGAACTCAAATCACATCTTCTTGTATCTATATAAATAAAACTTTTTATTCACATTTTTGAAATAGATAAATTAGGAACGTCTGCCTTTTTAAACATCCCTATTATGATATTAATGTTTCGCTACAGAAAATTAGGAGATATATCTAGAGCAAAACTCACCTCAAAAGGTTTAAAATATCCCTATACATAAGATCTGAAGTTTAATTCATACACCAGACGCGCGTTGTGTCAACAAAAGTCTTATCGTTGAAACCCGAATAAAAAAACACCTAATCGGCTTATTAAATAACAAAGTTCAAGAGCACCATTATTTCGAAAACATTTGGTAATACAGCTATGATACATGTACATGTAAATAGTTTTCTAAAACTATATAATTTAAAATCTATTATAAATACAAATATAAATATCCTAATAAAGTAATAAATGATATACTTTACATCACAAGTAAAAGTAGAATACGATGTCCAGTACAGGTTCAGTTAAAGTTTTGCTAGCCAATTTCCAGGTTCCATCACAACAGTATCTTGAAATATCCTGTACCAAATCAGGAAAATGGTAACTGTTATTTACAGTCCGTTTATATGTGTGTTGGCGTCACATTGGTCGTACTTCTGTTTTTTTCTTATAGTTGATGTGTTTGTAACCTAGATTTTTTGTTCTTTTCAACAGCGGTATACTTCTGTTGTTTATATTTATATTTATAAGAAAAAATGGAGTAAGTTGAATGAAATGGGAGTGTGATAAAGAACATGTACTGTGTACGCCATCATTAAGTTTGAAAAAAAGGTTACGAAAGTAACTGTCAAATTATAAATCGGGTAAACATTTTGTTCTATCCTTTCTATATTCTATGGAATCAAAAAGTGTCCTGGTGAGCATCCCTAGAAATACAGGCATCAAAGTCCTGGTGAGCATCTCTAGAAATACAGGCATCAAAGTCCTGGTGAGCATCTCTAGAAATACAGGCATCAAAGTCCTGGTGAGCATCTCTAGAAATACAGGCATCAAAGTCCTGGTGAGCATCTCTAGAAATACAGGCATCAAAGTCCTGGTGAGCATCTCTAGAAATACAGGCATCAAAGTCCTGGTGAGCATCTCTAGAAAGTGAGCATCCCTAGAAATACAGGCATCAAAGTCCTGGTGAGCATCTCTAGAAATACAGGCATCAAAGTCCTGGTGAGCATCTCTAGAAATACAGGCATCAAAGTCCTGGTGAGCATCTCTAGAAATACAGGCATCAAAGTCCTGGTGAGCATCTCTAGAAATACAGGCATCAAAGTCCTGGTGAGCATCTCTAGAAATACAGGCATCAAAGTCCTGGTGAGCATCTCTAGAAATACAGGCATCAAAGTCTTGGTGAGCATCTCTAGAAATACAGGCATCACCGACAGTAGAAATCTAAAGTAGCATTCTGTAGTAATTCTCTGTGATAGTAACACGCCAAATAAAAGTTATTGACTGAAAAAGATTAAACGATACCTGAATATACGACATCTATAATGAGTTGAGGAGAGTGAGTTAACAAATCAAAAACATCTACGATTAATCAGTTCATGACGGCTACCTTATAACCTTTTAAAAACTATCTTGAAAAGGGATCAGACAAGTTTGGTCTCCGTTATATCCTTATCATCAATATCGAAAGGACATTTGAGATGCAATTACCCACTGGTAAAAGGATGATTAAAGAAAAGAACATCATTAATACGTCTGAAAGTGAAATTGTGAAATTAAAGCGTACATCATTTCGTTCACGACAGACTTTAAATGATCGGTTTGAGCTGTTAATCAGTAATTTTTTGTTATCGGACAATGTCGTTTACGTCATAATGGATTTAATATTCGAAAGATAGTAAAATGAAGTAAAACTGAATAAACGGATGGATTACACAGAACATTTCTAAACATATGAGAAGTGCTTGATTACGAATTGATAGTACAATTGACATTTAAAATGTTAACATTGAGACTGAAACTACATAAAAGGAATTGTACAATAGCAAAGAGTTGGCATATCATTCGATGTTTCAAGAACCAAAGTTGCTACCGATTTTAAAAGTATGCTATCAATAACCATGTTCTCTAACCAAAATAAGTGAAACACCCTCAAAATAAAACAAGGCGCACAACTCCAAATGTTTTAAATAATATTTTTAAGTAACAATAGCCTAGTAAATGTTAGTTAAAATATAATGTACTTGTCATTTCTTTATATATGCTTATCTTTTGATTTAATTTTGATAAACGGACAGCAATTCTCTTACTTCAATGCAATATGTTTTTTAAAACATGCATCATTGACTGCTGTTTATCGTCATATCAGCAGCCCATATATCGTACCTCATGACATAGAAGCCATATCAAATTACTGTTTACAACATCTTCAATAATTACAATGTGACCGACAAAAAAAAAAACGCATTCGACAATGACACCAGTTTACAGTTTAATGACATAATAAATCTAAATTTCAATTTTGAAAGTTAAACGATATTCTTATGTGTACAATTTGCACCCTAAGATGTTAGGCTTTTCAGTGAAATAATTGCACAATTTTTGCTAATTTGATTTTTTTTTTAATTTTTATTTCAAAACGACGAGAAGTTTTTTAAAAGCGTTAGAATCCTATTTGTTGCTTGGTGACGGCAACGCTATTTTTTTATACTATTGTTTTATTAATCATATGTCTTCACATTTTGTCACTGTTAATGTTTTCATAGTGTTAAACTGGAGATTTTTATATCAATAACGCAATAATTTAACTTTTGTATCAAAAAATGAATGTACAAACTCAGGAATATGACGGTTGATTTCCATTCGTTTTAATGTTGATAACGTCTAACGTTTGATTGTGTCTGTCTTCGTTGACTTTACCCGTTTTAAATTATCTTGGATGTTGCTTTTTTTGTAAAACGTTTTTCATGGCATGGTTTGTGGTAGTTCCCAAAAAATCTAATGAATAAACTGAGGACTTTATATTTGAACTATATACAATCAACTATAGAGCTTAAGGTTTTACTTTTATATTAAATAGAAACAACATAAAATGGGCAGACAGATACTTAGTAGTTTTTGGTCAAAGTATAATGCTCTAATTTGTATGTAAAAGACCGTTATAGCTGCATGAAGTACGGTTGTTATTCATCCTTTTACATTGTTGGAAACATCTAAACCCACCTAAAGATTGAAAAAGATTTTTCAGCTTTAATGAGGATTTATTATTAATATTCAACAATAAGCAGCGTATATTATATATTTCCGTTTAAAAAAAGATTTACTTTGCCATATTTTATAAATAAAAAAGGAGTGTGGCCATGAATAGACGGATGTACTTAATTTATATAATTACGAGGTAATTCCAGTATTACTATTAGACTCTTCAAAGTGCTAGTAAATTCTCTCTTGACCTGCTCGTCCGAATTTAAAGTATTTCTACTCTAATGCAATAGGCTTTACACAAGACAAAATAGAATTATGATTAGTTGCTTACAGTAACATATTTCTTTTTTCTTGCGATTTAATACTTTTTTGATTATTTTTTATTGTACGATATTCTCCGATTCAACCAACGTATAAATACATTTACTGAACATGTCACCAACTGTATATATACAAATGTAACTAACTTTGATTCAACGTTATTGCATGCACCTTTGATTTTAATACATTTCAAGGTTAAACTTTATAAAGTACCATAAAACCCCACCCATAGAACCGCCAATTATTTTCTCGTGCGTACCTGAAATCAACCTCATTTGTACATAGTGGTACAGAACTAGTATACAAACTAATAATACTAGCTACCATCTAAATATTATTAATTACAAAAAGCAAACGCGTAAACCCCAATTTCAAACAAAATAAATTATATCAGAAAATTAACAAAAGAACAATGTATCATTGCCATGCATCGAATATGCATGATGGAAGTACAATGCACGGGTTCTTTTCGAGAAAAAAATTACATAAAGAGATAGGATTGATTATATTATGTCTGTTCTTCTTCGATCTGTCTGCATGTTTATTTACGCCAAACTCTTTCTGCATTTGTTTACAGAATATTTTACAGATTTGGATTGTGTAGATTTCAATATAGTATAGTTTGCGACATTTGTAATTATGTAGGATATATTGCTCACGCTTGGTATATTAAATTTTATATATAAAAAAAACCTTCACAATTAATTACCATTTTGCTTTTAAATGTAAATGTAAACGCATAATCGTTGTACTGATTTCTTTGGATTGGGTTTAACCTTATATCTAATTACATGTTACTAAACATGTATGCCATCATGAATTTGAACTTCATGTTATGATATCGTACTGCGTTTGTTTACCTCAATGATTGTATTTGTTTCTACATTGTATGTTTGTCTGTAAACTTGTATTTATAGTTTAGAGAATGCTACTGTCTATTTTATATAATATACTCCTCATAGATACCGGAACTAACATTTTATACGCTTGACGCGCGTTCTAAACACGACGGGTGCCACATGTTGAACAGGATCTGCTTACTCTTCCAGACAACTGAAGTCAACCCCGGTTTTTCGTAAGGTTCGTGTTGCTTAGTCCTTAGTTTTCTATGTGGTGGATTGTGTACTTTAATTTGTCTGTTTGTCTTTTTTCTGTTTCAGCCAAGGCGTTGTAAGTTTATTTTTTATCTATTATTTGGAATATCTCTCTCTCATCTCTCGTCCCTCTTTTCTAAATACTCATCAGGAACACTCGAATAAAAAAGAAAACAATAACCAAATAAAGAACAAAATTATGTTTAGATGACCGCTTGGAAATTCCGAAAGGTAGGTTAAGTTATTTATTCATGAGGAAGATAAGCATTAATATTCAAAAATATTTTGTGTGACAATTAATCTTCAATTATGACCAAATCAATACCCATTCATGTCAACACATCAGTACTGCGTATTGGAATAGTGCAATCCTCGGCGAGGATAAGGCGATATGCAGTGTCATTCACCCAGTGATTTTTAAATACTTAGATATGCAATCCAGGATTAAAATATTGCTGCATATGCACTTTTCGTTTATAAAAGAGTTATCAGTGATGTAAAACAAATATTGAAAAGGCCCCCAAAAACTTGAGGGTTATTATATACATTTTGTATAGAGAATAATACATGGTAAAATCCGTCTCATTTGCCGTATTATCCCGAGATACCAATATCAGCCAGAGGGCCTTTAGACCCGAGGGATGATATTGGTCGAGGGTGATACGGCATGTGATACGGATTTTGCCATGTTTTGTATCCTTTATCATATATTCAACAGGAGGGTATATATAAACTGCTATCTGATACCTAGTACCTGGGTTACATTCGTTTCTTCTTTTGTCTTGTTTTAAAAGCTTAAAAGAACTGTCTGCTCAATTACTCATCCAAAGTATATGGGTTGCCTTGCAATATGCGTGCTGTTGTTTTTAAAAAAAATTGTTTATTGTATTTTTTTGTGTGTTTTGTAAGGTATTTCAATGAGTTCTTTTTTATAGTAATGTTGCATCTCGTGTGTCAGAAATATGAAATCTCGACGTTTGTAACGTCACAATGACGTTATTCAATGACGTTATTCAATAGATTGCGTCATGCCCAAATCCCCGTTCATTAAGGACTCATTTTGAGGAAAAAAATTCTGAAGAAGCTTTAAAAAGTTAAAACGGAGTATATGTAAATATGAAAAAAGAAACGAGTAGCGGTGTGCTAAAATCTGCGATAAAGAGTAGGGATGTGACAAAGGTTGTGATAAAGGGTATGATACAGGAAGCGCATCAAAATTGCGCGGTATTGATTAAAAAGCAGGCTATTTATCAAATAATCAAAACTACTGTATTTACTACTAAACGTATGATGAATAGTGATATTTCGATATAACATGATATGGTTTCGTATTGACTTGATATAGTTTCATCACTTAATAAGGTTTTGTCATTACTCGATGTGGTTTTACCATTACTTAGTGCGGTTGTGTCATTAGACAATGTGGTTCATTACTTGATGTTTATTTGACTTAACGTATAAATGTAGTTGTTTCATTACATGATGTGGTTTTGTTATTTCGTAATGATGATTTGCCGATTCTTAATATATTTTTAACATTACGTTGTGCTGTTTCAAATGGTACGTGGTAGACAGAAACTGCAATTAACAAAAATAAAAGTTTAATTTTCATATCTTTAAATAAACATACACGCTAAAAATATACCCGGAGAATTCCTATTTTTTTAAACTAATGCTTTGATGAATTAAAATGTAGATCACGGTATGGTATGCACCAATGAAGATAATTACATGTCGACTCATGACCTCTTGATTAAAAATAGTTAAACTTTAACATGAACAATAATGAACGCACTTATCTGTTTTCAAAAGAACCAAAAAATATATTGTTATGTCTCTTTTTATATATTAATGATCTTATTCATGGTATAATCCGATCTTTTTTTAAGCATTGCTTCCCACCTAAAGATCAAGGAAAATTTCAGAGACTGATAATTCATTATTAATATTCAACAATAAGCAAAGTTAATCATACTTATCCTATTATTCACGTTTATAAAAGATTTATTTTGCAGTACTTTTGAATTAAAAAATGAGTTGTGTCCAGAAATAGACGGATGTGAAAATTGATTTAATTACGAATTAATGACAAAATTACTAACTGACTGATAAAAGAACATTGATCTTTATATTGTACTTTACATTCATTTCACATTATACGTTAATTCATATGCGGTTTTGAAGTATTTTTCAATATGTCTTTTTCAAAAGAAAAATATCTTGACTTATGTTCAGTTTTCAGCACATGAAAGTTACGAATATACTACCTGTTTGTGTTGCATATTAATAAGCAAAGTACAGCCAACTATTTTCGTGATTAGTTAACGCAATCATAAAACTTAATTTCGTATCTAAGGATAGCGCGGTCATATTAGTTAACTGATTCCAACATCTTCAATAATAACAAAATGATAAACAATAAAACCCCGGCAACAACTACACCGTCTAAATAAAATATTATCTAAAAACTATAATAAAAAAATTAACAAACTCAAAATTCAAAACGGAAAGTCCGTAATTAAAAGCTCAAACATATCAAACGAATGGACAACAACAGTCATAGTTCTGACTTGGTATATGAGTTTTTCATGGAAACAATAGTGACTAAAACATGGTTTATAGCTAAGAATCATCTCATGGGTAGGACAATCGCAAAATATGCATTATACTGACAATGATGTGTCAACAAAAGGAAGACAGTCTCAATTTCATTATAGGTAAATTTGAATTTTGAAAGTAACAAGAATGTGTTGGTTCAAAGTGAGAGGCTTACAGTTGAACAGCAAACGATTAAATGGCTTCTTATGTCAAGATATTGGTTACGTAAACAAGTGTCAAAGTTCACGGTTCTTTCGGTAAACGTGCATGTATGCTGTTGGTTTTTTTTGGTCGGGTTGTTGTCTCTTTGACACATTCCCCATTTCCATTCTCAATTTTATGTATGTTTTTTTTAGACTCGTATTGGTTTTTTTTGTACTCGTACATAAATGAGATTCAAACATTTCAAATTTGAGTAAATGAGTTATATTATTTTTTATATTTATTTCCGTTAAAGTATTATAAATTGACGGTAGAAATGAAACGTATTTTTCTAAAATATGCGTAGGTCCACGGAAAATTCCTAAGTATTCCATCAATAAGTATGGTAACGTATGTAGGGGAATGCAATATAAAGTAAAACCATTTTTGATAAGATTTCGAGTATAATCGACCTTGAGTTTCCTTGACACGCAATTGTGTCAGCTTATTCGTGTCGAAGTGGAGATCAAAATGAGATAACGCATCTTAGGACATTACAAGTAAATAACATTTTCGAGTAAAATTACGGAATGTTGTATTCGACACTTTCTTGAATTACTAGTCCATATTCCATGCTCCTTTACTTTTGCAACACTAAGTTCGCAATTGAATGGTTGAATCTTAGATTAAAAGGCATTGCGCACATTGTAAGCGTATCATGCAAAACTAGTCATGTTGAAATATATCTTTTTATTTGTTTTCCACACTTAATATTATATGTTTGATTTAATTTGCTACAGAACGTAACATCTTTCTCAAAGACGATGATGACAAAATTACAGGCAGCGCTGTAAGTGGGTGTCAACATTTTTTATACGGGAACTTTTGTGTCGACAGCTAGCTAAAGAAGGTTTAATTCCCCATTTTCTATATATGAAAATGTCAAGTCATGACAGTTGTTATCCATTCGTTTGAGATAAGTGAATCTTTGATTTTGCCTATTGATAAGATACTCTCCGTTTTGAATGCTTCTCAGAGTTCGATATTTTTGTTTTTAAAATTACTTAATAATGTTCAATTCCTTAAGCCACGAGTTAACTGCTTCTGTGCTCTTAAATTGGAACATGATGTATAATTGTTCCATTTATATTAGTTGCTGTCTGTAAGTAAAATGATGTGTAATGTGTAATCTAATTTAAATATTTTTGAATAGTTTCACAGTACTTATTCAATTGGCTGCAAATGTTTGTTTTTTCCTCCTTATTAATTTGCTTTCTGCTCTACTAAAAAGGTACCTATGGTACTTCAGGAAATTTTCCTTAATAGTGATACAGTTGTAACCTTGAAATTTCACATAAAGACTTCATATAATGAATGTATCTCATCGTTTGTATTTTGATAAATTTCCTGTTATAAAAAACTTTCGAAAACTAAGGATTTTCTTACCCCAGAAATAGATAACCTTAGCCGTATTTGGCACATCTTTTTTGGAATTAGGGTTCCTCAATGCTTTTTAACTTTGTATTTGTTTGGTTTTACATTTATTTTGATCTGAGCGCCAATGAGTTTATTTGCTTAAAGTGGAGCGAAAAATATCAGAGGGGCATTCAAACTCAAAATTCGATAATACAATGTCAACGCCATGGCTTACGTACAATAGGTTTAATAACAACAATTCCCAATTATGATCAAAACATAAGTTTACTAATGAGACGCTAACTGTGAAAATTTGCATATGATAACTAGTTAATAGTACTTTTATTTCTGTTTATCTATTTTTATTTATTGCTCTTGCAATTGACAAAATTAATTTGTTCGTCAGATATTTAGGATTTATTGTTTTCTAGATCCATGCCCAACAGCCCCCATCCTATCTTAATGTATAACGATGTATAGTCAGTGTAATATGTATGAAATATAAAAGATGGTAGGAGCCTTTAAACAAATTAAAATCTGACTTACTATTCCCTTTAACTTTCAAGGAATAAAAAAAAACATGATAATTTGTCTATTTTTATTTTTTATCATTTTAAGGCTCTTTGAATTATTGAAAATCCCTAAAATCATTTCAGGGAATTTGTAGAATAATTAATAAAATGTTCAGTGATTATATAAAATCACCGGTCATTTTCCGGGATTATATATAATCACTAATGAGTTTAGTGATTCTACATAATTCTTCATAATTCCTGATTATACAAATTCACTGTAACATATACAATTCGACATCGTTCAACATTCTTTTGTACTGTACAGATTACCGAGATAAAATAAGCAGATCACAATATTTTCTACTTTGCTATGTTTTGAGATATGGATGGTATATTGCCCACGCTTGATAAAATAAAAAAAGAAACGTGCAAATTAAATAAAAGAACATATTTTATTTGTTTTATATAACTGAAAACAAAACATCTGTGACGCGGCTATCATATATAACATGTTTGAGCTTTCATTTTTTTTTGTGCCTTAAATGTGTTTCCCAAACTTAGTAGAAATATATTTACTTCAGCTGCGTTTTGAATATACATTTCCCAAATCAGTCGGTACTCATGAGCTTGTAGCTGCTACGCAGACTTTGTCAAACGTCACCAGTGACTGAGTAAAAAGTTGCGGAAGCAGGGGTATGTCAAAGAATGTCTCGTCCTTTTGCTAAAAAAAAGATCATCGGAAGGTTCTTATGCCTTATTCACATAAATTCCGTATCCATTTTACAAATAGTACACTATGGTCTTACATATGATGTGGCTCTGTCCTTTTACAACCCGTCATCGTGTTATTGTGCGATTTCTACATGAAAATTTAATTTTTCTTACCAGATTTAAAAGAATTGAGAATAGGAGGAATGAACCAGTTGACAATTGTATCTCTATTTTGTCATGTCTACCTATTACACATTTTAGTGGAATCCCAAACACCCCCTAACCTGGGACCATGGTATAACAGTACAACATAAGACAAAACCATAAAAATCAGTTGAAAAAGGCTTTACTCATCTGATGAACAAAAATACAAGTGAATGTGGCCGGATGCTTGTACGTCCTAACATAATCTGAGATCTGACAGCTAATTCAAAGCTGATAAAATGATCTGGCATCTAAAACTACATCATGAATTTGTACACGTCGAACATCCAATGGATTTAGTGTAAAGAATCATAAACAGTCAGAGAAAAACATGACCTTGTGCAATTATGTTTGTTTATTTTTGTTTCCACATCTGTTTGTGTTTGTTCTCACATCGGTCAATATAATGGGATTTATAAATGTGATCATTTATTAGTGTATAATTTACAAAACATGAATAGCCATTATAAATAACGAAAAGCCATTAAACTTTGAAAACTTTAAATCCTCATCAATTCATTGTTCACTAAAAACAAATTTGAAAACAAAACATTACGAAACAAACATCACATTCACTTTCAAGTAAAAATAAAAATAAATCTTCTACCGTCTTCTTTGAACATTTGGTATCTCTTTTTAAAAAAAAAACGAGCAAAATGTAAGCAAACGGATGCCTGAGTAGACAATAATTATAACAACGCAAAAGCATAGGATAAAACATCATATTCACTTTCAAGTACACATCAAAACAAATATTATACCATCTGCTTTAAACGTTTGTTTTCTCTTTAAAAAAAACCCGAGCAAAATGTTAACAAACGGATGCCCGAGTAGACAACAAATTTTAACAACGCATAAGCGTAGGATATACAAACAAACCATGTGCGTTGTATTGAATCTTGAATTAAGGAAGTGCTAGACTTTGTCTTTACCAAACTGTAAATGTCAAACGTCATTACCTCTCTGAAAACTCTTAAATGAAAATTTTATTTTTACCTTCGAAGTTATCTTGATTAATCTCTGTCTTTGAATGATAAATATAAAATAGCTTCTAAATCTCTCAACATAATAGTTGAAATGTTATGGTGGGTTAGCCTGTACTCACTGAACAATGTACAGATACATCAAAATTGGTCCTTAACAATGGATAAAACTATAGGTAGATATAGGAAGATGTGGTGTGAGTGCCAATGAGACAACTCTCCATCCAAATAACAATTTAAAAATTAAACCATTATAGGTAAAAGTACGGCCTTCAACACGGAGCCTTGGCTCACACCGAACAACAAGCTATAAAGGGCCCCAAAATTACTAGTGTAAAACCATTCAAACGGGAAAACCAACGGTCTAATCTATATAAACAAAACTATAGGTGCATGAATTATATTGATATGAATTATTTATCAAAACAGAATCATTATCACATTTTGTAAAAATTAGAGGAAATAAGCACATCTTGAAAGTTAGTCTCCCTAATCATTCAGATGCTGCTTTGAAATGTGTCCAATAACTGCATTATAAGACTTTAATATTTGTTTTGAAAATATATTGTTCTTTGTTAGAAATAGCGAGTTAAACAGAAGTATTTAACACACTATAGCATTACGAAGCTATGTTGAGGATCGCGATGAACAAATATTCGATGAATTCTGTTTATAGTAAGCATTAGGCAAAAATACAAAAAAAATTAGTTCTAAAAAAATAGCATCTTAATCTCCTTAAAGAAATTTGAAATAGCTATTTGTTATATTATCAATCTAGATTAAAGTGCGTATATATTGACGGATTTTGAAGTATTAGAAATGACTGATTTTTATCTAGAATAATCCGCTATACAATGTTCGGTTTTATAGATTCAAAACATTTCACTTTCCAATAAGAAGAACTTTACATGTTCATTAGTAAATACACAGTGGACGGCTATTACAATGCTTTGATTTTTTTCTCATCGTAAAATACAGTACGGTATTCTTTAATTGCCAACCTTCATTTGTTTAAATTGCTGGTTAATAAATTTGGAATTTATTCAGAAACTAAGGTTTCAACAGCGTCAAGCATACTTATCATTTTAGTTTTGTTTTTTAGTTTACTGCTTTTCATCGTGATCGGTCCGTAAAAATCCGTTGCTTTCAATAATGGACGCATCAGAACTATTTTATGTTCGAGATTCTCCCGGTGTTTGTGTGCTATTTTGTCCCATTTGTTTTTAGATTTGAACATAGGTGAAATTATTTTATCTTGTTTATCCAACATTTAGCAAATTACCATACATCTGACTTCCTACTGGAGGCGGTTTGATATGTGAGTATAAGTTTTTGACTATACACAAATACTCAAAACAAAACTACAATAGATCAAGTTTGATGAATCTGAAGAGAATTTTAATTAATGCAATCTATATTAAAACGAGATGCCATTATTATCGTTTAAATGTTTGAGACAAAATAATACAATCATACGCTTTTTCAGAAATTCTATGTTTTTATTTACTTATGGAACATTTCAACAGGATAATGGTTCACATTGGAGTTGATCTACGACAAAGCACTACAAAAAGTCGGTCTTTAGCTTTATATCTTAACAAAAATATTTTTTAAATACGTCGTTTTAAAATATTTTTGTCAAGAAGATGCGATACAAAAGCTTTTTATTTTTGGGGCACGTTCGATCAGCAAAAAACCATATAAGAGTTGATGTACTCAAGTTACTTTCAAAACCTTATTTGACTAATGAAAATATGCGGTTAAGATAAAAGGATTGTAACATTAAATTTTCAATCTATATGTATACATCAAAAGAGTGTACAGTATTGAAATATATCACAACATATTCTATTTGTTTGCTACTTGTGTAATTATGGATCTTTTGAAATTATTCACATTCATGTAGAAAAATTGTTTGCAAAAACTTGGAATAATATATCTCATTTCATGTGAAACTCATTCTGTTAAAGCGTTTAATGTTTTGACACGAAACGCGCAATTTTCAAACTGAAGTTTATTAAAACTTAAGACATGAAGGTATTATCTTCTTTGCATATCATTACAGCTTAAATCTTGCTTTGGATTGAAAATATCGTCAGTCACGAGATTATATTATACAAACGTAGTTGAATTGATTCAACCTATTCATTTTCTTTGGAAAACAAAAATCTAAAGGATATTAACCGTGTTCAGTCTCAAGAAGTCCCGTATATGCAAAAGTATGCATTACTGTGTTCATTTCAAAACGTATATAAGCTGATATACCACAAATTTAAGGGACTATGTGACTCCTGGACTCGTTACTACATGTATGTTTGAAAATGCAAATACATTAACATACTAAGTAGTAAGCTAAACTCAACAAAACATCCTAATGTTGTACCAGAAAGCAATATATCTTCTTTATCTCTTTTGCATACTCTGTTGATAAATGTTTTGGAGCACGGTCAGCTTAAAGTTGTGATGTTTTTTAAACGAAAGGGTTCGATACTTGTATCGTAGTAAATGACAGTTCCGTACGCGTAATATTACGTTATGAGTACATGTTTCAACCGTTTTCAGCGGCAGCCATCGATGTTGGTGTTTTTCAAGTGAAACAAAATAAAATGAAAAACTTTTTTTCATATGTGACCTTCTTTGTATAGAAAGTAGATGTTATTTCTGCTCTTAGTAAATTCACCAATCCAGCTTAAATTATGCGTTTATATATGTCGGGGAAAAGAGGAAAAACATATTTTGTTTTACATCAGAATATGATGAAGAAGATTAATCAGGTTATCCACCGAAACATCTCTTTTTCCGGAAATAATGTTAAATGTAAAAACATATATAGCTTACCATTAATATTATTAATAGACTAGCAAGCACATTTAATATATCAGTATATGATTTGGCCGTAACTCCAGTCATGCATTTGTCCCCGAACTGTTGATACGAAACTTCAGAAGAATAAATGAAATGAATTTGACGGAGAGGCAATACAATAATTAAAAAACTCTGTTAATTATATTGAGCATTTTTAAAATGATGGAGACATAAAAAAAACAAAAACATTTTCACTCTACGGAGATCTACGTTGAAGAATTTTGATTGGCAGTCTTATATCTAGAGCATAAATATAAACTTATCTTTTAAATATATTTAAGACAAGTAATACAAAAGCTTTCCTTATTTTCTTGTGGCATGTTTAATTAGCACTTAAATACAGTACAGAGCCAATATTCTCTGAGGCACTTCGAATGTCTTCCTGATAGGTCTGTTTTAGTTAAATTAAGGTAATATTAGAACTGACATTGCAATAACGATTTTAAGCATGCTTTTTAAATATATAAAAAAAGAAGATGTGGTATGAATGCCAATGAGACAACTGTCCACAAAAGACCAAAATGACACAGACATTAGCAACTATAGGTCACTGTACAGCCTTCAATATTGAGCAAAGCCCATACCGCATAGTTAAAACTTATTTGTGACGTCTTAAAATAATAACATAAAGAAAATCTAAGACTGATAATATTTCCTGTTTAGCATATGAAAAAGCCTGGTTTCGGATGCAAGGATGAAAATATTACCTTGTTGAAACCTGGTCTCATTTCGTTATCTGATATACAAGACAGCAACCGGTCAGAGCTTCTTTCTGTGTGTTTAGATAAGACACTTGATTTGAATCTTAAATTGAAGCGATATTGTTCGGTTTAAAAGTCAAATTTCCACCTCCATGTATCGGTCTTATGTATTATGAATTATCCAAAAGGTTCCTGATTGCCTTCTACAGAAACTAAATGGTAGACCTTTGGTTTAAATGACAAGTCTCACAAATGCATAGATCACTTGTGAGTGGTTTTCAAGCCAGTTATTGAAACAGTTTTTATAATTATATAAACTAGAACACACCCGCGAAATCGCGGCCATTCAGAGCGTATTTGAAAGGATGTAAAGTGTTGTAGGAAGAATTTTGTAAAAGATTTAATGACTTGAGAATTTCAGGAAAAGTATCAAAAGTACTAAAAGGTACTTGGGGACAGGAAAATGTTTTTTTTAACCCTCCTCCTTTATTTCCAAAATTCCCATTTTTTTGTTTTCTATTAATTTGATTATGAACATACATTTAGTGTACATGTATTATGAACATTCCAGTCAGGAGCCTGTAATTCAGTGATTCAGTGATATTTGTTTTTCTTACATTTTTTGTACATAAATGAGGCTGTTAGTTTTTTCATTTGAATTGTTTTACATTGTTATTTCGGGGCCTTTTATATCAGACTACTATGCAGTATCGGCTTTTGCTTATTGTTGAAGGCCGTAAGGTGACCTTTAAATGTTAATTTCGGTGTCATTTTGGTCTCTGATGGAGAGCTGTCTCATTGGCATTCATACCACATCTTCTTTTTTTGTAAAACATTAAGTGACTTGAGAATTTCAGAAAAGGTATCAAAAGTTATAGGTAATTTGGGACAGGATATTTGTTTTTCCTCTTAATTTGCTCCTCCTTTTTCCACAAAAAAAAATCCTTTTTTTTGTTTGTTCTCTATTAATTTTAATGACACATGAATAATTTTAGCGTTTATCTGTATATAATGAACTTTCATCAAAGGGGGTCGGGAATGGAAAATAATTTGTTGCTTATATAGGGAATCACTGAAGCATGACCGGAGCGGGCCCCTCTTAGACAGTCAACGGGCCCCATTGACCATTTCGGGAACCGGGATTTCTTTTTCCGAATTTCGGGATGTCGAGATATTTAATTTGTATAATAAATTCAGAACCTCAGGATGTCATGTTTTAAAGCCCGGGATATTGGGATCAGGGCGCCTCCGCAGTGGCGGATCCAGAAATATTCATACCCAGCCTGAAATTTCGATCTTAAAAACACCCGTTCCAGACGTCCCGAAAGTGTACTTTCGTTTTACAGTCAATTCTCAGTTTAATAATTGATCCACAGCGGTCATTGGTTAATTATTCAGACCCTCTCTATTAAATAAACCCTGTGACTGCCGTGGATAGTAAACTTGAAAATTAATATCAGACAGAAAAATACAGTTTTTTCGTAGTATATGTATTTGTTTCAAAGTAAAAGAAAAAACGCAAACCGGGGTTCTAATATTTGACTTAAATTTCGTCCAATGACGGATATAAGACAGAAAATACACTGTATTCGTAGTATTAATGTATGTTCAAAGTATACAGAAAAACGCAAACCGGAAGTCTAATCTGACTTAAAATTTCGCCCAATGACCGAAACATATCCGGACGTCTTTTTTCTCGTTTTTCACCCAAAGTAACTCAATCCGAATAATCATATGAATGGATGACAAATGCGATTATGCACTGTACCCATAGGATACAGAGGCATGATGATTAATTTATTGTGGACAGAAGAGAAGCGACACCCAAAATGAGGTCTGCTCGTTTAATAGTATTCAATACATCACTGGTTTACCGATAAATCAATGTCATTGAAAAGTTCATTCGGTTGTTTATCTAGGTAAACTAAAAGGTTATGAATTCCTATGAACTCATTATTCGTCTTCCGTGTGTGCATCAACTTCAATACGAATCACCACTCAGTACAATTGTATATAAAGGGATAGGACACAAGTGGTCAATTTACTGATCAGACACATATTCCCATATTAAGAGATCGTAGATTGCGACAATATTCATGTCGCCAATGAATTGACGACGGTAGTTCAAATCTGTTAGAGTATATTTTACATGAGGAGCACATCTTTAGAACACAATTGTATAGCATCAAAAGACTATAAGCTGATAGGGGTGGACCATGATCATTCAGTAACATTGAAATTCTAACATCTGCGTACAAAGGAGTTTTGTAGATTAATTATTCAAATATACTGAGCCAAAAAAGTTTAGCAACAAAAATGTGAAATTTTATTTTATTACAAAATCATAACAACATATAATCTTAATAATAAAAAAATGGAATTATGATATGTCAGAAGCAACATGAATGTTAATCACTCACATTCATTAGGATTTTCTTTGTATGGAGCGCGGGAGGGTCAAAATTCGTAAATGAGTATAGTGTATCTCAAAATCAATTTCTCAGCCATGCCCTAAGTGCCCCAATGAAGGATTAGCAGGCACACCAGCAGCTTCCCTTAGTCAATGCACTACTTTTTTAGCCGGAAAAAACGTGTCCCGTTTTGATTTAAAGCGAAGGAAGCGCTCCTCCCTTGACGATAGTTTTTTTTGTCTACGATATATCGACCTATCCTGTGCAGTTGTAATTTGTCGATTTCCGTTTGTTAGTCTCTAAACTGTTGTCTTTTGCACATTAAATCGAGCCATGATGTCAGCAACCCTCATTCCGGCATCAACCATTTCAAGACCTTTCTGACTGTCATTTTCGAAAATGGCCTGGTTGACGTCCCATGCAATTTTTTCAAAGGTGTTTGTGTTTTTCTTACCAATGGTGTGTTTCTGAACGTTGGTGAAAAAGAAATTTTTAATATCGTTTTAAAAGTACAGGTACAGAAGGTAAAACATCATTTACACGTGCAAAGCTGAAATGGCGCGAAATCAATCAGCAGGAAAAAAGTACGACTGTTTTAAATTAAAGGTAAAACTAAGGATAATATCAATGATGTTTAAATATTTTTATCCAAAAACAGCAAAAAAAAAATTGTAAAAAAAAAGTGTTGCTAAACTTTTTTGGCTCAGTATATCATGTAAATCCAGCATAAAATACACCAGAGGGTAATATTGTAACAAGCCAGTATGGAATGGATTTCACTAGATATTAGATATAGGTTCCTGTACTGTCAGCAAGAAAACATATACATTCTATGCAAATTTTGCATACAAAAATGTGTGTATCAAGTTTTAGAATATGACAGTTTTTGTTCATTAATTTTTATGTGTTTTTATGTGTTTGAGCCTATGACTTTGGCATTTGCTTACGGAAATGCCGTCTAGAATTTTCCTCGGAGTTCAGTATTTTGGCTATTTAACTAAAAAAACGGAACGTTTGTATCTGATAAATAAACAGCTTTCGCCACTCTTTTGTAACATATCTAATATTCACCCTTTTCAAATGTCACTTTGTTGTTGAAATTTTAACACTTTCCATAAAAGTTTCACGAACTTGTTCATTTTTTTTTAAATATTTGAAAGTTAAAACCCAAACCATCAGAAAATATGTGTAAAAGGCTAAGAAAGGTCAATGACATCAAAACAGAAATCACAAATATCCTTTTAAAAACGCGCTTTAAAAACAAAGCATACTACTAATTTTTGTTGTTGTTCTAAATAGCATGAGGTCTATAAGAATGACATTCATTTTAAAAAGACATGACAAGATTGTTTCAGTGACAAACAAAAAAAACAACCATTTAAGCATACAAAATCACGAACACCGAAAATAGTAAAAGAAGACCATCTGTAATTAAAAAACAAACAAAAAGAAAAGAAACTTAATATAACTCCATCTACTTATATGTTTTCTTTTAAAACCGACAATTTAAAAGATATTTACATGGTTGAGTCTCAAGTAGTAAGTAAAACGTTTTATGATATATTTTGCATTTATGTGTTCATTTAAATAAAAGTTCAGGTATAATGAAATACTACAAGTTTAAGAAACAACATGAATGCAGAAATCGTTACTTTGTTTGAAAATACAAATTCATAAAATATATCGAAAGCTTTAACATATATGATTACCAATGATATCATATTTAAAAAAAAATGTGTAAAACTTGATAATAAAAAAACAATACGAAAGAGATTCGTTCCGATTGCAGTGGCCATTTCTTGAATTAAATATATCTATTGACCTTTTCTTGGTGCTCCCATAGCAAATATGGTCGAAGCAGAGATTGGATCTGTATATTGATAATTCCATAGAGTTTGTCGTCCTTTTTCGCAGGAATTACGATTATAATCTCTTAATGCCTTTCAAGTACAAATGTGTGAAAGCCATTAACCTTAGGACAATGTTAGCAATGAAAACACATAAACGAGACACTAATCAAAACGACGATTAGTTTAACATTAGCTCTTTTGTTCACACATCGTTGGCAGTATAATTAAATTCAATCCGCTGGCATACAAGTGAGAGGGTTAGCTACCTATCCATCATTTTATACCTGAAAGCTTTTTTAGCTTTATATTTTGCCATGTGATTGTCATTGTTCAGTTATATAGCACCAGTATACGGGGTGTATATCTCGGAAGTTGAAATCATCCCTTCGTAAAGTATATAGACCCCATCACGAGTTAGTTTTACCGGTTTGGAATATCCGTTTTGGAGATGAAAGCGGATATGTGCCTAATCCCGTTTGCTTTTCACGGATGTGAAATTTGTGTTGCTTAGTCTATTATTATCTATGTGGTGTTTTGTGTATTATTTCTTTTTTTAGACCTGGCATAATATGAATAGAGTAAAAACAGATTATTGATTTATTGGGTTGCATATGTGTATTGTGCATGTTATTAGGTGTTTTCTTTGTTTCATAAGTAAACGGGACGATGACGAGATAATCTAGGGATTTAAAGTCGTTTAAAATATGACGTCGATGATACGTTTGAGGCAACGTTCCAACGACCGGGTCAACGTATCATGTAAAATTACAAAAAAAACTGAATTTAGAGGAAAATAAATTCGGAAAGCCCATAATCACATGGCAAAATCAAATAACAAAAAGCATCAAAAACGAATGAACAAGAACTGTCATATTCCGGACTTGGTACACGTATGTGACGTAACATATCCGGTAGATACAATTTTATTTAAAGCTAAACACAGTGATACAGCCAGAGGGACGCCAGGTATTAAGCGCAATCCATGGTATAAATATTTGTTGGTTGGGGTTTTTTTTTTAAGTTTGTTTGAAAGTTTGACACATAATAATACATTTTTTTTCCTTCAGAAATGTTCGTTACCCACAAATCAGGATAAAGGTGTATCTAGGAGATAATCAACACTGAAGCACTTTGAATATCAGTATTTTATCTAGAACAAAAACAAATCTATAAGTATAACATTTAAAAGAATTTAAGACAAGTTAAAGCTTGGATTGTTTTCTTGTTATACATTCAATCAGAACAAAATTACAGTACAAAGCTAATGCCCTCTGAAGCACTAAAATGCATGTTTGATATGTCTGAAAATTAGCAGGTTTGATTTAAGTGAAAGGACGGTAACATGAAATAAGAAATAACAATATCGATTTTAAGTTTGATTTGTTTACTTATTTGTGATAGTTTAACATTGAAACATAAAGCACTTCTACAAATCTGACGTTCTTACCTGTTTATATTTAGGGAAAGCCCAGATTTACTACTGGAAATAGGAAAATATTAAAACGTGCTTACCTTAATATCCATGCTTGTTTGATGATTATTTAGAAAGTGACAAACGGTTAATGTCAGCTTCAAATTGATTGAGTATTTGCCATATTTTCACATCAACACTGACCGTGGGAAATATGTGTTAACTAGTACACGCTATGGATGCGAAAAATATTATAAAAAAATTATATCCATGCAAAAATTAAATTAAAACATTATTATTACCGATCATACGTTTCATATCACCTTTAACAGGGATAAGGATTGATTTGATAGTAAATGTTACTGTATTGTGTTCGTATGATATACATGTATATAATAAATCATCGGGAAGGTTTCTAATTGATTTGCATTCATAAGTTTAAGGATATACCTGGATTATGCATGTTAACTCTCACAAAGGTATTTGTATCACTTGGGCGTTTTCAAGGCAGTTTTTAAAATTTTTAAACTAGCTTCCTGTCTGTCAATACTTTTTTGTTGGCATTGCACAAGTCATTTCTTCTCCAGCTGTTCATGACGTTAAAATACTAAATACCTGGGATGTGTTTTATTTGATTTTTGTGGCTGATGCGTGGTTATGTATTTTTATTTGTTTTGGCTTTAAACTAGTTTAGAGTAACCACGAGTACTCTCTAATCGTTCATTCATGTTAATTTGACAATTTGATACAATGTGCAATGCTTTTAATGATAACTTATTAATGATTATATCTAGTATCACTACTTATTAAATATACCACATTGATAAGAGTTTCGTATGCCGATATAATATGACTTCTGTTCTTTTACTATAAAAAAAAAACATATCCGTATTCAATGCAACACAATTACAGCATTTTGACCTCCATTTTTAAATTTTATACAAAGCATGACTTGGATGGAGAGTTTCTCATTGGCACGTATATCACATCGTTTTCTATCTTAGAAATTAAAATACTATTTACGTAAATTTAGTACATCATTTATTTACTTTAGAACAATAATAATTTCAATAAAAGTACTATTCTAGGTAATACTAAAAAAAAAGAAATCAACCCATATGACCTTAGAAAAGGAACGGGACAAGTATCTTGGTATGGTCCAGCCTCTTATATGAAATGCAAATCAACACGCAGTAAAAATTGCTATTATGAGTAATGAGACGACAGCGGTAATTTAGTGATTAGACAGTTTTTCCGATATAAAGATATTATAGACCGCCATAATTTATGTCGCCAATGAATTGGGTTTTGTCGATCTCCTCTGTTACAGTCTTTTTCATTACATGTTATATTGTAAGATTAACTATATCATTTCAACCCCATTAACAGATTACCTCAGGTATATTTGGAAATCTCTTTCAAAATTCTAAGTTCTCAATGTTCATGAACATTGTGATTTGTTAGGCCTTTCACTATTAAGTATGAGGTATTCGATGAACTTAATGTAAGCGGCGAACGTGCGCCTGTCGAACACAATTATAAAGATTATGTGTCTGATTAGTTCTTGCATAAATATATTGTTTAAAGTTTATTTCAATAACTCATCAAACAATGTTATCCATTGAAATGAAGATCACAACAGTTGGATTGTGTACGATTTAAATCAAAACAAATGATTTAGAATTCCAATTTTGTATAGCACAACTTAAAAGCAAATAATTCAGCATTGTGATCTGCATGTAATCTGTTGTTTAAGAATGATGAATTGTTAAATGTACTGAATATTCTAGACATCTATAGATGTATAGTGTGAAAAGGGTGAGATATTCATCGTTTTGTTGTTCGACAGACTACTCATTACGTTTCATTATATCATAAATCGGTGTTTTGACCGCTTTGTATCAAAGAGTTATTAAGAAAAACGCCTAACGTATTGTTGTTATGCATTAACGAATGTTTCCAATGATGTATTAATGACCACGATTATTAATTTCTTCATTACCATAAACATGCATAAGTTTTATATTTTTTTACTTACAAGAAGTCAGCTACAATACAAAGAATGACAACACGTGTACAAGAAGATTAATAACATTATTAGTAATATATTCAAATACAGTATACTTGGAGCTGTCGTGAAAGCTTTCTTCATATTCAAGTATATTGTTTACAGTTTATCCCAATTGATACGATATTACAGTGCATGCATTCCCTATTATGATTTTCTTGATAAAGGGTTGCTGCTCACAAGGAAGCTATTAATTTCAAATGGTGAAGTTGAAATAACCCCTCCGTAAATATTACGGACGCCATCACGAGCGTTATGGAATAAACGATTCACAGATGATATCGGATATGTTCTTTACGTCGAAACTATAATCCCTTTCCTTTCATTAATTTGACCTACCGAATTAGACTATTTACCGGATTTGTTATAACATGAGCAACACAACGGGTGCCACATGTGGAGCAGGATCTCTACACCCTTCCGGAGCACCTGAGATCACCCATAGGTGTTGGTGGTGATCTTGTTGCTTATTCTTTAGTTTTCTATGTTTTGTCAGATGAACTATTGTTTGTCTGCTTTGTCTTTTTCATTTTTAGCCATGGCGTTGTCAATTTATATTCGATTTATGAGTTTAAATGTCTCTCTTGTATCTTTCGTCCCTCTTGTATCATACATTTGTAATAAAGAAAAACGAAGTGAAGTGAAGAAAGTGAAGTTGCAAACAGTAGATTGTTCATTGAAAAATCTTTATTCAAAATTAGTACTTACAGCTAATTGAATGTGTAAGAATACCGATGCAAAGTTGCTTTTAGATAAGAAGGTCTGTTTCAGACACAAAACAGCAGACCTTGCCTTGAATTCATATTGATGGATGTCTCAGAACTACGAGTAATAGCAAATGTTTCTATTGTTTTTTAGTATCATAATATCTGCCATGGTCTTTGACAGTCACATACTGCAGTATGTCTCACTATTTTCTCATTTTGTTTGATTAAAAGATATAGGTACACGTATACTGTCAACTGAAATCTAAAGGCAAACAAATTACAACCAACAATAACCTCACTGTCAGTCAAGTAAAAAAGCGGCCGGCCATAACGATCTAAAACGCAAACTGTCAATAGGAAGAGAAAGAAATGATTGACACACGTCAAAAGGTTGACCTCGTCAGAAAGAGTTAAAGTAAAACATTCAACTGTAAAGCTTTGTTTGAATATGAACTTCGTATTTTGTGCTTTCACCCAATATTGGCAAATGATAGCTAACGGTTGCTCGGTTGATAATTTGTAATGACGAGATCTTTTATTGCTTACACTGTTGAATGTTCTTTCGTTCGTTTATACTGAATTCTTGTCATGTATTGTTGTCATTTAGCGATATTTTTTAGCATTGCCGTTTAAGCTGGAGGTTTAATTAGCAATACCACATGGTTCAACCAATCATTTTCTCTTAAAATATCCTGTACTAAGTCAGAAATATGACAATTGTTCTCAATTAGTCAATTTCTATAGATATTGGCGTTTGTTTTTGTTGCACGTCAGAGGTTCTGTTGTTCCGTTGTTCCCTCTTATAGCTGATATGGTACACTCTATGGCAAGCCGTTATGGAATTTATTCCCTATTTATTAATATTAAAAAATCATTTATTAATATTAAATATTATTTTTTAATATTAATAAATCGAATATTTAATATTAATAAATATTTTTTAATATTAGAAAATAGTCATTTTTTAATATTAATAAATAGTTTTATTTTTTAATGTTAAAAAATCATTTTTTAATATTAAATATTCGATTTATTAATATTAAAAAATAATATTTAATATTAAAAAATAGATCCTATTTATTAATATTAAATATTCATTTTTAATATTAAAAAATCATTTTCTAATATTAATAAATGGTCTTATTTTTTAATATTAAAAAATGAATATTTAATATTAAATATTCAGGTTGATTTTTTAATATTAATAGATACGCCATCTATATATAAGAGTTGTTTGAGCGCTTTTATTTACGATGATCATACCTTACTGCAAGCATGTAGCTGAACTAGATCGGTGGAAAATATGAATAACAAAAACATCTACGAAACACCTGCTTTTATCCGACAATCAGCCAATTATTGTAAAAATAACAAGTTGAAAAATAAAGTTTTGTTTTTTCTTAATTGTAAAAAAAAAGTCTCTTGTTACTCCAACTCCATATTGAGCAAAGATTAGCAAACGGTAATGAGAATATTTTTGTTTCTGCCGTGACCACTTCGCGGTCTGCGTTTAAACTATGTAGATTTCTTTGAAAAATGTTAAGAATCAGAGACTTGGATTTAAAAATAAACTTTAAAGCCCCAGTTGTAAATTGTAGAATATAAACAATAGATGTATATTGTCGGAAATACTAAATGTATGTGTACTCGCTGAGAAAGAAGACAAAACCACGGCTAGAGTAGCTATTCCTTCTGTTTCTAAATCTTCCCGGAAAAAAAGGTAAACGATTATGTAATTTCAGGTGACCAAATTATCAAAGGTTTACTTGTGATATATGACTCGGTTTAGTTGGTAACCCGGATTTTTTTCTAAATTGTTTTATGACTTTTCCACAGCGGCATACTACTGTTGCCTTTGATCAGTATACACTATGTGTTTTGCTCGTTGTCGATGGCCTTTTAAAAGTTGTTTACCCCCGCATGATTTTGTCTGAAGTGTCACATTTATAAGCAGACCGCGTCTACTTATTTCTAGACTGTTTTCGCAATGTATCTGCATGCCTATTGTTTCCTCGAATTTTTGTCTGTCTTTATATATTAATCAATATTAGACGTAAAACCAAGATTAGACTTCTTCTGTATCTCCATGTGTCTAGAGTTGAGACAATTAAGTTTCATGCACAAGATAAATGACGACACATAGTACTATCTTTGATGAGAGTTCATTGACATTAAAATTATAATTTTAGTTGAGGTTTAATTTCAGGTACGGTAATAAGGAATCACTTTTCGATCGTTCACTGCCTTGTGTGTGATCACTCATCTCTTCTTAATTGTGATACATGATACTTTATAATATAACTTGATTTGATTGATACATAATTACCTGCTTATCAAAACAAACCTATACAATCCGCTTTAAAATGTATATTTGTAACTTAATACTGCATGGCTTTTGTATACCTATTAACAAATAATCAGTTTTCATATGGAATATGAGTAAAAAGTTAATTCTATCATCTACTCGCGATTATTTTAATAATAAATTCCACAAAGTGATTGATGAAATAAGTAAACGCTCAATATGAAAATATCAATTCAGAAAAGCACGTTACACATAAGGGTATTGAGGGCATTACGCTTTCAGAAATACTTGTTTAACCATTTGAATATTATGAATTTGTATTGTCTATAACAAAAAGATATACAAACGAAAGAAAACAGTATGTTAAACTCATACGTTGATTTATTCGATATACTCAGAATACTCTTACCATGCATGCATAGATTACCGTAGCGATATACATGTTTTGGTTTAATGATCGTCATGTTTGTGTCCTCAATATCCGCCACTTTAGTCCTTAGTTTGACCGTTTTACTTCTCTGATTCGAGCGTCACTGGTGGGTCTTCTGTGTACAAAACACTCGACTTTCGTACAATATAATGAACTTGGTATTTTGTTGACGTTTTGTTTACATGCCATCCAATACGGTGATAATACAATTTGATGATATTAAATTATATTTGATACTAACGGGCTGATAATTGATGACATGCAATCCATGATACCTGGTACAAATAATAGATGAATAAGGTGTAGTGGGTTTGACGACTTATTGGTATTTACCCTCTGATTAATCTTTATATACTTAATTATGATTATCGTATGGATGTCATCAGACATATCAATTACTATTGATTTTCTTACGCCCAGGAGTAGATTACCTTAACCGTATTTGGCACAACTTTTTGGAATTTGGGGTCCTCAATGCTCTTCAACTTTGTATTTGTTTGGATTTTTAACTGTTTTGATCTGAGCGTCACTGATGAGTCTTATGTAGACGAAACGCGCGTCTGGCGTATTAAATTATAATCCTGGTACCTTTGATAACTGTTAGTATCAACCTATCTATATCTAATTTTCACACCGTTGATATTTCCTGAACATGCAATATCATCTGCTCGGATAATTGCAATATTTGGTAAAAAGGAATATCGCAAAATATTCACATACAGGTTCATTTTAGTATACATGTCTCATTTTGATGGATTGGTGCTTGCTTAATAAAAAAGAGGAAACAGATACATGTACCAAAGAGACATTCAAATGGATAATAAACTGACATCCCCTTGTCTTAAATAGAAAAAACAAGAGAAACAGTTCATAAAAAAAATATTGCAAACAAAGACTGAGCAACACACAACCCACCAAATACTAAGGCGATCTCAGGTGTTCATATAGGTAAGCAGATTCGGTGCAACTTTTTTAAATACCATGACAATAGTTTGGTCGATAATCCTTAATAAAGACGATAGAGAATGCAAACGGTGACTGTGTCAAAAGAACAAACCGACAAAGGTACCCAAAAACAATCGGTCTTTAACACACTTAATAATTCCCGAAATAAGGCGGGCTTCCGTTGGCCCATAAATAAGCATTCACACTTTTTTCGCGAAACTTAAGAGTACAATTTTGAAACATGCAACAAAAAGTAGATATACGAATACACATTCATGTACATTTAATTGTAAAGCCAACACATTAAATGTAACCGATCATGTAGATTCGCTTGTAACTGGTATTGTTGATTCATTTGATTTGTGATTATCAATGTTCTTGGATTGAAAAAATCTTTTTCATGGATATTCGATTTCGTGGTTCACCATTATAGCGAAACCAACAAAAATTGATATCAAACGAATGATAATTCAACATTTTCAATTCAAGTTTATCCCTTCCCTAGCATATGAGTACGAAGCTGGAAGCACATATTCATTAGATATAAAAAGATGATAATTCATTTTGCTGTGGATAAGTTATTATTTTATGAAATGCAGAATAGCAGTACAAACTTCTTTTCCCAGACAAGGAAGTTTCACATGTTTAAGTACGCGGTATATCACGAAGCTCTGCACTTCTTCATATAAACACTTCACCTTATATTCTGTCGTGAGAATAGTTCTGAAGAGGTTATAAATAATGTTATGTTGCTTAATTAGCTTTTTAAAAAGTTAACAAAAAGTCAAAGAACTCTAAGTTTTAATGTCCTGTCACAATAAGCAGAAACATTAAACTTTCAATCAGCGTTTATGGTAGTATTATTTGATTAAATTTGAAATATTTGAGTGATTTTGTACTTTTATATACAATAATTGTTGTAAACACTTCAACCAACCTTCTTCTTCTTACAAGAGGTTTAAAACAAAAGTACCAGCATAATAGTTGTTCGAATTCGGTTGCAGATCTCATAACAAATGAAATTCGGTTAGAAACTTCATTAATTATAAATGTTTCACATAGCTTACAATGAGAATTTTGCTGTAAGAGTTTAAATGAATAATGTAGTCCTTCAAATATCAGATGAACATTTATATCTGTTAAACACAAGGTAAATTATACCATTTACACTCAGTAGCATTGTAATCATAATCGACAGTGAGACAACACAAACCAATGGAAACATATATTTATGTTTAATTTATTGCTTGACCTCTGCAACGTCTTGAACTTTAAAATTGCAGAACACAACCGGTCAGATAAAATATACAATCTTTGAAAGAAAGATGTAAAACTATCCATTTATACAAAACAAAAAAAATCCTAACCGTTTTACCTAAGTAATACGTCTGCTTTGTAAGCACAGAGAACACTTTTTGTATTATTTTTCAACTTACCATATTTTAAACCATAATAACGGGATATAACCTCCCTTTTAATAAAGAATTGGTTACGGAATTCACATATTTTGTTTTGTAGCGCGTCCCGTTATCCTAATAAGTTTACCTCAGTTTTAGTTTGTAACCCGGATTTGTTTTCTTCTATCTATTTATGAATTTTAAACAACGGTATTCTTCTGTTGCCTTATTTGGTTTAATTTCTCGTATTTACTATTCATTCTCTCCTTCAGCTTTGATTCTTTATTACACAAACTCAATTTTATTGTATGTACATGTAGTAGCACAAAATCGCTTTGAAACATTTTCATTATTATGCTTTTAACTGAGAAGTATGTAGGCTATATATTTGCAAATTAAAATAATCAATTTAGATTTGAAACCCTCATTTGATAAACCATAATTGGTTGATATGCGAATATTATCACATTCAATCATTATTACCTCTTTCTCGTTTCTATCTTTAATGTTTTGTTTCAGACAAAAAAATGATTCACTACATTTCAGTTGACCATTACGATCATTACTCAGTTTTGGAAAATATAATCAAGACGGGTCAAATCCACAATCACATGCGAAAGACAACCACCGGTAACAAATAAACATTCCACCAGCGTCAAGGGAAGAAAAAGAAAGTTGAGATTAATTAATTGTTGTTTTCCTTATTTTCATTGGAAAACACTATTCATGTATGTTTAAGACAAGAACCACATTGGCAGGTCCTGCAAAAATGACTGACTGGGATGATTTGTAAACATATTAAATTGCGCTTGAAAATAAGGATATACCAGATAGGGATATATATTTACCCTTGCAACATACCATCAACCAAATCATTAATAGATATTTTGCAAAGTTTTATACACAATACTTTAGATAACCGCACGCATGTTTTTGCATATTGATTGGTTTTGGTGTTTATTATCTATAACGTTTAATACCATCATGTTCTTTTGTGCATATCTGATAAAACTATTGTAAATAGGTTTATTTAATAAAAACGAATGATGCAGTGCTTTCCAACTTATCACTGTGCTTAACTTCGTTCGGATATGTAGATGTATTCGCATATTAAGTGTATTCAACACAAATAAACATGGATTCATGAGAAGGACCATTAGATAAACACTATTCTTTAGCATTCTGTTGTGTAGAATGTGTTGTTTTAACAATAAATTCAGTTTGGTTACTAGGTGGATTTCATCTACATCATCATTTTTAACAATATGATGATTCAGATAGAGTTAGGTATGAAAGCATCATATCTACTCTCAAATATTCATCCTCCACAACTTTACATTTAGAGAGGAGTGAAAAAATACTAAACTATATATATATTAGAGGGAGTATTACAGTTTTTTACTTGTTATTTTTAAATTTCTATTTTGCTATTTTCTTGCATAAAATATATATATCTTCTGAATTGATAAGCAATGCTAATAGAATGTTGAATCTTACGAGATAGCTATTGGACCTAACCGTGTTTTATCGTTTTTTTATTCAGATAAGAACGTTGATTTTACACTAGTTATTTTTGGAGCCTCTTTTTAGCTTACTGTTCCGTGTAAACCAAGGCCCCATGTTGAAGACCGTACCTACCTGTAATGGTTTTTATTTAAAAAAATGTTTCTTGAATAGAGAGTTGAGTCATTGACACTCATATCTTATCTTCTTACATTTGTTATGATAAAGGTGTGGTCACATCATCGTGATTTGGTCCAGCGCTGTACAATATATGTTTTCAATGCTGCCAAAAGAAACTATTAGGTTCGACTTCTTGTATTTTTTTTTCTGATGTTAACTCATGAAATTGAACCCTTGATTGTTATTTGCTGTGTAACAAGATAGATATTACTAATGGACTTTGACAATTGCAACTTGTATTTGGAACAACTCATTTTAGCCAAAGTTACGATTTTGTGTGTTGCTTTTATTTTTAAAGATTTTCATCTAAACTGGGTTACAAACAAAGGATATTGATTATTTGGTTCAATTTTTTACCAAATTATCCATTTAATGGTGGATAAATGGGATAAATAAAGTGTATGAATGTAGGGCGACCCTGATTATTCATTTGATTTTTTGTATCAAAAAAGAATTAAAAGAGCTGTCTTATATTTAAACCTTAAAACCCTTTTGTTTAGTGTACCTTATTTTCACAAAATTGGGTTTTCCATATTATTTTTTTTTCAATTTTGTAGCCTTAAAAAGAAAGCTCAATGACTTATCATTTTTTTTATATGTAAGAAAAAGGTATTGTTTAAACTATATTTTGGCAAATTAATGATATTATATTAATCTTAATTTGAGCCCAACATCTAACCAAAAATAAATTGTAAACATATCTGCTCAGTGCGCTACTTGATGCCATTATTTCTGAATGCAACATATAGGTGTACAGTTTTGTTTTCAATCGCTATGTTTTGACTGTCTTGATGCTCCGATAGAGGCAAAATTCACTATTAAAATTGAGAATGGAAATAGGAATTGTGTCAAAGAGACAACAACCCGACCATGGAGAGGACAACAGCAGAAGGTCACCAACAGGTCTTCGACGCAGTGAGAAATCCGCACCCGGAGGCGTCCTTTAGCTGGCCACTAAACAAATATATATACTAGTTCAATGATAATGAACGCCATATTAAATTAGCATAGTTGTACCTTGCCTTAGATTGTTAAATTAAGATCACAAAGTTCAAAACAGAACATGCTGTTGCAACACTCCAAAAATAATGAATCAAGTGTAATTTTGCCAAAGCCAGACAATTTTTAAATTAAAAAATAAATTTACTGATATCCAGCTTGCAGTTAATATTAACTAAACAAAACGATCCATCAGATTCAGGGCAGTTGGATTGTTTTAATTTTAAATTAGAAAATTTGAGACTTCCTCATTTTTTTAGTGCATAGCTTCATTCATTCATTTAAGGATCAAAATAGTACATATTAGTGCATGTATTACATGTTTTTGTTGCATGTATAGCTTGACTACAATTACAGGATTATTTAAGTTATAAGAGCCGAACGCTATATTTTGTCTTTCATGGACTTGAATAATGAAATGAGTTTCAAATTTGTAAGCTTTGACTAAACAGTAGGATGATGTTCACTCGGTTATGGAACTCATACAATCAGGTGAATATTGAATTAGAATTCAATGCTCTATTTTGATGTCAGTAGGTACAAAGTTCATATATATTTACAGTGCATGTTTGTAAACGTGTTTTTCACTATTCTATTATACATGTACAATAATGTACCGAAGTTTAAGTAGTCAGCTTCATATTTGCTTTCCTTTGTATCGTAACTAATAAAACTGGAACATTTTGACGATTCGTAACAGAGCAGACATAATAAAATCGCCTTAATATTGGTGTCGAGTATTTGGATTGTTTGAAGTAGATAAACATCTTTAATATGAAACCCTGGAAAATGTTGCATGAAAGAGATTAACATTCACCTTTCAAAGACGATGTTATATTGGAATACGGCTAATCTCTTGTGTACTGTTAGACCCATTATGACTTTAGTTGTATATAAAAGTTAATGGGAGAACCAGTTATTTTAAGCATAGAAAATAAATCAGTCTAGACATTAACTTTGACTTCTGTGTACCTTTGTTATATGACTGATTATTGACCATGTTAAATAGTAAGGTAGGGGAAAATTCTGGGTCAATGTCGATTAAAATATATACAAAGCACCTTTTTGTGTATATAATTATGTCAAGCCGTGGTGATAATTTTTTGTATCAATGTTTTGTAAATCTTATGTTCCACATTTAGTCATTGAATTAAAAAAAATAGATTTTTAGAACATATTTTTGTGTATTAAATGGTTACTTCATTTTATTCACTATGTATACCTTCTTGTCAAATATGGGGAGTCTTCTTGTTGTATCCGTTTTATAAAAATGCAAATGTTAAGTAATTTTACTATCTATACATATAGTTTAAAAGAGCAGAAAAAGGGATAAGTGTGATGTAAAGTCTTTATTGCCCTCGTGTGTGAAAAATTGATTGTTTGAAACGGGTAAAAAAGTTGTGATATCTTTATGTCTACTCATAGAAAGTTTCATTCGATGCAATAAAGGTATCAAAGGTACTAGGATTATACATGAGTACGCCAGATGCGCGTTTCGTCTACATAAGACTCATCAGTGACGCTTTTGTCAAAATTAAACATTCAAGATAACACATAAAGGAAGATTTGGTGTGAGTGCCAATGAGACAATTCTCCATCCAAATAACAATTTATAAAATTAAACCATTATAGGTCCATGTACGCGTACAGGCATCAACACGGAGCATTGGCTTACTCCGAACAACAAGATATAAAAGGCCCCAAAATTACTAGTGCAAAACCATTCAAACGAAAAAAAACAACGGTCTAATACGGACTAACATATGGTTCATCACCGACATCATTCAAAAACAATGAATATGATTCTATTATAAAGAATAATATACCTCAAGATTGATGGTTTAGCGAGCTAGATATACGTTCAAATGAATGTTAAGTCAAAGATTCGAATTATGACTTTTGTCCGTACTCACGAAAGTCTCATTAGAATTATGTATTTCTTACTGAACTCTCTTTGAATTAAGTATGCTTTGTTTTGCTTGCTTTTCTTTTATCAACTTGAATATGTATTCTTTCAATCTTTCAAACTATCTCGTGCAATGTTCAAATTGGGCGCTGATAATTGTAATGTTTTGACTTATATAAATGCAGCAGTAGTTAACCGCTGTTTAAAAGTCATCAATAGATTGAAGGAGAACAAATCCTGATTGCAATGTAAAACCGAGGGAAACACGACAACTATAAGATGAAACATTGCAATAACAGAAACACTGAAATGCAACAAAACAAACACCAGCATACATAGAGACTAACTATTTGATAACAACTGCCATATTCTTGACTTGGAACAGGAAATATTTAGAAAACTAAATTATTGGTTGCAACTGGTGTTATGGCTAGCGAAACCTCCCGCTTAAATTCCTAATGCAAAAACTAAAAGCTTCAAACCTTACGGTTTTACTTCACAGAGACATTTGTTTTAAACCTATAATCAATAACTTAATAGATATAGGAAGATGTGGTGTGAGTGCCAATGAGACAACTCTCCATCCAAATAACAATTTAAAAATTAAACCATTACAGGTTAAATCTACATGTACATAAACATAACGGTTTTGACCCTTAAAACTACTTAAGTTATTATTAAAAAAAAAATAAGTACTAATATTACAATTTGAACATGATAACAAATAACCACAAAGAAATTCTTATTCTTAACTTTTCGTTTTGTCTCCAATGTTTTGTTGGGAAAAAGAAGCAGCTGTTTTCAATGCAGAATTGACGCTTTAAACATATTAAACTATTAATTGTGTATTTTTATGTTCGCAAATGGGTGCAGACATTTTTCAAGTAAAGGTGGCGGGCATATTTATTCTAATTGCGTTAGTCTGTCTGCCTTCCCGTGTATAATGTTTCAGTATTTTCCTTTAGACTTTGTCAATTGAACATAATTGGACAAAAATGCAATAAGTAATACTCGAATACATATCAAACAGTCATATGTTCGATGAGATTGAAACAAAAACATGTATAAAGTCATTACCACTTGGTGTTGAATGTTCTTTTAAAGATTACTTTGGTGAACATACTTTTTTCTACATGTATGCATCCTAAAAAAGTTGTCTTGGTTTAAATGTATATGTTTTAAACTTTAATACAGCATTATTTCACATTGCAATTAGAGTAACATTATACCACGACACTTACCAAAGAGGAAATCCTGGATAATCATAGGTCTGTTCTTTGTTCCTTTGGTATTTCAACCAAAGATGAAGAACTGGATCTTCCATCACTGTATTGGATACCTTTACTACATAAGTGTCCTTACAAACAACGGTATATTGCTGGGTCTTCAAAGTGCTCCACGAAACCTCTTTCTAAATTATTAACATCTATTTTATCAGCAATCAATAACGGGCTTCAAAGTTATTGTGAAACTGCCTTTTCTAGAGGTGGCGTGAATCAGACCTGGATACTTTAAAAAAATCCAAAGATCTTTGAGAGTACATACAATCTAACTCTCTTTCATCTTGTAACAGTATTAAAACATGTGACTTTTCTACTCTTTACACACGTATTCCACATTCCAAACTAAAAGACAAATTGAAAGAGTTGGTATTACTTTGCTTCATAAAAAAGAATGGCCAACGTAGAAACAAGTATCTTGTCTTAGGGAGGGATAAATCCTACTTTGTAAAGAATCACTCTGATTCAAACAAAAAATTCTCTGAAACCGATATGATCAAGATGCTTGATTTCTTGATTGACAACATATTTGTTACGTTTGGAGGACGTGTTTTTCAACAGACTGTCGGCATCCCAATGGGCACAAACTGTGCACTTCTACTTGCCGACTTCTTAGGAAGAAAGATAAGAAGTTAGCAATATCCTTTAACTCTACTTTCCGCTATATAGATGACGTTCTTTCACTAAATAATTCAAAATTTGGTGACTATTTGGAACGCATCTATCCCATCGAATTGGAGATAAAGGATACTACAGATACAGTTAAGTCGGCTTCATATCTTGACTTACATCTAGAAATTGACAATGAGGGTCGGTTGAAAACAAAACTTTACGACAAAAGAGATGATTTCAGCTTTCCAATTGTGAACTTTCCATTTTCAAGTAGCAACATTCCAGCAGCACCTGCATACGGGGTATATATCTCCCAAATGATACGATATTCCCGTGCTTGCATTTCCTATCACGATTTTCTGGATAGAGGGTTACTGCTCACAATGAAGCTATTAAACCAAGAGTTCCAAAAGGTGAAGTTGAAATCATCCCTTCGTAAATTTTACGGACGCCATCACGAGTTGGTTGAACGTTATGGAATAACCGTTTCACAAATGATATCGGATATGTTCTTTACGTCGTAACTACAATCCCCTTCCTTTTCATGAATGTGACCTACCGAATTAGACTATTTACCGGATTTGTAATCACATAAGCAACACAACGGGTGCCACATGTGGAACAGGATCTGCTTACCCTTCAAGAGAATCTGAGATCACCCCTTTGGTATTTTTCGTCCCTCTTTTATAAAATAATGAAAACACTGATATCCGAAATTGTGTATCCTCCTTTCTTGAATTTAGTATACATGTAAATATACACGGGAGAAAATATTTCATCATCACAATAACCCACAATCTTCGAGTATATTGTGCTGAAACAATTAACAAAATAAAACTAATGTTACTATCATACATGTACATCTTCTTAAAATTTTACTCATTTTATTTGAGCTAGATAACTAGCTATAACCCCCCCCCCCCCCCCTTATGTTCTGAAAATGTTTGTTGTATGTCAGGAATATAACACCTGTTTTCCATTCGTTCCGTTGGTTGATATAGACTCATGTATGGTGTTTAAAAAAAAAATATGGACTTCAAATGTCTAAACCTTGTACTTCTTGCAGATTCAAAGAAAATGATGTTTAAAGCTGTATAACTTGCGATTATGTAAAACAAATATGTTCAAACATAGGCTTTAAGAACGGCAAAAGTTGTATTTCAAGCTTTTTTATAACAGTTTATAAGAATGAGATATTTCCGCTAATCTTCAAATTCCATATATCACATTTACAGGGTATACAAACGCATACTCTTGCAGTTAAGACGTGGATACGGCCTTTTGTTTGAATGTGCGTCACTCACTTTGTAGCTCATATTGTGACCATTAATGAAAAAAAGTTAGCATTATCCTAAAGTTAAAACGCGTTTCCCTTCATTTATGGCCTCATTTTTAGATATTGTGTTACAGAACGATATTTCCATAATCATATAATTTTTATTTAAATTTGTGTATTATGGAATACGTTGATATGATTAGTCGAGAGGACCTCCGGTAGTTGATCTTGACGTTGGTTATTTTACGATTATTTTTACGGAGAACTTCTTTTCGTAACCAAGTTAATCAAGATGGCGGTGATAATAACACCGAAGATTACAAAATTTATTTTCACGCCTTTCTTTAAACTACATATTAAACACAAAAGCATTCGTTTTAATGATAATAAGAGTTCTTGCAGTTTATGGTTTATCAGATAGCAAATGTTTTTTTAAGAACATAGTTTTGCGTTGGACCAAGTCACTCACAAACAAATAAAAGCCCAGTTTATACACCAATAAATTCCTCTTAGAAGGCGTTTAATCCTATATTATCGCCATCAAAAGAAGGTTTATCCGATCCTTCTTTACCTAACTTTGAGAAACCAGAACACATATTTTACTAACTTTTACAGCTGTCATTCTTTTATCAGCAGTACTACTATATGTTATAAATTCGATGAAATTAAACAGATGTTGCTTAATAAAATTGTTGAATGTCTAATTATTTCTAAAAGTAAATTATACTCTTCATGCAGAAACACCTCAAAAGTCGTTAATGGTTACAAGCTGCAGCAAACAGTTCGTACTTACAATGGAGGAAGTATTGTTATATTCATGCGAGCTGAAATACCATCACACGTAGATTTTAACTTTACCAAATGTACGATATTTGCAAACTTTGTATATTACTCATGATGACGCCTTAACAAAATGGTTGATGTATGCTTGTTATTTGCTCCAAAGTGTTTGGGGATATTTATGCTTCTTTTGATTTGTCAAGTACAGCGCAATATCCTACATAAATGAGGGTATGAATTACCCCTTGAAGATGTAATTCTTACAAATAGAACATCGTTTTGTTTCACAACAAGAATTGTTATACTGGTCTTAGTGATAATCAGCAAAGGATATCTACTTTTTATACTACAATAAAATGATTATACAGGTACACTTTTACGTAGAAATAAAAAGTTGTTGTCCATTCGTTTGATGTGTTTTGTTATTTGATTTTGCCATTGGATTAGGGACCATCCAATTTGAATTTTACTCGGAGTTTTTTTTTTCATCTTCCTTTCCTTATCAATGCTGACTAGGTTAATTTTTTGTTACCCCATTATTGTCTTCTTATAAGTTTGTCATATTATGATAAAAAAGTCAACTATATGTACTTGTCTCGATTTTTTTTATGTTCTATGAACTTACTCACAATAAATATTTATGCATGTAGTTTTTGATTTTGCCAATAAACACATAACATTTCGCATATATTTTTCAGTAGAAAGTGTTCGAAATTAATCCATTCATAAATTATAAATAACAAACAACATACTTTATTTTCGGGGTTAAGGAATCGTGAAGGAGGCAAAAATCAGGTCAGGAATATTTTCGAAATGAGGGTTTGCAGAAGTTTGTAAAAGGGAACGTTTATTTATCAATAACAGGCAAATACCATGGTGCATATTTAACCATGAAGGTTTCGAAATATAAAAAAAATGAAAAGTGCAGATGAAATATTATGAAAAAAGTCTAATCGCAATGATCTCCTTACGACGCTAGAAGATGTCAGCTATTTCCTATCCAGTGTCATCCAAATGTCTGACAAGTATTTTTTTTAAAGATTTGTTAAAAACCAAATTGCTTTTCAAGTGCTGACAACATTTTGCGCAAACTGTTAAGCAACACGTGAGTTAATATAAACGAGATTTGCAGACAGAAAACATGTTGATTAGCTGATCAGGAAGTAGTTGATATTTATATACTAATTCAGAAAACCAGTAAGATTCGAATTGTATTACTTCTTGCTATTCAAACAAATTGTCAGTTGGGAGGATGTCTTTGACATAAATACCAACAAAACAAATCAAGATGATGAGAAATCGATCACCTTTATAGCGACTTATCATTAGCGTGGCTGATAAAGTGTATCCCGTCTGACTCTTCACAACAATCACCATCCGGACATGTGTTCTAAAAGCATCAATTGTAGTTTATAGACTATAGTATGAAGTGGGAAACGTATGCATATCTACGTCTTATTCTATATGTATGTACTTCTTTAAGTGTTTCTACGTAAATATTGTTCAGAAATGGTTAAGTTGGCTGGGGCGTTTTAATTATAACTGCTAGAATTGTTTTATTTTTTGTAAAAATGAAGTTTTTATCATAGATATAGGAAGATGTGGTGTGAGTGCCAATGAGACAACTCTCCATCCAAATAACAATTTAAAAATTAAACCATTATAGGTTAAAGTACGGCCTTCAACACGGAGCCTTGGCTCACACCGAACAACAAGCTATAAAGGGCCCCAAAATTACTAGTGTAAAACCATTCAAACGGGAAAACCATGCTTTTATGCTTTTATTAGAAATATAATGAAAAGTATTTGTCACCCGACGTTTTTTCACGGAACAGGTTGTGCAAAATTGTCAGATTTTGTATGAATTATGCATAGCATATCGAATTTTGTGTAATAAAAAGAAAACTCCAAAATATAATTTTAAGATGTAATGTGAGATGATAGCTCTTTTAACATGATTTCAGATAAGACAAAAAAAAATTAGGTCACCGAAAATATTTTCTTGCTTCGTATCAAAATATGAAAATTTACAACACTGTCTATTTCAAAAATAATTTTATCTGAGTTGTCTCCCCTTATTTGGTAAAGTTTTTTTTTTATCAAACACAAATAAGGTGATTTTGATTAATTGCATCCGTTATTATGATAAAACACACAATGTTCTATGTTAACATCAATACAAGACACAAATTACATACAACTCTCCAAATTTGCACATTTCATCTATAAAAAAGTATTAATAAATAAATAAGATTGTATAAGACTTTTATAAAAGGCTTATAATTATACAAGCGAAAGATTTATTAAAAGAAAAATGGGGTCAATCATGAATGGCACAAAAATTTAAGGCATTCAAATGGATTAACCCAGAGGATTCCGAAAATCTGACAAAAATTACAATACATGACAAGCGAAAATCCTTAAGGGCATATGGTACAGGTACAGGCGAGGTATAATGATGTTGCTGATGTAATGTGATATATCCGGGACGCCAAATTGTGACGATCTGGAAAAGAGGCATTTTTCTACTGAATTTGATCATTGAAACTGATTTATCTCGAAATCGAGGTTATGTTCCCCTCATTTAAAAAGGATATTTTGTTGGATTATTTGTGCTAAATGTTGTGAACATTTCACCATTGTATTTTGTTTTTAATTATATAAATATATAGGAAGAAATTCAGTTAGGAGACTAAAATCAGGAAAGCGTGATAAAAATGAATTATTCCCAAATAACTGTTACATAAGCGTAAAACTATTTTATTTACAGTAGATATTCACACTTTTTTACAAAACAATACTTGATAGTGGGTTTAAACAAAAAACTTTAATCTCTAAAAGTAGCTCATGAAGGTATTTGTTTTAATTTTATATTTTTATTAACCAGGTGAAAAATAGCTTGTATGCAACCTTTCTCCAAATATTCAATGTGGGATCAAAACTGTACCTGAAACCCTTAATAAAACCAATCACAATTTTGAATATAAACATCTTTGACATATCTCGTTTATCGTACATTGACCTGAAGTGTCCTTTTTTAAAATTTAATGTCTTTCATTTTATAAAAAAACACCAATCTTATAAAAGTCTATAATTTTTCAGCAAGAACTTGGTATTAAATTAGACTTGATGTTTTGTACAAGAAGACTTCATGCAATGAATAATTCACAAGTCTTAATCCATTTACCTAGAAGTTACGTAACAATACCAAGCTCGATGTAAAGAAACAACATTTTGGAAACATAAACACGGATTTATAATATTTTAAGAAGAATTAAGGTAACAAATAATATTAACTTAAACAGTTAATAAATGAATATCTTTATATAAAATGACATGTTGAAAATCTCAATGATGTAATTCATATATAAAATTAACGAAAGCCATCAATTTTCAATGTGAACTAATTGTTTCCTGTTTTTTTTCCCTCTCTTTTATTTCATGCCATGATTGAATTATAGTTTGGGTTTATGATTATCGAACATGCAACACCCCATAGAAAACCGTTCTGAACTTTTTATCAATTATTTTCAAGTTTTTAAACGTGGATTATCTTTTTTTTTCGTGTAATTTTATGAACGTGTAAAATTGACGTATTGTATAGTTTGTAAGATATATAGTTTAACAATACGACGCGCTTGACCACTCGATCACTTAGGCTCGACAAAAATAAATCTTTCAGTGGCAGGGTGTTACCTTTCCTCATCCGACTTTATCTAGCGTCGTAACACAGTGCGTGCATGATACATAAGGCATGAAGATGGAATATTACAGATCCTCTGAATTATCTATCATAGAGGATCTTACCAATTAATGTGAGATGTCGCAGGAGATATAATTATATAATAAGTACGTCTGAACCAGTAACAACACTGCGACAGATGTAATCCATCGGATCAGCAGAGATGGTGATACCAGGCTAGTAACACATGCTGTATATGTAATTCGTCTACATAACAGCCCAACAATAGTAAAATAATATATATATATATATCATATTTCTCATTTTACAAGTCAAAACACAGATATTAAAATGACCAACTAAGACCTTTTTTTATCAATCAAAATAAACTTTTAATATAACGTTCATGACGTAAAATAAGTATCCATTGCAGTGTTATATCAACTTTAAATTCTATGACAACAGACCTTTTGTTTTAGTAACAAAAACGTATGACACTAGTGCCAACAAATTATTCTCTTTCAAGTCTTTTTATTTTAATATATAACTGGTCCAAGTTTAATATTCTGATTTTAAAGTCCATTCAATCTGTGTTTTCTACATCTGAGTGTGTTTCTTATCTAGGTGAAGAGGTCTGTTTTTATTCAAATCCATACCGTTTGCCAGTTTGGTGTAGAAAATAGTTCATCTTATATTATTTTTCCTACTGATACTTGTATAATTAAGGCATATCAGTTATCGAAAAACGCACCTTTGTCAACAACATAAAACAGAATGTGGTATGTGTGCCAATGAGTTAAGATTTCTTACAGATATGGTATTGTGTTCATGTATAAAAGCTGGTTCTTTAGAACGTAGCTTTGGGAGTGTTGTTGGTGTTTTAACCTTATGGGTTCAAACAAATTACCAATTAGACTTTTATTATCCACTGGTATAAGACAATCTTCTTTTTATAACACCAATGCAATTGAACATCAGCTCTTATTGTTCTATCATTCCAATTTAAAACATTTGCAGACATTTTTTGTGTTTTTGAACATTGAATTCATCAATCTATTTCCGATGAAACGGTCAATTATCGAAGAAATCTATATTTTGTATCGATTAAGCTAAGTTATAGAAAGCCTTAACGCTAGTGTATTTTTCAAGTAAAAATGGAGCTCAGTGTTCTGCTCCCACAACACCCAAACGCACGCACTTAGCATGTAAATTCCCTATAAGTACCAAATTTAATCAGCATATGTCAATTTAAAACCTCTTCATTATAACTGAATTGTTAATTAGAGTAAATTATTATCAAGTACAATTCGTTTTTTTTTATGTACAGTTTATGTATGTTATGTATAGTATAATTACCTCATGTTATGTATAGTATAATTACCTCATGTTATATATAGTATAATTACCTCATGTTATATATAGTCTAATAACCTCATGTTAAATATAGTCTAATTACCTCATGTTATATATAGTCTAATTACCTCATGTTATATATAGTCTAATTACCTCATGTTATATATAGTCTAATAACCTCATGTTATATATAGTCCTATTACCTCTTGTTATATATAGTTTAATAACCTCATGTTATATACAGTCTAATTACCTCATGTATTGTATAGTTTAATTACCTCATGTTATATATAGTCTAATAACCTCATGCTATATATACTCTAATAACCTCATGTTATATATAGTCTTATTACCTCATGTTATATATAGTCTAATAACCTCATGTTAAATATAGTCTAATTACCTCATGTTATATATAGTCTAATTACCTGATGTTATATATAGTCTAATTACCTCATGTTATGTATAGTATAATTACCTCATGTTATGTATAGTATAATTACCTCATGTTATATATAGTCTAATAACCTCATGTTAAATATCGTCTAATTACCTCATGTTATATATAGTCTAATTACCTCATGTTATATATAGTCTAATTACCTCATGTTATATATAGTCTAATTACCTCATGTTATATATAGTATAATTACCTCATGTTATATATAGTCTAATAACCTCATGTTAAATATAGTCTAATTACCTCATGTTATATATAGTCTAATTACCTCATGTTATATATAGTCTAATTACCTCATGTTATATATAGTCTAATAACCTCATGTTATATATAGTCTAATTACCTCATGTTATATATAGTATAATTACCTCATGTTATATATAGTCTAATAACCTCATGTTATATATAGTCTAATTACCTCATGTTATATATAGTCTAATAGCCTCATGTTATATATAGTCTAATTACCTCATGTTATATATAGTCTTATAACCTCATGTTATATATAGTCTAATTGCCTCATTTTATATTTAGTCGGTTAGTTAAATAAATTCGTTACATAATGTACTACAGACCTAATGTGATTTCAAATTCATATTCGATTTCACCTGATACAGAATTTACTGAACCTAATATATATAGTGTTATGTCAGTAGCACACTATTCAATGATATAACAAAGGACGGGCTTTTGTACGAGACCTGATTATATCACATCATCTTTTTCCTTTATATATTGAACTAATATTATATAAAATGCTTGAAGACTTTAACGATATTGATATATTTTTAGGAAGGCAGATAATAACCCTTAATGTACGGACACTTCCTACTTTTTACTAAAGTAATTACTTGCTGTATTTTTCATAAGACAAACTTGAAATGTAACATGGTTCTAGTTGTGTCTATATAAATTTAAAGTATTCCATATAAAGTTTATGTATAAGCGTTGCTTACAAAATAAACTGTCTATGTCATGATGATCGTCTCGATCTAAAATTAGGATTTCATTTTGAGTAGAATATTATCGGTCTGCAAATGTAATAGCTACATTAATTCTGTGCATTATGGAAGTTTATTAGCCTTCTGTTACGAGCAATTTGATTGTCATTTTAGCAATCAATAGAAAATAGTACACTTTAAATCTGCATTACACAAAGGTGATAAAGAAATGAGACAACAATCACTCTGAGATTAAAGGATGGTGATGTAAGGAACTATTCGTCAATAGAAGGTCTTTCCAAATGAACAATACCACCTAGGTTATAACCATACAGTGCGCTATGATAAGCAATTGTTTCGAGTTCAGTTATATTTTAAAATCCATAAATCTTCTGTTATGTAAAATTCAATTCGATAAAACTGAAGTACGAGGAAAATTCAAAACAGAAAGTCCCAAATCAAATGGCAAAATAAAAAGCTCGAACACATCAAATGAATGGATAACAACTGTCATTTTCCAGACTTCAAACAAACATTTTTTTTATGTAGAAAATTGGTGGATTATACCTGGTTTTTCTAATGTGGCCATAAGAGGTTCGGTTAGCAATTAAACCAGATCAACCAAACATTTGTTTCTTCTTAAAATATCCTGTAATAATTAAGTCAGGAATATGGCAGGTGTTATTAAATAGTTCGTTTCTATTTGTGTTGGTGTTTGTATTGGTAGTTGTATTTGTTTATGTTGTTTCTTTGTTTCCCTCTTAAAGTTGGAGTGTTTCCCCTGGGTTATATAATTAAGTTTGTAACTCGGAATTTGTTTCTCTTAATCGATATTAGATATCAGAGGCATAAAATAAATGAAAAATAAACCTCGCAAAAAGTAAAAATTGCGACTTTCATACAAAACTGATCATTCAAGTAGTCTCAACTTGCGGAGATGTTTGTAATCAGTTGTTTTTTTATTTACATAAAATAGTGAGAAGTGGTATGATTGACAATGAATCAACTATTTAACAGAGTCAAAATTAAGTTGAGTCAGCTTTTTGCAAAATCAATAAGAAGTATTGCTCACAACAACTGAATAAACTTCAGACTTTGTCCAGATACATAGATAAAGAAGTTGCGAGGTTTAAGACGTCAGTGGGAGATACCCCCTCTCCTAAACTTGAACATAATAAATTTGCTTAACGTTGATGTACAAGAAATATTTTTTGCGGATTGCACGAATAAAATAGGGTTTTCAACAAAACCATCTCGGTTTGTATAAATAGACATTCTATACGCATCAATTTTGAATAATGACAGAAAAAGGCGTATATTTTACTTTTTCAGTAAATTTTAGATGCCTATTTGATAGTTCTTATCGACATCGTGGAATTCGTTCAGTACAGATAATTACGCCGTCAAGAGAAATAGGTACTATATTTGGGCTGCTTGATGAAATAATTAGCAACAAAATTAATCATGATACGTCACATCCGGCTGTATACGAAAACAGGTCGAAAAAAATATTCCCTTGAATTTGACAGTTGTAGGTAATTAATCCTCCATTTAAATGCAGTAAAACATTCCTGTGTCAGAAACTTATGTCACTAGTATTTCAAAGTACCATTATTTTTTTTTTTTGGGGGGGGGGGGGGGTTTCTATAGAATATTGTGTAATCTTGAGGTTATATGGTGACTAAACTTGTACACAGATAAAATAAGGGGAGTAATTTGATTGGTTAACTTCAAGTGATAGTTATTTTTTTTTATATGCAATGAAATGTTATGTGATTTTTTTCGATAGTACTGGACATGATAACACTTTACTCATGCCAAGTATTTCATTATTTGAAACAAAGATAAACTCTGCACATTTTTTGTTAAAAAGTGCAAATTTAACACTGACTATTAGGGAAATATCAATGGTGGTATTACACCTCAAATAAGCCAACGTCCGATCCGATTATTATAAAGAGTAGAACAAACGACGTAACGGAACAACCTTAATTCTACATGATTCATTTTGAAGATCTAGTACTGCAATACACGGAGATAATCTCGGGTTGTCTGTTAATTGATGGACATATCCTGATACATCGCATGATTAGGGTAAATTCAAAATCGGTGCAAAGAAGCATTCACTGAAGTAAAATTAGTGGTTATATGGACAGGATCGTTGCTACAACAATTGAAATATATACGTAATCGTCTGTTACATAATATATTCCATGGCTGTTACCAAAAAAGGTAAAATCACAAACATACTGAACTTAGAGGAAAATCAATTCGGAAAGTCCATAATCACATGGCTAAATCAAATAACATAACGCATCAGAAACGAATGAACAAAACTGTCATATTTCTGACTTGGTACAGGCATTTTCAAATGTAGAAAATGGTGGATTAAACCTGGTTTTATAGCGCTAACCCTCTCACTTTTATGACAGGCTCATCAAATTCCGTTATATTAAATTTGATGCGTTAACTAAACAGACACAATAAATAAAATAGTCATTATCATCGTATAACAATTTTAAAAGGAACAATTAAACAGAACACAAAAACATCTATCTACAAACACATTCATTAATTTGTGTGCCTGACGTCAGAAAATTTTAAACGTCACATAGATTTGTCGTTCAATGTGCATACAAACAATCTTAAAATTTACCTAGGCAATGTCAGCATACAGGGTTTTAAAAAGGCAATATAAGCATACAGGGTTAAAAATTAAAAGTATTTTAAAACAAATTTCAGAAATAGACCGAGATTTAAACTAGTTCAAAAGTTAAATAGAATTTATTATAATCCACAAATAGTTATCCGTTAAAATTTTCAACGGAACGACTTCATATCTACCAACAATAAGTTACAATTAACCAACAATAAGTTAGAGAGCCTTGGTGTAGTGGTAAGTGCATCGGACTACTAACACAAAGGTTCCTGGTTCGATTCCCGTTTGGGATGAAAAGTTCAGGAACTCAATTTTCGGCTCTCCCTTGACACCATTTGCGAGTATGGTCTTGAGGTAACGATGATAGTCCGTCGGACGGGGACGATAAATGGCTGGCCCGTGTCAAGAGAGAGCCATATCTCTTGCACGTTAAAGACACCCTTGTAGATTTCGAAAAAGAGTAGGCTAACGCCGCTACAAGGCAGCACTCGCACCCGCAAAGTGGAAAGGGATTAATATAAGTTGTAAAACTTGTTTCCCAATCCACTATAAATAAATATGTTTAAACTAACAATAAGTTTTCTTTCAGCAAAAACCCGCTATCAAGCTAATTTTTCTATCAATATCAAATTCTGCAATATCTTATAAGAAAAACTGACCAAAGATACAAGACTTATAATTTACACGCGCGTCAACACATGACTAACAAAGTTATGCAATTACCTCTTACAATACAGCAATTTTTTTCCACAACTGGAAGATGTATACTTCACATGCGAACGTTACAGAACTGTCACTAGAAACGAAAAGTTGACAAAAGGAAAGCTTCACCATCCAACTTTACGTTCAATTGATACTCACTGTCATCACCTATATGTTAGTCAATATCGAAGGCAGTCTTCACTGTATCTGTGCTACCTTTAATTTCACCTTTTATGTATTAATAATATAGATTTCAAATGAAACTAATTTATGGTTGTTGGTAACACTAGAAATCTTTACTCGAAAACTCTAAATTTACTATAAATTTGAAGTTCTCCTTGATAATTCCTGCAGTACGTATATCAAACCTTTTGAAACTAGATGAAGTAACGTATGTTTTCATTGTCCGTTGTGAATATACAAGGAGCGAAACAGATCAAGAAATAAACTGACAAAATGACTACGATCTCGTAGAAAATACATTAACCAAAAAAATATTGTTGTTTTCCTCAATCCTGACTCGCGTATATTTCTCGGTATTTCATGTGCATACACATATATAAAAAAAGAAGATTGTGTATGATTGGCAATGAGACAACTCTCCACAAGAGACCAAATGACACAGAAATTAACAAGCATAGGTCACAGATTGGTCCTCAACAATGAGCAAAGCCCATTCCGTATAGTCAGGTATAAAAGGCCCCAACATGACAATGTAATGTAGTTCAAACAGATATGGTGTTTTTTTATTAAATTGAATGAATTTGAGAATAACACAATAAGCTAGATGCATTTTTTTGCAATTCACAATAAGAATGCATGTATTGTGTTTGTTTATGCACCCGCGTTTATTTGTATGAATATCAGGATTTGTGGGTAACCTGTTCTACGAGATAGATACCAAATACCAAAATACAATAAATCAATATATATACAGTAAAATACAGAATCTTACAAATGACAGGTGTCTACAGATTTTATGTTGAGCTTTTATTCTTGCCGACTCTATAAAAGAACTGAATAATTTAGCAGAAACAATCCACACATCTTTTAGTATACTTTTATTCTCCAGATAGCAAAACACATCCAAGTTATTTGGTTTGCTTGTGTCAAATGACTCCTCAATAAATCCGATGAGTAATTGTCTGTTATTGTAGCGAATATCCTTCTGAATATTTTCTCTATTTCTCTCAATAGTTAAGAGAACAGTTAGTTAACTATTTACCGGATTTGTTATTACTTAAGCAACACGACATTGATTGGAAGTTATTGAATAACCGTTTCACAAATGATATCGAATATGTTCCTTACGTCGTAACTTCAATCCCTTCCCGTTCATGAATATGACATATCGAATTGACTTTTACCGGATTATTTGTTATCACTTCAGCAACACTACGGGTGTTAAATGTTATAAGATGAGCAACACAACTGGTGCCACATGTGGAGCAGGATCTGCTTACCCTCCGGAGCACCTGAGATCACCTCAAGTTTTTGGTGGGATTTGTGTTGCTTATTCTTTAGTTTCTATGTTGTGTCATGTGTACTTTTGTTTATTTGTTAGTCTTTTTATAATTTTTAACCATGGTTATATCAGTTTATTTTCGATTTATGAGTTTGACTGTCCCTCTGGTATCTTTCGTCCATCTTTTAAGCTTGTACACTCAACGTAAATTAATCCTTTGTAATCCCAATGAACTCCTGCACTGCTGTCGTTTTGTCATTGAGATTAAAAGAAAGATATGCGTGACATATAAATACATTGTTTTTTTGCTTGTTTCGTATTAAGGTAAACTTAAGGTTATTTGTCTGATGAAAAGAACTACAGACATAACTTATTGAAACGAAGTCTTTTTAAAATGACATCAAACGCATATGAAACAAAACATGTATTAGTGATTATAATCAAAGAGCAACAATATACAACACAAACTTGGAACATTAAATTGACAAAAAATCTTCATTCAAAGCGATTTATCTATATCAATTTCTAATTTTCATAATCTGGAGAAGAGACATGAGATTTGGTTGTTCTATATCGAATCAAAAGGTTAAGAATAAAGATAACGAAATCCGTAGTTGTAGCAACTATCGTTTTTTATTTTCAGATTGTTTTTATTAAACATTTGTCTGTGTCAATTATTTCTAAAGATTGAATAGATAAAAACTTTAAAATTATACCTAATTTTATCGAATATTCAAGCATTTTTTAAACTGTAATCCAATATATATATAGCATGCTGCCTCTATCACCACTGGCTATCCATGGACGTTGATATGACTTTAAAATTGTGTACCGTTGAAAACAATCAAATTCCAAAACATTCCTACAGACACAAGTAACTTGATATTGTTTATTTCTGTCAAAAAGATACAGAGCAAACTTTCGAAACATTCATCAGCAAAATCCGCACGTTTCTCGAGTATGTATATCTCTAAAATTTCCTTTTAAGAAGTGTTTTGGTAAAAATGTCCAGAACTAGTACAGACTTAGTGTAAAGTATTGCTTTTATAACAGACTTATGGTTGCTTTAATCACAACAAGCATCATAAAGAATCTTGCATTTGTTAAAGAAATTAAGTTCTTATAACAATTGAATTTGCGTTAAACATGATGCGGTAGACCTATTCGTCTGATTTTTTATATCTTCTGGACGTTGCATCTGAAGGTTTTCCAGTCAATTTTGAATAATAAGAATTCGATGGACTCTTATCCTATTTAGTTTACCAAGAAAGATATTTGGAATAGTAAATCAATTAAAAAATAAAATCCTAGAAAAGTTGTTTGTTAACTGGCGTCGAGGAAGGGAGGAGCAATGGGGTGATGATAAAAGTTATCAAAGGTACCAGGATTATAATTTAGTACGCCAGACGCGCGTTTCATCTACAGAAGACTCATCAGTGACGCTCATATCAAAATATTTACAAAGCCAAACAAATACAAAGTTGAAGAGCATTGAGGATCCGAAATTCCAAAAAGTTGTGCCAAATACGTCGACGGTAATCTATGCCTAGAATAAGAAAATCCTTAGTTTTTCGAAAATTTCAAAGTTTTGTTAACAGGAAATTGATTAAAATGACCACATTATTGATATTGATGTCCACACCATAATGTTGACTACTGGGCTAATGATACCCTGGCGGACGAAACGTCCACAAGCAGTGGTATCGACAAAGTGGTTTAAAAAATTATCAAATGTATCAGGATTATAATTAAGTACGCCAGACGCGCGTTTCGTCTACATAAGACCCATCAGTTACGCTCATGTCGAAATCTTTATAAGGCAAACAATTACAAAGTTGAAAAGCATAGAGGATCAAAATTCAAAAAAGTTGTTCCAAATACGTCTAAGGTAATCTTTGCCTGGAATAAGAAAATCCTTAGATTTTTTTAAAAGAGGTTTTGAACTTTTATCGGTAAGAATAAGGAATACGATACAATCTAATTAAACCAGAAACTCGAAAAATGAACAATTCGGTTGTCAACAAAAATCGGGAAATATTTTACCGTTTGTTAAGCAAATAACAAGATTGCAAGAAGTAGTTCTAAATAATGTTTCAGGTTAATTTTGATAAAAATGACTGATTAACAAGTAAACCTGTTTATCTTATTATTGTGATGCCTTTATGTTGCGCACTACTTTTTCTAAAAAAAAAAAACTCTGCTTAAATTCAAATTTTCTGACAGACAAATTAGTTCTGTTATTTCGTTAAAATTCCTTTAGGGTAACTCATTTTGCTATACATATATATATAAATCAGGTTTTCTTTCAGGAAAAAAGAAAATTGAGATATCAAATTTCGCTTTCAGGATGAAAATTTGCCTGCAGAAAATCTTGATAACCATGATAACCTAGTTTTCATCTAAAGAAAATGTGAAGGAATCTCGAGAAAAAATAGTTTTTGATTATTGATTACAGCACTACGTCAGTACCGCTGCTGGTAGCGTATCCGTTTCCAAGGGTATCATCTGCTCAGTTTTAGTACTTCTGTCCTTACATGATGTTTAATCGTTTTCAAATTAATTAGGAATAAAATATAAACTAGTTATCAGTCTATCACTTGGTCTGTTGTTCTCTTCTAAAACAAACACATTGTAACGATGATAATAATTGTAGACGTATACTCTCCTTTAAGAATATGGGGTACAGATTAAGACTATGATGACTGTATTACAGGAATGACCTGTTGCATCAATTTAGTTATCATTTAATACAGTTGAAGGTAAAAAAAAGAAATTTTAGAATGAAAAACTTTATTTCCTGAGGGAGGATTGTCAGATGTTTCACATGCTTAAGAAAATAAGGAATCTACGTTATTAACGGTAAATGGCATTGGTTAATTCAAACGTCCGTGTTCATTTCAAAATCAGCACTTCACAAATTTGTTCCATTAAGAAAAAAAAGAGATATTTCAGTATAAGACATGAATAGGACGAAAGAGGTGTTTAAATATATATATCTAGTCGGCAAACATGTCATGGGTAATACAGTTACAATTACAAGTAAATGTGTGATGTCGGATTAAAATTAAAATTAAAACGAGCTAACCCACAGCCTGTATGGCAAATATACCAGTCTAATGAATACACTAAATTGTAAGTTTTCTATTATAGAAACAAAGACAACAAAAGCTATTTTGATTGAAGATGTTTAACACGGCATTAAACACCATGACCACGTAGTATCAAAAATAGATAAATAGGGGGATTCCACATAACATTCATTTTCACCTTTCAACTAGTGCTATCAAATACAAAATCGGGTGACATTCTGTAGTAGTCATAGACAAGGACAAGTGAATACGAAATGTGCCAGAGGTTACGATCCGTTTCCAAGGGTATCATCTGCTCAGTTTTAGTACTTCTGTCCTTACATGATGTTTAATCGTTTTCAAATTAATTAGGAATAAAATATAAACTAGTTATCAGTCTATCACTTGGTCTGTTGTTCTCTTCTAAAACAAACACATTGTAACGATGATAATAATTGTAGACGTATACTCTCCTTTAAGAATATGGGGTACAGATTAAGACTATGATGACTGTATTACAGGAATGACCTGTTGCATCAATTTAGTTATCATTTAATACAGTTGAAGGTAAAAAAAAGAAATTTTAGAATGAAAAACTTTATTTCCTGAGGGAGGATTGTCAGATGTTTCACATGCTTAAGAAAATAAGGAATCTACGTTATTAACGGTAAATGGCATTGGTTAATTCAAACGTCCGTGTTCATTTCAAAATCAGCACTTCACAAATTTGTTCCATTAAGAAAAAAAAGAGATATTTCAGTATAAGACATGAATAGGACGAAAGAGGTGTTTAAATATATATATCTAGTCGGCAAACATGTCATGGGTAATACAGTTACAATTACAAGTAAATGTGTGATGTCGGATTAAAATTAAAATTAAAACGAGCTAACCCACAGCCTGTATGGCAAATATACCAGTCTAATGAATACACTAAATTGTAAGTTTTCTATTATAGAAACAAAGACAACAAAAGCTATTTTGATTGAAGATGTTTAACACGGCATTAAACACCATGACCACGTAGTATCAAAAATAGATAAATAGGGGGATTCCACATAACATTCATTTTCACCTTTCAACTAGTGCTATCAAATACAAAATCGGGTGACATTCTGTAGTAGTCATAGACAAGGACAAGTGAATACGAAATGTGCCAGAGGTTACGATAAATGGAATACATTTGTGATAACAACCTATAATCAATCGTATGATAATAATTAACCGTAATTGCCCAGTGTGTAACTCATCAGTTACACAAAAAAATGTATTCATTTTTAAAGTCACAAAGAGGTTAACAGGAAGCCTTATTGTAAGTTTAGTTACAGGTCAAGACGGCCCATAACTATTTGCGTTTTGGAACACTTTTAAAATTGAGTAAGAATTATACCAATCGATTATATAAAAACAAAACAAAACTCGAATTTTGAGCTGTATAACATACTTATGTAATATGCAAAGTTGAAATTGGAATTTGACTCATAATAAAACTCCAATTTAGATTCAGTTGGAATGATTGTAGTGTAACAAGTGTCAAAGGGGGAGCAGCTTGATATTTTTTTTCATTCCGTGTACGCGTTGATTGGTTTTTCTTTTCATATTCCTTTTTATGTTATGTACCTCCATTGATTGATATAGTTTGTTTTTGTCTGTTTCATTAATCGCTTATTTTGTCTGTGCACTAGTAACGTGTGAGCATTTTGGTTTTTTTTTCATTAAAGTACATCACATAAAAGTCGTTTGAGGTTATATACTAGTATAAAAACAAAACTTTGTTAGCGATCTTAAATGTTAATTTTCTTCATACTGAAGTGGGAATTCATTTTCGTCATATAAACGGAACGTACAAACTGTATGAGATTGGATAGATACATTTACAGTTTAATTTGCTATATGGATGCTTGAATTTGAACATAAATGCATGTTAACGAAAACAAATTTCCAACTGACTGCTATATTTGTCAAAACAAAAATAAAAGCAATCATCATTTTAAAGTTACACGAAAGGGTTGAGAACCATGAACAATGTGTCGTGAACGCATTCCCGAGTTAGAGACTCTGTTTAAATAATTTGTTTTAATTTTCAATCAAAATTGTTTTCTTTCTTAGTTATTTTGGTAATGTTTATGTCTGGCTGATGTTGAATATATACATAATAAATACAATCATCTTTTTATTGCCGGAAATGTTTTCCGAGTGAAGTGTTCAAAACAGACAAATATTTTACTTACTTCCTGGTTATTCTACGATAAACAACGTTAACTACATATGACAAAGTATAATGCATTCATAGACTTTAGAATAAAATATTGTCTTTTATATCAGTACTTAAAGGGCAAAAGCTACACTAAATTAGACATAAAGTTTTGTATGTTGTGTCATGTGTACTATTATATGTCTGTTTATCTTTTTCATTTTAAGCAATGGCGTTGTCGGACTGTTTTCGATCTATGAGTTTGACTGTCCTTTTGATATCATTCCCCCTCTTTCATATACATTCATGTGTCGAAACAATTGAAAACAGGTCACTATTATACAAGAGGTCTATTGGTAACAATAGAACAACGTGACAGCCAATATTCTGAAGAACTCCGGATGAGAAAAATACATATAGCGTCTTTAAAGAAACTTTCTAATGGAATATCTAGCATTAAAACGAACCATGTTTATATTTAAAGCAATAAAATTAGTGACTTTATACTACCTTCTTTATGTTATATCGAAATTATAAAAAAACAGTATATTCAAGAAAATTATGTACGACTTCACTACTAATAACAGTAAAAATTTCATCGCAGTCAGCCTCCATATTAGAGTCTTAATTGACTATTTATAAAAAATGATAAGTGTAGGAAATGTTTCTATTTTCGATTTGAGATCAAACATGTAAATTTCAAACCGAAATATCTCGAAAAGTAAATCAAAAATGTATATTTTTCATGTATATTTCGGAAGTCACATGTTATTGTCTAAATATAAGGTTGTATAAATTTATAAGAACATCAATAACAGATTATTATTTTTATTTGCATCGTACAACCATAATGTATTCTAAAAAAAAGATGAAAAAGACGTATCAAAGATTAAGAAGCACGCATTGTTATTGCTTATCTTTTATATTTGATTATATATTACAGTTTTGGAAATGTTCTGTATAACTACAGAACTTAACATCAAATAATGTAACAAGTTGTGAATAATTTGATTATATCCCTTTGAATAGATGTAAGAAGATGAAATAACAATTTTCAAAAAAAGTAAAACCATCAATGTACGCACTTGAACACGGAGCCTTGGCTCACACCGAACAACAAGCTATAAAGGGCCCCATAATTACTAGTGTAAAACCATTCAAACGGGAAAATGTTTGATTACTGTAATATGATACTCTTCGCCATCAATGATATCGAATAAATAGCAGCAAATCAGAATAAATCGTCCTGTTATAATATCTTTATTTCTTGATTCTCAAATTAACCTTATCCAAAACATAGACTCAGTAACCATTTGCAGGAACAAATAGTTTTCCTCTATATAAACCGTGTAATGTTTTTTTCTGACCTGCTTTAATGCATATATCAAGAGCCATTCTGTAACAGACAAACGACGGTATATTGGCTATTGGTAATATCCATATGCAGTCTTCTTTATCATTATGAGGCTGACTTCATACAGGAATTTCTTAGAAAGAAAGATAAGAAGTTGGTAATATCCTTTAACTCCACTTTCCGATATATATAGATGATGTTCTTTCACTAAATAATTCTAAATTTGGTGACTATGTTGAACGAATCTATCCCATTGAGCTAGAGATAACGGATACTAAAGATACAGTTAAGTCGGTTGCATATCTTGACTTATATCTAGAAATTGACAATGAGGGTTGAAAACAAAACTTTACGCCAAAGTGATGATTTCAGCTTTTCACTGCAAACTTTCCGTTTCCAAGCAGTAACATTCCAGTAGCACCTGCATACTGGATTAATATCTCCCAATAGATACGATATTCGCGTGCTTGCCTTTCCTATCATAATTTTCTTGATAAAGGGTGCTGCTACCAAGGAACCTATTAAACCAAGAACTCCAAATGGTGAAAATGAAATCATCCTTTCATAAATGTTACGGACGCCTACACGAGTTGGTCGACTGTTATGGAATAACCGTTTCAAAAATGATATCAGATATGTTCCTTAAGTCGTTACAACAACCCCTTCCCTTTCATGAATGTGACCTACCGAATGAGACTACTTACCGGTTTTTTTTTAAATAGGCAACACGACGGTGCTACATGTGGAGCAGGATTTGCTTACCCTTCCGGAGCACCTAAGATCACCCCTAGTTTTTCGTTGGGTTCGTGTTGCCAATTAATTAGTTTTCTATGTTGTGTCATGTGTACTTTTGTTTGTCTGTTTGTCTGTTTCCTTTTTAGACATGGCTTTGTCAGTTTATTTTCGATTTAAAAGTTTGACTGTCCCTCTGGTATCTTTCGTCCCTCTTTTAAGATATATTAAAACCATAATATGGTGACAATGAAACGTCATCATATAAAAGAGGATAATAATAATAAGAAATGGTATTGAGCTTCCTGTTATCATTGTAGATATCATGATCCAGAAAAGGGCTGTGTTCATTGTTGGTATCAGGTTTATTTAAAAAAAACAGGATAAATCTCTTAAGTATTTACACGGAAGTCGTCATTATTGAGAGCCAAATATCATCCAAATATCTTTTGATACTGGAACATAGTCGTCTATTTTGAATGTAAGTGATTGTGTCCAATTGCCGATAACTTTAAATAAATTTGAAGATACATTTAGTGAGCTTGCGTAGCAGGAGACGGTTACTCTGTCCACGCACACAGGCTCAATTTCTTGTAGGGTTCGTACGATTACATTAGTATGTGTTTATTACCATAACATGAGTCTATTTAATCGATTTTTAAAAGTGGCAAGTACAATTGTAACTGTCTACTAAATGCAATATATTAATATTTCTGAACAATACATAGAGGGTTGGCAAACATGTTTTTAAGAGAACGAGCATGCCATTTTGATGAAAACCTCTACACATTGGTGTCACATACACTTTATTTTTTGTAAAATCATTGATAAAAAAAAAACAATTTCTTTTAAAAAATTTTGTTTGTATGTGATACTCTAATGTTGGTAAGATATCGTTTACATGAAAATGAATACTGCTTAATTTATTTAATTATATAGAAATGTTTTCGCTAACATTTGAAACTCTAGCATGCATATTGTTTTAACTTTTAATTATACACATTGTATTGTGCTCTTTTTAACGACGGTGAAACATGTTGAAAATAAATGCGTGTCTTTGTCTTACATAATAGAAAATGCGTTATAACTGACTTCGATCTGAGTATGATGTGTTAAAATAATTTTGTGAACGTCCTGATGATTATAAATTTAGTTAAACATGCTTATTATAATATACATGAAACTCTAGCACTTGATAATGAATGGCTGATTGTATTTCGGTCACTGAACGTATAATGTAGAGGCATCATTTCAAGATACAATGACCTAAAATGAAAGACATATTACATTGTTTTGGAAAAAAATATCTGTAAACGTTATAACTGCTGACGGATCCTTGTAGAACAATTACCGGGTAAGGACATTCATTAAAAACAAATGTTAGTGCAAACTGTAAAAATGATCATAGTTTGAAGGTATGTGTCAAATCGTCATCATACTTAAAAATCTATAAAACTACCTACATACCATAAAAAGAAAGGAAATGTAAATCACGCATGATATTCATTTTGTAAGTCACATTCCAAGGGAAGCCTTTATATTTGTCTCTTTACCTTAAACTGTTGCAAACCGTTTCGTAAATTTGTCAAAGAATTGATAAAGGGACGCCATGTTGTTAAAATTCGTATTATTTGTGTGCAATATAAAGTCTTCTAAAAACAGGAAAACAAAATGTGAACACAATATTTAACATGTAAAGGTAAAAAAGATATGTTTACTCAACTCAGCTGTAACTCAAATATAAGGCTGCATTATATTATTGACACAGCAATCAAGGCGTTGTATGTTAATAAAGAAATAATTTCGTAAGGAATCAAGACCTTTTTTTCTTCTTCTTTATGTTTTCAGTAGTCCTTCATTGATCTGAAGATTATTTACTGTATGAGCAGCGTGGCCTGTATATATATTATTTATATGTATCATTTTTGGTTGCAATGTGTCTAAAAGTGTAGTTATTGTTCAACTGTATGATGTTATGAAAATGGCAGCTTGTGTAGCTACAATTGGATGTAATATTTTGTGGAACATTAATAATCTTGTGAGTAGTCTTATTTCTTGTAGAATAGGCCAGTTTAGCGAGTTTATCATGTTTCGGACTACTAATGTTATGGTACCTGTTACAGACATATCTGGCATCTCGCCTTTGGACCACATTTTTTAGAGGTTTGTTCAACAGTGTGAGGGTCCCATACTGAAAATTAATATTCCAGTAAAGAACGGACTTGTGCCAGATATGCCTGAGTTTTGATGTTCTGACATGATATTTTTAAGTTTCTTTTTAAGAAGGCAAAATATTTGTTGCAATTAGATATGATGTTGTCTATATGTTTTGACCATTTTAGGTTTACTTGTAGTGTAACGCCCAGATATTTAGCCTAAAAGACCAGTTTAAGTTTGTGATTGTCGGGATGTAGTCATGTTTAAACGGGTTTTTTTCTTTGCGAGACTGAAATAACGAATGTAGGACAAAAAGACAGTGCATATGTCTGGATGGAAGGCAAATCAACCAGTATTCCGGTAGGTCATTAATGTATACCAAGAATAATACTGGGCTCATAACTATGCCTTAAGGGACACGTGAGGTGACTGGAGCCAGGTCAGATGAGGCTCTATCCAGGACATCTGTTTGTGTTTTGTCATTTGAGAAGGCTGGGATCCTGTTTAAAGTTTCATTTTGGATACCGTAATATTTAAATTTGTAGAGTAATCTTTTATGAGGGACTTTGTCAAAAGCTTTGGCAAATTTCATAATAATTAAGTCTGTTTGAGTGCTGTTGTTATTATTTGCTGCAAGTTTTCGGATGAACAATGTTATGAAAAAGAACTGTTGCACAAACTTCTCCATATTTAAGGGTGCACTTAAGGCCTAATCCGGATATTTCATTTTCTTGAAGAACACCATCCGAAAATTGAGTCGGATATCGTTAATAACTTGAAACAAATATATTACTAGAAATACGATAAAATACTAAAAACGAGTGAGTTTATGATGAAATCCAATAGTTTCGCGACCGTTAAATTGCATAATATTACTTGAACAGTTAAATGCATTGTAATTATTTATTCGATACTGCTAACTCCCAAAGACCATTATTAGTAAAATTAACGATAACTTTACACACAAAAAAAAATAAACTGTCTTGTGGCATTTGATCCAAATAATGGACACGATCGGCAGCACCTTAAAGACTTTGTCCGAATTCTGAAGTCAATAAACCCGCGTCGTATCTGATACACATTTTTTTCTTGTAAAGTATAATCCAGTTGCTGTCTGTTCATTGCCTTATGATGAAATGAGAATTAAGTCTAGTCAGCAGAAACTGAATTACGTAAACCACCTAAGAGTTATCAGCTTAATAGTATCCGTAGTAGAAAGTCTGGCGACGACAGCATCCATAAATTACATACTTCCTTAAAAACAAGGTTGTCAAAACTACAAAAGGGCTATGATGAAAAGTGACGACTTCTTTCAATGATCAGTCAGAAACCTAAATGCCACGAGGCAAATATTACAGACAGAGATAACTGTACATGGGCTATTGTGTCATAGTTATCAGTAAAATGTGATATACATTTAAAAAAAAATATAAATGATCCATTTAGTAAAAGGTTATTGACTTTTATTCAGTTTTATAACTTAAATATCAATTAGTACAATGCCACTGCTGAATTCATATGACTTGTTTTATGACAAGAACCTGTTTAAATGCTGAACATTTCTCAATCGATTAAGTTTCATGATCAGAAAATGTACATGCTTGGGTAAGACACTGTTAATGAGTAAGATAAGACACAGATACCAATCAGCTATCGAGTGGAGTGACGCCTTCAAACCAGGATTATAATTTAGTACGTCAGACGCGCGTTTCGTCTAAATAAGACTCATCAGTCACGCTCCTATCAAAATATGTATAAAGCCAAACAAGTATAAAGTTGAAGAGCATTGAGGATTCAAAATTCCAAAAAATTATGCCAAATACGGCTAAGGTAATCTATGCCTGGGATAAGAAAATCCTTAGTTTTTCGTAAAATTCAAAGTTCATAATATACGGGTTCATATCTGCAGCATAATCTGCAAACCTCCCCAGCACCTCATTTATATCCCGGTTTTTGATGAGGCTCGTCTTGCTCAGTTTTATTTTGCAATCTCGTGATTTGCAGACTATGTTTGATCTTTATAAAAATTCTCCAATTTGCCATGGCATACTCAGTTTGCCTTCAATCAATGGACTTTCCACTTCTCTTTTATCAGATTTGTGACTTTCTTTTGTCATTTAGTATAGAAATAAGTCAACCAAACCACGTCAAAGACTAAATAGTCTGGAAGGGTATGCCTCTAATGATTCAATATTGGCACCTATGGTATACTCATATATAAAACGATACAGAACATAAGTTCTTAGAAAAGGTAAAAATAATTAAATATAATATCATGAACATATTATCAAAGAATGCTTAGATACAACTGATAGAAAAGTGCAATAGTCAGTTTTGGCAAAGATATTCATAAACTTCTTGAACTTATGAACTTATGAATTGTATATTAACAACCGCACATACAGTTTGCACAATGCAATAACTGTATAACTTGAAAATGCCTGTACAAAGTCAGGAATATGACAGCTGTTGTCCATTCGTTTGATGTGTTTTATCATTTGATTTTGCCATTTGAATAGAGAATCTCCGTTTTGAAGTTTCCTCGGGGATCAGTAGTTTTGTGATTTTTCCTGTTTGGTTGACCATGCTGTAAATGTCGTAATTTTTATATTTGTTCTTTAATGTGTTTTTTTAATCAAAAACATATTACATACATTTGTTTGTGATGAATGATACAAAAAATACATATCCTAGAAATTTGAAAAGAAAAAAATATGATATTCGATTTACATATTAAAGTAATAGTTCATCTTTGTACCCTTTCGCAACATTTTTGATGTTGATACTGACAGTATTGCTTATGACAGTTGAAAATTGGATTACTCAAACACCACTGAGTGTAAGTACACAATTGTTTTACATTGGTTTCCTTAATTGTTTTTTTTTTAAATTCATTGGTATTATCCACTTGTATCACATGTTTTTCGAAATAAATCACGAACCAGAATTTTGGTGTACGCCGTTTACTTTTAATCCTATTTTTTTCTAATTATTTTGCATTTTGAAATCTGATAGAGTTCTACTTTATACACGTAAGCATTTTCTAAACAAAACAGATTCTTGGTCGTTGATATTAAATGCCTTATCCTTATTTTCATTTTTTTAAATACATTTTCCCTGTTTTTGTTTAACTATATTAACAGATCGGCACTAGTATATTTATTAGAGACATATTATAATTCGTTTGTCCAGTTTAGATTATAGGCAAAAAGTAAACCTAAAAAATAAAACATTTTAAAGAAAATAAGAAAAAAATCTTTAAAATTAGAGCAGTTCAGTTTCATATTAATAGGAATCCTTATCAATCCTAAGGTTTATTGTTTCCGTTACGAATGTACTTTTGCTTTCTTCTAAAAAACAAAGCTAATGGTGTTATTCCCATAAATAGTGTATTCATATTACAACATAATTTATCAACATCTTTGTCAGAAATATCTGCAATCCTATCTATTTTCTGATTAAAATTACTTTCGTGTTACGAGACACCTATTATTTTTGTTATATATGATATAGTATTAGTTCCAATGTATATCTCCATTCCTGAACTACATAATAGTACAAAAAGTACAAGAACACGTCTTAATCAATTGTATTAACTTGAAGTTAGTTTTATCAAACTCAAAACGGAAGTTGAGTTTATCAATGTCACTAACTCGAAGTTGGCATTTATAATAGGATTAAGTCTCAATTATTAATGGCACAGAATTAATCAAACATAAACTAAGCACATTAGAAATATACTATCAAGCCTGGAAAATTGCTCAACGAAGTTTTTTTTATTTGAAATCTTGAACAAAAACATTTTACTGAGTATTTAGAGTAAGATAACAAGGTTCATTCAAAAACTGTTAGAAGATGGAAGCAACGAATCTGTGAGGGTAAACATATTTCAACAGCTTGTTATTTCCATACACTGTTCCTTCGTATAGTCATTTAAAGAAGCATTATTTTTTTATTTTTTTTATTGCTCGACCATTCAAAACTAAAGTACTTCAATATTTTAATTACACAACACCACCAATTATTCTTATACTTAAAAAAATAGCAGAAAATACTAGTAACTTTCATTTTAACAGTAGTTAAATAAGACGTCAGTTTACAAACCGCTGCTACTTCAACATTAAATGTTTGACTCAAGTTAAGATATGATCCTTATGTGCATGTAATTACAGGGAACTCTAATAACATGCAAGTCCACTAATACCTTTGTGCAAAAGGACCAACATATCGGTATTAGTAGAAAGCAAATTGGAGGAAAGACTGTCGGATTATTTAAGATGCTCCTTTATCCCATAGTACATGTACAAATTAGTGTTAATGCGAAATTTCTGACAGACAGTCACTTGATACATGTTTGAAATACATGTCTGTGGTGGATGTTTGCATATCACATCTCGAAAATAATTTAGAAGGTTGTTACAATAATGTGTCAAGATCTAGAATTAAAATTTAAATTTAAGTACTCGTTTTTGTTCGTACTGAACGAACAGTGTGGTGTTGCCATGACATAAATACTACTCGGAGGTTCTTAAAACAAAATTATACATTCATCTGCATACAATGCAGCAGAGCGCTCAACAGATGGTCAAATAGTAAATAGTTATGTCACTACAACAGCTCAGTTAACGGCACTACTGATTTTTCAGTATATTAGAAAAACTCTGTCCTTTAAATTCAATTCAGTTGACATTTATGATTTGTTTTATTCTGTACATTATTAATTCTTAGAATAGAGCCTCGTGTGATTAACCACGTACATATTTAAGTCTTGTTGTGTTGATTTTGTTCTTAATTTGCAAAATCATTTAGTTTTTTCTAAACAACTTTAAATCAACTATTTAATTCCTTAAACAGATGGTCATCATGTTAAGGCAACCATCTTCTACATAAAAAAAACTACGTAAGGATTACGACAGTTGTTTTCCGTTGGTTTGATGTGTTTGAGCTATTGATTCAGCCATTCAATAAGGGACTTTTCTGTTTGAATTTTTTCTAGTGTTCGTTTTTTGTTGTTATTCAATTTTTGAACGATTTTCAATTCCAGTATTAATAAAATACAAATTCATGTAGAGTAAAAACCTTAATATATCTACAGGTAAAAAACTTTGCAAAATGCTTTCTTTGAAACGTTTCTGTTTGTTAAATTCTTCTTATGAGTACCAAAAGAAAAATAATAATACTTCAAATTCTCTATGATTCGCCATATGTTAGATATAAAAGTTATGACCATTTAGATTGAAATGAGGTTGAACATTTTATCCCCTTATACATTGATATTATTCTAACGAGTATACAACACGTATTGAGTATCACATAATAATTGTCATTATATCAACAGTAATTGAGGATGATGTTTTATGATCATATATATATAAGGAAATGAACGAAAATTAAAAGAGACAAACTATATGTAGGAAGATATTTTTTTGAGTTAACGATAGTTAAACAACCGCCTGTCAGCAAAAAGAGCGTCTATAACTTATAACACGGTCTTCAATAATTAGTCGTTACTGTAGCAGATGTCAAATAACAGAGTTAAGATCAGTCAGATGTGTTTCTTATTCTTTTTAAAATTAACATAGACTGAACTATCAATTAATTTCGAAAATCAATAGATATGTTTATGGGCCAAAAGGAAGCTTGTAAGACATGGTTACTTTTTTATAAATATGTTACGTTTTTATCTAGCGTTGTAACACAGTAAATGCTATATAAGGTATGAAGATGGAATACTACAGTTAAATTGCATTATCTATTGTAGAGGATCGATAAAAGAGGGATGCAGTAACATACATATTTATATAAGTACGACAGAACCAATGATACCTATACGTCACTTATTCATCGGATCACCAGTGATAGAGATACAAGGCTGAAACATATTATTATTATATAATTCGTTTAAAAAACAGCCAACAATGTTACATCTGTAAATGTGCTTAAGCAAGTTTCTGTTTCCTTTAGCAGGGGTACTATTATACATGTTTATACTTGAAGATCTTCCAAGGTGTCAACTGGTCCTCGAAGAGAATCGCAACTGCTGTATGTGACTTAAATTAAAATTCAAGAAGGCATCTAGACATATTTATGCAATAATGATATCTTCAATTCAATTCAATAAAACGCTCGTTTAGTTTTCATTCAAATGTGCAAATTGTTTTGGAATATGTGGTGCTTGAACTGAATATTCTCTTTCGAGTCTATATAAATATAAACGACATATACTGTTAATTGTGATATTTGGTCGGGTTTTCGTTTGGTATGAAATGTTTGTCCTTTTGATTTTACATTGATGGTATTGATTGTTTAAGTTGTTTCATTTTCATTGAGTGTATATGATAAATATTGTTTTGAAAGCTACAAATATAATAATCTTTATTCTCATAAACCATAAGGTACAACGGTACAGAGATATACATACATATAGCAATGAAAACAAACTTATTTATAATAACATCTTATACACAAACATACATACACACAAACATACACTAACTATCGTTAAATACACACATGCACATGTATCAGTATGTACAGAATATACAAAATAGGGGTTATGTTATTGCCTAGAGAACAAATGATTTATTTATTTGGCGTATAAATCTACATAGTTTTTCTAATTTAAACCTGTTATTACAACTCATTACTTCTTTGAATTTCAAAATATTTGGCCTTTGCCACAAATTTTTATCAATTTGTTTTTTTCTGTCATTTTCAAATAATTTACATTCCAGAATATAATGATATTCATCACCAATACAGTTGTTATTACATTTCAAACATTTTCTATTTTCCCTTTCTATACCATTCCACCGTCCTGTTTCTATAGGAAGTCTATGATTTGTGGTTCTAAACTTACACAGCGTATAGATATCTTTATCTTCCAATATATTTAAAAAACATTCAAACTGAAATGTCTCTTTAAATAATCTATAATTTATAGATTTTGGTGAATTTAACATAAGTGAATGCCATTCTTGTCTAAATTGATCATGTAGGCGCATCTTTATCGAAGGGATAAGCCAATCTGCGCTTGGAAAAAGCTGAGTTGTCCAAATATAGGAAAAGCCAGTATCGTTAAAAACGTTTCTTAAAAACTTTAACCATGGCGATTCAAAATGATTGTCGACCGACAATTTGTATAATAATTGATAAGATAAATAAGACAGTTTTGAATCCTTTCCAGATAAAAGTCTTGTTCAAAATGCAATCATTTTTAGTTTGATATCTAGTTGAATAGGAAAAATGCCAAGTTCACCATAAATCATATAGTTTGGGGTGGATGATTTTAACTTAAGTAACAATTTACAAAATCGTAATTGTACTCTTTCAATACATTGAATATTTTTACAAAATCCCCATACTTCTGAGCCATACAAAAGAATGGGCTTTACCATTTTATTAAACAGTTCTACTTGACATTCAATAGCTAAATTATGAATGCGACCTCTTTTTAAAACCTCATACATTGCTTTTGTTGCCTTCTCTGCTTGCTTTTTTATTGCTTTACTAAAATTGCCGGTCCTGCTAAATAATATACCAAGATAGTTAAATTCATGAACTATATCTATATCTGCCCAATTTAAGGAAAATTTCAAATCTGCACAAGGCCTTCCCCTGGAAAACACCATGACTTTGGTTTTGTTAACATTAACCTTCAGTCTCCATATATTACAGTACTCTCCAAATTTGTTTAATATTTTTTGTAAGTCTTCTTTTGATTCAGACATTAGGACCGTATCGTCTGCATATAACAGAACAAAAAGTTTCAGATAAATGTTCAACTTATCTTCTAGTAAATCTGAAATAACGTTAAGACCCTGAAGATTTTCTGTTTCTAACAAATCTTGCAAATCGTTCAAAAATAAGGCAAACAGAAAAGGCGACAAATTCTCACCTTGCCGTACACCAATATCACATGAGAAATAGTCTGATTTCTGTTTATTATATGTAATACAGGATTTAATATCTTTATACATATTTAAAATAACATTATATATTTTCCCTTTAATACCATTTAAAAGAAGTTTGTACCACAGAGCCTCTCTCCAAACCGTGTCAAACGCCTTTTCAAAATCGACGAATGCACAAAACAGCTTTTTATTTCTATATTTCAAAATTTCAAAAAATGAGTATAGAGCAAACAAACTATCAGTTGTCGAGTATGATTTTCGAAATCCAAATTGGTTTTCATTTAACAAAAGTGTTTCTTCAGAGAAAAGACATAATCTTTCATTAAGTATAGCTGCAAATAATTTACCAAGGCAACTCAAAATTGTTATCGGACGGAAGTTTTTTGGATCAAACTGGTTGCCTTTACCTTTATATATAGGTTTTATATTTCCAATTAGCCAAATATCGGGCAAAACGCCGGAGTCAAATATGAGATTAAATAGCTTCTCAAAGATCGGAAGAAATAAATCTGCAGTAGATTTCATGTATTCATTTACTACATGATCTTCACCGCAGGCTTTGTTATTCTTCAGATTTTTAATGCATTTAGCTATTTCTTCTCTGGAAATGTAGGCATTAATTTTATCGTTTAAATGATCAATATCAACATTATCAAATATATCTGAATTAGACATTTCTTGATTAGGGGGGTCTTCAACCGTTTGGTTCAGTTTTTAAAAAAAAGTCGAATAAGTCCTCGAGCGGAAGATTTGGTTGCTTTTTCTGTAGAGAAGAACATAATAGTAACCTCTATATTAGTTTATTTCGATTACCTCGCTTTATATTATTTCTATTGCATGGTAACGTCACTATCGCTTCTTTTTCTATTGTTTCAACATAAGTTAATCACTCTTAAAAGCTGCTAGCTTCTGCTTTATTCATTTCTAAGGAGGATTTTGTGAATACACAAACGTTAAGATCCTTTTTGGTCGGTAGAATTAATTGTAATAGTTCAAACAAAGATGAATTGAAATCCCGAAATTTTAAATGAGATAGAACATGTTGATAACATACAATTGATGATGAAAACTTTTCCCTGTAAGAGAGTAGACATATTTGGAAAATTATAATCGTCGGTAATGTGTTATTAGTATATTACTACTAAAAATATACGTTCTAATGGTGCTGCTACAAACGGGTTAAGGTAACACAAGAACTAAATTTCAGGTATCCATTTGAAAATATAAGTCTTGCGACACCAACAGAGAAATTTGCATCATTCAAAACGGGAGCGATATCAGCTGATGCGAAAGGTATGCTGTTCCAATAAGGAAGTTGCGCCAACGTTAAGCTCACTTTATTGAACAAGTTTGGATCAGTGGTAATGGATGTTGTTATCAATAAAGTTTGTTACTATGACATTTAAATAACATCCATGACACAGATATTTGATCTAGGTCATGACATGACGTCCTTAAATGTTTTGATATCAAAAACTAGAACTAGATCACTTGTTTAAAACTCTCCTTCCCTCAAAACTTAATTAGTAGGCAAATGATGATGGTAAACTTAAACCCTACACTATCGTATTAATTGTCATCTGACAAGTGGGGGTCATGATATAAAATATGTATAACCTTAAACAAAATCTTAGTAGTTAACAATGATAATACCTGAAGTAAAAATTGAATTTGTATCTACAGGCTAATCTATATATAGTATGAAGACATTGATCGTTAATCTTAAATGAAAAAGGATGTATTATACAAACCGTCACGTTGATTTGAAAGTTTATTTACAACTCAAATACCATAGAAGAGAGGCGAAAGATACCAACGGAATACTCAAACTCTTACGTAAAAATAATAAACTGACACAACAACATGTCTTCTAAGAAAGTAAAGACCAACAGATAAACAACAGTACACAAAACACAACATAGAAAACTACAGACTGAGCAACAAATTCCAATTTCCAATCTACAAACGGTGTGCTCTCAGATGCCCCGAAAGCGTAAGCAGAACATTCTCAACATGTGACACCGTCGTAAAATAATGGTTTTAAATTCTATACGGTTCCGTAAGTTTCATATCTTTAGTTATACTTAATAGACCACTTTCGAGTTCATCCGTCACCGGCAAAAACTCGTCAATTATACACGCCTTTATGACGTCATTTACCAGATAGAGGGGCTCGCCTGTATCCCTGCACTATTTACGTTCATCAAGCGTCTTAGTGATCGTCTTTGTGCAGGATAAACTAGAAATAATGGTTGCTCTGTAGGTACTTACTGACATTTCCTTAATGACAGCAGTGTTGATTGTCAATTTTGAGAATTCAATTTGCCGAATAATTCGTACAATATAGAATTATAGTTTTCAAACCACTCGCTCAACATTGGAAGGAAGTGACGACGCCCCTAAACGCACAAATGACGATGATAAAGGAGCGTATAATTGACGAGTTTTTTCCGGTGACGGATGAACTCGAAAGTGGTCTATTTACATTTTACAATGTTTTTTAACAGTTGAAAATCGATACTCAGGTGACATATTTTCTGACGCAATCAACAGAAAAAGTTAAGTCACAAAAATACCAAACTTCAAAATAAATTCACATCGGAAAATCCGAAACTAATAGAAAAATCAAAAGTTCCAACACATCAAACGAATGAATATCGCCTGTCATATTTTTGACTTGGAATAGAAATGTTCCTACGTAGAAATAGTATTTTACCTTTTTTATAGCTTGCTTAACCTCTCATTTGTATGAAATTACCCGGATAATGATCAGCAATTTGCTAGTCCGACTCAAAACTGATATCATGAATTGTCTACCAATTCCTAGTGAAATTTAAATAAAAATCTACTTGAGATGTTGTTGATGTTATTTAAACACGCACACATACGATTGTATCAAAAAGTTGAATTCGCAATTATGGGTCTTATGCAAACTAATTCAGTGGTGACCTTTTTATATTAATTTTAAAATCAGAATCAATTATCTGACTTTAAGTACTAGTTCCATTTCTTTCTATTTTCCATGTATTGTTTTGAAGCTTTTATAGCTCTTTCGTTTAATGTTAAAAAAAATAAAAAGTTACACCCATTCTATGTGGAAACACTACTTTCTGATTACACTTGCTGGAAAAATAATCATACATGTAATTGCATAAACGTGTAAGACCGCTCTGATTTCAGGAAGTTCGAAAGTACAAAAACGGTTTCTTCAGATCTAAGAATCAGGCAAAAAAATGCCTTCTGGTTCAATTTCTTCTTATAGTTGATGTGTTTTCAATGGTTTTAATTTGTTACCAGAATTTATGAACTTTCAACACCGGTAAGCTACTGTTCCCTTTAAGCATACAACGTTCTAAATATTTGAAATACGTAATTTTCAGAGGTACAGCTATGCGTAAGATTTTTTTTGTTTGAAGTTTGTACTACATTCTTGTATGCTTTTTCAGACCAAGCCTTAGTACATAGAAATTGATTCAATATCCACCCATTCAGAGTATAGCGTATGCCTGATTCAAATGTCATAGACTTTATTCTAATATCCCACCATTTAGGTGCGAATCATATATCTGGCATTTCATTGATACTGTGCTAATGTTTCGGGTATTTTCGGAACTGTTAATTCCAGGAAAAACCTTCATAACAGACTACCTATAGTAATTTAATTTCCTTTTCATTCATTTAATTTAATTACTTATTTTTTTATTGTATCATTATTCTTTTTTTTAAATATTAATAACAGTTTTAATTTTGAATTCTTTAAATATTTTTTTTTTTTTTAATCTTAATTATTTAATTTGTTAATTTGAATTCGCGTTATAATTTTTTACGATACCTTATGTCTTGTTTCATTTTCGTGGTATTACAAGTGAAATCAGAAAAGAATGTAATCTTTTGTAATTTTGGATAAACAAAATACCACATTTCTTAATATTTATATCATCTGTTTCTTCGAGAAATGACTGCACGCAGTAAACTGCAAATATGTTGACTTTAACCTAAGGGTGTTATGAGTCGACTAATTTTCAGTTAATGTATCGAAGAAATTCCGTCACCTCCCATAATTGCATCAGATACTTCTCTTCATTTAATCAAATTACATCTAAACGGCAGACTATACTAAATGATATATTTTCCATAAAAAAAGAGGTTTACGAAGGCCATTCGGAACAAATTAATCAAAACACAAGTTGAACGAGTCGTCCGAGCTGGCCATGGTGAATGACATTTAATAAACTAGCATATTCCTTAATCTTGGTATCATCAACAACAATATTAAAAGAGGATGTGAACTATTTAAATGGTTTTAAATTAGTTAATGCTATATTTTACACGACAATATCATTTGAAGGTTGCTAAATTTGCCAAAACACATATATAATACAACAAACAGAGTACAATTTGATTTCAAACTGTTTCTATCTCTAAGTTAATCAAATTATTCTAGTACATTATTAAGACAAAAAAGGTTAATTTTGTACTATAAAATCAACTCGGACCGTCTATAATGGCAAAATTTATGTATTTCATGTAAATGATGTACTTGTTTTGCTTAAGAGAACGTCTGGGCTTTTACTTGGTGCTTAAGGTGGTATGGGAGTCTAAAATAAAAATGATAGAATTTGTTCATACTTTGTCAAAATGTAGTATCTATTGATACATGTTCAAAAGTATAATAAAAATGATAGGTCACCGCGCATTTTCTCAAGCTACAGGTTGTGACAAAATGACAAATTTTGTATTGATTATACAGGAAAAAACACCATTTTGTGAATAGAAACTAAACAAAATGATAGAATTGTAGAATAAATTAGGAAAAGATTGCTTTCAGACAATGCTTTGAGAATATCAAAAGAAAAGATAGGGTCACCGTACGTTTTTTTCGGCTAAAAGACAAAATAGGAAAATTTCATGTAGAGTCCTTCAGAAAATGCACTGTTTTAATGTTACCTCCCCTTAAATTGCCAATTTGAAAATATTAAAAAAAATATAAAAAAAAATCTACACTTGTAAAAATATTAAAATTCTAAGTTATATTCTTATAAATTGGTTCTTTTAAATGAAAATTCACATTACATATCTGCATTCCTGCATCAAATTTTACTAACTTGATAGAAAATATGGACCTTAGATTCTCTGTTTTTTACAATCCAAGATGGCGAAAGACACCCATACCACCTTAATCTTTTTATTATAATGTAAATGAGATACTTGCTGCTTGACTTGACTTTAAAATGTCATCAATATCCTAAAAATATTCGTCAAAACTTTAAAAGACTTTTCTATTTTTCAGTTAATCATTTAGTTCCTCAAAACCTTAGTTTTATACTTATTCTGAGTAATCATTATATAGTTGACATTTTAGATTGTCCGAGTTGACTTTTTAGATGGTCAGAGTTGACTTTGTGACCTTCAAAATTGTTTTAAGGATGCAATCTTCTGACATTTCAGTCTCTTTCAGTCTCATTGAAATCTCGTTCTGGAATTATTTCCAAAACCTGTGATATAAGTGGAAAAAAACAATGAATTTGATAATAATCATAATCAAACTTATTAACTCTGTGAAAGCATTGTGTATTTTTAATAAGTTGTTTTTGGGTAGTGAAATTTTCAAATTGTATTACTAATCAAGTCAGTCTTTTTTAGTGAAATTTTGAGAAAATTGGGCGAGAAATACACAAAATTAATTTACCATAAACATCTGGTATAACTTTTTTTTTTGATTTCATAGACATGTATTTTTTTCAATCATTTATATCAAGGAAAATGGAGAAAAATGTATTTTGTTCTTTAAACAGAGAAAATTTCAAATTTACAAAATTGACAACATGGTAAATTTGACACGAAAAAGCATCAAAATAGGATAAAACTTTCTTATATTAACACCTACCTATATTTTTTTTTAGTTGAATTTATTCAGAATGGTCCCCTTCATCTTTATTGAGATTATGAAAAAAAGTTTAATTGTGGAACTGTAATTTTTTTCACGATAATAGCCAAAAAATGGGTAAAAATGGGGAAAAAAGGGAAAAATCATCAAAATTGGGTACTTTCGGAGGGCCGTAGCAAATAAAAAAGCGCACCACCATATAAACTTTTCTTCATCAATTATTTTTTACAGACATACTAGTATATATAAACCCAAAAATTAGGTTTAATTTAGTTTCATTCTACAAATGTTTGGCTCCTCAGAGATGTACATCCTTAACAGACGGTTCAAGTTACTAGTATCTTTTTTGTAAATGGTCTGAGCAGTTTACTGGCTTACTTGTCTTGTACATATCATAAAATTGTTGTACAAACTTCAGATATGCTTTCATCGCAACTTTTATATATTAAAAGAAACTGTATAATCTAAAAGAAAATATAAGAAAACAGTTTTATATTACACTCAACATTATATAGGTGTTATAAATAAAAGCAATTTGTCATAATTAATTTCATTTTGAACCAGTAGTCCACAGCTTCCACAATTAAGTATTTAGATTTTGATGTAGATATAACCGGGTCCTAAACTATAACCTGCAAATACAGTTTTTATTTGAAATAGTTTATTTAGAATGATGTCAAAAACGTTTGTTATATGCCCGACTGAAAATTACACTTTGAATTGCGCCTCGTAACTGTTCTAGATTTTCATTTAGGAATCGAATAGCAAATAAAATCATCATAGATACCAGGACTTAATTTTATATATACGTCAGTCGCGAGTTTCGTCTTAAAAAGACTCATCAGTGACGCTCGAATCCAAAAAATAAGTCAAATAAAGTACGACGTTGAAGAGCATTGAAGACCAAAATTCCTAAAATTTTTGCCAAATACAGCTGTCGGTTATCTATTCCTGAGGTAGAAAAGCCTTGGTATTTCAAAGTTTCAAAATTTATCTTTAAATAAAAACAGTACTTTATTTAGTCAATCCAAATATACAATGATAGATATGTTTTAATAAAATTATATTAATTACATACCAGAAGCCATGCCTTTCTAGAAAGAGTATAACTAGCAAAAGTACACGAACGTTTTATTTGTTAATTAATGTAAGTTTTTAAGGGTCTAACTTTGCTCTACGATACAATAACAAAATATAGATTGTACATACAATTGTAAATGTGATACGGTCACTTCGTGTGTATAGTTCAATACAACCTACAAAAGTATGTTTGTAGACAAATGTATGAAACATCGAATACATCAGATAATATAATATTAAACGCCAATACAATTGCAGTTCTTATTAAACACTTACACTAAAAATATACGTGTAAATTCTTGAGAGTTTCTGTTCACATTTTGTTGAGCCTGAATGCCGTTAAAAACTTGATACACTATATGTCTATTTGTAATGAATATAAATACTCAATTTACCATTTTCTACATAAGAAAATGTCTGTACAAAGTCAGGAATATATCAGTTTTTATCAATTCGTTTGGTGCGTTTGAGCTTTTGATATTGCCATTTGATTAGGGACTTTCCGTTTTGTATTTTCCTTGGTGTTCAGTATTTTTGTGATTTTCCTTTTTTTTATAATGTGTCGTTATACTGCGTCTGTCTGAACAAAATTTCGGATTTTTCCTTTATTGATACATTCCAGTGGAAGTTAAATCAATGCATTAAAAACTAAATAAAACAAAATAGAAAAACGTGTGGATAAATGAATATACGATGAAAAAAAAAACAATACCTAATAAAAATTAAGTTTACCTAATAATATAAAGCAGTAATGGAACTATATCATGTATATATATAAAAAATGTATTTGCATTTTGTTATTTAAAAAATACCCTATAGCATAATCCGTTATTTACATATTTAGGTTTGCTCAAACTTATCTTAACAATAAAAAAAACATTCGAGTCAATGTTCTGAAATTACAAGTACATATCTTTTATGTCATTATATTAGTCAAAACGCCTGTTACGCGATATTGCATTTATAACCTTTCTCCAGAAAATGACTGTGATAATGGCTTTTACTGTGAATGTCCTTACGTCCTCACCATTCCCATGTTATTAGCTGCTAATGTTTGTCGTATGTATCCTAGAAATCTTGTCGGCTTTCATAATTGCATCAACCACTTATCTACATTTAATCTTTCCATATCTAATTGGTAGAAATGAATAAATGATATGTTTGCGAAAAATAACAAGTTAACAAATTTCATTTGGCACCAGGTAATGAAGAAAAATAAGTAAATGAGTCTTACGAGATTGTGAGTGGTAAAGAGGATTCTAAATTAACAAAAAGTCAGTTTTTATATCAAGCTGTCAATATTTTTAGTTTTTTCCATCCTAGACTTATATAAATATGACCTTTTATACTAAATTGTACTTGAGAGATTTGTATTTTGAGATCAGTAATCGGATCATATGATATTATTCTTGAAGTTTACAAGACCCAGGTGGAGTTCTATGTTTTACAAGCCGATACCGCTAGTAATAGTAACAAATAAAATGTTTCTGTGTATCCAAATACAATATTTTTTAAGACGGATTAATAAAATCACATATGAACAAGACTTAAAGTGACATAGTTATGAGATTACTTTTATGCCAACGTAATATAACTGAAAGTTGGGGTGTATTATTTTACACCTGTCCGACCGTCATTACGATTGACCTACTATAATCGGCATATAGGTTTTCCCAGATCACTTCCTACAGTTTGAATGCTAGGCATTTTTCACCCGTTTTTGCTCCCATACTTTTGAAATAAACCTTGACATCTGCGGGGGCATCATGCGTGTGTCTCGGGCACACTATTATATCAAAGAAAGTCTTACATTGACTTTGTCATAATAAAATTACTTCAAAGTGGAGTGTAGGAGCATCACTTTGTCAAGAACGTAAATGACTATATTTGAATGGGAATAAACAGTAAGACAGTGTGTCACTTTTTTATAAACATTACTATTATATCAAGTTCATTTTTGTGAAAGCTAGTTAACCGTAGTGGTGAACGAATTTAAGGGAACTAACGGCATCATAAGCATCAGCGAATGGAGTTATGACGGAAATGTTACTTGATGTGAGAAATAGGATGGGTGACTCCAGTAGAGCAGAGTCTGCTTATCCTTTCGATATACCTGAGTTTTCACCTAACCTGTTCTCTGGTCTCTACTTTTTCTGTGTAGTGTTTATAAATAAAAGATGTTTGTCTTAAAACAGTTGCAACATGCAGGGGCAAATTTAAAAAAAATAGTTTCGCATCCAGCTGCGTACACAATTAACACATATTGGCATATTTTTTTTCCCGTTTGAATGGTTTTACACTAGTTATCTATGGGCCCTTTATAGATTTTTGTTCGGTGTGAGCCAAGGCTCCATGTTGAAGGCCGTACCTTGACCTATAATGGTTTACTTTTATAAATTGTGACTTGGATGGAGAGTTGTCTCATTGACACTCATTCCACATCTACCTATATATATTGTCTTTCAGATCTGTTTCCATACCCTTATTGACTAATGTATCAATATCAAAATTATGCTATTGCTGTTCAATCACTTAGCTTACTTGTGGTTTAAAGCAGTACCAACAATTTTTTAAGAGATTTTTAATGCTGATGTTTGAATTTAATGAATTTAAGACAAACATTATTTTTTTAAATAGAGTTCTGATAGCTAGTGACTGGTGAGTCGTATCAACACTTTATATAATGCACTTATCACTGTCTGACCATTATCTACTTTGTCAGATTTAACAACACTAAATTATAAAATGTTTTTTATCATTATTGGATTTAACAATCTATATTGTATCAGCATTTTAAAATTTACATGTAAACAGTTCCTCGAAAGTCCTTGAACCTTGAGGTTAATTATGTACACTGATGTGACGTTTTATTACAACTTATTAAATTTTAAAAAGTGTTAAACCTTCAATGTTATCCCAATTCCCCCAAGCTAAGCTGCTACACTTTTTGTATCCCTTTAGTAATAAAGCGTCTATCGCATCTCCGTTTTATCATATCGCTTGGTTTTAAATTGTTTGGTATCAGAGTTCATGATGACGATAAAAGCACTTGCAAAGAAGTTTTTGAGGCATGTCTATTATTATACATATATAACATTTAAAAGACTACGGTGTTGTAGATTTTTTAATACAACTAATATACTGTATGTGTAAATTGTCTGACAACGCGATAACTATTTGATAAGAATCTTTAACTTATAAACACTGCTCTACACTATATTAGAGACCATGGTCTTTGAGGCTCTAGCCAATAAAATAGCTTTTTATTCTAATTACTAGATAGAAGGATGGAATGACAAAAAAGAATTTAACGCCATTGTTAGCATTGTTTGATATTTCAAGGCGGTAAGTTTTGGCTTTAAATTATTATCTGAACAAAAGACTAACAAAGCAACCGCTAAAGATTACTGTTTAATTTATTAATTTAGGCTGCAAGCTTTGATCTTCTTAAACTCTACCTTGAACATGAAGTATCTCATTTATCACTGGTATATTTAAGAGATAATCGTAAATGCAATTACGATTATCTCAATATGGCGACGGTAGATATAGGTAAAATCTGTACACTCATAAAAAGAAATGTCATAGGATGTTGGGACGTTTCGTAAATAATTCATCGCCATAATTTCATAATATGCTATCATATATACGTTTTTAGTGTCAATATCAATAAAACAGTTTCTATTTTTAAATACCATAATTACGATTATCTTTTTTCCGAGTTACGATTATCATCCCGAATTTTTCAACGGCAATTTTCACAGCGCTTATACAATTCCAGTGCACCGTTACGATTCAAATATGATGAAATGGTATAGATAAACCTTGCAGCTGAGTAACTATTGACAAAAACATGCTACATTTGAGAAAAATGAGTGTAAAGATTTTACCTATATCTACCGTCGCCATATTGGGATAATCGTAATTGCAGTTACGATTATCTCTTTAATACCAGTGATTTATATACACAATTATATATTAATGATTTAAGATGAGGCTACGGCAAAGTATATTCATATATTGACGATAACATATTTTTGCTGTATAGTAGTAACATATTTTCTGGTTTGTTAGTTTGACAACCTTCATATCCTACCCATGGTTGAAGTTATTCAAAGTAGAAATGAGTTGGTTTTTATAATTTGTTTTAAAACTGATGGATTTTAGTGTATCACGATTTATAATTAATATAAAAAGATCTAGTCCATATTTGTTAAATTTTAATATTTAAAAAAATCAATCTTACTGTTCTCTTTCCATTAATCTTTTAAACTAAATAATTTTAATGAATCAATCAAACCATCAAGTCAATCCAATGTCATCTTCAAAGGAGTAGGTTCAGTAAGACCCCTTTTTGGCCCCAAAATAGAGCACTTTTACAAAATTGTTAAAATGTAAACTTTTAGTAATTTATTGGAAAGAAGAATATTTCTGATACAAAATATGGGCAGTTTTTAACACTACAATGCACATATATCGGGTACTCACATCATTAAGTCATGCTAAAATACTGAAATCTTCACAATTTGAGCACAAACGGTTTCCGTCTAAAATGAAAGTGGCCACATTCGTGTTCATTCATAATACTGAAATGTAAGTTGTAATTGATGATAATATATAACATATATAAAGGTTGAGGATGAACACGGATGTGGCAACTTTCATTTTTGACAAAACCATCTGAAAAGTGACGTTTTTGGGCATATTTGATAGATTTTTCATATTAAAGCTTGGAAGTGAGCGTTTTTAATGACTAGGTCAGTTAAAATATTTTACTTAAAATAATTGAATTAATCTAAATAGACACTCAAAAGTGTTTAAACCTTAAATTTGAGGCCAAAATCGGTCCTTACCGGACCTACTCCTTTTTCATTCATATATAATGTATTTCGCTGATATTTTTTTTTCTCTATGTGTTCGACATGAGGTCATCAAGCAATTATTAAACTCATTAGACAAGTTAAAACTGTCTATCAGTATTAAAAACTGAAGCTAAATATGTTATGTAGGGTTTAACCAGATTTGTTTACTGATATATACTTTCTCTAAACTAAAGAATTTCTCTATCAAGAGCTGCCTTATTTGTTCCCGTCTTGTAGTCACATTCACTGAAGAGACATGTATTGTCGAAATGCGCATATGGTGCGACAAAATTGGCACCGTTGATTTTATTACTACCACTGGGTCGATGCCTCTGCTGGTGGACTATTAGTCCCCGAGGGTATCACCAGCCCAGTATCCAGTACTTTGGTACTAGCATGAAAATACGGATTTTTTTATGTTTTTAAAATTTGCTGTTACAAAATATTAGAAATTATTAAACATTAAGGAATGTATCTCCCTCATGCAAAGCTCTGATTCCTTTCACGAATTTAGCTATACTTTTTGGACATTTTGGATTATAGCTCTTCATCTTTTATATATATTCTTTGGATTTCAAATATTTTGGCCACGAGCATCACTGAAGAGACATGTATTGTCGAAATGCGCATCTGGTGCAACAAAATTGGTACCGTTGATTTTATTACTACCACTGGGTCGATGCCTCTGCTGGTGGACTATAAGTTCCCGAGGGTATCACCAGCCCAGTAGCCAGTACTTCGGTACTGGCATGAAAATACGGATTTTTTTTATGTTATTAAAATTTGCTGTTACAAAATATCAGAAATTATTAAAAATTAAGGAATGTATCTCCCTCATGCAAAGCTCTGATTCCTTTCACGAATTTGGCTATACTTTTTGGACATTTTGGATTATTGCTCTTCATCTTTTATATATTCTTTGGATTTCAAATATTTTGGCCACGAACATCACTAAAGAGACCTGAATTGTCGAAATACGCATCTGGTGCAACAAAATTGGTACCGTTGATTTTATCATTCAGTTATTAACGCGTGAAGAGTAAACACGTTTTATAGTAGGGTAAACCTATGATACATTTCTTCCTACTATTTAATCACTTGCGAGGAATATAGGATTATTAGGTACTAAAAGTGTCATTACAACCGTTACACGTAATTGTGCTTGATACAGGACGGCTATGTCAATGTTAGACTTTGGTAATATTTGAGTGTTTTGTTTTTGTTTGAAATTAATGTTCACTGTTTTGATGTTTTACACGCTATAACTAGGCCAAGGGCGAGTAGGAAGCTGACAAATTATATAAAAACTTATCTGATGTTGAAGACAGTTTGTTGACCTCATAATGCCATCCTGGTCTATTTTGGGTGTTATAAATGATTATTCTATTAATTTCTCCTTTTATTCTTTCAAATCGATCGATAAAACGTGGTCCAGTGTTAAAGAAACAGTATAACATATATATTAAGATATCTTAAAGTATTAACGAACTAGTTATATATCCCTGAACATTGCAACAAGAAATATACCTAACGAACACATAAAAAAACGAATACTTTATGAAGATAATTAATTCGTAGTCTTATTTTCGTACATTTAATTATTGCATTAATCCACATACGTGTTTCGTCGTTAATTTTCATTATTTCTTATTTTCGCAGTTCAGCTTTCTAAAACGTCAAGATGGGAAATATGTACATCTTGTTCTTGAATAAACTCATCATAGATACTAGGATTAGAAAAAATGTATACCTTCGCCAGATGCGCGTTTTGTCTACAAAAGACTCAGCAGTGACGCTCCAATAAAAAAAATGTTAAAAAGGCCAATTAAAGTACGAAAATGGATAGTATGAAGGACCAAAATTTCTAAAAAAAAATTACCAAAAAACAGCTAAGGTTATCTATTCCTGAGGTAGAAAAACCTCAGTATTTACAAAGTTCAAAGTTTGGTTAACAGGCGCCATAAAACTATTTGAGTGAGATTATTTTGCTCAGCCTGAAAATTTTCTCAATTCTCTTATTCTCCGCAAAATGCACCGCCATAAAAAAAAATCTGAGATATTTACTCAAAGTTAAGAATATCAAATGTTACTTTTGAAGGTAATTTGATATATTTACAAATGTTGATAGTGTTTTTAATTAAATTTCTATTGAAGAACTATACTACCTATCATCTCAAATCAAATTCTATCCGAAGCAACATACACATCTTAAATCATTTTTTAAATGAAAAATAAGAATAAGGTAAAACGAATGAAATGTTGAACTGGTCATAATCGGAATTGATCAATTGATGAACGTAAGCGATCTAATTTCTATACATTTGTAAGCATCAGTATTTGCTCCAAAACAACAAACTTGCACGAGGTGTAAACAAATCTTGAAGTATCATTTCGTCCTCTTTTTATTGCAGACAAAGTCAACCTAACATCCTTCTCATGTATTGTGTCAGAAATTATTCCACATTACACTGATAACACAGTTTTACAATTGTATGACAATAATTTTGCTCGTATCTTCTTATTCAAAATATTGGCCTCTCAAATAATATATGCCTGTAACATATCTTTTTTCTTGTTATATGGCATACTTTTCTGGTCACTTATTCCTATCTGTTTTATTATAATGTTATGGGCTTGTATTTATGGTTATCACATTCGAAATTCAATGACAGATGGACATATATACAAAACTTTATAAATATTGATATAAATAGGTTTGCCTTAAATATATTGCAAAGGTTTGCGTTATTTCGCAATGGGGTGTGTTATGACCGTTTGTACTATTACGCAATTAAAGGTTTGCGTAGGTGCACAACAAAGACATTCACGTTTGTTGGCACTCATGTTGTTTTAATAGTTCATACCATTTTTAGCTCACCCTGCTTAAAAGGCCATATGAGCTTTTCTCATCACTTGGCGTCCGTTGTCGTCGTCGTCGACGTCGTCGTCGTCGTCGTCGTCGTCTGTCGTCGTTAACAATTTTTCAAACATCTTCTCCTCTGAAACTACTGAATGGATTTGAATGAAACTTAGCATGATTGTTCCTTATTATATTCTGCACAAAGTGTGTGCTTCGATTTTTGATCCGTCAAAAAACATGGCCACCGTTACTTAAAATAGAACATAGGGGTCAAATGCAGTTTTTGGCTTATATCTCAAAACGAAAGCTTTTAGAGCAAATCTGACAAGGGTTAAAATGTTCATTAGGTCAAGATCTATCAGCCCTGAAATTTTCAGATGAATCAAACAAACCATTGTTGGGTTGCTGCCACTTAATTGGTAATTTTAAGGAAATTTTACAGTTTTTGGTCATTATCTTGAATATTATTATAGATAAAGATAAACTGTAAACAGCAAAAATGATCAGCAAAGTAAGATCTACAAATAAGTTGATATGACCAAAATTGTCAATTGACCCCTTAAGGGGTTATTGTCCTTTAATGACAATTTTTCACAATTTGTTCATCATATTTGCTAAGTTTAAAAAATCTTCTCCTTTGAAACTACTGAATGGATTTGAATGAAACTTACCATGATTGTTCCTTAGTATATCCTGCACAAAGTATGTGCTTCAATTTTTGATCCGTCAAAAAACATCGCCGCTGTTACTTAAAATAGAACATAGGGGTCAAATGCAGTTTTTGGCTTATATCTCAAAAACGAAAGCATTTAGAGCAAATCTGACATGGGAAAAATGTTCATTTGGTCAAGATCTATCAGCCCTGAAATTTTCAGATGAATCAAACAACCCATTGTTGGGTTGCTGCCAATTAATTGGTAATTTTAAGGACATTTTGCAGTTTTTGGTCATTATCTTGAATATTATTATAGATAAAGATAAACTGTAAACAGCAAAAATGATCAGCAAAGTAAGATCTACAAATAAGTTAATATGACCAAAATTGTCAATTAACCCCTTAAGGGGTTATTGTCCTTTAATGACAATTTTTCACAATTTGTACATCATATTTGCTAACTTTAAAAAATCTTCTCCTCGTAAACTACTCAACCAAATTCAACCAAACTTCAACTGAATGATCAGTAGGGTGTATAAAATAAAGTTTGTGCTTTATTTTTTATTTTGTCAAAAAACATGGCCGTCATGGATAAAAATAGAACACAGGGTAAAATGCAGTTTTTGGCTTATATCTCAAAAACTCCAGCATTTAGAGCAAATAAAACAAGATGTTAAAGTATTTATTAGGTCAAGGTCTACCTGTCCTGAATACAGATACAGATACAGATAAACTGTTAATAGCAAAAATGTTAAGCAAAGTAATATCTACAAATAAGTCAATTTGACCAAAATTGTCAATAGGAGTTATTGCCCTTTAAAGACTTTTTCACAATTTGTTCATCATGTTGACTTTCTTTAAAAAATCTTCTCCTTTGAAACTGCTCTATCAATTTCAGCCAAACTTAGGCTAAATTAGTTACAGAGTATCTAGTATAAATTTTATATTGCATTTCCTTGTATGTCAAGAAACATAGCTCCTATGGCTAAAATAGAACACAGGAGAAAATTATTTTTTTTGCTTTTGAAGAAAATAGGACGATTCAAAGAACATTTAAATAAATTGAAAGGCAAAATTATCATTGATGAGAGATTTAACCAAAAAAATTCAGGTGAGCGATTCAGGCTCTTGAGAGCCTCTTGTTTTATTAATGAACTGTATACATATTATTTTTGGTAAACATTTTCAGAACATAATGTTCATTTAAGACGTAAAAATATAAAATGTTTAGTCTAATATATCTTCACGATTTTTATCAATGTTAACTTAAAGACTAGTTAATATATAAGTAAACTCGTCATAGATACCAGAACTAAATTTTCTTAGATACGCCAGACGCGCGTTTCGTCTACAAAAGACTCATCAGTGACGCTCGAAATCAAAAGAGTTAAAAAGGCCAAATAAAGTACGAAGTTGAAGAGCATTGAAAACCAAAATTCCTAAACGTTTTGCCTAATCTAGCAAAGGCAACCTATGCCTAAGGTAGAAAAGCCATAGTATTTCAAAAAATTCAAAAATTTTCTTACAGTTAATTTATAAATATAACCATATCAATGATAATTCATGTCAGCATAAAAAGTGCGGACTACTGGGCAGGTGATACCCTCGGGGAAATAAATCTCCACCAGCAGTGCATCGACCCTGTGGTTGTAAATAAACTCATCATAGATATTGACTCACTAATGAATTCTGTCAACAAGGACATATTTTCAAATCCATCTTCATTTTAATGTGTTCATGTAATTACTTGTCTCCTATTGAGATTGTATCTGATTATCAAAAAAAATAGACAGGACAAAATTAGAAACATGAACATCCCTATATCGTGGGTTGGTACATAAATCTTTAGTGAGAAATATTGGTAAAACATAAGCAAATGACTGACAATTCTAATGTGTTAATTTCACGCATAATGAAAAATGAAGGTCAAAGAAGGTTAACATCATCAAAAAGTTCAAGTACCAAGAAAAGGGTAATAAACAATCTAATCATAGACACGAAGATAATACTTTTTCTACGACAGACACCCGTTACATTTACAAAAACCTCATCAGTGATGCTCGAATGAAAAATATAGAGGCTTTTAAAAGCCTGTGTTGCTCACCTTGGTCTATGTGCATATCATACACGAATAAATTTGTAGTTGCTGTACATTAATTGCTGTTTACAGTTTATCTCTATCTATAATATTATCCAAGATAATAACCAAAAGCTGCAAAGTTTATCTTAAATTGCCAATTAAGTGGCAGCAACCCAATAACAGGTCCTCCGATCCCTCTGAAAATTTCAGGGCAGATAGATCGTGCCCTGATAAACAATTTAACCTCGTCGAGATATAAGCCAAAATCTACATTTTACCCCTATGTTTTATTTTTAGTCATTGTGGCCATCTTGATTGGTTGGCCGGGTCACCGGACACATTTGTAGACTAAATACCCCAATGATGATTGTAGTCAAGATTGGTTAAATTTGGCCCAGTAGTTTCAGAGGAGAAGATTTTTGTTAACGACGACGGACAACGACGGACGCCGGACGCTAAGTGATGAGAAAAGCTCACTTGGCACTTTGGGACAGGTGTATGAAGAATAAAGATGTCATTGAGGAACATAATTTTAGAACGGTTTTGCCAAATATAGTAAACAAGATAAACCCACCAAATGTCAGTTTGATGTCACGTCAGAATTAAAAAACACAAGAAAAAAACAATATTCATGATGGTGTCATAAGAAATCTAATCAACACTTTATCTTCTTTTTAATATGGGGCTTGATATTTCTATAGGATCTCATGTTTGCATATCTTACATATTTGTTTTATTCAATTTATTCTGGACATGTATGTAAATGATATGTGTTGCCATTTGAAAACATAAAAACAACCATAAACTAATGGCAAACAAGGGACAAGTGCATAACTTGGTCAAGGCATTTGCTGAAGATTATTTTACTTAAATCTCATATGACCCTGTATACTTTTTACTATTGCCGCGGAAAAACTATTTTGACAGCAGGAGTTCAGTATATCTTGCAATACATGGTCTTTAAACGTTTTTCCTAATGTGAAAATATTTTGAAAACCCTTATGCCCTTCCTGAGGTAAAATATCCGATAGGTTGGGAGTCATTTGTAAACTTCCCTATCCTCAATGTGACCAACAATAATCTAGCTAGTAACTCATGAGGGATACGCAAGGTGGGATTTTGTTTAAAATTTGGCACATATAATGAATTTGCCAGCGCAGTTTGGGTGATGCTTCACAGAAAAAAGATTTCATTAAAACAATTGTAATAATCTCTTTTTTCTGTTAATTTCGGTCCTAAACAAACTGTAATTATCAATTATTTCTAATGTTTATAACTTTAATTATATCAATATAAATCAATCTAAAAATAAGTTCATGTTCAACTAAAATCTAGATCAGAGTAAAACCAAAACTGAAATAAATAAGGTAATCAGAACCCAACTTTTGAAATGCGGAAAAAGCATCAATGTTTGATAACTCCATATATTGACAGATCGATTAACCACCCACCTCTGATTTTCAGGTCATATATCAAAGGTGAAGATCAGGACAGCAGTTTGAAAAAATAAATAATGAATTTATGGAAATCATTCGATGATTGTATTGATACATCAAAAGAGAACCCGAACTTGGGTCCAGCAGTTGCTGATTCAAAGTGGGAATCCAAGGTGTGTGGTCACCTCTTTTGATAAAAAAAAATAATATAATATTTGGTATGAAATTGTCCTAAAATGTTTTCGCATCGTAGTGCTCAGCAGTTAACATAATATATGTTCACTTTTATCGAACGAAAATCACTTTTAAGAATCCTTGATCCGTCCCTGGAAATCCGTATGATAAACCTGGAGTAAAAACAAACTTACAAATTACATCTAGCAGTATGATTACATTTTCTCCCAAGACTGGGTGTTTATGATAACATATCAGTGTGCCAAATACCAACCAGATAAAACACTGAGGAAACAGAACTATAAAAACCATCCTTCTATAGGATAGCGGCTGCGTCACAACTCTTTAAATACAAAAAGAGTCTTAAGTGTCATGCCACATCACCTTATTTTTATATCAGTAATGCTTGAATTGCTTTTGTTGCATTTATCATGCTTAATCAAAGGGTTAAATTCCTTCAAGATTTCTGTTTAAATCTTTAAAACTTGATTTGAGCCTCATATCACTGATGATTCTTTTGTAGCGAAAAGAGCATCTGGCCCACAAAATTAGAAGCCTTGAATCTCTGGTGAGGTTATTGGATACAATTTTTGGTCAAGTTAGTTTTTGGTGAAATTGAAGTCCAATCAACTTGAAACGTAGTTCACATAATCCCTATGGTATGATCTTTCTAATTTTAATGCCAAATAAGAGTTTTTACCCCATATTCACGGTCCACTGAACATAGAAAACTATTGTGCAGATGGAGCATCCCTGTACTTTGGACACATTGTTGTTTTGTAAATGTTAAGAGATGACAACTGATGGATGTAACAGCAGAAGAGGTCATATATCAAAATGAGAGTTCTTATTATTGTACTTGTCATGATTATCATTAAGTTGCATTATTTGCATTCATAAAATAATCACAATAATTTCTTAATTTAGAGTTCATGTATATTGTGGTGCTTTCCAACAAAACAGATTAACAATTATATTGCAATAGCAATTATATTTTTAGTTTAGAGAGTTCATACAGTCAAACAATGGACTACAAATAATCAGTAGAACAATATCAAAGCTTTAATTGACAAAGTCTTAATGACTACTGTGAAAGTACTTTTATTCGTGGGGTACCAATTTTCATGGTTTTCGTGGATGACTTTATCCACAAATTTAAGTGTCCAACAAAATAAAACAACCATTGTCCAAATCAATACATCATGACATGGAAAGGTTCCCAATCGGTAGGTTTGACTACTGATATGAAGTCTTTTATGAAAGCATGAATATATTGAATAATTCCAAATCTGAGAATACTTGAAAAGCAGTCACTGAACTACAACCAAATGCAGGATTATACCCATTTAATCTTTAATAACCTAAACTGTACAACTTTTGATCTTTTAATTCTCTTAAAAAATATTTTTAATCGATGAAAGTCAGATTTCCAGTATTGATATGCTAGTATGATAAAGACTTGTTCATTTTATATCTTCATAGTTCTTGTACATATGGGATATTATAATTTCATGCTGGGCTTGATTTTGATAAGAATTATTTGACAATTCAAAATTGGTTTATAGCATTTACTTATGTTACTGTTTTCTGTAGGTGACATGTTTATGGCCTAATTAACACCTTTAATGGTCTTAAATCTGTTGATCACTTTATCATTGGTTAATAAGTGTTATCTCTATGATTTACACCAGTCAATGTTTACTTTATAATTTCCTCAATCCAGACTATTTGTAACCTTTGTTTCTAAAGGCTTTAAATTTTAATTATTTCATTTTTTGGGAAACTAAAATCCACAAATTTAAAAACCCACGAACATGTAAATTTAGCTCAAACCAGGAAAATTAATACCCATGAATCAAAGTACTTTCACAGTATTACATTATTTATGAAAGATATCTCATGAGTATAATATTCAGCAAAAAGTATCAGTCTTGTTCAGAGATTCTTTATTATCTCTTTCTGTGCTACCACCTCGTGTACTTGTTGTTAATTCAATACTAGCACTACTTTGACTAGAATGACCACTGTCCAGTAAACTGGAATGAACACTACTATCTGTTCTAGACCTGTATCTTATTTCTCCAGGTCTTGTCCCACTTTTTCCTTTAGTCTCTGTTTTATCAGGATGAACATTTGTCTTAGTTTTCACAATACCCTTCCGTTCCGAGTCAAATATAACCTCAGTTTCAAGCTTAGATGCTTTATCTAATGGCATACCACGCTTTTTTCTCAGGCCCACTCTTAAACATGTTATAAGTTCTTCTAAAAGTACCATGTAATTATTATACTGATCTTCACCAAAGTCGTTAGGATCATGTCTAGCATGTTCATATGAATCACAGAATTTATGTATAAGATCTTCAGATGACGTACTCAGATATTCTGTATATAGACCAAACAGATATCCTCTAACATTCTTTGATGGATGTCTGCCTATAGAATCTGGTTCTTCTTCTTTCAGAACTTCATCTGTGAAAAAAAGACAGTAAATAATAAATACAAAATTAGTTTTTCTGAAATTATATATTTTATGCCCCACCTACAATAGTAGAGGGGGCATCATGTTTTCTGGTCTTTGCGTCCATCAGTCTGTCTGTATTTTGTGACTAAACTTCTTACATTTAAAAAAAAATGTATGGCATATATATATGAACTGCATTAAAATGATACTACGAGATATTTCGGCACCAAATTGTATAAATTATATATATTTAGGCACTGATCCAGGTTTTGATGTTTGGGATCATAAACCAATATTTAATACAGTGTGTGAAAAATCTATTTTTTTGTGGCTAGAACAAATAAAGTAAATAAACATCATTTTTGATTGGCATTCATATTTACATGTCATAAATTATGATTGCATGGAGTGTTTTTACCACTCAGCTGATTTAGTATTGCTATCTCATGCTCTTCGAAACCATCTGATTTTTTTAATGTGTATAAAATACTCACCAAATTTTGAAAAGGCATCAACTGCTTTCATTCTGTAGTAATAATGATTCGGGACTGAAATCATAAAAAAAAACAACAATAGATTACAGATATTGCACATTATTTTCTTTAAAATGAAATTATATATTCCAGGGAAAAACACTTTTCTGCCACCTTTCTGAAGCAAACTGTTGTTATACACTGAACATCTAAATGAATAACAGATTTTAATCAAATTTTACATGCAACTAGAGCATGTGAAACCGTAGGATATAAAATACACATGATATACAGTGTGTCACTTTTATATTTTTTTTCGAGGTAGAGTAAATAAAACATCAGGAAAATAAGAGTAAAGAATACACAAATTTAAGTTACATGTAAATGTTCCGTTCTTGTCTTTTTGTTTTGAGGGATAGGTTATATTAAATCAAAGACATATATACAAAATAGATGTGTTTATATATCTCTGGTATACCGTCTGTGCTTTTCATTAAAGGGACTAACATACAAAAAGGCATTTCTACAATATACTTAGAGTTGTCTCTCTTTCTATATTTTGAAATCTGTTAAATTGCCTTAAATTAAAATGATTATGAGACAAGTAATTTTATTGAAAATGTGCTCAGAAATTTTGGTATACATTTTTAGTCACATAAAAAGTATATATTAACCTCTCTTAAATAATAACTCCCTTAACATATTTCCACTCTACAATTAGACAATGATAAAACATTATCAATTATACATATCATCTATTTTTAATGTGCATATTTTTGTAGATGTATCATTGTTAGAGAATTCGAAATAACAACCAAACAATATTGTAGTTTTTACCTGTTTTAGCTGTTTCTGAAACCTTGGGGTTCAGTAATAATGGTTCATGTCTAATAAGGGCTGTCCTTTCCAGCTGGCTTAAAATCTTCTCTTTTAGATCCTACAAATGAACATGATGAATGATAAAAATAACATAGATCTTGATTGTAAATTAGAAAATCACACTTCTAAATTTGAGATCAATCTAGATATATTTTTTTTTTAAATGTTCATTTCCTTCGCATTCTTCTTTTTCACACATCAAAATTAAATGTTTATAGATACACATTTTGATGTATTGGTTGATTCATCTCTTGATTGTTCCGAAACAGATTTGAGGAATAAAATAACCCGGAATCATATTTTGATATGTCATCTTATTAGGTATTGTTGAGAACATCCTAATATTTTTTCAAACTATATATTTGAAAGGAAGAAAATCTTTTTTTCACAGTAAGTTCACCAAATATAAATGTTTCTTCAGTAAAAACTCACTTATCGAAAAACTGGTTCAAAATTTTGTATGCACTGAAGGGTCCAGGATAATTTTTACATTATTTTTTTGGTGGAATACAATGTTGATCTCCTTTTGTTATTAAAAAAAAACTCACAATATAAATGCATCTATGTCATAAATTTTATAGAATGAACAACATGGAATCATACCTGATTTGTTTAATTTAAGTACACTGCAAAGAGTGAGTTTATATATCAGAACAGAAAACCTACCTTTGGTGCATCAAGCCCAATGGATACATGTGGTGGTCTTGTTGCCTTCCATGCAAATCTAATAATTTGTCTCTTGGCTAGTATAAACAGAAGGAAAAATACCTGAAAAGAGAAAAATCTGATAATACATGTATATACCTTATTAGGTCACTAGCACACTATGTAACATCTTACCGCCTATCTTAACATGTGAAATTTAGACTAGTGACCTATCAAAATGAGCAAGTCTGCAATACTGTTAGCATTAATTAAGAAACTAGCTACTTCCATTGATCCTACTAAAAACAGATGCCAACAATATCACTTGCTTTTTTTAATGTGTTTTATGAATTTATTTCCATCTTAATCATCAATTTCTTTGTCTTTTGAAACCTTGTAGATTTTTTCTCAGTACCCTTTTTTTATAGAGGGAAGTAACACCACTACTAACCCTGTATGAAATGAGTCTGGCATCCCTTTTGTCTAATATGGAATATAAAGGGATGTAATGCCACTACTCACCATGTATGAATTTACTATGAAATAAGCCCTGCCTCCCTACTAACCTAATATCAAATATACACGGTCTCCACAAGGACGCTTTTAACCAATCATATTCCTTGAAATATATAGGAGGTAGATAAAAATACATACCAATGCACCTGCTCCTATAAACAATACTACACTAATAACAGATATGTCTTTTGATAATTCACCCATTTTATCTGCATTCTACGTACATTTGTATACATGCATACAATCTTCGTCTGAAAAATACATGCAGAAATCTTTAATATTGATTAATACAAAATTTAATGTAACAGTGTTGTAGTCCATCACCTAAAGTTTGTTTTAGATTTATGAGTTTGACTGTCCCTTTGGTATCTTTCGTCCCTCTTTTTTTAAAGTCTTAAATTATTTTAACTACTAAATAAACTCATCATATATACCAGGAATAAATTTAGTACAATTTATTGTATATACCCCAGGCTCGCGTTTTGTCTACAAAAGACCCATCAGTGACCGTCGAATCCAAAAAAGTTTAAAAAGCCAAATAAAGTATGAAGTTAAAGAGCATTGAGGACCAAAATTCCTAAAAGTTTTGCCAACTTTTTTGCCAAATACAGCTAGGGTAATCTATGCCTGAGGTAGAAAAGCCTTAGTATTTCAAAAAAATCAAAAATTTGTAAACAGTTAATTTATAAATATAACCATATCAATGACAATTCATGTCAGCACAAAAAGTGTTGTATAGTCCAGTCAAACTAAGATTTAACCTGAAACTAATTGCAACAGAAAATGTTTTAGCTCTAATCTATAATATTATGTCCTATATATACACAGAAAAAAGTCACATAAAAACTTACTTGAGAAAAAGTCAAAATCAGCATTTTTAATTTCCTATACATTGGAAGGGGAGATAACTCTTGCAAAAATGAGTCTTTATTGGTCAGTTCTTGGTTGTTTTTCTTGAAATTTATGTAATGTATAATACTTTGATGGAGCTATAAGTTTGTATATGACTTAATTAATATATAATCTTCTGCTCATGAAATGTACAAAACCGAAGAATTATCATGGTTATGGGTAGTTTAATTTTTTTAGTACATTTTTCATAAAAGATTTTCAAATTTGAAGTTTTGTGACCATTTTGAAAAAGTAATGTGAAAATTTGGTATTGTTTATATCCGTATATTATATTTTTTCAGCAACTTACTTATCTAAAGAAACATTAAATCACAAAATGAAGAATACATGCTTAATCATTTTTATCAAATTTGAGATTCTTTACCTTGACCTGTTGAAAAGTTCAATAAATGGTAAACTAATGAATTGAAAAATCTAGATTATAGTTTGATAAAAGATATAAAATCACTTTAAAGTTTTTTGTCATACTCTAAAGACCGCTAAAAAATCAAGAATAAATACATTCTGATGAATAGAAGTGGTAAAGTTATAATTTTTGTATCAATATAAAAAAGAAGATGTGGTATGATTGCCAATGACACAACTATCCACAAAAGACCAAAATGACACAAACAGTAACAATTATAGGTCACCGTACAGCCTTCAACACTGAGCAAAGCTCATACCGCATATAGTCAGCTATAAAAGGCCCCAATAAGACAATGTAAAACAATTCAAGCGAGAAAACTAACGGCCTTATTTATGTAAAAAAATGAACGAAAAACAAATATATAACACAATAACAAACGACAACCACTGAATTACAGGCTCCTGACTTGGGACAGGCACATACACAAATAATGTGGCGGGGTTAAACATGTTAGCAGGATCCCAATCCTCCCCCTAACCTGGGACAGTGGTATACCAGTACAACAAAAGAACGAACTATAAAAATCAGTTGAAAAAGGCTTAACTCATCAGATACATATAGACAAATAAAATTGGAACCCAGTGTCTTTCCTACTTTTGCTGTAAATCGCAGGCTCAACCAAAATGAGGAAAAAAATCAATAAAAATATTCCTCTTGATACTATCTTATGATTGATCATTGTAAGAAGCTTCTGTCCAAGTTTGCTAAAATGAATCTAATAAATGTTTTGAAAACTTAAACTGCAGACTGTATGTAATGTTAACTAGAAGAAAATCTAAGTCCATTTAAAAGTAAAATACAGAAAAAATGGATTTATCTTTTTACAAAATTTACTTCTGGATACTATCTTATGATCATAAATAAGCCTCTGTCCAAGTTTGGTACAAACCCAGGATAGTTTAAGAAAGTTATCAAAATTTTAAAAACTTTAACCACAGAGTGAATGTAATGTTTCCCTGCAGAAAAACTAAGTCCATTTAAAAGTAAAATGCGGAAAAAATGGATTTATTTTTTACAAAATTTACTTCTGGATACTATCATATGATCATAAACAAGCTTCTGTCGAAGTTTGGTACAACTCAGGATAGTTTAAGAAAGTTATTAAAATTCTAAAAACTTAAACCACAGAGTGACTGTTATATTTCCCCGCAGAAAAAACTAAGTCCATTTAAGATTTTTTTTTAAATTTTCTTCTGGATACTACATTTTGTATCTTATGATCATAAACAAGCTTCTGTCCAAGTTTGGTAGAAATCCAGTATAGTTTAAGAAAGACACCGACGACGAGGACAGAATGTAGGATCGCTTAGTCTCGCTTTTTCGACTTTTTAAAAGTTGAAGGCTCGACAAAAACCATTCTCTACCTGGTCAATTACTACATGTATATATTAATTAATAATGAAATATTGAAAATGTTCAAATCATTTTTAAAGCTTTCATTTCTATTTCTATTGTAAATTCTTAATAAACAATGATTAATGAGTACATTATATTATAATATTAGATAAAAAAATGTTTTATCCTTTCAAAAAACTTTCCATTTCCAGCATAAAGAAAGTTTTTGTCTCACAGTTAAATAGACAGGGAGTCTTCAAATATCACTTTTATTACTGCAACATGTTCAACCATATTTTATCAACATTTATTGGGGGCTGTTGTTTTAGTAATTTAATTTTCACACCAAACAATTCCAGTTGACAGGTAAAAAAACACATGTAACTGCATTTACCTGTAGTTTTGTTTACCTATAATTTTAATTACCTGTAAAAATCGTGCATATTCAATAAAAAATAAATTGATTTACAAACATGATAAATGTTAAAATAATATGTATTTTTTCATATATCTTAAGTATGTAATATCATAATTCATAATTCATAATAACTTAATCAGTAGGAATAAGTTTTTTTAAATAAATAAAACATATCAAATTCATTAATTTATATAAGCTGACACAAGCATAAAGATTAAAGTTTAAATATATTTGACTTTTTATCAAGTTTTTACTTCAAGTGATAGTAAAACCAACCATGAAAATTTCAATTGACCAGTATTTGCCAGTATTGACCACTTGGGGAGTATTGTCCGGTGCGGTAAACACTGGAAAATACCACTGGTAAATATGGGGTACCGGGGTGGTATTTACCGCCAAACCTTGAATTTATGCTAGATTGACTGGACTATAAATATATATTATATTTATATTATTTCTGTTATTACTGAAAGGTACTACATGTACTAAGAACGTGTGGACATGGTGGAGTAATCAATATACAAATGTACATGAAATTTGCTCAATGATTATAATGAAATAAAATATTTAATGCTAAATCAGAAGCCTCTGCTTATTTAGATCCTCAAAATAGTTGTCTGTTTAGGTATAAATTATATAGAAAAAGTAAAATAAGCAGTGATGATACATTATGCTTTTAAAATTCTGTATGTACAAAACATGTAACATTACTGCCTATTGTCCTGTAAATGCATGGAATATTTCAAATAGTTTGTCACTGGACATTAAGCAACCAGCAATCAATCATATAATTAACAGAGATGGGTTTTTTTATTTCCTTACATGTACTAGGTGTTGGCAGTCTTTTTTTATTATTATTAAGTGTATTCAGCTGTGTAGATGGTGATAACACTGACTCTTTAAAGCCATACAATGTACATGTACATTTGTAGGTATTTTATGTGTACATTGAGAGTTGTCTTCATAAGTTTCTTCATTTAACCACGACAGGCTGCATCTGTGCATAATCATTGTAAAGGAAGGTAATATATATTTGACACCTGTCCTGACATACAAGTATTTGTTGACTGTGTGTGCAATGTAATCACAGGGGCTTGTTTAGTGGGTCAGACAAGGTTTTACTGTCAATGGCTATCGCTATCCTAGGTTTTTTTATACAGGATAACGATTGCCATTGACAGTAAAACCTTGCCTGACTTACTAAACAAGCCCCTGTGATGTAATAATGACATACATGTAGGAGTTTAAAGTGAGGGGAGGGGACAAATTTCTGAAAGTCAGTGACAAGGTAAAACTAAACATTTTTCAGAAGTCAGTAGTGTCGTATTTCATTTTCAATATTTTTTTAGATTGAAATTCAGGACATCTACTCCCCTGAATAATTATTAATATCATAATCATAAATAACTGTGTTTTCTGACAGCGTAACACTAACAGACTAACAGGTGCTAGACAAAACTAACTTACACACTCACCAGTCAGAGCTCAGACATAAATAAGTCTGAATCTGCTTTTGACTCGTAGAGGTCTAAATTTGTAAGTTTTAGGATTTGTCTCCCTTTAATTAAAGACAAAATATGACTTGAATAAGTCTAATATTGTTAAACAAGAAATAATTGACCAGAATCAAAAAGTTGCAAATATCGACTCCTACAAGTCGATGAGTGATCAAAATTGGTTAACTTCAAGACCCACGCATATTTATAAGGAGGTCATGCATCTAAATCAAATAATGACAACATTGGAAGCCAATGCTTTGTCTTCTAAAGAAAAATATGAATGAGAGTCTAAAAAATCGGAGATAATGTTAATTAACCTTACAATGCAACCACCTGGAATCACACTTAATGAGGTAAAACATCTGTGTTTAGTAAGGATGTTCAATTAGATAATTAAATATAGATAGCTCAAGTCCTTGTGAACTCTCATACAGGTTTTTGCTGTCATAGGTGGTGTAGTTTGGCCACAAAGTAACATTAAGTTTTTTCACCAACATAAATAGACCTAAACAAATCTGTCATTTTCTGACTCAGATAAGTCTAAAATTGAAACTACATTTTTATAATAAATACATGTTTCGACTTATTTAAGTCAAAAACAAAATTAGACTTGTTGATGTCTGAGCTCTGACTGCTCACTCTACTTTGTTCGAAAGACAGAATTGTGCTAGTTTATTTTTCTACACATTGCAGTCCACCTTTATAGTTATTTACGATGTCCACATAAACATTTCAAATACCTGTCACAGCATTACTTTACAGTATACAAATTAAAAACAACAACAAACTATTATTCTAAAACCGGAAATGTAAGACAACATTTAAGCTACTAAACCGAACCGGATTCGACATGAACAGGATCCGTATAAAAGTAAAAATATTATGATACTTCAAATTAAAAAAAGAAAGACATTTGTGTATATGTCCAGAGACATATAACTCGTACATGTTATAAAATATTGAAAACAACACGTTATTAATTTCTTGCGTCCGAAGCGCTTTTCTGGATTTACCTTCATCAGGAATGTTATAACCTGTACAACATGATTGCCGTTAAAATGGTTTTAACCTGCACAAAATTTGAAAATAATAATAATGCAGAACATACATTCAGAATTGAAATTTATTAAATAATAAAGTACAATAATCAAAAGCAAAAGAAGGTGTATTTGCAGCATGCATAAAATACTACATCTTCATGCATTTTAGAAACAAGTTTTTTTACTTGTTGCTACAAGACAGAGACATGATCATGAGTAGTACAAAACTAGCTTTTAATTTTAATCATATCACAATATATACTACATTTTGGCAAAATATGAACAAATTATATCATTTTTAAATTAGTCTCCCATACCACCTTGAGGTATTAAGTGATTCAGTATAAATTTAAAAGCTATTTATCTGGTCCCTTTACTGTTTCAAAAAGATATCACACTAACACGAATGAACAATCGCAAAAAAATGACGAAAATATTATTGCCGCGTTAATGGTATGCTTGATAATAATAGAAAGATAGTTTTTATTTTCAAATTTTGTACAAGTTAAAACCGTTTTTTAAGCAATATTTTGTACATGTTGTAACATGTATGAGGTACTCTTGTACGATAATAACTGTCCTTTCCTTGATTTAGATATTTCGGTTTTAAACGGGAAACTCCACACTAAAATTTACGACAAAAGAGACGATTTTTCGTTCCCTATTGTTAATTTTCCATTTTTAGATGGTGATGTTCCTTTAATTTGGTACCTTCTTACGGTGTTTATATTTCACAACTTGTTCACTATGCCCGTGTCTGTTGTGACGTTTTTGATTTTAACGAACGCAACCTATGTATTACTGGTAAATTATTAAACCAGGGATATCGTTACCATAAATTATTTAAAGTCATATGAAACGAGTGAGTGGTGAAAAATAATGATTGTCCAATTCTTGAACCAATGCATGTATACATCATAAAATTAGTCCTCTGTGCACGATTTTATCATTATTTTCGCAAATATGTGATATAATCGTCAAATTTTTTTTCTCTCTGTTTGTTATGTTTCAACAAATATGGCTGCTCATTAAATGCCGTGTTTTGAAGCCGAGTTATACTGATTGTCACGTTTAAGTAAACAAATCACAAAAAGCATGGGTATTGAGCACGTGTTTAACGTGTATAATCAGATATTTGTTTATTTCAATGACAAACCCATGCGTATTGTTGTCACCGGATTTTTACGAGGAGGGTTACGCTCGGGTCACTATGCATACGGAAAATTTGTCGGCGAATTGCTTCCTGGAAGCAAGCAACTAAAAAGAAGTAAACTTCTTCTAAATGTGGACAAGTTAAAGAATTTCCTCAGAAAAAAGTATATGTACATAAGTTGTATAATGATAACTATCCATTTAGTTATAAAAAAACATATGCATATTTTTTTTTAATTTGAGGTTTCTTATGACTTTAAAACCTTTACTAAATTTTTCCATAGATTAAAAATTTGGTATTGAAGTTTGGTTGTACCTGTAGAAAACTTATTTCAAACGGGATAGCACATGCAGTCATTTTTACGGAAATGTTGTTAACCGTGAAATTTAGAAATGATCCATGTAAACTTGTCGCTCCTTTAAATAAACTTATTATTTAGGTGAGAACTATAATATAGCTCTCAATAATGACGACTTCAATATTTACACTAAAGAGATTTATCTTGCTGAACTAACTTTAATTCTAAAATTTTGTTCTTCTGTGGCTTTGGATACAAAACCATTTTCTTATTGCAATAAAACATGCGTTGTGCGTGATTGTCACAATCAAAACTGCAACGTGCGTTGGAATTTGAACAATGCCGGAGATGAAAATGGACATTTGTGTTTCTCGCTTGTTTGGAAATTAATCAAAATTCTTCTTGAAGAAAGTTTAAATGTGTCTGTTATTTTCCTATCGTTAAACTGTTGATTTTCTATATCGAATTAAAATTAAACGAGCCAAATCTATTAGGGTCAAAGTTTTTGGTACCCCCTAAATGGACAAAAACTATTACAATGTACCCTAAAACTAATATTCATACCAATAATGACTGGGGATTTATAGGGGAATTAGCTACAAGATATGAAAAGATATGATTTAGTTTGGTTCAATCATTAATAAAATAATGAAATAATAAATCATTAATAAAATAATGAAATAATAATTCGCTAAGCCCATCAAGTTAAAGTAAAATAGTGGTATCATTGAAAGGGAAAAAAAGATGAGCAATTTTGTTCATTCCAAAGAAAGTAATTATTATACAGGCATAAGCGTTAGTCAAATCGGTGGACAACATTTTGACTTCAAAGCGTCAGAGATTGACAGTGTAAATGCTAATGCTATGTAATGAAATTGAAAACGAATGTCTGGTAAATTATCCGATTCCCAGATGAACAGTGATGAATTTTATTTATCGTGCATTTTCTATTCTCTTTTGCTTGTTTTATATATCAGTTTGCATATAAGAGGAAAATAAAGGAACACCAGCAACACGGAAGTGCAACAATAAAACAATCAGCGACATATATAGACACAATTTCGCAAGCTCATAACTTGACTTGTTACGAGATTCGAGTTTAAACGGTCCGTGTAACACTTATCAATTCAAAGTTTTAAAAAGTTTTGAAATTTTAGATTTTTGGAATTTTGATCAAAGTTTTAAAATATCAAAATTTCAAATTGTGTTAAAGTTTTGAAATTTTAAAATTTTAACCAAATTATTAAAATATCAAAATTCTAAATAGCGTTTATAAATTTGATAGTTTAGAAATTTGATCAAACTTTTAAAATACTAAACCTAACGCGCAGTTTTGATTATTTCACCTTTTTGAAAGTTTGATTTTTTAAATGTTTGCTTAAAATATCAAAATAGAAAAGGGGCAATAAGAGGGATACCTGTAAAAAGCGAAACGAAATAAAAGCGGAACGAAACGAAACAATATGAATTAAAAACATACTGATACTTAAAAGTTTATATATGAAATAAAACGAACATTTGTAAGCGGTGACAAATTGGATGACAAAATTAATATTTTCTTAAAAGAAGATAATCTATTTAAAAACCAGACGTACGGCTCTGATATTGACCATTTAACCTGCTGGTTTTATGATACTGAATGCATGGTGTCCTAATTAAGGTTGTGCTAGTCCACAGTGTGGGAGGATTTTAATATAATCTTATTTACGCTGAAATTAAGACGGTACTAAGATCCAATATCTGCAAATTGGAACCAAGATACTGTTACAAGGTATTTACAAAAACTCATCATAGATGGATACCGCCAGACGCGCGTTTCGTCTACAAAAGACTTATCATTGACACTCGAACCAAATGAAGTTAAAAAGGCAAATAAAGTCAAATAAAATTGAAAAGGCCAAATAAAGTAAACTTTTAAATCCAACGTATAGCTCTGAATTTGTAAAAGTTGAAACCTTTCATATCATATATAAACGTATACCATAAACATTATTTTCACGAGCATTCATATTTATGTAAAAGTGACCGCTGTATTACATTAAGCACCCAACTGGCATTCATGTTTATATAATAGTTCCCGCTGTACTACATTAAGCACCCATCTATCCAGTTGTAGGTGCCGGCATTTTGAAAGTTAAAAATGGTAATCTTCTAGGGAACCAATATTTAGATAATCCCTGTTTTTTTACTTGATACTACCACTAGGGGCTTTAAAATATTCTGATCCCTAATTTGATGATATAATATTCTGTGCCAGCAGAGGACAAAAGGAAAAATTATCCATGCCTTTAAGTGTTAAATTTTGATTAATAGCGATGAAAAACTTAATAAAATTGTTAGTGCTTCGACAAAACAACCTCACCCCACTTTTAAAGTTAAATGGTTGCTACCTTAAAGACAACGTTTGGACTGGTTATCATAAGCCTCGGTCACACCTTACCGGATAGCTCGAACGGACGCCTAACGGATAAAAAAAAAGTTATCCGTTGACAAAATTTTTATCCGTTGGGAGTCCGTTGGTGTACTAACGGACATGTAACGAATGCCTAACGGACACACAACGGACATTGAACGTACGTGAAACGGATACATACCGGACAGAACGGACGTCGAACGTACATCCAACGGACGAGTACCGGATAAAACTGACACCTAACGGAAGCGTAACGGATAAAACGGATGAACAAAATAATCTGAAAATTAAAGGCAATAAACCATCTATTAAAATTAAAGGCAATAAACCATCTGAAAATTAAAAGAAATAAACCATCTGAAAATTAAAGGCGCGTCAGATGGACATGGTATCTAGTATATATGTTATAATATTTGCTTCTGTAGGACAGTTATCAAGGTCACACGTACCAAACAAATTGAACAATTTATCCGGTTTTTTTTACGTTTCTTCACACGAGGGTCACTTTTTGAGTTAACTGGTTTAGTTGATTTTATTTTGTATTGCGTCTTGTTTAGCATGATATGTGTGCAAATATAGAGCTCCTCTGATTAAAAAAAATCTAGGTAGAAGCAGTGGGGTAATTCAGTCTTATAGAGTTTAAGTTGATTTTCTGAATTTGTTTATATTATGTATCTCTGGTATGAAAACGGATGTGGTGTTATGCGGAACTCTCCATCCGTATTGCATGCTACGATATTTTGCTCCAGAAGCAAGGTGTCTAACTTAAGTGTAATTGCTAACTTGAGTCCTGGTTCCAGCGGATTTCTGTAAAAGGTATTCTGCTTGGCTTTGCGAGGCCCAACCCGCTGCAATATCTCGTCGAACATCTCTGTGGGGATTCGAAGGAAGTGAACAAAGGAATGCCGATCCTCCCGCCTAAGTTGGGTCATGAGTTGGTCATATAGACCAAAACTGCGTCGTCTTTTCGGACTAAGCCATGGTCGTGTCCACCATCTCCTTTGTCTTCTCCTTTCGACAGCTATACGGTTTATATTTGCTACATTTAAGTTGAGTCTGGCCTGAATAAGAGCTGCTTGGTAGCGAAGACGTGCTCTTACTCCAAGATCCATCACGAATAATAAATAGTCATGACACTCAAGAAAATCTAACATACCATATATTGGCATTTCTGACGCGAAATTTCAATTGGCATTTGTCCGTTTTACATCTAGTATTTTTGAATTTTATGCATTTCTAATGCCTATTTTTTTTTTTTTATGTATATTATTTTTCAACTTCTCTGTAACCTTTGTACTTGCATGGTTTTATGAGAATAAACTATCAGTAGGCATCCGTTTTATCCGTTATCCTTCCGTTAATGTCCGTTTCACATCCGTTTTATCCGTTAGGCGTCCGTTAGGTGTCCGTTAGGCGTCCGGTAGACGTTCGTTGGTGAATTGGTCTACCGGATCTCCAACGGATGCATAACGGACACGTAACGGATACAAAACGGACGAGTACCGTACAAAACGGACGCCTAACGGACGTTCAACGGACATTTTATCCGTTGGACGTCCGTTCAAAGTTTTGAACAAGCTCAAAATTTTCCACCGGACAGAACGGACGTCAACGGATAAAACGGACGCTTAACGGACACGCAACGGATATGGACGGACGCCTAACGGATAAGAACGGACGTCTAACGGACATCAACGGATTGAAAAAAAGTTATCCGTTAGGCGTCCGTTCGAGCTATCCGGTAAGGTGTGACCGAGGCTATACACGTAGCTCCATTATAGGTTCTAAATCAACCACTATGTAAAACGCTGAATTTTAAGTAAAGAATTCACCTACGGAACGCTTAAACTGAAATTTGAAATTCAAGAAAAATAAGAACGAAACAATTAAAGAGGTGTTTGACCAATGTGAAGTTAAAACATATTTAAATCCATCTATAAGGGCAACTTTGTCCTCGGAAGTTGAATCTTACGTTTCTTCGTAATTTATATGTAAACAACCTATTTTAAATTATCGATTTTGTTAAGTTGCCAGTGAGAAATATTTCATGAATGTTCCGGAACAAATTAGCAATAAATGCAACAGGGAGAGAGTGTGCATACTGAAGACATATAAAACTTTTCAATTAGTTTATAAGTTGAGGTCTGAAGCTGGCGTATGATAGTAACTGCTAGCCTTATATATATAGTAGTCCTTTGTTATTTTATTATCATTGTCATGTTGATTAGTTTCTTAGTTTGTTTCCTATTTTGACATAGGACTTGTATTTCCTATTAAAGTGCGTTTTACTGGTCGTATTACTGTGTGTTTTTCATTCTTTATTGGCTAGAGGTATAGGAGGAGGGTTGTGATCTCACGAAACATGTTAAACCCCGCCGCATTTGTGCGCCTGTCCCAATTCAGGAGCCTCTGTCCTTCTAAGTCTTGTATGATTTTGATTTTAGTTCATTGTTATATTTCGGAGTTTAGTATTACGTCTATAATCACTGGACCAGTACACTTTTTTGTCTAGGGGCCAGCTGAAACACGCCTAGCACAACTTTCATTGCGACGCTATATATTAAGTATTCCTTCCGTATCATTTCTTGGAACTGAAATAAATCATAAAAGGCAATATATTATCATCATGCAATCGATAAACAAGAATGGAAAACGTTTTAAGTTGTATGCGACCGAAGAGCTTTTTCTGGATCTACCTTCATCGGGAACGTCAAAAAGGCGAATAATACTATATGGTTTACTGCGAGTTGGTCATTTTTCACTGATACTTCTAAATGTTGGGCACTGGGAACACAAAATAGCTTTGAATTATTTATCTCAAACGCTAAACCTTATATAAGAGATTTAAATCAACGTAGTTGATTCCGGTTTAAATAGGTTTAATTATTTTTATTTTTTGATAGATGCACAACCTTAAAATTTCAGGATACTGTTATCCCATCTGATGACTAATATGTTTCATAAAAAAAAACACGACTTCTTCTTTTCATTATTTATTTTGTTATCAAGAATGATTTGATATATTTCATGCTATTTATTTATAACTAAGAATAGTTCTTATCAGAGCCGTGTTTACATCAGTGATTACAGGTACCCCTTTTGTCGCCCCTTTATATTTTTGATATTTTAAGCAAACATGTAAAAAATCAAACTTTCAAAAAGTGAAATAATCAAAATTGCACGTTAGGTTTAGTATTTTAAAAGTTTGATCAAGTTTCTAAAATATCAAATTTATAAACGATATTTCGAATTTTGATATTTTAATAATTTGGTTAAAATTTCAAAATTTCAAAACTTTAACACAATTTGAAATTTTGATAATTTAAAACTTTGATCAAAATTCCAAAAATCTAAAATTTCAAAACTTTTTAAAACTTTGAATTGATAAGTGTTACACGGACCTTAAACCGTTTAACATTACATTTGGTTTTCAATTTGTCCTTACTTTTTGATATTTTAATTGAGCACTCATACATATTTTTTTTGTTTAATGGTCGTTTACTGTAAGAAATTAGTTTACATATTTAAAAAAAATAGATTAACAAATTACACTGAGATTAACCAAAACAGTTCTATTTTGACGTATTTGATTTATTGGACATTTCAAATCCGTTTCTATAAATAAAAGAGTATTCAAATATTTCCAATGCATCTGTTCCCTCACGGCCCTTAGCATTTGTCCCAATAAAGTGTTTCATGAAGTTTATATTGATAGTGACTGATAATCAAAAGTCGTGCACGAAAACGACAAATTGTTTAAATTGCAGCAAATTGTATAATCATGAATGTAGAATTACTCTGCAAATCGAACCTAACTCGTAATTAAAAACCAATTGGTCAGAGAACAATCAAGGTCTTTCCACCTCGATAATTAGAATGAAATTTAAAAAAAGATGTTAGAAAGGGTCACTCCTTGTTGATGTAATTTGGTACCTCAACTGAAATAAAAAAAAAAATAAGATTAACAGGTATATGCAGAAGACTTAATTGTTTTATAATGAACAAAAACAAATTTGAAGCAAAGGTCAAAATCTAGAACATCAAGTTGACCTTGACCTCAACTTCAAGGTCATAGGTCAGTGATCTCAAATCAAAAGACCCCAGGTCAATCACTTATATGGTTGTGGATAAATAATGATTTCAAATACAAAAGGGGAGAAAACTCCTAAAAAGGTTAACCAAAACACTTCGACTGAAATAGGTTGAAGTTGCGCCTTATTGTAAACAGTAATTTGGCAAACACATCATATCATTAACTGTAACAGTTTCTTTTGAATAACGATAGCAAGCAAAATTCAAAATTTATAGCATGACCTTGACCTTTGACCTTTACCTCAATTTCAAGGTCATTGGTCAGTGCACTCAAATTAGAAGGTCCAAGGTCAACGACGTGTATGGTTGTGAAGAAATAATGATTTCAAATATATAAGGGGAGAAAACTCCTTTAAGGGTTAACCAAAACACTTCGACTGAATAAGTTGAAGTTGCGCCTTATTGTAAACAGTGATTTTGCAAACATATCATGTCATTAACGGTTACAGTTTCTTTTGAATAGCGATAACAAGCAAAATTCTAAATTTATAACATGACCTTGACCTTTGACCTTGACCTCAATTTCCCTTATATGGACCAAGGACTTCATATCAAAAGACTGTAGACCTCTACAACTTATACCGTATGAAATAACCCAACATTTCGTTTATTTTAAATTTTCAAAGGGAAATAACTCCCATAAAATGTCTTCTGATCACTTCAGTCAAAACAAAACAAATCACTTTTATAACTATTTTGATCTGAGCGTCACTGATGAGTCTTATGTAGACGAAACGCGCGTCTGGCGTATAAAATTATAATCCTGGTACTTTTGATAACTATTTACACCACTGGGTCGATGCCACTGCTGGTGGACGTTTCGTCCCCGAGGGTATCACCAGCCCAGTAGTCAGCACTTCGGTGTTGACATGAATATCAATTATATGGTCATTTTTATAAATTTTCTGTTTACAAAACTTTGAATTATTCGAAAAACTAAGGATTTCCTTACCTCAGGAGTAGATTACCTTAGCCGTATTTGGCACAACTTTTTGGAATTTTTGGTTCTCATTGCTCTTCAACTTTATATTTGTTTGGCTTTTTAACTATTTTGATCTGAGCGTCACTGATGAGTCTTATGTAGACGAAACGCGCGTCTGGCGTATAAAATTATAATCCTGGTACTTTTGATAACCATTTAAGAGAAGACAAACAATTTGGTGAAAACGGTTTGTGAAAATCTTTTACGGTTTCAGAGATATAGCGATAACAAGAAAAATGGGACGTGGGGAGATAACTCCTATAAGAATAAGTGTTCGGTCACTCAGGGTGAGTTTTGAAACCTCCATTACTGTACAACGTCATTGGCCAAACATCCATTCGATATGTTGTAAAACAAAAAAGCATCTCAGACGACAGGGAAAAAAAAAATTCTTCAGAGAACAATTGAAGGTCTTTCCACCTCGATATTGAGAATGAAATTTTAATTAAGATGTTAGAAAAGGTAACTCCTTGTTGATGTTATTCAGTACCTCAAACTGATATAAAAAAATAATAATTGGTAAATGCAAAAGACTTTATTGTTTTATAATGAACAAGAAAGAATTTAAAGCAAAGGTCAAAATCTAGAACGTCAAGTTGACCTTAACCTCAATTTCAAGGTCATAGGTCAGTGATCTCAAATCAAAAGACCCCAGGTCAATCACTTGCATGGTTGAAGAGAAATATCGATTTCAAATATAAAAGGGGAGAAATCTCCTAAAAGGGTTGATCAAAACACTTCGACTTAAATAGGTTGAAGTTGCCCCTTGTTGTAAACAGAAATTTGGCAAACACATCGTTTCATTAACTGTTACAGTTTCTTTTGAATATAGATTACAAGCAAATTCCAAAATTTAAAATAAGACCTTGACCTTCAACCTTGACCTCAAATTCAAGGTCATAGGTCAGTGAACTCAAATAGGAAGTCCCCAGGTCAATCATGTGTATGGTTGTGAAGAAATAATGATTTCAAATACAAAAGGGGAGAAAACTCCTAAAAGGGTTAACCACAACACTTCGACTTATATAGGTTGAAGTTGCGCCTTATTGTAAACAGTAATTTGGCAAACATATCATATCATTAACTGTAACAGTTTCTTTTGAATAACGATAACAAGCAAAATTCTAAATTTATAACATGACCTTGACCTTTGACCTTAACCTCTATTTACTATATATGGACCAAGGACTTCATATCAAAAGACTGTAGGCCTCTACAACTTATACCGTATGAATTAACCCAACATATTCGTTTATTTTAAATTTTCAAAGGGAAATAACTCCCATAAGATGTCTTCTGATCACCTCAGTCAAAATAAAACAAATCATTCTTAAGAATAGACCAACAATTTGGTGAAAACAGTTTGTAAATTTTTTTTTACGGTCTTAGAGATATAGCGATAACAAGAAAAAGGGGACGCGGGGAGATAACTCCTATAAGAATAATTGTTCGGTCACACAGGGTGAGTTTTGAAACCTCCATTACTGAACAACATCATTGGCCAAACATCCATTCGATATGTTGTAAAACAAAAAAGCTTCTCAGACTGCAGAAGAAGAAAAAATAATCAGAAGAAAAACAAAAGGTCTTTCCACGAAAAGTGGAAAGACCTAAAAATAATCAGAAGAAAAACAAAGACCTAATTATATAGTTTGATAAGAAGTTTGCTAATACAATCCCGCTGTGTTATTGGTTATTAAGAATACAGGGTAGAACCTAACAGCAATCGTTATAACATTAAGGGGTCTTTATAAACAAATTTTGGTAAAACAATATATATGAAAATGAAAAAAGGTAAATCTTTTAATCAAATAAAATCGATGTTATTTACCTGACAATGTAGGTACTTTTAATAAATGAGTTATTATCACCATTACTGTTGCTTGTCACTTTTTCGACATGCGGTTACACAAAAAATGTCAAATTGATTGCTGATATGACGTTATAAATGACTTTTATGGGAAACATAGATTATCTAATACAATATTTGCTTCATACCTTTTTTTATTATTCTGTAAAAATTAATAATTTATCGAGAGTCATTCTAAAAAAATATATTCAACAAATTAATCTTAAGCCTAAAAAAACGTACGCGTGCATTCATGATTTTCTTTCTGTCAACATGTGAGTGTATTTTTTGCAGTATGAATAATTAAATTTCAATTTTTAAAGATTACAATGGTAATGTTTGTCAATTTATAGCATACTGTTCTGTGTGAACCAAGGCTTTATGTTGAAGGCAGTGATTTGACCATTAGTTTAATTGGACATTGTGACATGGATGGATAGTTTTTCTTATTTGTACCCATACAACATATTCTTATTTATATATATGATATAGAAAATGTTCATGTAGTGTTCTTGTCTTCATTTGACGGCTCCTTGTATATACTTGCTACATACAATTTTTGATAGCTGTCCGTTATTATCAAAAGTTTCGGAATGTGACACAATGGTCATTTATTTTCGCTAATTTCAAAAGGAAATGAAAAGATGCAAATAAAACTTTGATAACTTGTTACTTATTTAACATTTTTCTTCGCAAAGTTTGAACTCGCAATATTAAACCTATTTACAGTATGTTAAAACAAATCGTTTATTATGTTATCTATCCAAGGTCATGTCCATGGATGAACAACTAACATATCTATTTGAAATTTATGTCATCTAGGTAGTAAAAACAATGCATAGAAAAAATCAAACTTGTCTTATTAATATTTAATTTGAAATAAAGGCAATATTGGTATATATACCACTGTTCAGTAGTCAAAAATCGATTTAACTAAAGCAAATCCCGGTTACAAACCAAAGCCGCGGAAAACACATCAACCAAATATGGAAACCCACGAAACAATAGAATCAATGAACTGCAAACGCAAACATAGACACTGACTATTTGATGACAACTGCCATATTCCCAAACTTGGCACAGGATATTTTAAAGAAAAAAATTGGATTGAAACTGCTTTTATGGCTAGCAAATCCATCCACTTATATGGCAGAATGTGTATTAAGAAACTATTTTGAAAGAAATGTTAATCATTTACAGTAAATGCAATTTTTTTTTTGTAAATAAGCTGACTGTATTACCCGCAAACCTTCCAGCTTCGTTATAACTTCAAAACATTACCAACTAAAATGTTTTTATTTTTGCTGAGTTCTTATCGTAATAGCAATTTTTTTTTTCAATAACTATTTAAAAAGAAATGATGTCTGTGCTGTTTTTTTATTGACAGGCGATGGATACCTAAAATCTCTCCACCTTTCAGAAAGCCTTGCAAAAGAGAAAGTAGGTCTTTGAACTTTTCGTAAGTACAACTAGGTTTTTTGGTAAAAAAAAAATTAAGGAATTCTGAATCAAACAAACTTTTCTGAACGAACTATAGCGTATGATTCAGATTTAAGAAACCTCAAAGTGACAGGTATTCATTAGTAGTTTGAATAGTCATGTCAATAACAAATGCATACAGTTTAAGGAATGAGCTCTGATTTGCTTTATCCTCCAAAAACGTTCATAATTACAAGGTGATATTTTTTCTTTTTGATTTAATTTTAATGTGTTTAAGGATGTACACCTCTGAGGAGCCAAAAATTTCTAGAATTAAACTTTTTTTCTAACCTTGTTTTTTGGGTTCATATGACTGTAAAAAAATAATTGGTGAAGAAAAAATCATATGGTGGTGCACTTCTTTCTTTGTTACGGCCCTTTGAAAGTACCCAATTTTGATGATTTTCTCATTTTTCATCAGTTTTTACCTATTTTTGGGCTATAATCATGAAAAAAATCACATTTCCACAATTAAACTTTTTGTCATACTTTCAAAAAAGATAAGGGGAACCAATCTGAATAAATTTGAATTACAAACACTATAGGTAGGTGTTAATATAAGAAAGTTTTATCATATTTTGATGCTTTTTTTGTGCCAAATTTACCATGTTGTCAATTTTGTAAATTTGAGATTTTTCTCCGTTTTAAGTACAAATTGCATATTTTTTCAACTTCTTTGTTATAAATGTTTGAAAACATACATATCTAAGAAATTTGAAAAGAAAAAAGGGATGTGGGATGTACATATTTCTGGTAAAATAATTTTTTGTATCCCTCACCCATTTCTCGAAATTTTGGCTAAAAATACTGACTTGATTGGTAATAAAATTTGAAAAATTGATTACTCAAAAACTACTCGTTGGAAATACCCAATTTTTTCACATAGTTGAGTTTGATTATAACATTTTTAAAATTCATTCATATTTTCCACTTGTACCACATGTTGTAGACATAATTCCAGAACGAGATTTCAACGAGACTGAACGAGACTGAAATGTCAGAAGAATACATCCTTAAGTTTAAAATTTGTGAATAAAGAACACTTGTATTTGTATTTACAATAATGATCAACTAGTTCCGTTTGCTATTTGTCATATCTAAAATTCTACAATCCCATGTTAAGTTGTTAAATCACTTAGCACGATCAAACGTATTTATTTAACATTTTTCATGTTTTTGGAATTTACATTTAAATGGATCAATCAAATTCAAAATTGACATATTGCCTTTTTCTTGTTTTTATAGTATAATTAACAGTAAACTGGTGTAAATGATTCAACAATATTCCAAAAAAAATGTTTGCGGGGAAGAAATTAACCATCATAGTGTCCTTCTGCATCCATCACTATTTTATTTAATAAACCATATGAACTCCTATTTATCTGCAATGATGTCTTAAATGTTGAAAGTTTCGTATTTAATCCAATTTGATTTAGTCATCTTCCATGACCATTGTTCTCTAACGAGTTTATTGTCTTCTCATAAAAATTAAGCAAAACAACCAAAATTCATATAAATTCTAACTCGTCACTTCGTAGGATTTTTTTTTACCAGAAACATCACTTGACCGAGATAAGTATACTGAGAACCGCACAGGCGTTACATTTTAACCGATCTACGTGAACGCCAAACGAAAAGGTAGATAATGATAATATATGGCTGTTATACTTCTAGTAGCAACTTAATATGTATATTTAACACGAGCTTGAGAGCATGTTAAATTAATATGAATATGAACCCTGGTATACACTAGACCAACACACTAAGACAAAATTTTAACGTGAAAGAAAACAAGGTACAAGTCAAAAGGAAGACAAATCACCTAGCCCGGACACTGTTTATTATTTTCGAGTCGACCACTCTGTGTTCTTACTCAATTATGCCGCCTACGTAGCGAAGAAGCATCAAATACCAATTTCCAAAACCATGGTTCTAATCTATGACCTCCCACACTCAATGGTTAATTGATATCAACTGACCAACCAATCGTTTGACTAAGACGAGGAAATGCTCCTTCTAAAAAAATGGGGTATTGACAATTGGAAAGTATGAATTATAAGGTTTGTTATAGATTTTAGTTAGAAGACGTCCATCTGTGTCAATATTGTGAAAAAGACCAGGATATGCAGCAAAATTTTAATTTTAGGTGGTATCTTTTATATATAATCCACTTGTATATAAGAGATGTACATGTAAGCATGAAAATTTGAATGGTTAAGTGACACATTATTATCAATATATCCGATGTAAAACTAATGAGCTTTGAACAATTTTTTTTCTTATAAGATTCATAATCATGTTTGTTTCCTATTAGTACAAACACAAATCAGCCCATAACGATGCCCTCTTAGTACCCATCGGATTACCGACTGTTTGCTGTATTATCCACCAAATTCATCAAATAAGTTTAACTTGTCTGTTCGTCATAACGGTAAATCCGAAAATTCATTGACTGTATAAAGTGTTATAACGATTGACTAAAAAATTTACTGAAATATAATGCAAGGGCCAGGTCAATATTTAGAGAACAAATGAAAAGAAATCCTCATTTCAAAATGCCTTATAATGCCGCGAAAACATATTAACTATATAATACAAGATGTCTACACAGTTTAAGTATTGATACAATAGTGCTACCAGTGATTATGGTGTGCGGATTCCATAGTTCATTTGACTTTGAACAGACAAAATGAAATTTTCAATTTAAGACGTGGTAAAATATTAATTAGTTTAGACACAAACATCTTATAAATCAGCCAATTAGTGATGGTGGCCATATATAACATTTTTGAAGTGTCATTTTAAACTCTGTTGAAGTGGTTTCTGTGTGATAAGCAGAATCTTGTATATGCATTCAGTATAGTGTAAAAATACACAATCATAATGTATCAGTTGAAATATGTAGACACCATACGTAGAAGCAGGGGATATGTTACTGCTCAGAAATAGAAAAATGATAGTTATTGAAGTTTAAAGCATCCCGTTTGTCTTAGATTTTAGTGTGAAGTCGTCTAAATGTGTCACTATTTAGGAAAATATTAAGGTATGTAGCAGTTCTTCGTGTATCAGTAGTATACTTTATTTCATGTTCAGTCGAATATAGTAGATGGAAGTCCTGACTGAAAAATGGGTTATTTAGGGAAAGGACATCATTCATTTATCTGAAAGTAAAATTGAAAAAACTAACAAGGTGCTTTCTGCATTTAGTTTTTTAGAAGGTTCTGAATGACTTTAGCTTATACGAATAAACAAAAAGAAGGGATGCAAAATATGAACCCATTTGAATAACTTTATACTGGTTTTTTTTCTGTGGTGTGGAATGCTCTTCTTTGACCTAACATTTTCCATTGTCTCTTTAGAGTAAGTTACAACTACATAAGTCATAATATCAAACGTTAAACCAGACTAAACAACACAAAATATTATATATTCAGTTTAATTAGTATAAATCATAATAAAACATATAAAAAATGTGTATAAAACCATCGACTTCTCCTCAATGACACATGGATTTCTAATATGTTCCTTTTTTACCTGCAAAACAAATGTAGTTCAATTATTTTATAAAAATGTCAGAGAAGTTTGTTTATCTTTTTGCCAAAGTATTCCATAACATACGAATTTCATATTGTTAAAAGCTCAATTTTAAAGTACTTTTAAAATGTTCATAGTTAGAACTCTTTGTTATTATTTCGTCATTGCATGTGTTATTATTTTTTGTGTTTTTTATGGTGTTTTTTTCACACTTTCTTTATTGGTAGAAAAACAAATAAAGAAAGCAGATATCACAACAGCTATATAGAAATAATGTGTAATTGCAGAACAAGACGCACACAAAAAGCCAGTTCTTTGATTTTATGTTCAATTGACCGATGAGTATTTATACAGCTGATCACCTAAAATCATTTTTTTATTTAATGTGTAATTTATTTGACAGTTGTTCTCCATTCCTTTGACGTGTTTGAGATTTGGATTTTTGATTATAAACTTTCGGTTTTGAATTTTTCTCGGAATTCAGTATTTTGTGATTTTACTTTTAAATATCAAGAATTTAATATTTAACATAAAAAAAATGAAAATTAGAAAGAAAAAAAATAAACTTATCTTTCCGTTAAATGATTTAAAATAACTTACCTCCAAATTTACCAACACCACTGTATCCGTATTTTCGGTTTCTGAATCCACCAATTCTGTGTGATCCATAACCATTCAGACCGCCAAAACCATAAGCTCCATAACCAGTTAAACCACCAATTCCACCCAAACCACCCATACCATATGCTCCGTAACCATTGATGCTACCAATACCATATGATCCATACCCATTTACACGACCAATGCCAAATGCTCCAGAACCAATTAAATTGTTATACCCTCCGTATCCACCAAGTCTTTGACCGAATCCATATCTATTGAATGGCATAACTCCATTACCATAAACACCGTAATTCCCATAACCACCTAATACATTCAAACTTCTTCCATTCATGAATCCGTATCCAGGAAATCCACCTTGGGAACCATAGTTATACCCGACATGGCTGCCATAATGTAATGGTGAACCTAAACCATAAAAGTTGTTTGCATAGATACCATGTCCATATCCAGATAGGCCATTCAAAGGATATCCAGCGCCGTTATTTCCTTGAAATCTATTCCCACCCAAGAGTGGTCCCAACGGATTGCCATATGTTTTCAAGTTATACTTTGGACTGTATCCCTTTTTTCCAGCCTCTGCTGTTACTAGTCCAACGATCGACAAACAAAGGAAAGCTTTAAGTGACATGGTGGGTTGGTTCTAAAAGTATAATCAATAACGTTTCAATAAAAGATGTGCTGAACACACCACATCTTCCTATATCTATATATGAAGAACATCAAAATTTATGGCGAAATAAGAAATTAAAAAACAGCAATGTAGATATACAATACTACAAAAAATTATCACAGTTAAAAGTGTAGCATGATCTGCTTTCCCTGTCCGAGTAACTGAGATCAACCCCAATTTTATGTGGGGTTCGTGTTGCTTAGCTGTAATATGTCTTTTTCTTTTTTGACCAAGGCGTTGTCAGTTTATTTTCGATATATTAGTTGGACTGTCCCTCTGGTATCTTTCATTCCTCTTTTAAAGATGAACATCTGGCTAATGCAAACGAAATTCACTCAATTTTTTACGTTGTTTTCTTATCTGTTTTATAACATTTATCGTAGCCTTAATATGTATAGGATTCCCAATTTGGGCTTATTTGAATCTGAAATACGCATTTGAGTTCTTAAACTTACCGTGGTATGATGGCTTTCTCAGAATGCTGATTTATAAATTGATGTCCTTTATATATCATAGTCATTGACCACACAATTCATTATAATAAGTTATAAAATAGACATTTTACCAAAAAAGAAACGTTTTAATAGAAGATGTATATAAAAAAAAAGGTTAACCACAGTGATAGGAAGTACTGTTATCAGTTATTTATTGGCAAATTTATAGTAGCATCTTGTTTAAACCTATGTTGTGTTCTTGTTGTATAAGATATTGTCATCCATTTGTTATATGTGGTATTCCTATCTATGGTTTCACTGAGTACATGGGGATTCCCCCGTATGTCTAACACAATGTTATATGCGGTGTTTTTCTCTCGAGTTAAAATTTTTAAGGTTTTTTTTCAGATTCTTCTCTTACCTCCCCGCTTTTGAAAATTTTACGTTTTTTTTTTTTCATATACTATTATTTGTTGTCATATATGAATTAATGCTTCACCCGAAAATATAATTGCTACATTTTAAACGAATTTCAATGTGTGTAAAGTAGGCTTTGCAATGTTCAAAACTTATTGTAAATGTAGTACCGTCGAATGTACCAGTGATGTCAAATATGGTAGTTCGGAAATGTAATTGACATTGAAATGGCCAGATTATTACTACCTGTTCAGATATTTATTTTACACTTGTTGCTATCATAAATTGATTAAGAATGTACTTATTTGTTTTAATTGAGATGATACAATATTGATGACACTCAGGTCAGCATGTAGAACTGAATATGACAGGAGTCTAATAAATCAATACAAAAAGCTCCAATTAGTTAGCAAATGTATTAGGCGTATAACTTGATACGCCAGACGCGCATTTCGTCTACAAAAGACTCATCACTGACGCTCCAATCAAAATAGTTAGAAAGCCGAAGGATTCAAGATGACGAGCATGAAGGACGGCACTTGTAATCTAAACTGTGGTGTGAATAGATAAAAAAAAATGGTTTCCTTGTCTTAAACAATGCAATCCGTCTTTTTTTTTAAATGTTTTACTTTCACTGTTGCGAGTTATATTATTGTATCAGTCTTATACAGTACCTCCATCCATTTATAGATACCTTTTACGAAATATTTATGTATGATCATGTATGAAAAATCCGGCGACAAAGTCGAGTGATAATATTTTTGCATCAATAATACCATATGATTTCTAGACAACTCGGTGCAATATATAACAGTACAAGGTCGAGTCAATATTAACTTTACTAAAAAATTAGAATATAAAAAAGGGTAAAATAAAATAAATTGAAGGTAAACTATTTGTGTTTTTCCATTGCGGCAAAATATAAGTTAGATTCTCTTATAGCGTTGATTTTTGTATATAAATTAAAATTGTTACGAAAGCAATACATATGACTTTTTAACATAACACAAATATGGTCCAAAAAGAAAATGAAAAAGATCTAAAGAATTCTACAAGTGTTCGGTTCATTCAAACTATACTAAATTTTGAAATTTAGGTATAACAATACTAGTGAATTGAAAGATTTCGGCATTGGTTAAAAATTTTTAATAGATCAGTTTACCACTACATTTACGTTAAAATGTAGATAGTTAAATGTGTAAATCCTGTTCAATAGGAATATATATATATATCACAAAACAGTTGAAAAAAGGATTTTTATCATAGGGATGTTTATCTATCATATCAAATATTCATCAGTGTCAATCTCATGAAAAACATATAACAATAATCAGAACATTCAATGATAACTTCAGTTAAATTCCTTCAAATACCTTGACATATTTCAGAGAGATACGTGTAAGAATTGGTGCAATCTCATATGATAGTTCTTTTAAACATCTTTGGTTAAACTGTAAATGGATTTGCTGCAATGTTCGGATTTAAGTTTTGTAAAAGTTTGTATACTTTCTGTTTCTATGATGATTTTTATATTGTTGGTAAAAGGGTATACATATGGCATGTTGCACTATTTGACAAATTCTGTATGAGGGCTATGAGTTGCTGGTGTGATTACAGACTGTGTTAAACTTCTTTGTTTTCCTTGAAGTGAATGTTGGATTCCAGTATTTTCTAAAAGATTCTTTTTGTTTTCATTGAGATCCATGGATGTCCCTTCTATGGTTTTGCTATTTTAAATGGGATATGTGTCTGAGAATGAAATTTCATACGACTAAGAGCTTATACATTCTTTCTTTAAAGCTATAATAACAACACTCCTTCTATGTATAGTTCAGTCTTCTTTCTGACATTTCTGTACAATTTAAAATTAATTGTCATGAAATATTAGTACTTCTCTTATTTTTGTTTTTTTTTGCAACCATGATTTGTAGACATTTTTTGAATGCGAACTTCGTAGTGACTTCTTTTATAATTTATTGTCTGAATGCTCTAAATATGTTGATCACTTTAACCTTTATTTAGTATGGATGATAAATTTATATAAATCATGAACTGTTCAAATATCCAGCACTGTTTGTGTAAAGTATTAAAGTTTTTTTTCCGAAGAATGTTATTATTTTACTTTTTATTTTCATAGTATATGTTAATCAGAATTCATAACTGTTCTAAAACGCAAATACGTTTATCGGAATAAATTACAGGCAACACATTCGATAAATGTTGTATGGGAATAAATATAATGAATATGTTACATTTTAAAAATAAAAATGCAATATTATTATTATCATTATCATTACTATTATTTTTATCTGTGATTCATATTTTTACATCATAATAATAAATAAAAATTGTCCTAAACATAACAAAATTCGAATAACATTTTTGATTCTACATCAGTTATGTGATCTAACCATTCGGTACCGGGATTTACGGTCATTAATCGTTTATGGGTGAATTTAATATACATAAATAAAATTTAAAAATAAGAAAGCTATTAATGAGATTATTTTATTTGATATATACCTTTTTGTGCTTTTTTTGTAAAATATTTTTATTATCATTATTTAGATACTTGAGGTACATGTACATTCTGTCATTATTGCTTATGATATTCTTGTATTCTTGTCTTCCATTCTGTCATTATTGCTTATGATATTCTTGTATTCTTGTCTTCCATTCTTAGTAATGTGCTTTTTCTATATGCCATTTGGTGTTATTTCGAAAACTTGTATGTTACTTGTCTGTAAATTTTTTTATGTGCTCTGTCTCTTTACCTTTTTATATTTCTTTGTTACATGTATGTCGTGGCTCTGTACTTAAACATCCTGGCATTGTGTTATTGTACTATGGTAAAATTTAGTATTTTTTGTCTTTTATTTTTGCTAATATGCTTGGTTTATATACTATTTTGTGCTTCTTTGCTACATATTTGTAAGGTTGTTTTATTAATGATTTAGATTATAACACAATGTCGACTGCTGTTTTTTTTACATATTTATCTTGTCAATATAATGAAATTTAATGCGACAGTCATATAAGTGAGAGGTTTATCTACCTTTAAAACCAGGTTCACTCCACCATTTTCGACGTAAGAAAAGGCCTGTTCCAAGTCATGAGTTCGATAGTTGTTATCCATTCGTTTGATGTGTTTGGGCTTTAGATTTTGCTATTTGATTAGGAACTTACCATTTTTAATTTTCCTCGGAGTTCAGTATTTTTTTTAGTATTTTACTTTTTATGTTAGAGGCAAACACTTTTAGAGTTGGAACAGTTACAAAATAACTTCAACAGTGAAACTTAACAACTGTTTCAACTTTGACAAATATCATCAGTCAAAAAACGCATGTTACTGGCATAGACTGTTGTTTTTCCGTGCAGTAGTGTATTTGTGATTTTACCTAGATATAGACAGTAAGGGCAAGTTGATGATATGTAAAACATAATCTTATTCTTGCAACATTATTTAAATATTTACAAAAGTAATCCCCATTTCAAAATCAAAGGAAAATAAAGATAATTGGTCCTGCTTCTTTTAACCAAAAAAAACGACGACTGACTTCAAACAGATGATTCTTATGAAGTGAGGAAAGAAGCATTTTACTTCACAGTTCGCTATATATATGATGTTCTCTTACCAAAAAAATCAAATATTTGGGACAATACCTAATCAACCTTGAGGGAAAGGATAAAACAGAAACAGTTAAGTCTGCCTTTATATATTGACTTAATAAAAAAAATCACAATTTTACGGACGCCATCACCATTGTTGACCGTACATGAATATATCCTTCACAGATGAAGATCGATATGTCCAATAGTTACGACCGCAGTCATGTCCTCTATTCACTGTTGTGCCCTATCGCATTAGACTTATCACCAGGTTTGTACTTATATGTGCAGCAGTACGGGTGTCACATGAGGAGCAGAATCTGCTGACCGTTTCGGATCGCATGAGATTACATTCACCCTAAAACAGTGTCAGTCTTTTTTTCGTAATTGGAAGTGACTAATAAGTTTGAATGGTCATTCGGTATCTTTAGCCTCTCTTTGAACGTTTCCTATTATGAGTTGTTCATATTTTATAGCACTAAACAAGAACAAGCTGCAGTTTATATTTATCAGAGATGGAACAATATATCAGAGTGTTCCTTCATATCATTATAACCATTTGGAATTTAAAGGCATACGATACAGTTTTGATCCTGTATTTACAAGTTCATGAAAATTTGCATACATGCTATTTTTTACCTGATTAAATCAAATATGTAATAAAAAGTATACCTTCATTTGCTACTTTTTGAGTAAAATGAGGTCGAAATTTTGTATATTTGCTCAAAATTCAGATTTGTGGCCGTTATTTCTTTTTCGAAAGAAAGACATAACTTTTTTGTTATAAAAGATAAACACAAATTGTTTTTTGTTAAATAATCGGTAATTTCTGTATTTTATAAATATCCTAAAAACAATATGCAATTTTTTATTCAGAAATAACTCATATTTATCAAATGTTCATGAACTGAGGAAAAAACGTCAATTTTTACTGCATGTTTATCAAAATTAAAAAAAATCCTCTATTTACAGTTTTATAAAAGTTGGGTCACATAATCTCCCTGCAAAATGAAGCAAAATGCCGTTTTGAAAAATAGGGGTCCATGAACTCGTTTTCAAATTAAATCAGTTTGAATGATAAAAATCAGTCGAAAAATGCATCTTTTCCCGATATGTCACAGTTTGACGTCGCGAAAATAACAAATAACGTTATAACCTTCTCTATAACTGTATCGTATGCCCTTAATTTGTCATTTGCAGCACAATTGGCATCAATGGCCAACCAGTAACCTAGCTTTCGTAATCACCTGGGTTAACATTTTAGTTTTCAATAGGCACTAAGATTTTAATCTTTTGTTTTTATTGGAATGTTTTGTGAGCTTTACGATATATTTTCGCCTTTTTTTCATGTCTAGTCAACACAAGGTTATTAATACACTCAGGCACATATTGTGTGCAACAAGAGCAGCATTGTGTAGTATACAACATAATAAAATAAATTGCTCAATAAATATTACAAATAAAAAAAAAACGCAAACAATTTATCACTACGGGTGAAAAATAGTTTTTCAGTATCTGTTAAATAAGTTGAGGATAAAATTAGCGTAGAATTGTTTTTTCAAGATAGATTATTGATAGAGTTCATGCACTTCGCATTAATTTATATAGACCAAGCTTAACGAATCAGGTTCGTCAGAAATAATTCTGTTCCGCTTCAGCATTTTCCGCAATTTTGATATTGGTCGATTCCATGAGTTTAAACTCCTGTGGTGTCGACTGATCTTCTGTGAACTTACATTATCCATGATCTTTTTGGAGTATGTTACAAATAAATTGCTCATAATACCAAAAAGTAAAACAGACAAAAATAACAAAGAAATATTTTATATTCAGTTTTATAAACACAAATCATAATAAAACATAAAACAAATTAGTATAAAACCGTCGACTTCTACTCAATTAATCATGGATTTCTAATATGTTCCTTTTTTACCTGCAAAACAATAAAATAAAATGTTATTCTATAGAAATTTTATCATTTTTTTTTTTATTAATACTGATAAGCATACGGTTGTGATTACATTTCATATTGTTTAAAGCTCAAGTATTAAATATTTGATGAGCATAAAATATGTTTTTTGAATTATCTTGTATTAGTTTTTAATTACTGTTGTTATGTTGGGGTGATTTTTCGGCTTAACTTTCCCTAACTTGTAGAAAAACATAGAAAACAAGCAGATACCACATCAGCTATATAAATAAACCTGTTTAATTGCAAAAGATGCAAACAGAAATTCAATCCTTTTATAATCATATTCTTGATCGATGATTATATATACAGGTAATTACTTTCAACCATTTTTTTTAATGTAATCATAATGTGATTTGTATATCATAAACTTAATATTAAACAAAGATTACTTCTTGCATAGTTTGATCTAAAATTAATGTGGTAATAACTTTACGTGATATACTGTGTATTCTGTTAATTATTGTTCCGTTTTACTTATTGAATGCTGTGTGATTTATTGAACATCTGATTTTCTGATTATCTGTCACCCAAGCTCAACGATTTGAGAATTACAGATTTCATCACTGAAACAAGTGTGTTACGATCATTTTCCACTCGAGAGAGATACCTTTTGATATTCAAAGCCCAAGGCTTGATGAGCTGTTATGTTAAATTGAAATTTATCCGTTGAAATTGAGAATTGTCTTAATATATCATAGAAATGTAATCTGTTTCTCTAATGATTTCTATCCTTTTTCTACACAAAAACTAGATAATTTAACCCCTCAGACAGTTTTCACATATATTAGCAGAATGAGCGTGACAACAAAAATCCCAAACTGGTAACTTTCTTTGTTATTTTATGTTTTTCAATTTAAAATAATTTTATTTATCTTTTCACTTAATGATTTGAAATTACTTACCTCCAAATTTACCAACACCACTGTATCCGTATTTTTGGTTTCTGAATCCACCAAAACCATGTGATCTATAACCACTCAGACCTCCCAAACCATATGCTTCATTACCATTTAAACCACCAATTCTACCAATACCACCCATACCATATGCTCCATTACCATTGATGCCACCAATTCCTCCAATACCACCCAAACCATATGCTCCATTACCATTTAAACCACCAATTCTACCAATACCACCCATACCATATGCTCCATTACCATTGATGCCACCAATTCCTCCAATACCACCCAAACCATATGCTCCATTACCATTTAAACCACCAATTCCACCAATACCACCCATACCATATGCTCCGTAACCATTGATGCCACCGATACCATATGATCCATAACCATTTACACGACCAATACCAAATGCTCCGGAACTAATTAGATTGTTATACCCTCCGTATCCACCGAGTCTTTGACCAAATCCATATCCTTTAAATCCATTACCATAAACACCGTTATTTCCGTAACCACCTAATACATTCAAACTCCTTCCGTTCATGAACCCGTATCCAGGAAATCCACCTTTGGTTCCATAGTTGTTGTACCCATCATGGCTTCCAAAGTGTAATGGTGAACCTAAACCATGAAAGTTGTTTGCATAGCTACCATATCCATATCCAGCTAAACTATTCAAAGGATATCCAGCTCCGTTATTTCCTTGCAATCCATTACCACCAAAAAGAGGTCCTGACGGATTCCCATATGTTTTCAGGTTATACTTAGGACTGTATCCTTTTTGTCCAGCCTCTGCTGCTACTAGTCCGACAAGTGCCAAACACAGATAAGCTTTTAGTGACATGATGGGTTGATTCTAAAAGTATAATTCATAACTTTTCAATAAATAATTGTTTTACTATGAAGAACATCAACATTTATGGCTAATGATAAATTTAAAACGGTAATGTACATACACAAACTTACAAAAAAATTAACACAAAGGTGTAACTTAAAGATAATTTGTTTTGCTCTAATTCAATTAATTGTCTACATTGTTTTCTTTTCTGTCTTTATAACATTTATTGTAACCTAACCTATGATGAGAATTACCCCAAATATTGGCTCATATGAATCAGAATTCGCACATGAATTCTTAAACTTACCGTGGTATGATGGTTTTCTCAGAGTGCTGATTTATAAATTGATGTCCTATATATACCATAGTCATTGACCACACAATTCATTATGATAAATTATAAAATAGACATTTTACCGAAAAATAACGGTTTTAATAGAAGATGTATATAAAAAAAGTGTTAACCTCAATGATGTAAAGTATTGTTATCAATTATTTATTGACAGTTATAAAGTAGCATTATTGTTTAATCCGATGTTGTGTGATATATTGTCATCTCTTAGTAGTATGTGGTATTCCTATCTATGGTTTCACTGAGTATGGGGAAAGTCCCCTTATGTCTTTCACAGAGTTTCATGAGGTGGTTTTTTATCGAGTTGAAATTCAATGATTCTTTTCCTCACTGGTGAGTCTTGTGTGGACGAGGCTCGTTTTTGGCGTATTGAATTTTAAACCTGATGCTTTTTGTTATCTATTAATTATGTGTTTCTTTGTCTAATATGTTCTCCTATTTATTTGTATTGTAGTCCTGTCATATTATGTTTTCATTTCAATGTTATATTTAACATGGCCATTTACGTGCGAGGTTTTGCATGCCACAAAACCAGGTTCAACCCACCATTTTTCCCCCTTTAAAAATGTCCTGTACCAAGTCAGGAAGTTGGCCATTCTTATATTATTGTTCGTTTCTGTATGTGTAACATTTGACGTTGCGTCGTTTGTTTTTTCTTATTTTTGAGTGTAAATTCACATTGCGATAAGACGTGTCACGGTACTTGTCTATCCCAAATTCATGTATTTGGTTTTGATGTTATATTTGTTATTCTCGTGGGATTTTGTCTGATGCTTGGTCCGTTTCTGTGTGTGTTACATTTCAGTGTTGTGTCGTTGTTCTTCTCTTATATTTAATGCGTTTCCCTCGGTTTTAGTTTGTTACCCCGATTTTGTTTTTTGTCCATGGACTTATGAGTTTTGAACAGCGGTATACTACTGTTGCCTTAATTTTTCTAATCTTTCCGATTCTGAAAGTTTTACGTTTTTTTTCATAAATATCCTTCATAGTTATACTTATATAAACTTATGCTTCACCCAATAATTTAATTGCTGCATGATGGATTTTAAAAGAATTTCAATGTGTGTAAAATATCATTTTTGAGATGGCCTTGCATTGTTCAAAAGTTATGAAGAGTACAATCGATTATATCGTTAAGGTCATATATGTCAATTTGGACATGTAATTGACATTGAAGTGACACTTAGATGACCAGCTTATTACTTCCTATTCATTTATGAAATGAATGCTTGGATAATTTCACACTTGTTGCTCTCTCATAAAACGATTAAGAATGTACAATTTTGTCTAACTCATATGATACAATATTGATGACGTCCTATCACTCATTAATCTAAGTGACATTTATAAACTGGATTACACGAAAGTAGAAAGACTGACGTCTTCAATCTTGATTTTACAACTCAAGTTCCTATTTCAACTTTCCCTCTGTCGACTTACCGTTTACTTTAATCATATGTTATTTTGAAAAAATCATGTACATGACATACACATATAAATACAATGATACAATATTACAAAGGGATTCGGAAACACCGTTTCTCAACAGAAGCATGCCCTCTGCCATATTGTCGTACGTATACTTATCTTAATTGACATGTAACAAACGTGCTTTCACATACCCAGGTAAGTGTGCATTTAACAGACACAGTTAAGTCGGCCTCATATCTTTGCTTTCATCTAGAAATTGACAGTAAGAGTCGAATGAAAATAAAACGTTTGTACAAAAAAGATGATTTCAGCTTCATAATCGTTAACTTTCCATTTTTATGAAGCAACATTCCAGCATCGCCTACATACGGAGTATATATCTCCCGATTAATATGATATTTCGAGTCTTGTATTTCCTATCTTGATTTTCTTGATGGAGGGTTGTTGCTCACAAGGAAGCTTCCAAACCAAAATTTGCAAATGGTGAAATTGAAATCATCCCTTCGTAAATTTAAAGGACGGCATCACGAGTTGACCGACCGTTATGGAGTATTCTTTCACAGATGATATCGGATATATTCGTAATAACAATCCCGTTCCCTTTTCAGGAATGTTAGCTACCGAATTAGACTATTTACCAGTTTTGTAATAACATGAGCAGCACAACGATTGCCAGATGTGAAGCAGGATATACTTCCGGAGCAACTATGACCACCCACAGTTTTTAGTGGTTTCATGTTGCTTATTCTTTAGTTTTCCATGCTGTGTCTTGTAGACTACTATTTGTTGATGTGTATTTTTTCTTTTTTAGCCATGGCTTTGTCAATTTTGTTCAATCTATGAGTTCGAATGTCCCTCTGGTATCTTTCGTCCCTCTTTAATATTATACTGACTTTATTAGGCGGATTAAACTATCGATCAACACATTCAAAGTGGGGTAAAGAGAACGATACACTGTTATCGACTCATAATGTGTAAGTTCACCATCATGAATTAGTTGACAGATACGATGCGTCTCAATTCCTATTATCTTTTATTGCATATTTTGACGTCCTTTGATATAAAAATTTTGTATTATATCAAATGATATACTTACATTTGATTCTTGAGTCAACAGTCTATTGAAAAACAATCAAGAAGTACTTATTTCAACCTGGATATTCTTATGAAGAATGAAAAGAAGCTAGCATTTAACTCTTACTTCACTTTCCACGACATAGATGATGTCCATTCACAAAATAGTTCAAATATTAGGGTCTATGTTGACCTACCTATCCAATCCAACTTGATGCCTCTGCTGGTGGACTATTAGTCCCCGAGGGTATCACCAGCACAGTAGCCAGTACTTTGGTACTGGCATGAAAATACGGATTTTTTTGTTATCAAAATTTGCTGTTACAAAATATTAGAAATTATTATAAATTAAGGAATGTATCTCCCTCTTGCAAAGCTCTGATTCCTTTCACGGATTTGGCTATACTTTTTGGACCTTTTGGATTATAGCTCTTCATCTTTTATATAAGCTTTGGATTTCAAATATTTTGGCCACGAGGATCACTGAAGAGACACTTATTGTCGAAATTTGCATCTGGTGCAATAAAAATTGGTATCGTCAATTTTATTACTGCCACTGGATCTATACCTCTGCTGGTGGACTATTAGTCCCCGAGGGTATCACCAGCCCAGTAGCCAGTACTTCGGTACTGGCATGAAAATACGGATTTTTTTTGTTATTTAAATTTGCTGTTACAAAAGATTAGAAATTATTATAAATTAAGGAATGCATTTTCCCTCATGCAAAGCTCTGACTCCTTTCACGGATTTGGCTATACTTTTTGAACCTTTTGGATTATAGCTTTTCATCTTTTATATAAGCTTTGGATTTCAAATGTTTTGGCCACGAGCATCACTGAAGAGACATGTATTGTCGAAATGCGCATCTGGTGCAAGAAAATTAGTACCGTTAATTTTATTAACGTTAGGGATATATAAGAAACAGTTGATAAAATTAACGGTACCAATTATGTACACAAGATACACATTTCGACAATGAACGTCTCTTCTATGATGTTTGACGTCAAATATTTGGATATCAAAAGCTTATTAAGATAAAGAGCTATAATCCAAAAGGGTAAAATAAGTAGAGCAAAAGTCGTACACGGAAGAAGAGCTTAATTTTTTTAGTATTTTTTGACGCCATCATTATGATTGACCGTATTAGAATATATGTTTCTCAGATGACAATCGGTAGATAGGTCCAATTGTTGATACCACAGTGCTGTCCTCTATTCACTGATTCTAACCTACAGGCTAAGAAGTATCACCTGCTTTTACTTATATGAGCAACACGACGGGTGCCAGATGGAAAGCAAATCTGCTGACTCTTTCGAATCTCATGAGATCACACAAATCTCAAAACTCCACTTTTGTTTAGGTTCGTGTTTCCCAGTCTTTAGTTGTCTATAATTTGTTATGTGAACTGTTGTTAGACTTTCTTTCTTTTTACGTAGTCGGTATAGTTTCGGTTTGTGCCCTTTGAACTTGGGACGCTTAACTATGGCAACAGAATACGTATGCTCGAAAATTCTGTCTGTGATTTGACAAAATGCTGTCATGGTGGATGATTTGGTTGTGTTTGAAAAAACGTCTCTTTAATTATATAGTGATGGAAAGCAAGTCAAAAACTATTAATATTTGAACTAGATCTTACAAAGAGTCATACTTTTATTAAAATAATTGTTTCTCCAATAGCTCTTTGCATCAATGACAGCTGTTTATTCGGAACAATTATATAATTTTTAATGTAAATTTTGTTGTACGAACGTACATGACTTTTAGAACGCACCTACGCATGTGAGATTTCCGCGGGTTTTCGGTGAATATACTCAAATTTCAATACGTCAGATATCTTTTTAAAGATAGTTCTTGTTTTCAATTTTTAGCAGTGACTTGTGGGTTTAGTGTCTTTCGCCTCTCTTTGAACATTTCCTATTATGAATTTTTCCTATTTTATAGCCCTATTCAAGAATAAGCTGCAGTTTAAACTTCTTACAGATTAAACAATATATCAGAGTTTTCCTTCATATTATAACATATAAATAGACTTTCAGTTGTCATTCGAAGAACAATAGGCATCATTGACCAAGCGGTTAACTAATTTTCCTAATCACATAGGTTAACATTTGAGTATTCAAATGACGGCAATGTTTTTAATCTTTTTTTGGACCTTACTGTTATATTTCCGATGTTTTGTGTACCTCTGGTGTCACTTTTCTACCTTAGATATTTCAAGATCTCTTTGGGGTTATTTAACAACTACATTGCTAATTATATCAAAAAATAAACCAAACAAAAAAATTAGCTCTATTTTATATTCAGTTTAAAAAGTACAAATAATAATAATACATATAACAAATGTGTATAAAACCGTCGACGTCTACTCGATAAATAATGGATTTCTAATATGTTCCTTTTTTACCTGCAAAATAAATAGAAAAGGATTAATTTATAGAAGTGTCATAAAATTTGTGCATAAATATTCTTTAACATACGGTTGGGATTGAATTTCATGTTGTTTAAGTATAAAGTATATACTTGATGAGCATAAAGATCTTTTTTTTTTATTCCGTATATCTATATCTTTGAATTTTTATGTGATAGTTTGTTTTTTGGGGCTTTTTTTGTTATTTTTTTATGTTTTGCTTTACCAAATATTCTCTCAATTTGTAGTAAATTATTTAAACAAGCAGATATAACACCAGCTATATAAACCTGTGTAATTACAAAAAAAACGCACATACTACTCCAATTTTTTTATATTATGTTGATTTTGACAATGAATATTTATACAGCTGATCAATTTACATTATTTCTTTTCTATGTATAGTATTGTGATGTCATTTGAATATATAAAACAAAATAATTTATGTTACTCGAATCAATATAAGCTAGAGTACTTGGTGTATACATAAGTTTTCTTATTCTTCCGTTCATGTGTATATTTTCATTTTTACGTGTTGTGTTTTTTTCAGACCATTTTCCTTATTGAAATAAAAAAAAGTTCTAACAATCATATATTACATAAGATGTACATATAGATCTAAGTAATTGCAAAAATACAATCTAACTATTGCTATTATGTTTATTTGCTTGATGAGTATTAATAACATTTTCTTTTTTATGTTATTGTGATGTAATTGTAATATTATCTTTTTTTATTTGCAAGTTCTTGTTTTTTTTAAATGATAATAAATTTACGTGACATACTCTGTATTCTGTTTACTATTGTTCGGTTTTTCTTATTTAATGCTTGGTGCTTTATTGAACAATCGATGTTTTGATTATTTGTCACACTACCCCCACGCTGTGAGAATTTAGCCCCTCAAATAGTTCGCATATATTGAAGAGAAATCTTCGTGAAAATAGACAATAATAGTGCATTGACTTGACATATCAACAATATAAGGATGAGGCTTAGAAACAGGGAAATGCGAGGCTGTGCCGAGCATTTTCCCCGTTTCGGGCCGAATATTATTGTCTTTATACTGCAATCTAAAAAAAAACATTTTCAATTGTTGTTAAGTGTGTCAATATTTATTTGATTTAAATATTGGAAAGATCCCCATTTAAAAAGGCCTCATATTACACAGGCGGAGAAATTTACAAAACGATGAAATGTACATCATTACCTGTTGAAAACCGCTATCAAAGGTGAACGAATTTGTTTGTTTACAGACTTGAATATCAACAATTAACATAAAACATAATGATTTATAGGTTTCAAACAAAAAATATTAATAAGTGAAATATTTTTCCCAAAAATTGTAAAAGAAACAAGTTTGAGTTGTTAAACGCATCGTTGTTTACATTGGAAACAAGACCAGGTTGATGAGGTCGTATGCATAATTAATTATAATTTCGACAATTTCTATTTGAATATTCATGAGGAAAAGTGATATCAGGTCAGTGACTGTATATGACATAGAAATATACGGTCAGCGCATTTTAACTGCTCAAATAGAACGAGTGCAGTATAAATAAAAGTTTAGTGCCGGTAACATTGTTTGTTGTTATTTCTTTTAATGGCATCACACTTTAAGCGTTTATAATATGAAGAAATATAAGTAAATATTAAAGTTGAATATGAAAATTGTAACCCAAAAAAGGTGCATTTTTTTAAATTGTATTATATGAAACAACTTACATCCAAATTTACCAAAACCACCAACACCACTGTATCCGTATTTTCCGTTTCTGAATCCACCAATACTATGTGATCCATAATCATTCAAACCACCCCAAACCATTTGCTCCATTACCATTTAAACCACCAATTCCAATACCATATGATCCATAACCATACATGCCACCAATTTCACCAAAACCACCCACACCATATGCTCCGTAACCCTTCATTCCACTGATACCATATGATTCATACCCATTTACACGACCAATGCCAAATGCTTTAGAATCAATCAAATTGTTATACCCTCCATATCCTCCAAGTCCTTGACCAAATCCATATCCATTGAATGGCATAACTCCATTATTATAAACACCGTAATTCCGATAACCACCTCATACATTCAAACCTCTTCCGTTCATTAATCTGTTTCCAAGAAATCCATCTTGGGTACCATAGTTGTTGTATCCGACATGGCCGCCATAGTGTAAATGTGAACCTAATCCATAAAAGTTGTTTGCATAGATACCATTTCCATATCCAGATACACCATTCAAAGGATATCCAGCGCCGTTATTTCCTTGAAATCTATTGCCACCAAGAAAAGGTCCTAACGGATTCCCATATGTCTTCAAGTCATACTTGGTACTATATCCCTTTTTCCCAGCTTCTGCAGCTACTAGTCCGACGAGCGACAAACACAGGTAAGCTTTAAGTGACATTGTTGGTTTGTTCTAAAAGTATAATTCATAATATTTCAATAAACATGTGTTGTACTATGCAGAACATTAAATCTTATTGTGAAAACAGAAATTTAAAAACATCAAAGTATATATACAAAGCTACAAAATAATAAAACAGTTTAATGTGTAGCTGAAAGATGAACATTATGCTAATGCAAATGTAATTAAATCAATTTTTACGTTGTTATCTATTGTTTTTATAGCATTTATCGTAGCAATATCAATGAATATAATAAACATTCCAAATATGCGATAATATGAATTAGAACGTCGCATATAAATTCTTAAACTTACTGTGATATGATGACTTTCTTAGTGCTGATTTACTAATTGATGACCTATATATACATAGTCATTTACCACACATTTCACTGTAATCGGTTAAAAAATTCATATATAATAAATATAAACGTTTGTGATAGAAGATGTGTATTATCAAAAAAGGTTTACCACAATGATAGGAAGTAATGTTAATCAATCATTCATATACAATTGTATAGTAGCATTATCATGATTATTGTTCAATCCGATATCGATGTTGAGCTCTTATTTTGAAAAAAATGTCATTTTGTAGTAATATATTCCGATCTTTGGTGTAACTGAGTGTTAGGGAAAGTCCTCTTAAGTCCAAGATAATGTTACCTGTGTTATTTATCTCTCGAGTTGATATCTACTGGGATTTTTTCAAGTGCCTTTTCTTACCTCCCCGCTTTCAAAAGTTTACGTTTTTATTTTTATATGATATCATTAATAGTTATATACAAACTTATGCTTCACCCAAGAATATGATTGCTGCAAGATGGGTTTAACTTTTTAAAAGAATTTCAATGTGAGTAAAATATCCTTTTCGAAAAGGCCTTCCATTAATTGTAAGATTAGTTATATTATCTAGTTTGAAGCTCGGCTTCATTGTTTTTCTGAACAATAATTGTTTTTTAAAAATTATCTTAAGAAAAATAAAATATAAATTAAAATGATAGTCTGCATATTTAGTCCATTGCGAAATAATAAGCAGCTTTTCCTGCATTTATACATCCTCGAGTTTTGTCCAAAAAAAATCGTTGTGGTTCTTAAACTTAGTGCTTTATAATACATTACATAATGGGGAAGGTTCACGAAGGGTTAAAGTTTATGTTTTTTAAATCGGGCCAAAATATTACAAATTGCACATAAAAATACTTGTGACAATACTTATAAGACAAACTATAATTGTTCCACCTTTCTTTTAAATGTATGAAGCTATGACCCTTTAAATAAACATCATTTTTTTCTGAGGTCAATTTTGGTATTTTACACTAATTTAAATTGTTTTTGACATATTAAGCCTTGGCCGCCATGCACGATTCAACGTTTATATTGTTGAATTTTATATCAAAATTGAAATCTTGAGGATACAACACTTTTTTTATAGAAGGGGGGGCAGTCAAGGTGTTCCTAAGCTTTGAGGTTTGAATTGCACAAAATCCTCTTATTTTGACAAAATGTCCAAAATGGGGCCTCTTTGGAGAACATCATGTATTTCAAACCCTTTCGGGGCATCCGATATCACCCCTAGTTTTGGAAGGGTTCGTGTTGCTTACTCTTTAGTTTTCTATGTTGTGTCATGTGTGCTATTGTTTGTCTGTTTGTCTTTTTTCATTTTTAGCCAGGCGTTGTCAGTTTATTTTCGATTTATGAGTTTGACTGTCCCTTTGGTATCTTTCTTCCCTCTTTTAATTAACAGATCTGATTTATTTAACATTAAGGATGTACTTAAGTGAGGGTTTGTGAAATAAAAAAAAATTCAAGAATTTGAAATTGATACTATAAGTCAGAAGAGCACTGGTTAAGAATCAAAATAAACAAAACATATTGATAGGTCATGGACCTCCTTTTCTATATATTTGAGATTAAAGATATGGTGGGAAAAGGCTGACTTGGACTTTTACCTTATATTTGCATTGGTATTTCTTTGGTCTCAAATGAAAGGAAAGAAAATCAACAATCTGCTATAATTTTGGTAAATGACCTTTTATGAGCTATTAAATTTTGTATGAAAAAAATGATGTTACGGGGCAAAATAGTTTGCCTTATATTGTATGGAAAAACACCAAGGAGTCAGAAAATTGAACACAAATGCCAAAACCTCACCTAAGTACATCCGTAAGGCTTTAGAAGTAGACCCATTTTCGTACCAAAATGTGACTTTTTTGGTGTTTTAGGGTAGATTTATAATTTTATGCCATTGGGTGCCATAAGCTAATGAAATTAACGATACCACTTTTCTTGTACCAGATGCGCAACCATACAAGTCAGTAAACTTGACAACGGGAATTTGTCGAATCTCACTTCAGACATCTTTCCATGTACTTGATCTTTATATACTAGAACAATCGTTATGTATTTGATATTGGTGATTTCGAAGAAAAATAATTATCTAGAATTGTATGTATCATCTGACAAGTGATCCATGCATATGAGGAAACACTTACCAGGTTTAGAGTTCAAGCGATTTTTCTGAACGTATTTTGTCTTCATTTGTATTTTTAAATATATTTATGAGAATTCAACATCTGTAAACTACTGTTCACCAATCCTGTAGTTATCTTCTTTTTATTCCAAAATATCTTATAGTCTTTTCATTGTCGTAAAACACTTTCATTTTTAAATACTACGTTGTTTTTATCATTTTACCTCTATGTTCTTGGTGTTTGTCAAGACTTACAAAAAAGAAGCTATTTACCTCTCATGATTACGTAGGTATATTTATGTTTTGGAAGACTTCAAGACTTGAATCTTTGAATGCACCCTAAATAACACAGTGATACAAATGAAAACCTCAACTTTTATGTATAAACTTTCCACATTTATGTACCATGGGATTGGTGTCTTTACAGTCGGAATCAGTATTTGAATATGAGCAATAGTTTTGCAAAGTATCCCTTGTTTTAGAGCTTCGTGTCCAAATAGGTCTGAGTCTTTGTTTGCGTTAAAGTGTTTTATTGTATTGGTTTTCATTTATATCTATATGTTAAAATATCTTCTCAAAAGTTCTGGTCAGCATTATGCATTGTTTGACCGAAACAACGGTCTCATGTCTTCACTCGTTAGCTTTTTTCAGCAATTTAATCTAATAGAATATAAAATAAAGTTGTCTGCTTTTTAGTGTAAATGAGTGTGACCTATTTCCAAATTTTTTTCCTTTTCCAAATCGTGATATTTTGATACCTTGTAACAAACAGGATATCTTATCATAGTATTGCCGTCCATGTTGGTTTAAAAGCATGTGACCAACCAGACTGATTGAGAAAATTTGTGTTTAAGTCATTTTGCCAACGAAATTCATAATAAGTCATCAGTTACAATTTCCTATGTTTCTTTGATGCATATGACGTGACTTTGTATTTATACATCCCGTAATTGTGTTATTGTCTGATGATAATTTTGTATATGTGTCTTTCATTTTTGCTAATGTGCTTTGTCTTTATGCTTTTTTGTGTTTCTTTGATACATATGACGTGACTCTGTAAACGTACAAATACATCCCGTCATTGTGTGGTCGTGCAATTGTAGTTAATTGTATTCTTGCGTTTATTTTTTATTATATGCTTAGGTTTTATGCCTTTTTGTGCCTCTTGTTACATATTTGTTTGAGTTTATAAGATTATAACACAATGTTGACCGCTGTTTCCCTATTTTTTATAAGTTTGCCTATAATGTTTTACGTGTGTTTGTTATGTTCACACATTGTTGTAAAGATAATGAAATTTGATGCGACTATCATACAAGTGACAAGTTGAGCTAACTATAAAACCAGTTAACTCCACCATTTTCTCCATATATGAAAATGCCTGTACCATGTCAGAATATGACCGTTATTATTCATTCGTTTGATGTGTTTTAGCTTGAGAAAACAGAACTTGCAAAAACAATCAAGTACTAATGAATTATTTAATATTCATTTTAATATTCATAAACCATTATAAACAAAATAAAAAATTTGTAGAAAACCGCCATCAATTCTTCATTGCCTCCTTGGATTCTAATATGTTCCTTTTTTACCTGAAATGAGAAAACAATGTTGACATGATCAGTTGATTGTTTTGTATTTTTGAGGATAGAACTGTGAAGTAATTGCATATTCTCCAAATATTTAGTTCAATGTACAGTTTGCTAAAATTGATCAATCCTTTAGTTGTATGTATCCTCTGGTTGTTTATATTTATCTTGCTCGGCTTTGATTTGTTATTTTGTTTTGTCTCGTTTTTTTCATTTTTTAGTCAGAGAATTGGTATTCCATTAATCTAAATCACTTTCAAAATACATGAGGAATACGAGATTATTCTTTAAAACAAAAGGGATATGCCATTTTGTATGAAACTCCCTCTCAAATAACAATTATGCAGTTGTTATTATATTATATTCCTATCATTTCGCATTTAAATGAAAAATATACTTCTATTTGGTGGTGTAGGATTACTTACCTCCAAATTTATCGAAACTGCTCAATCCACTGAGACCTTGTCTTCCATTTATGAGTCCACCATTGACGCTTAAACTATTTATACCACCAATACCATATGATCCAAAACCATTTAAACGACCATTTGATCCAAAACCATTCAGACTACCAATATCATATGATCCAAAACCATTCAAACCACCAATACTATATGATCCATAACCATTCAAACCACCAATACCATAAGATTCATAGTTGTTTACACCGTATGCCCTATTAATACCATATGCACCATAACCATTTAAATTGTTGTATCCTGTAAGTCCTCCACCGAATCCATAACCCATGAAAGGTCCGATTCCTTTACCGTGAACACCGTAATTTCCATAACCACCTAATCCATTCAAACCCCTTCCGTTCATGAACCCGTATCCAGGATATCCACTTTGTATTCTATATCCATTGTATCCAGCATAATCACCAATGTTTAATGGTGAACCGTAACCATATGTATTGCTTGAATATCCCCTGTATCCGTATCCTGATCTACCATAAGACGGATATCCAAATCCACCACTTCCTTGAAATACATTGCTACCAATATTACCTGGTCCAAATGGATTTCCGTACTTTTTCAGGTTATATTTTGGACTATATCCTTTTTCTCCGGCCTCCGATGCCACAATTCCGACAAGGGCTAAACAAATCAATACTATTGGTGTCATGTGTGTTGGTTCTAAAGAAAAAACAATAATATATAATAAAAGAGGGATTCAAATAATAACATTGCCCTTTCTTTGACGAACTTCAAAGCTTAAAATCCGAATGACAAACTTTTGAAGTGAATAAAGGGGACAGACTATGAGAGTTAACTCTTTTAAATCATCTGAACGTTTCAATTACATACTAAAACTTAACAGAAATCAAGCTACTTGAAGATAAAAACGTGTGTTTGTCAAACAGTCATACATCCAATGAAATTACTCCTGTAAATTGAGTGGTAAATATTTGTTTTAAATTTCTAAAAATTCTAAATTCCACAGAAATAAGAAGATATTCTATTAAAAATAAACGAGTCAAATCCACTTTATTCAAAATGCTTTGTGTCCCCTTTCAAGCTAACACGAGAAATCATAAAAAAAAAGTTAGAAATGCAATGGGTCAGAAAAAGTTAAAATATAATTATCATGAAGGCAAAAATAAAATGGGTTGAAGGTTTACGAAATCTAGTAAAGCAAAAGTTGTGCAAATTATACCAAATTTAAAGGACATGACTTGTTTGTAAGACAAACATGACATCTACATTTGAAGTGAATCAACTACACACTCACCTCTGTGTCTTTCTATGGTGGCGGGTTTCTTGTGATACTTTGTGATCGTTTTTCTTTATATACCATAAAAACTGACCAAACATGTTGTAATAATCTGTTATAGAATAGACATTTTACAATGATTAACATCTGTAATAGTGGGCTATTTAAACAAGGTTAACCACAATGATAGAAAATGTTGTCATCAATTATTTGTTGCTATTGTTTTACCCGCTGTAATCATCGTGGTTTGTGGATTTTCACCTATCAATAATATTTAATTTAAACTAAATGTGTAATTTAGTTTTAGGGAAAATCCTCATTTTATCTAGGTGTTCGTATACTTTCACCTATAGCTATTTACATTTTTATTTATTTGTGTCGTATATTGTTACCTTTCATTACCGTATTTAACATTTATCTATTTAAACTTCAAACATGTTAATCGCCGTTATCTTATAGATTAGGCAACAAGCTGAATGTGCGCGTTTTATTGTTTTGTTAAAATGTTCATTTATTATATAGGATATTTACTGTGAACTCATTTATATTCGTTGGATACCAATTTTCGTTGATTTTGTTTGGTACAGATGAACCACGAAATTAAATCTTCAACGAACTACTCATTTAACTGAGGCTTGTACACAAACTTCGTCAAAACCACGAAATTAAATATCCACGAACATGCAAGTTTTTTTCTTAATCCACGAAAATTGGTACTCACGAAAATAAATGAATCCACAGTATGGCAATAAAATGGTTTCAATATATTAGGTTAATTTCATTTATTAGATCATTGGTTGAAAAAACAAATAATATTGTGCAAATTTTCAAACATAATTTTTATTCATCTTATTTACTCTTTTAATTATTTCCTTCATATCTCATAATTTACGTATAGACTCACAAAACCAAAAGACATTTACATCAACAGTTATGAATAATAAATAAGAAACAACACGAACTCCAGTAAAAACCGGGAGTGAAATTAGGTGCTCTGGAAGGGTAAGCATTTCCTGCATCGTATACGGCTGTCGTCGTGTTATTTCTTTGTTCAGTTCGGTAATGATGAAAGGTTATTATGACTGAGGAAGAATATCATATATGATTTCTGACACACTTTTGTCATAATGACCAATCAGCTCAAACATCGTAATCGTGAGTGATGACCTTAATTTGATTGCCCTGTCTTAGCAACTTTCGAGAAAGCAGTATTCATCGTTCAACAAAATCAACTTACCGTATCAGTAACGTATCAATTGAGATACATATACTGCAGATGGGATGTTGCTACATAGAAATTGAAAGTTGACTATAGGAAAATTAATATCATCGCGTTTGTCATAATTTTTTGTACTTAACCTACCATCAGTAGTCATTTCGAAAAAAAAAGGTCTAACTGTGATTTATCTGTGTCGGTAGTTTCTTTAATTTCAAGTTCACTTAGATATATTAAATGTAAGTGACCACTGAATCTATTATTATTATTAAGAGATAGTACAGAAACATAAGAGGAGTTCTTTAAGTCGAGCTTTGAGTTTAGTATGTGGAATAGTAGAATACAAAGTAGAAAACTCAAAGGTTTTAGTGTTGGTAAAATGTTATAGGTTGCATTTCTGTAAATATTGACAATGCAATTTTCCATAGGAACTCCTTTTACGGCTCAAACTGTACCACTTGTGCTATGAAGTTTTGAAAAAAATCTTATCCTAGAATTGAAGTTCATTTGCACCACAATTTTTTTCAAAGGTCAAAATATAGGGCTGTGCGGCATGTTATCAACGTTTATATGCCCTGAACTTCTCAGATTTCAAACCAACACTTATTTCCATAACTATCCCTACCTCGAATGAAAGGTTACCACAGATCTAAATGTAAACAATATGCACATGTAAATGTACTGGTAACATTCCCAAGTTATGTCTCTGTGAGATGGTACACCTCTGTAATGATGAGATTGTGAATTCAACAATAACTCTTTTGAATTTTTCAGCATCCACATCTGATTAACACCGCTTCTAAATCAGAATATTTCTGAAGTCCTTCTTCTTTAACTGCAGTGAGTATGGCAGTAAGACGTATAGAAAGGGTTTAGTGGAACACTTGGAAGAACCTGCAATACATATTTCCTTATAATGATTTTTGTGAAGCTTATGAATCCAATATAAGGATGGAAGATCCTGGTCTTCATCCCTTGGATTATCACCAAAGGAAATTATAACCGAATTGTGGTTTTCCAGGATTTCATGCTTCGTAAGCGTACTTAGTGTATGTTTAGGAATTCCGTGTGTGTTATTTATTCCGAGTTTCTTAATCAGGCAGTCAATGTAGTGTTTCTTGCAAACAAAAACAATATTGTTTGAGACTTTGTCAGCTGAAACGACAACACTTTTGTCATGGAGCAAGACAACTCCTCTATGACCGGAGAAGATTAAAACTATCATCGCCTTGATAAATATAAATGATCGACATTTGAACTTGGCTGCTCCAAAATGAAAAGTCGCAGATTAAATGCACTACCATGTTGTTTCCTTTTTTTCTTCTTAGTTTTTCATGCTGGTCGATCTTTTCCAGTAACGTCTTAAATAGTCTGTCCTGTTTTAATTATTTTTATTAAAGGAGTGCCTATCTGTGTTTCCTTGATTTATCAATTTTAATTACTTCTTACTAACCATTAAATGTTGCAAAATGAATTCCTGTCATAAGCAATATCACAGGTTTTCGCAAATACTGGAAGCTTGTTCAAATTTCATTCTAACTTATGATAAATCCACCATGTTTCCGATGCTTATATACGAATCAGTAGTCTTCCTATATTGTAGTGTACGACGTCAAACTCGTTATTACAGAAGCAGAACGTTTTACAGCTAAGTGTTGATGGAGCAGATTTAAATGTACATACTGTTAAAATTACATAACCGGCAAATTTATGATTTGATTTACTTTTTGTTTTTCGGGTTTTCAATGATCAGCCATAGTGCCTTATCAAATCTTTGTAAATCGTAAGGTTTTAGTACAGATGTTTAGATATTCATGATATTAGTAGTAACAAAATCCCTGACTTTTAAATTCATCAGTCACACATATATTTCGTCTCTTAAAATCGTCAAGGCCATACAAACCACGCTAAACAAACAGGCTGAAAATATATCGAATAGCCGAAACCGTCCAGAAATCATTCAGTATTTTATCTAGTTGCAACATTTGTAATACATTTATAGCAAACAGTAAGTTTTTGGATATCTATAAATTGATTAGCACCACAAACCTATTCTCGGAGAATATGAATATTCATCGAATGGTTCCTTGTGATGGGAAATATGACGTGTGTCATTCGTGCATTTAGAGTATGGAACACTTCATAAGTTTTATGGACACCATCAACATTAGTAAACCAAACAACAGCCTTATTATTTCTTATGTTACAGTTGGTAACAGTTTTTGAATATGAGATATAATTTTGAAAAGTAATCTCTGTTTAAGAGCTTTGTTTCCTAATAGGCCTGAGTCTTTGTTTTTGGCTAAGCAACAACTTACAAAGACACCAAAGTTAAAGTTTTTTTTATTATATTGGTTTTCACTTCTTTTTATATGTGAAAAAAATGTTCTTAAAAATTCAACATTATGAACTGTTTGACCGAAACAAAAGTTTGATGTCTTCACTCGTTTTCTTTTTTTCAGCAATTTTTATATCTTAGGATACCAATATAACAAACCACTTTCGAGTTCATTCGTCACCGGAAAAAACTTGTCAGTTAGACACGTCTTGGTGACGTCATTTACAAGATAGAGGGTGTCGCCTGTATCCCTTCACTATCAACGTTCATCAAGCGTCTTAGTGATCGTCATTGTGCAAGATACACTAAAAAAAAATTGTTTTGTAAGTACATTGTCACAATTCCCCAATGACAGCAGTGCTGATTGTCAATTATGAGAATTTAGTTTGCCAAATAATGTGTGCAATAAAGAATTATAATTTTCCAACCACTCGCTCAACATTGGAATGTTACAAATTATGTTCACTAAAACCACAGTTTTTGACGAAAATGCATCGAACTCGAAAGTTGTCTATTCTCTGCTTTATAGTGTAAATAAGGGAACCCTATTTTCATATTCCGAATTGTGATATTTTGAAACCTCATAGCAAACAGGATATCATTACATAGTATTGCCGGCTATGTAGTTTAAAAGCATGCAACCAACCAGACTGATTAAAAAATCTGTGTTAATGTATATTTTGGTAACGAAATTACCGATTATTTGTCAGTAATAAATATATTTCGTGCATTCATTATCTGTAATGGCTATATATACTGATCAAGGCGAACTACTTCGCAAGTATACATAATGTAGGGCTTATTAACATATCCAGCCAAAATAGAACTCATTTTGTATTCAACATATATGACGTTACAGTATTTGAAAAAAACCAAGATAGCACCTTTTTAAGTTCTTGACTGCTATATTATCAGTAAAGGTTAATGAAGGCAACTGTAGTAAAATGTTCATCAAGCAGAGTTAGATCGAAACAGATTTTATACCAGGTCCTCTCATTTTGTTTAAAATCTCATTTATAATTTCACATAGCTTTATCTCCTATTTTAGTCATGATTTGTTTATATAATGTGCTTTGTCTTTATACTTTTTTTGTGTTTCTTTGTTACATATGACATGGCTTTGTACTTACATATTTAGCAATTGGCCGTTTCAGAATCTAGAGCATCATGGGTAATTTCATTGTTCGTACCCCAAAGGGAAAATAACGTTACGTCACTGGTTGAATTTCCATTGTCTATAACGTTTTAAACCAATCACAACGCTTTGGTGTACGCTTTTGAAAATATTACCCAGGATTCATTAGATTCTGAAACGGCGAATTGTGTTATAGTTCTATTATAATTTTTATATTCGTGTCTTTCATTTTTGCTAATGTTCCTTGTCTATAGCTATATGTCTCTTTGTGTTTCTTTGGCGTTGCTCAGTATGCGTACAAATACGATCCGCCATTGTGTTTTTGTGCTATTTTAGTTTTTTGTATTCTTGCGTATCGTTTCTGCTAATATGCCTTGTCTATATGCCTTTTAACGCTTCTTTTTTTAAATGTTTGTTTGTTTTTAAAGCGATTGAGAATATAACACAATGTTGATTACTGTACCTCTATTTTTTTACATTTTTACATTTTTACCTATTATGTTTTATTTTAGTTTGTTTTGTTCACACATTGTTGTAAGGATAATGAAATTTGATGTGACTATCATACAAGTGAGAGGTTCAGGTAGCTAAAAAATCAGGTTTAATCCACCATTTTCTACAAAAAAAGTGCCTGTACCAAGTCCGGAATATGACAGTTGTTATCCATATGTTTGATGTATTTGACCTTGAGAAAACAGAACTTGCATGAACAAATCAAGTACAATGAACTATTTAATATTCATTTTATTATTTATAAACCATTACAAACAAAATAAACAAATTTGTAGAATATCGCCAACAATTCTGCAATGCCTCCATGGATTTTAATATGTTCCTTTTTTACCTGAAATGATAAAACAATTTTTACATGATAAGTTGATTACATTGAATTATTGAAGGAAGAGTTGTGAATTAAGTTCAAATTCTCTTTTGATTCAGAAAATATGTAATCTAAATCATTTTTAAAATAGAATACAATGCACAAGAACTAAGAGAATAAATCTTTACATCAAAAAAGGATATGCCATTGTGTATGACACTTCCTCTCAATTGTTATTATATTATATTTATAAAATTTCAATTTTATTTTAGTTAGCGATCTAATATTACTTACCTCCAAATTTACCAAAACTGCCAAACCCACTGTAACTGTTTCTTCCATTAGTGAGCCCACCATTAGCGTTAATACCAAAACCATTCAAACCACCAATACCGTATGATCCAAAACCATTTAAACTACCAATACCATATGATCTAAAACCATTCAAACCACCATATGATCCAAAACCATTCAAACTACCAATACCGTCAATACCATAAGATCCATGATTATTAACACCGTATGCCCCATTAATGCCATATGCTCCATATACATTTCCTCCAAGTCCTTGATCGTATCCATAACCCATGAAAGGTCTTATTCCATTACCGTATACGCCGTAATTTCCATAACCACCTAATCCGTTCAAACCCCTTCCATTCTTGAACCCGTATCCAGGATATCCACTTTGTGCACTATAGCCATTGATTCCAGAATAACCACCAATGTTTAATGGTGAACCGTAACCATGTGCGTTGTTGGCAAATCCTCCATATCCATAACCTAATCTGCCATAAGACGGATATCCGAATCCACCATTTCCTTGAAATGCATTACTTCCAATCAAACCTGGCCCAAATGGGTTTCCATATGTTTTCAGGTTATATTTGGGACTATATCCTTTCTCTCCGGCCTCCGATGCCACGAGTCCAAAAAGGGCTAAACAGATCAATACTATTGGTGTCATGTTTGTTGGTTCTGAAACGATATTAATTAATAATCAAATTATATTATAATGTATTTGAAATCAAATCATTGGCAATCCGGACAACAAATAATAATAAAATAAATGAAAATGTGAGGAGTGAGAATGCCATGGGGCAGAGTAAGTTGAAAAAGTATTCAAGAAGGTTAATTGTTTCCAGTCGTCAAAAATTCATTTAAAAAAAATAATAATATGAAATATGCAATATGTGAAAAATATAATTTTTCAAACAAACACTAAACATATATTTTAAGTATATCAACTACTTACCTATGTGTCTTTCTATGATGGCGAGTTCCTTGTGCTACTTGGTGATTGTTGTCCTTTATATACCAGAATCATTGACCAAACATGTTGTAATAATCAGTTATGGAAGAGACATTTGACAATGTTGTTCCTTTGTAATGTTGGGTCTATTTAAACAATGTTAACCACAATGATCGAAAATATTGTCATCAATTATGTGTTGCTTTGTTTTAACTGCTGTAATTATTGTGGTTTGTGGAATTTCACCTATCAATAATATTTAATTCATACTTCATGTGTAATTTAGATTTAAGGGGAAGTTCTCATTTATTTTAAAGTATTTGTTCACTTTCACTGGAGCGTCACTGATGAGTCTTTTTAGACGAAACTCGCGCCTGGCGTATATACAAAATTTTGTCCTGGTATCTTTGATGAGTTTATATACAAATTGTGTATGTCTGGAAATTCTATCAATGTCCATTAATATAGTATTTGCAATTTATCTTTTCAAAATTAAACACTTGTAAACATCGTTTATTGATATATTTCACAACCAACTGAATGTTAACTTTTTATTGTTATCTTATAAAAGTTTTCTGTAATTAGTTAATACTTCAGTTTTATTGTGTATATCTTTTATATTCATTTAATAAAATTTACTGTTTGCAATAGCATAAATTGTTCTAAATAATAATGATGTTCTTGTCCCAAGCCGAAAACTCTAGCCGTATTTGGCACAACCTTTTTAAACTTTTGATCCTCAGTGCTGTACAACTTTGTATCTTTTTTTTACTTTCGAACTTTTATATCTGGTCGTCACTGGTGAGTCTTGTGTGGACGAGGCGCGTTTTTGACGTATTGAATTTTAAACCTGATGCCATTGTTATATATTATTCATGTGTGTCCTTGCCTTATACCTTCTCCTATTTATTTGTATTGTATTCCTGAAATTTTATGTTGTCATTTTAATGTCGTATTTAACATTGCCATTAAAGTACGAGGTTTGGCATGCCATAAAACCAGGTTCAACCCACCATTTTTTCTTTAAAAATGTCCTGTATCAAGTCAGGAAAATGGCAATTGTTATTATAGTTCGTTTCTGTGTGTTTGACATTTTAACGTTGTGTTTCAGTTGTTTCGATTGTTTTCTCTAATATTTGAGTGTGAATTTACATTATTATAAGACGTGTCTCGGTACTTTTCTATCCCTAATTCGTGTATTTAGTTTTGATGTTAAATTTGTTATTCCAATCGGATTTTGTCTAATGCTTAGTCCGTTTTTGTGTGTGTTACATTTTAATGTTGTGTCGTTGTTCTACTCTTATATTAAATGCGTGTCCCTCAGTTTTAGTTTGTTACCCTGATTTTGTTTTTTGTCAATAGATTTACAAGTTTTGAACAGCGGTATTCTACTGCTGCCTTTTTCTTAAGCAGGTGCATTTCATTTGTAAGTGCACTTATCGAAATAACCAGTGTGCACATGTCTGTTCCTTTTAAATCAAAACCTAAAAACGTTTTTATGAATAACTCTATGTAAATGTACCAATATTTTACCGTCAGTATGATTTTTTTTAATTTTTATTTTGTCCTTCTTATTTGATTAAAGATTTTTTGTATAACCCTTTTTATAAACTGCGAAAATGTCTTCATTTTTTAATTATTTTCAGAGAGATAGCAGTTATGCCACATCAAAACCAAAAACAAAATATATTTCTCTACAGATAAATTTCTATTTTAAACGCGTTATAGTTTAATTTTATCAAAGATTTTAAATTGTTGTTTGTTTTTCAAATATGAATAGCATGATTTTCTCACTTTCCGCTGAGATCAACCCGGGTCTGAGAGAAGTTCTTGTTCCTCACTTCCTATGGTGTTGTTTGTATTTTTGTCATTTTTCGTATATTTTCCATGACGTTGGCAGTTTGTCTTCTTTTTATTTATCCCTTCAGTCTCTGCTATTTCTCGTTAAGGGATGATAAAGTTATCAAAGTACCAGGATTATAATTTATTACGCCAGACAGTCTTTTGATATTTTTTCGTTAAATAATCAAGAATTTTCTCAATATACTGCTGAAATTTACCCCCAAGGAACTTACTTTAAATAGATCAAATTTATTCGGTCATAACTGTTCTTTCCTGGATTTAGATATTTCTGTTTTAAATGGAAACGCCACACGATTTTTCGTTCCCTATTATTAATTTTACATTTTAGATGTTGATGATCCTTTGGCAGCATCTTGCGGTGTTTATATTTCACAGCTCGATCGCTATGCCCTTGCCTGTTGTGACGTTTTTGATTTTAACGAACGCAATCTATGTATAACTGGTAAATTGTTAAACCAGGGATATCGTTACCATAAATTACTTAAAACCCTTACTAAATTTTTCCATAGATTTAAAGATTTGGTTTTGAAGTTTGGCTGTACCATATTTCAAACGGGATAGCATATCCTCATTTTTACGGAAATATTGTTAACCGTGCCCGGAAATTTTGAAATGATCCGTGTAAACTTATCGCTCCTACAAATAAACTTATTCTAAAAGGTTACCAATTCAACACTGTTATATAAATGTACACATTCATTGATCTACAATCTGTCGATATCTGTAACTTGGCATTGCACAAGGTCATGTTTTTCTTTGGCTGTTCATGACATCTTTACAAATAACACTAAATCTATTGGATGTTGGATGTGTACGGATTACTATTTTAATCTTAGATGCATATTTTTTTATAAGTTGTTTGTGGCTTTGAACTAGCTGTCAGATAACTGCGAGTACTCTCAGATCTGTTCCTAGTGTCTTTTTAATGTCGGGATGTACAAGTACACGGCAACGTCCACTTGTATTTTTGTCCATCTGATGAGTTAAGCCTTTTTCAACTATTTTTATAGTTCGTTCTTATGTTGTACTGTTATACCACTGTCCCAGGTTAGGGAAGGGTTGCGATTTTGCTAACATGTTTAACCCCGCCACATTATTTAAGTTTGTGTCTGTCCAAAGTCAGGAGCCTGTAATTCAGTGGTTCTCGTTTGTTTTGTGTAACTAGTACATATTTTTTTTCTTTCATTTTTTTTATATAAATAAGGCCGTTGGTTTTCTCGTTTGAATTGTTTTACATTGTCTTATTGGGGCCTTTTATAGCTGACTATGCGGTATGGGCTTTGCTCATTGTTGAAAGCCGTACGGTGACATATAGTTGTTAATGTCTGTGTCATTTTGGTCTCTTGTGGACGGTTTTATTATTGGCAATCATACCACATCGTTATATTACTTGTTTTGGTAACAACATTAAAGGTACACTAAAGAATATATCTTGCGTGATGATGTAGGCTAATTTATTTTAAAAATCCAAAATTTAAATCGAAAATTGTAAGAGCTTTGGACACATGAAATTTATAACGTGTTGTTTTATTTTTTTTCCTCCCTTGGTTATATGAATATTTCATTTTTCAAAAAATATATATCAGAATTCTAGTTAGACGTTTATACTCTAGACAATAATTTGCAACAACTCAAACACTTACCCCCTAAAAATATATTGTATATCCAATCGAAAGTAAATTGAACAAGTAAAGCTACACCAAAAACGTCGTTAAATAAAATTGAATACCCAACATGTGTCATGCTTATCAATTACATATGGTCAATTCACTGATAGATCCTCCCTTAAATTATTTAAAACTATCACTCATTGACAATACTGTCTTTAAAAAAATGAGATACACCCAGTCGGGTTAACGTTCTCACGGGTGTATCTAATTCTTATAGTTTGATTAATACCATACATGAGTTTTGCTGACATCCCTTTTTGCTGCAACGTTTTGCGCATCGTATATTGGAACCAAGATTGAAAATTAGATTGTAATAAATTGAAAACAACACGTTTGATAATTCCAAATCGTCCGAAGCGCTTTTCTGGAACTACCTTCACCAGGAACGTTCAAATCCAAACATTTGAAATCCAAGGATGAAAAGTACCGAAATCGTTGAAGAGCTACATGACAAAAATACCTAAAATTGATAGCCCAATTCATCGTATGTCAACTTTGCCTGAGGGAGTTGAAACCTTAGTTTCTTAATAATATCAAAATTCATAAATGCACAATTTTAGTTGTATTTTAGGATAAATCGGTCAATAAAGTTGAATCTTTATCATAATATTAAGTCGTACAGAATTCGCATTTTGTCAAGTGTTTTTTCACAGTTGACGAATATCCTTGGAAATCAATTAAATGTATATATTAAAAAATTAAATAACATTAAAATAAAACGAACTAAAAGGAAAGTTCGAAACGGAAAGTCCCTAATTACATGGCAAAATAAAAAATATAACACATAAAATGAGTGGATAACAACTGTCATGTTCCTAAGTTGATAACAATTTTAGAAAAACCTTTAACAAATGAAACGGATAACAAAAATATCAAATCCTTTTTAAGAAATATTTAATGCAAAGTATACTTTATTGTAGTTTTAACATGGGTAGGAAATATATTTGTTGTTATTTTGGTCCGTGTAATAATGAGGGCGAAAATAACACGAATATAATGCCTACCCTTGTTAAAACTGCAATAAAGTATAATTGCATCCATTATATTGATTATGATCGATAAGGACAATAAAGGTAATTTCTATGTCCAATGTGTATTAGTGTAGAGCATTTGTGTTGGCTCTTCCATGAACCTTCCTTTTTTGTTTGTTAACAACGAACGACTGGCTATGTGATTTTTCAGAAGGAGTGGTGTTTTTTAGCTAGGCCAAATATGTCAATTGCAAATTGTAACACATTGTAGTCATAATAAATGTATTAGTAACAAAATGTGACTAATTTTAGAGTTGAAAGCGTTTTAAATTAATTAAATATATTAAGTGCATGCATGCCAGTTTGATAAATTTCATTATTCTGCAGTAGTCAATATACGCATATGCAAACAAATTTTGTTGGATTTCGAGCATGTGTTTGTCGACAAAACAAAAGAAGCACGTCATATGAAGAAAGGGAATAATATCCTGTATTGATTCTTAATTCGCACAATCTTTTTTCAAAAATTTGATTCCTAAAAAACATTAAAAGTTCAATGTGATTATTTATTGCGACATTTCTGGAAATCAGATTTGTAGTATCGTGAATGTCTTTAAATAGCAAAGAGGCCACATGTTGTGATGAAAATCGTATTTACAGGAAAGAATCTCTGAAACTCACATCATCAGGATGAAAAATCAGTTCCTTTGAGCCATATAAGCTATTTTGCCGTATAGACAGTGGTTATTTCCATGAAAACCACCGTGCTGCCGTCATGTTTTTTCTTACTCCTTTATTGAAATCCACGAGAAGTGGCGCCTCTCAAGATGAATGTAAAATAGCTTAAACCTTTCAACTTTGAGAGGAAAACAACGGAACAAACAAAACAAATCCAGCTCCGGGAGGCTAAATAGATCCTGCTTAATATGTGGCATCCGTATATAGGTCAAATTCGGCAACAAGTTCAAATTTACAGAGTCTCATTTTAATCTTTCTTAATTTTTCATTTAAACCATTTTTTATAACTTTGGTAGGCGTGTTTGTAAATGCACTGTTCATTCTTATGGAAACCAAATGTGTTTATGATTTCTATTATTCTAGTTCATTCATTGAAATAAGAGGACAAATTTGAGGTCATGTTGTATACTTTTCTCTCTCTCTGAATAATGAAAACAAGAAGATGTGGTGTGATTACTATTTAGACAACTCCTCACAACAGACAACATGTTATTGACGTAAACAGCTACAAGTACCCTCATGGACATCAAAAGTATTAAAACCCATACCACCTTTCTTTAAAAATTTAGCAAAGATCGCATCCTTCCAACTGATCTTGATATAAAATGATCTCACAGATAATCAAGGTCTAATAATCTACATGTACATTAGTTTGTTGACACATTTTTATTCGTTTTCGATTTCAAGAGATATTCTCAGTTTGTTATTTGACTTTAACTAATCTAGGGATTTGAATAATCGACATTACAACTTGGTTTTGTAAAAGTCTTATTTTCTGTTTCATCAAATACAAACAATACACAATAACTACATTCAAATTATCATTACAGATAATTTGACCTTCGTATATAATGTCTTTTGATATAAACAAATTATCATTTATAATCAATATAATAACGAAACCTCTCCGTCGTAGATCTTAGTGCAATACCATGGTTTTATTGTTTTGTTTTCATCTTTTTCTTGATTTTCATGTTGACCAATCTTTTCTAGTTACGTGTGAAATATTTTGTACTGTTTTGATTTTTTTTTGATTTTTTATAATAGAGTTCAGAAATTATTGCAGGATTTTTATAAATGTAAATTATGCTACTATGTACATTCCTACATCTGATACATTTTTCTAAGTAGAGACTTTTAAGAAAAATCCCAATAATTTTCTTGCATATTTGTTAAATCTTAAATCTACAAATAATTGCAATAATTTCTAATTTACAGTTGTTGTCTCAGAATGAACGAAGTTTTTTTTTCAAAGCATCCGTTGCCATATCCTGTCCTCTTTCCTTCTACATCACCGAATAATGAAACAAAAATAAAGTATATCTACAATGAGCTACACAGAAGTGTTTCGCAAAAGAAGAATGCTAGTTCAATATGATTTCAACTTATAATTAAACCATAGTTGCCAGACTTACATTGTTTCTTAAAATGTCCTGAACCAAGTCAGTGTTCTGTTGTTTCGTTGTTTTATTCTTACTGATGATGTTGTACTTCTCGACATGGAATTGTTTTCTCTAAATCTGTTAATGACTTTTGATAGGAAGTATACTACTGTTGCCTTTATTTATATATCAATCAGTAACCTTCCAAATGCTTAAGTGTTCAACGTCACAATCAGTCTGCAAAAAGTATGACCTTTTACAGTTCAGTTTTGAAGAGTCGTATTTACATTTACATGGAATAAAAATAAAACGACTGCCAAAATGATGATGTGTTATCCTGTAAGTCATAAGGACTCTACATGACCATGCAGCAATACTGCCTTATCCAACTTGTGTATCAATGTGAACGTTAAGATAAGAGACAGACTTTATAATATATTGTCTCCAGTTCAATGGAAAAGATGTTTTCAGCCTAGTCACAAAAAAGTGTATTATTCAGCAAGAGACAATCTTTTATATAGCAAACAAGAAAAGTTAATGGATACTGCCAGCATCTTTGCTTTCTTCATCCGAAGTTCCTGTATGAAGTTAGGCTCCTGTGAAATAATGATAACCTCGCCACGGATAGTAATTTCGTTTCCATGTGATGAGTAAGGTTTAATATATTGCATGGGGTTATTTTGGAAAATGTTTTGTTGTCTTTTGTTTCTCATTTTACCTTTTGGTCGCAGTAATTCGTCCATAAATTGTTTTCAATTGAATTGTGTATACCTCTATATTTCAACTTAATTGTATTTAAAAAGAAAACAAAACGTGCATGAAAAATCAAGAAGAAAGAGAATAATATTTATTTTAATATTCATAAACCATTATAAAAAAACTGTAAAATATCGACATCAATTTATCATGGACTTCTTGGATCCTAATATGTTCCTTTTTTACCTGCAATGATGAAAATAATGTTGAAATGAAAAGGTGACTGCATTGCATTATTAAAGGAAGACTTCCCAGTTCATATTTTAAAAAGATTTTGTTAAACGTACATTGCGCTAAAACTGCTCAAACTTTCAGTTGTATGTCTTCTACGGTTGTTCATATCTTTTCTTATTCTTCCGTACATCTCCTACTTTTCCTTCAGTTTTTCATGTTTGATTTAGATAACTGGTATCAAATAAATCTAAATAACTTTCAAATTAAACAAAAAGAATGCACAAGGTTTATGAAAAACGACTTGTCCCATACAATTTCAAAGCTTATTTCAAAGGAGAGGTTTTACAAAATTGTTTTAAAAATGTAAACTTTTAGTTATTTATTGTACAGTAGAATGCTTCTGTTACATAAATATGGGCTGTTTTTGACAAAATAATGCACATATATCAGGTACTAGCACCATTAAGGTGGTACCTAACACTACAGGGAGATAACTCTGTAATATCAGCTAAACGTTTTAATGACGTTGTGTTGTAAGGGAATAAAAAGCTTTTCAATTATCAAAATTACTGTTTCCCAAACTGCTATATAACCAGTGTAATTTTTCTGATAAAATGCTTGGTTCAAATTTTTTGAAATTTTTATATTTTTGTCAGATGGTCAAAGTAAATATTTATTCAAAATTTTATGAATATTAAACGAGCCAAACTAATTTTAGTCAAGGTGTTGGGTACCACCTTAAGTCATGCTTAATTTCTGAAATCTTCACAATTCTAACATTTTTGTTAAATTTTAGACGGTTTTCGTGTGAAACAAAAGTGGCCGCATTCGTGTTCATCCTTAATATTAAAATGTATGTTGTATTTTATGATAATACATAACATATATAAAGATTGAAGATGAACACAGATGCGGCCATTTTCATTTTTGACGAAAACCATCTGAAAAGTGACATTTTTCGACATATTTGGTAGATTTTTCATATTTGAGCTTGAATCGGGTCGTTTTTAATGACAATATCAGTTAAAATCTTTCACATAATCTAATTGATTCAAATGAAATAGACACTTAAGTGTTTGAAAAGTGGTCAAAATCTTTCGTCAGATGAACCTGAAATTTGAGGCCAAAATCGGTCCTTACCAAATCAAGGTTCATTTGTTAATACCTTGCTATGCTTAAGTCTTAGTGTAGGAATCTCCATAAAGTCTCCATAGAGTAAAGAATAAGCAATCAATTCAATATAGTAACAAAATATTTTACCATATACCATCCTATCTTAAATAATTATCCAATTCATTCATCATGATTTGTTTAACGTTTTACTTTTACTCATATTCGTTTGTCGGAACATTAATCTAAATCAATCCACGTGACGAACGAAGGTCATTTTGTATTAAACCCTCTCAAGTTATAAGTTGGCAATTGTATTTGTATTATTATTATGAAATTTCACATTCAAATAACAACTTTTTCTTCTTTTTGGAGATGTAGGATTACTTACCTCCAAATTTACCAAAACTGCTCAATCCACTTAGACCTCGTCTTCCATTTATTAGTCCACCATTTACACCAATACCATTACCATTCAAACCACCAATACCGTATGATCCAATACCATTTAAACCACCAATACCATATGATCTATAATCATTCAAACCATCAAAACCAGATGATCCAAAACCATTTAAACTACCAATACCACCAATGCCATTTGATGCAAGGCCATTCAAACCACCATATGATCCGAAACCATTCAAACCCCCATATGATCCAAAACCATTCAAACCACCAATACCATATGTTCGGTAATTGTTAGCACCGTATGCCCCGTTCAAACCATATGCTCCATAACCATTCAAATTGTTATATCCTCCAAGTCCTCGACCGAATCCATTACCATTGAAAGGTCCGATATTTTTACCGTAAACACCGTAATTTCCATTACCACTGAATCCATTCAATCCTCTGCCATGTAAATATCCGTATCCAGGATATCCACTTTGAATACTATATCCATTGTATCCAGCATATCCGCCAATGTTTAATGGTGAACCGTAACCATAGGCGTTGTTGGAATATCCCCCGTATCCGTATCCTGATCTACCATAAGTTGGATATCCAAATCCACCATATCCTTGGTATCCCAAACTATCAATAAAACCTGGTCCGAATGGATTTCCATATGTTTTCAGGTTATGTTTGGGACTGTATCCTTTTTCACCGGCCTCCGATGCAACGAGTCCGAAAAGGACAAAAGAAATCAATACTATTGGTGTCATGTTTGCTGGTTCTGAAACGATTTTCAATAATTTGTCAAAATAAAATAATAATAATAAAACTTTTGAAACATAAGCAAAAAACGGATCACCGAAAATGCTTCAGTAGATTAATGAAAGATAAAAGTTGCAAATAAAATATTGAGTTATATATATACGAATTATGACGATTAACATGATCTTTTGTGAGAGAAAGACGAATATCTTTTAATGCAAATCAAGTACTTACCTCTGTAATAATCTATGCTGGTGTGTTTCTTGTGATACGTATTGTTTACTGCGTCTTATATAATATACTCACTGACCACACATTATATTATAATCAGTTATAAAATAAACATTTAACAATGATAAACAAACAAAAAAAACAAAAAAACGGTTAACCACAATGATAAAAAATATTTTCATCAAGTATTTGTTACTATTGTTTTACCCTTTGTTATCGTGGTTTAGGGACTTTCACCTATTAGTAATATTTGAAATTCATAAAGCAAGTGTTATTCAGTATTAGGAAAATTTCCCATTTTATTTAAGTATTCGTACACATTCATTGATATCCAAGTTGTGTATTTCTAATCAATTGTGTCGTTTAATGTCGTTTCATTTTTTTGCATTTTTAACACTGTATTTGCAATTGATCTATTCAAACTCGGACTCGGAATCAAATCTCTGATGTGTTTGAGCTTTTGATTTTGCAATTTGCTGGGAATTTTTGTTTTAAATTTCCCTTGGAGTTCGTAAATAAATTTTGTTACTTTACTTCTTGCATTTATTTTCATATTTTTTAAGAAGTTGAATTATTATTCAATTCTTTTGGAAATGTATGGACAATAAATAAGCTTAAAGGTGTAAATCTTTCAGACAAATTGCATGTGTTAATCTATTGATATCCTACATCTACCGAATTGAATCATGTAGATGTACAAACATTTTCTCGTAAGGTTTCATTTCTTTTTGAAACTTTTTATTCTATTCTACACTTTCTTTTCTTTTCTCTTCGCAGAAATCTTTAAAAAGTATGACAAAATATAACAACAATGGTCTACATAACAATGTGTAGAAATACTAAAAACCGAATGACATGAAACCATGCAAAATCTGGGATGATTCAATGTTCTCTTGAAGGTCCTGCATATCCTGCTCCAAACATATCACCTGCTGTATCGTTCATGGTAATGGCAAACTCTTACAAAACGTTAGTCAAATGTATACCTGTGTAGTACGTTTATACAAGAAAGGCGAAAAGATACTAGTGGAACCGTCAAACTCATAAATTGAAAACAAACCGACAACGCCATGGTTAAAAATGATAAAAACAAAACAGACAAATAAAAGTACGTGATAGATAACATAAAAAACTAAAAACTGAGAGTCGAGAACCCCACCAAAAACTAGGGGTATGTTTTTTCGTGTCTCATAAAGGCATTGTGTCTACTTCGGTAGCTCATTCAATTTTTTACGGAACTCTAACAACTGTTATATAATTCGGAGGCTAATATACCAATAGGACACGGTTTGACAAACCATTTTCTTCGGGACATGCATTACCAAATAATGAATATAACATTTACCCGTTGGTTGATAACGTTAAATTTTGTTAGTTTTCATAGCTGTCTCCCCTTTTTTAATTTATCTTTAGGCTCGTCGTGGTTTTTTTTTATATAGTATCATGTTCTTTATGCTAGGTATATTTTTGTCAAAATTATATATTTTATTTTCACAAGCCATCTCTGATCTAAAAATGTATAAAATACAATATTTTTATATTTACTATTTTTAAATAACATAAAATAATTTGACACTTCTAACCAATACTGTAGAAATGTCATATATTCGAAAATCACAAAACAGCAAAAATTGAGAATGTTTCATCAACCGCAAATATAGTAATGGAGAACCCTTTTTTTTTGGTTTAAGTAAAAATATATCATTAATTACCATATTTCATTCATTGCGGTTAACCTTGAAAACACAAATAGTCTATTGCAATGGTTGCTTTGTGTCCTTTTTTTTAACATATATCATCAGAAATTGAGAATGTTTCATAAATTGTTAATATAATAGTGGATAACACTTTGTTGTTGTTTAAGGAGACTCGCGGGTATAAGATTTTCATAAAAAAAAAAAAACATTTATTTTTCATTACAAATTTGCTTTCCATTGTTTTCTACATGACAACCTTTTCTACAATGTTGACAGTTATTATCAATGTGTTTGAGCTTTTGATTCTGCCATTTGATTAGAGACTGTCGGAGTTCAACTTAGAGATAGAAATGTTTATTCACAATTTTTGTCATATCTTCAAAGATTGCAATATAACATACACGCAATAATTTCTGAATTTACAGTAGTTCAACTGTCTTTCTTCGAATTGTCGTTTTAAGGTTTTTTTCTTGCATTTTATTTCCATTTCCTGTTCACTTGTTATCGCGATCGACACCGCCGAATTTTAAAAAAATCACAAAACGATTAACTACAAATCGTTCTTTCTCATAAACGCTTTATGCTCTTTCGGTTGCTCATCCAATATTTACGTAATTATAACAAATTTTATATATTTCGGAAGTTTAGTTATCGTTAGCACACTGTTTAATCAACTTACTATTTTCTTTGGAACATGCCTACCTATAGTCATATACAATAACATTTATTCGCTGGTTGATAACGTTAAATGTGTTAGTTTTTCATAGATTTCTCACCTTTTTCAATTTATCTTCAGGCTCGGTTTTTTTTTGTATAGTATCAGCTAAAAATTATAAATTCCATAGGTTAGAATGTTGCTACATAAAAATGGAAAAAGCAAAAAGCTGAAATATGGTATGTTTAATTTCATTTTGTTTATCTTGCACAAAACGTAAAAATTTGAGGGTGGGGGTTATAACATAGTTAACGAAAATCCCCCCCCCCCCCCGACGGCAGAGAAACTCTTTTCAAATGATGGTATTTTGGAATTTGAATTTGAAGCCAAATATAATACTTCAAAAACAAAATCGGATTTGGTTATTGGTCTCACAACAAAAGATAATGAAAATTTGGTCATTAGCTGTCAGACGTACATTCGAGCTCGAAGCTATCCTTGTCTCTGTTATTTGTTGAACTTGTTTAATAATATTCATGTTCTTTATGCTGAGTATTTTATTTTATTTTCAAGAGCCATCTCTGAACTTAAACTGTTTAAAATACAATATATTTATATTTACTATTCAATAACATAAAATAATTTGACACTCTAACCCATACTGTAGAAATGTCATATATTTGAAAATCACAAAACAGCAAAAATTGAAAATGTTTCATATAAACCGCAAATATAGTAATGAAGAACACTTTTTTTGTTTATGTAAAAACATGTCATTAATAACAATATTTCCTTCATTGTGGTTAACCTTGAAGACACAAATTGTCTATTGCAAAGGTTCTTCGTTGCTTTGTGTCTTTTTTTAACATAATCTCCGAAATTGAGAATATTTTATAAACCACTAATATAATAGTAGATAACACTTTTTGTTGTTTAAAAAAAGTACAAATAAATAATTTATTACAACATTATATTCGCTGTGGTTAACCTTGAAAACACAAATCATTTATTGCAATGGTCGTTTATTGCTTTATGTATTTCTAATAAATATCAAAAATTGCTGTTTGTAATAACAGTATATAGGTCATAGCGTTACAGAATTTTGTCATTGCTAACTTTAATTGTTTATAGCTCGCAAAAACATTGGAACAATATTTATTCCGTGTGACGATTTCTGAAGTCATGATGTTGCATCATAATATTGAAGATAGGATAGGAATAACTTAAATTGAGGGATCGGATTCGGGTTTTGAGGGTTCTATTTTGAATTTTGGTGATGATTGTTTTGAGTTCTGTTTTTTTTCTTTTTAGGTGAGTGTATGGTATTCGGATTAAAAATTGAAATTAAACATACACAGGCAAATTTCACTCACATCGCTTTCACGTAAATTTAAATTAACTTGATTTCACTTGAAATTCATGTAAAAATTCACATCAGATTTACGTAAATCTCAATTCACGTGAAATTCACATGAACATTTTCACGTAAGTTTCATGTATAAGCTCGTTTGAGGTGAATATCAAGTGAAATTTTCATATGAATTTCATGTTAGATTCATATGAAATTCATGTGAGCAAATTGCCTGTGTATATTCAACATATTTTCTGTACGTGTTTAGCTATTGGGGTATAAAAATATGCATTTTTTCTTGGAGAAAATGAAGGTCAAAATTAATACATTGAATATATTCAAAATTGAAGATTAAGTTTTGCCATTTGACTAGGGATTTTGCGTTTCGAATTTTTCTTAAAGTGCATTATTTTGTGATCTTACTTTTTATGTGTGTAAAAAATAACGAGGACACATACTGTGTTGAAACAGAAATTATCAAGATAATTGATCTGTTTATTTTAGCCATTTCAGAGTTTTTTCCAATGCGCAGTGGTCATTTCCATAAAAATATGGTGTGCTTCTCTTATTTCTGTTTAGTTCTTTTATTGAAATGAGAAAGGGAGTAGAGATTAACAAAATGAATGTAAAGTTAGCATTATATCTCAATTTGACTGTGATTTCAACAAGGCTTTTCCACGTCCACCTGTATTTTTGTCCATCTGATGAGTTAAGCCTTTTTCAACTGATTTTTATAGTTCGTTCTTATGTTGTACTGTTATACCACTGTCCCAGGTTAGGGGGATAGTTGGAATCCCGCTAACATGTTTAACCCCGCCATATTATTTATGTATGTGCCTGTCCCAAGTCAGGAGCCTGTAAATTCAGAGGTTGTCGTTTGTTTATGTGTTACATATTTGTTTTTTCGTTCATTTTTTTTTACATAAATAAGGCCGTTAGTTTTCTCGTTAGAATTGTTTTACGTTGTCTTATCGGGGCCTTTTATGCGGTATGGGCTTTGTTCATTGTTGAAGGCCGTACGGTGACCTATAGTTGTTAATGTCTGTGTCATTTTGGTCTTTTGTGGATAGTTGTCTCATTGGCAATCAGACCACATCTTCTTTTTTATATTTTCAGAATCTGCACTGTTCATTTTCAGAAAATGAAAGTTAACTCGACTCATACTCTACTGACATATTAGATAGATAGATAGATAGATAGTTTATTCTCATAAAACCATGCAAGTACATATGTGAAATGTACCGAAAATACAGAATTCAAACCCCAAACGATAAGGCATAACACAATATCTAACCGAACCCACAACAGAAAGATTATAATGAATGTGACCTACCAAATTAGACTATTTATCGGATTTGTTAATACATGAGCAACACGACGGGTGCCACATGCGGAGCAGGATCTGCTTACCCTTCCGGAGCACCTGAGATCACCCCTAGTTTTTGGTGCGGTTGGGTTGCTTATTCTTTAGTTTTCTTTGTTGTGTAATGTGAACTATTGTTTGTCTTTTTTTTTCTTTTTTCATTTTTAGCCATGGTATTGTCAATAGATATAGGAAGATGTGGTGTGAGTGCCAATGAGACAACTCTCCATCCAAATAACAATTTAAAAAGTAAACCATTATAGGTTAAAGGACGGCCTTCAACACGGAGCCTTGGCTCATACCGAACAATAAGCTATAAAGGGCCCCAAAATTACTAGTGTAAAACCATTCAAACGGGAAAACCAACGGTCTAATCAATATAAACAAAACGTCAGTTTATTTTGGATTTATGAGTTTGATCGTCCCTCTTTTATAACTAGATACCTGAATGTTGGGTGAATAAATACCGAAACATGTCGTATAGCAATGCAAATTCACAAGCCACAACACAGTACTATTCGGAAAAAGGTCACGTTCGGAAATTAGCAGAAGAAGACATAGATTTCAAACCACAATCTAAGCAGACGTGGTAAAAGTGTCGTTAATTAATTTCAGCAATCATTATAAAGATCAACAAATGCATGATGTTGCCCTAAAAGCAAATAAACAAACAATAGAACATAACACACAACATAAACACCCAATGACTAAGCAACACGACCCCCCCCCTCCCCCTAAAATATTGGGATGATCTAAGACAAACAGACAAACAATGCTACATAAAATACAAACAAAGATAACTAAAGACTAAACCACACGAACCCTACCAAACACCGGGGTTGTTCTCATTTGCCTCGGGATGATAAACAGATTCTGCTTCACATGTGGCACCCGTGGTTTTGTGAATATGGTTCAAACCCGGCAAGTCTAATTTACGGAGTCTCATGAAAACCATTTTTGATACCTGTGGTAGTCGTGTTTTTAAACCAGTGTTCATTCTTATGGAAACCAAATGTGCTTTTGATTTTCTTCTAGTATTTTTATTCTTTCATTAAAACAAGGTAAAATTCAGAGATGTGCTTTTCAAGATGAATTTCAATAACATAGATTTATCCTTAAATTTTAGGTCATGTTGTATACTATTGTTTTCTCTTTGAATAATTTATAATGAAAACAAGAAGATATGGTATAATTGTCAATAAGACAACCCCATATGACATTGACGTAAGCAGATCCAGGTCACCTTACGACCATCGAAATGATAAAAAACAATATCATCTACCTATATAAATCTAGAATATATCGCGCCATTCCAACTAATCTCAAAATAAGAGGATGTAATGGATAGTGTAGGTCTAATAATATTGCAAATAACATAACCTTGTCGAGGCACCTGGTCTTCATCAATTTTCGATTTCATGAGTCTCTTCTCATTTTGTAATTTGTTTTCAACTATTCTAGTAGATTTGAACTATTGACATTACAACTTGGTTTATTATATAGACATTAAACATGGTATATCATAACGAAACCTCTCCGTCGTAGATCTAAGTGCAATACCATGGTTTTAGTGTTTTGTTTTCATCTTTTTGTTGATTTTCAAGTTGACCAATCTTTTCTAGTGACGTGTAAAATATTATGTTCTGTTTTGTTTGGGTTTTTTTTTATAATAGAGTTCAGAAATTATTGCAGGGTTTTTATAAATGTGAATGGTGCGACTAGGTGTATTCCTACATCTGACACATTTTTCTAAGTAGAAATTTTTCAAAAATACCAATAATTTTCTTTCACTTTTGTTTAATCTACAAATATTGCAATATTTTTTTATTTGCAGTTGTTGTCTCAGAATGAACGAAGTTTTTATTTGCAAATCATTCGTTGCCGTTCTCTTTTCTTCGACATCACCGAATAATGAAACAAAAATAAAAAGTCTATCTGGATTGAGCAACACAGAGGTGTTTCGCAAAAGCAGAAAGCAAGTTCAATATGATTTCAACTTATAACTAACCATGGTTGTCAGACTTAAATTGTTTCTTAAAAATGTCCTGAACCAAGTCAGTTAACTATTGTTTCGTTGTTTTATTCTTACACTTGATGTTGTACTTCGTGAAATGGGTTTGTTTTCTCTCAATCTGTTTATGACTTTTAATCGGAGGTATACTACTGTTGCCTTTATCTATATATCAATCAGAAACCTTCCATCTGATTTAGTGTTCAACGTCACAATCAGTGTGCAAAAAGCATTACCTTTTACATTTAAGTTTTGAAGAGCCATATTTATATTTACATGCAATAAAAATAAAACGACTGCCAAAATTATGATGTGATATTATGTTAGTCATAATGACTCTACATGGCCATGCAGCAAAACTGCTTTATCCAACTTGTGTATAAATGTGAACGTCAAGATAAGATACAGACTTAATTGTATCTCGTCTCCAGTTTAATAGGAAAGATGCTTTCAGCTTTGTCACCAAAAATTGTATTATTCAGCAAGAGAAAATCATTTATATAGCAAAATGAAAAGTTAATGGATACTGCCAACATCTGTTCTTCTTCATCAGACGTTTCTGTATAAAGTCAGGCTCCTGTGAAATAAGGAAAACCTCGCCAATAATTGTTATTTCATTTCCATGTGATAAGCAAGGTGTATTTTCTCGAAAATGTTTTGTTGGCTTTTGTTTCTCATTTTACCTTTTTGGTCGCAATAATTCGTTCACATATTGTTTTCAATTGAATTGCTTCTCTATATTTCCATTAAATGGTACTATAGGAAACAAAACGTGCATGAAAAATTAAGAAGAAAGAGATTAAAATTTATTTTAATATACATCAACCATTATAAAAAAAACTGTAAAACATTGACATCAATTTATCATGGACTTCTTGGATCCTAATATGTTCCTTTTTTACCTGCAATGATGAAAACAATGTTCAAATAATAAGGTGATTGCATTGCATTACTAAAGGAAGATTACAGTTCATATTCTCAAAAGATATTGTTAAATGTACATTCCGCTAAAAATGCTCATACTTTCAGTTTTATGTCATCTACGGTCGTTCTTATCTTTTCTTATTCTTCCATACATCTCCTTCTTTTCCTTCAGCTTTTCATGTTTGATTTAAATAATTGGTTTCAAATTAATCTAAATAACTTAGAAATCAAACGAAAAGAATGAACAGGGTTTATGGAAAACGACTTGTCCCATACAATGTCAAAGCTAATTTCAAATTTTTCAAGTCTTTCAAATCAATGTGCATTTGTTTACACCTTACTATGCTGAAATTTAATGTAGAAATGTCGATAAAGTCTCCATAGAGTAAAGTATGAGCAATCAATGTAATATTGTTACAAAATATTTACCATTTACCACCCAATCTTAGATAATTATCCAAGTCATTCATCATGCGGCATTATTGTTTAACGTTTTACTTTTACTCATATTCGTTTGTCGGAACATAAATCTAAATTAATCAACGTGACGAACTAAGGTCATTTTTTTTAAACCCTCTCAAATTATAAGTTGTATTTGTATCATTATTATGAAATTTCACATTTGAATAACAACTTTTTCTTCTTTTTAATGATGTAGGATTACTTACCTCCAAATTTACCAAAACTGCTCAATCCACTTAGACCTCGTCTTCCATTTAGTAGTCCACCATTGACACCAATATCATTACCATTCATACCACCAATACCGTATGATCTAAAACCATTTAAGCCACCAATGCCATAAGATCCATAACCATTCAAACCACCAAAATCAGATGATCCAAAACCATTTAAACTACCAATACCACCAATACCATTTGATGCAAGGCCATTCAAACCACCATATGATCCAAAACCATTCAAACCACCGTATGAACCAAAACCATTCAAACCACCAATACCATATGTTCGGTAATTGTTAGCACCGTATGCCCCGTTCAAACCATATGCTCCATAACCATTCAAATTGTTATATCCTCCAAGTCCTGTACCGAATCCATTACCATTGAAAGGTCCGATATTTTTACCGTAAACACCGTAATTTCCATTACCACTGAATCCATTCAATCCTCTGCCATGTAAATACCCGTATCCAGGATATCCACTTTGAATACTATATCCATTGTATCCAGCATATCCGCCAATGTTTAATGGTGAACCGTAACCATAAGCATTGTTGGAATATCCCCCGTATCCGTATCCTAATCTACCATAAGATGGATATCCAAATCCACCATTTCCTTGAAATCCATTGCTACCAATATTACCTGGTCCGAATGGATTTCCATATGTTTTCAGGTTATGTTTGGGACTGTATCCTTTTTCACCGGCCTCCGATGCAACGAGTCCGAAAAGGACAAAAGAAATCAATACTATTGGTGTCATGTTTGTCGGTTCTGAAACGATTTTCAATAATTCGTCAAAATAGAATTATAATAATAAAACCTTTAAAACATAAGCAAAAACGGATCACCGAAAATTCTTAAGTAGATTAATGAAAGATAAAAGTTGCAAATAAAATATTGATATATATACGAATTGTGACGATTAACATGATCTTTTGTGAGAGAAAGACGAATATCTTTTAAAGAAAATCAAGTACTTACCTCTGTAATGATCTCTGCTGGTGTGTTCCTTGTGATACGTATTGTTTACTGCGTCTTATATGATATACTCACTGACCACACATTATGTTATAATCAGTTATAAAATAAACATTTAACAATGATAAAACTGTAAAGTGGGTTTAATTAACAAACAAAAACCAAAAAAAAACGGTTAACCACAATGATAGAAAATATTGTCATCAAAAATATTGTTACTATTGTTTTATCCTTTGTTATCGTGGTTTAGGGACTTTCACCTATTTGAAATATTTGAAATTCATAATGCAAGTGTAATTCAGTAAAAGAAAAATTTCCCATTTTATTTAAGTTTTAAGTTGTGTATTTCTAATAATTTAACACTGTATTTGTAATTGATCTATTCAAACTCGGACTCATTATTATCGTTATTATCCGTTCGTTTTGATGTGTTTGAGCTCTTGATTTTGCAATTTGCTGAGGGAATTTCCGTTTTAAATTCCCTTGGAGTTCGTAAATACATTGTTTTTACTTTACTTCTTGCATTCATTTTCATTTTTTTTAAGAAGTTGAATTATGATTTTATTCTTTTGGAAATGTATAAACAATCGTCTACATAACAATGTGTAGAAATTCTCAAGACCGAATGACATGAAACCATGCAAAATCTGGGATGATACAATGTACTCTTGAAGGTCTTGCCTATCCTGCTCCAAACATATCACCGGCTGTTTCGTTCATGGTAATGGCAAACTCTTACAAAACGTTAGTTAGATGTTTACCTGTGTAGTACGTTTATACAATAAAGGCGAAAGATACTAGAGGAACAGTCAAACTCATATATTGAAAATAAACTGACAACGCCACGGTTAAAAATGATAAAGACAAAACAGACAAATAATAGTACGTGAGAAACAACATAAAAAAACTAAAAACTGAGAGTCGAGAACCCCACCCCAATCTGGAGGTATGATTGTTTGTGTCTCATAAAGGCATTGTGTCTATCTCGGTTGCTCATTCAATTTTTTACTGAACTATAACAACTGTTATATAATTCGGTGTATAAATAACCGATAGCACACGATTTAATAAACCATTTTCTTCGGGGCATGCATTACCAAATAATGAATATAACATTTACCCGTTGGTTGATAACGTTAAATTTGGTTAGTTTTCATGGCTATCTCCCCTTTTTCAATTTATTTTCAGGCTCGGCGTATTTGTTTCTTTTTCTTATATCGTATCAGCTGGAAATTATAAACTTCATATGCTAATCATAAAAGCTGAAACATATTTTTTTTTATTTCATTTTGTTTATCTCTTGCACGAAAAGTAAGCTACTTTTTGGGGTAACAACATTGTTTACGAAACTGTCCGACGACAGAGAAACTCATTCCAAATGATAGTTTTTTGGAATTTGAATTTGAAACCAAATTTAATACCCAGAAAAATATCGGAATGAATTATTTGTCTCACAACAAAATACAATGAAAATTTTGCCATTAGCTGTCAAACGTACATTCAATTTCCCAGCTACCCTTTACTTTGTTATGTGTTCAACTATTTTAAAAACATTCATGTTCTTTATGATAGTTATATTTTTGTCAAAATTATATATTTTATTTTCACAAGCCATCTCTGACCTAAAAATGTATAAAATACAATATATTTATATTTACTATTCTTAAATAACATAAAATAATTTGACACTTCTAACCAATACTGTAGAAATGTCATAGATTCGAAAATCACAAAACAACAAATATTGAGAATGTTTCATAAACCGCAAATATAGTAATGAAGAACACTTTTTTTGATTTATGTAAAAATATATCATTAATTACAATATCTTCATTGTGGTTAACCTTGAAAACATAAATAGTCTATTACAATGGTTCTTTGTTGCTTTGTGTCTTTTTTTTAACAAATATCATCAGAAATTGAAAATGTTTCACAAATAAACTCATCATAGATACCAGGACTAAATTTAGTATACGCCAGACGCAAATTTCGTCTGCAGAAGACTCATCAGTGACGCTCGAATCCAAAAATGATAACAAGGCCGAATAAAGTAGGAAGTTGAAGAGCATTGAGGACTAAAACTCCTAAAAGTTTTGACAAATACAGTTAAGGTAATATTTGCCTTAGGTAGAAAAGCCTTAGTATTTCAAAAAATTCTAAAATTTGTTAACAGTAAATTTATAAATATAAAAATATCAATGACACCCTCGGGGAAATAAATCTCCACCAGCAGTGGCATCGACCCAGTTGTTGTAAATAAACTCATTATAGATACCAGGACTAAATTTAGTATACACCAGACGCGCGTTTCGTCTACAGAAGACTCATCAGTGACGCTCGAACCGCTAATACAATTATAGTGGATAACACTTTTTTTGTTGTTTAAGTACAAATAAATAATTTATTACAATATTATCTTCGCTGTGGTTAACCTTGAAAACACATATCGTCTATGGTCGTTCATTGCTTTATGTATTTTTAATAAATATCAAAACTTGCGGTTTGTGATTACAGTATATAGGTCACAGCGTTTACAGAATTTTGTCATTGCTAACTTAAATTGTTTATAGCTCGCAAAAAAGCAGGTTCAATATTTATTCCGCGTGACGATTTCTGAAGTCATGATGTTGCATCATAATATTGATGATAGGAAAGGAATAACTTAAATTTAGGGATCGGATTCGAGTTTTGAGGGTTCTATTTTGAATTTTGATGATGATTGTTTTGAGTTCTTTTTTTTTTAAGCGAGTGTATGGTATCCGGATTAAAAATTGAAATTAAACATACACAGGCAAATTTCACTCGCTATTGGGCTATAAAAATATGCATTTTTTCTTGGAGAAAATGAAGGTCAAAATTAATACATTAAATATATTTAAAATTGAAGATTAAGTTTTGCCATTTGAATAGGGATTTTCCGTTTCGAATTTTCCTTGGAGTGCATAATTTTGTGATCTTATTTTTTATGTGTGTAAAAAATAACGAGGACACATACTGTGTTGAAACAGAAATTATCAAGATAATTGATCTGTTTATTTTAGCCATTTCAGAGTTTTTTCCAATGCGCAGTGGTCATTTCCATAAAAATATGGTGTGCTTCTCTTATTTCTGTTTAGTTCTTTTATTGAAATGAGAATGGGAGTAGAGATTAACAAAATGAATGTAAAGTTAGCATTATCTCTGAATTTGACTGTGATTTCAACAAGGCTTTTCCACGTCCACTTGTATTTTTGTCCATCTGATGAGTTAAGCCTTTTTCAACTGATTTGTATAGTTCGTTCTTATGTTGTACTGTTATACCACTGTCCCAGGTTAGGGGGATAGTTGGAATCCCGCTAACATGTTTAACCCCGCCATATTATTTATGTATGTGCCTATCCCAAGTCAGGAGCCTGTAAATTCAGTTGTTGTCGTTTGTTTATGTGTTGCATATTTGTTTTTTCGTTCATTTTTTTTATACACAAATAAGGCCGTTAGTTTTCTCGTTAGAATTGTTTTACATTGTCTTATCGGGGCCTTTTATAGCTGACTATGCGGTATTGGCTTTGTTCATTGTTGAAGGCCGTACGGTGACCTATAGTTGTTAATGTCTGTGTCATTTTGGTCTTTTGTGGATAGTTGTCTCATTGGCAATCATACCACATCTTCTTTTTTATATTTTCAGAATCTGCACCCGTTCATTTTCAGAAAATAAAAGTTAACTCGACTTATACTCTACTGACATATAAGACATATGTGAAATGTACCGAAAATTCAGAATTCAAACCACAAACGATAAGACATAACACAATATCTAACCGAACCCACAACAGAAAGATTATAATGAATGTGACCTACCAAATTAGACTATTTACCGGATTTGTTAATACATGAACAACACGACGGGTGCCACATGTGGAGCAGGATCTGCTTACCCTTCCGGAGCACCTGATATCACCCCTAGTTTTTGGTGCGGTTGGGTTGCTTATTCTTTAGTTTTCTATGTTGTGTCATGCGTACTATTGTTTGTCTTTTTTCTTTTTTCATTTTTAGCCATGGCATTGTCAGTTTATTTTGGATTTATGAGTTTGATCGTCCCTCTCTTATAACTAGATACCTGAATGTTGGATGAATAAATACCGAAAAACGTCGTATAGCAATGCAAATTCACAAGCCACAACACAGTACTATTCGGGAAAAGGTCACGTTCGGTAATTAGCAGAAGAAGACATAGATGTCAAACCACAATCTAAGCAGACGTGTTAAAAGTGTCGTTAATTAATTTCAGCAATCATCATAAAGATCAACCAGTTCATGATGTTGCCATAAAAAAGCAAACAAACAAACAATAGAACATAACACACAACATAAAAACCCAATGACTAAGCAACACGGAACCCCCCCCCCCCCCCTAAAACATTGGGATGATCTAAGACAAACAGACAAATAATGCTACATAAAATACAACAAAGAGAACTAAAGACTAAACCACACGAACCCTACCAAACACCGGGGTTGTTCTCATTTGCCTCGGGATGATAAACAGATTCTGCTTCACATGTGGCACCTGTGGTTTTGTGAATATGGTTCAAACCCGGCAAGTCTAATTTACGGAGTCTCATGAAAACCATTTTTGATACCTGTGGTAGTTATGTTTTTAAAGCAGTGTTCATTCTTATGGAAACCAACTGTGCTTTTGATTTTCTTCTAGTATTCTTATTCGTTCATTAAAACAAGGTAAAATTCAGAGATGTGTTTTTTCAAGATGAATTTCAAGAACATAGATTGATCCTTAAATTTGAGGTCATGTTGTATACTATTGTTTTCTCTTTGAATAATTCATAATGAAAACAAGAAGATATGGTATAATTGTCAATGAGACAACCCCACATGGCATTGACGTAAGCAGATCCACGTCACCTTACAACCATCGAAATGATAAAAAACAATATCATCTACCTATATAAATCTAGAATATATCGCGCCATTCCAACTAATCTCAAAATAAGCGGATGTAACAGATAGTGTAGGTCTAATAATATCGCAAATAACATAACCTGTTCGGGGCACCTGGTATTCATCAATTTTCGATTTCATGAGATGCTTCTCATTTTTTAATTTGTTTTCAACTATTCTAGTAAATTTGAACAATTGACATTACAACTTGGTTTATTATATAGACATTAAAACATGATGTATCATAACGAAACCTCTCCGTCGTAGATCTAAGTGCAATACCATGGTTTTAGTGTTTTGTTTTCATCTTTTTGTTGATTTTCAAGTTGACCAATCTTTTCTAGTGACGTGTAAAATATTATGTACTGTTTTTTTGGGGTTTTTTTTATTTTTTATAATAGAGTTCGGAAATTATTTCAGGGTTTTTATAAATGTGAATGGTGCGACTAGGTGCATTCCTACATCTGACACATTTTTCTAAGTAGAAAATTTTCAAAAATCCCAATAATTTTCTTTCACTTTTGTTAAATCTACAATATTGCAATATTTTTTTTATTTGCAGTTGTTGTCTCAGAATGAACGAAGTTTTTATTTGCAAATCATTCGTTGCCATACAACGTCCTCTTTTCTTCGACATCACCGAATAATGAAACAAAAATAAAAAGTATATCTGGAATGAGCAACACATAAGTGTTTCGCAAAAGCAGAAAGCTAGTTCAATATGATTTCAACTTATAACTAACCATGGTTGTCAGACTTATATTGTTTCTTAAAATGTCCTGAACCAAGTTAGTTAACTATTGTTTCGTTGTTCTATTCTTACACTTGGTGTTGTTATTCGTGAAATGGATTTGTTTTCTCTCAATCTGTTAATGACTTTTAATCGGAGGTATACTACTGTTGCCTTTATTTATATATCAATCAGAAACCTTCCATCTGATTTAGTGTTCAACGTCACAATCAGTTTGTAAAAAGCATGACCTTTTACAGTTAAGTTTTGAAGAGCCATATTTATATTTACATGCAATAAAAATAAAACGACTGCCAAAATTATGATGTGATATTATGTTAGTCATAAGGACTCTACATGGCCATGCAGCAATACTGCTTTATCCAACGTGTGTATAAGTGTGAACGTCAAGATAAGAGACAGACTTTAAGGGAAATCACACTATTGTTTATACGCATCGCTCTCGGCGCCGCCATAGTGTCGTAATTATATTATGACGTCGCCGTTTTCGATTCCGTCTTAAAGGTTTCTAATTCATGAAAAAGCGAGCGCTCGAAGGGACGTCCACTAAAGCAGGAGAAATGATAATAGACATATCTTATTTTTTACAACTGATATGTTGTACTGGCAAGTTTCTAGATTGTATTGCGATGTTCCTGCGGAATACAAAATAATTGGCAAATACTGCAGAATAAAAGGCAAAAAAAACAAAGATTGAATGAAGAGTTGCTAAAATATAAAGAATAAAAAATATTGGAAACACAAAATAAACATAAATAAATGAATGACCCACTATCCAGACTATTATGATAAAAAGTATATATCAATACAAAACACATAATCATCATGCATAATCAACACTAAGAACGTTAGAATTTCATAGCATATTCAATGTAACTTAGTCAATGTAACTCCGACCATTTATTCGATAACGAAGTCGGTGACATGAATTTTTATTTTATTTTCTGATGTATATGTTCAATATCTGATTGAATTCTAAATTTCAAACAAAAAAAATTGACTCATCTTGACCTTAAGTGCAAAAATGAAATTGCTTCCCGAAATTGACAAAATGTAAAAAAAAAAGTAATGAAATGACACAACTTTGGCAGCGTATCGCCGCAATGTGGTATGTAGGGTTCAGTGTATATTTTCGGAAAGGGAGGGGGGATGTTACAAACAGACCAAGAGTACCAGCATATTAGCGTATAGCTATCGGAATCTGTAGTTTTCCGTTCAAAAGAGGGTTGTAAATAAGAACAATGAGTTTCAACTTACAGTTTTCTCCAATCTGATTAAAATATTGATCTCTGATTACGTTATACTACATGTTTAAAATATTGATGCATGCAACATCATAAATATAGTCTCCTATACTACATGTATAAATAATTCATCAAACATCTCATTTCATATAAGAATTTATTCGGCTCAGCCTGTCGGGCTTTTACAAAGCAGAGTCAAAATTCATATGTTCTAGTTCTGAATATGCATTTAACTTGCCACTGGACGTAAATGTGACAAGTCCTATTTGATATCGTTATTATTTCAAATGTGACGACAGAAATGATATAAGGGTCGTCCATCTTTCCCACATGTTCCTTTAATATCTAACGCCTCTGAACTCTGAACAGTTAGGATCAGGTTGGGCAATTTTGGATACAATATTCAAGCTTGATACGATCCAAATTTGGATTGTGATAAAAAAAAAAATTTGACATAATATAGGTTTCTGACACAAAATAAATGTGTTCAAAGATATTAAAAATCTATTATGCAATACTGTGCAATTGGAGATTTCTTCTTGAGATATTTCGAAAAATCTGCCCTGAAAAAATGAAACGCCACCCCTCCCCTCTGTAATACAATTTTAGATAGACCCATACACTTAAACACAAGTTATTGTAAAATAGTAAATTAAGTAGAATGCTTGTTTGTGGCCCCTATTGATTTTTGAACGTTTTGAGCAAGTACATGTACTCCTTAAATCAATTTCAGCCTTTTATTTGTGATGTGGAATTTTGTGGTACAATTTCAGAGAGATCCATTACTTCTCAATGTCATATTAGAAATTTATGAAAATCAAAAGGGTATTTACATTAACAGACATGAACAATTTATCAAAGTTGTATGAGGATTGATGAAAGCGTTATTGATTTATAATTGTCCGAAAACTGGGAAATCCCCCTTTTTAATGAATAAAACCCTATAACTCGGAAACGTCAAATCAAAATTCATTCAAAAAAGAAAGGGAGCTCACGTCAATAGATATAAACAATTCACCAGATTTATGACAATTGGTTAAAGCATTTTTGAGTCAATGTCCGAAATGTTGACGACGGGACGGACAGACAGATGTATACCATAATACGTCCCGTAACCGGGCGTATATATTATATATAATAATTCAACACGTACTATACATTTGGCTTTACCAGTCTCCAACAAGAGAAATATTTAACACACACACACAGATGTATTTATGAAAAGATATATTCATGTCTCACAGAGTACTGCTAAACTGTAACAGACACACTTATGGTCCGTCTGGTGAAAGAATATTCCACTCATATAGACAAATGTTTGTGATGATGTTCATCTAATATTTGCCACTAAAAGTTTTGCAAAAATAAAGAAAAAAATGGTAAAAAAAATGGAAAAAAAATAGAAATAAAAGTTCAGATGTAGGTTCGGGTTTAGGTCACTCAATGTGATAACTGTCGACAGGATAAAGGGAGATTGTCGGATCCCTAACGTGACTGAAAAGGACATCCAGTTTTTTTTATACAAAAGTAGCTGATTAACTCTTTATTCTTAAGTTCTTAAAAAAAAAAACGACATGATAAAGTAGAGAGTGCTTAAATATTGGCACACAAATTCAATCAATTATTTTCAAATTAACTATTATTAATGAGGGGGCGGGATCAGAGGGGTCCTGAACACGAGATCCCGGGCTTAAAAAACATGATATCCCGAGGTTCAGAATTTTAAAAAAAATCCCGACATCCCGAACATCGAAAAAAGAAATCCCGGATCCCGAAAGGGTCAATCCCGAAATCCCGAGCTAAAAAACACTTGATCCCGATGTCCCGAAAAAGGTCCTGCCCCCTCATTAATCAGTATTGGCAAAAATAGGTGCATTTACCACAATGAAAGATAAATGTGATAAAAGAATATACATTCAAACAAAAAGAGGTGCACAAACAGAAAATAGAAACCCCATTCTTAATCTTAATTTCATCGGATCTCAAAATTTAAACTCTTACTAGAATTTTTATTCTATCTAACAGTATAACTCAGAAGTTTCTAAGTGTAACTCGAGCTTAAACTAGAAATCTTACTGGAAAAAATATTCGAAATCAAACTTGAACTTTGAACTCAAAAACTGGAACTCGAACTTAATTTGGTTCGATTATGGAGCGTTGTGTAATAACAGAAATGTTAGCCAATTTTAAATTTCTACCGAAAACGATTTCATTGAGTTTTTTTTTTTTTTCAAAGTGCTGAGTTTGTGGCTTTTAAACACGGCATTTCGGGTTTTATATTCCCGGTGCAATGGACTAGTTAGTGAATTTATTCTGTTTGTAGTCTAAATGGAACGTGTTACTTTTCAGCCCAGATACAACAAATGCAATAGAAAATTTAGATGGCTCCAACTTTGACAATTACTTTTTGATAAGCTGTTACTGTATGTTTAATAATGAATAATCAAAATGCCCCAAAAAATAATTACTATAAAAAAATATATATATATTATACATGTTATAATGGTTTAGTAAAAAGGTTTAACCCAATAGTTCAAAGCATTGCAAGAAATGCTGCTATGCTAGCAACGTCGTTCTGTAACGTAAAGAGAAAAAGTTATAATTCCCGCCAAAAATCGATTATAAGATTATTTCCATTGTAGCGGATTTAAAACATCGGTGACCCCCCTTTTTTATTTATGCTTTTAAAATCTCCCCCGAAGCTGCAACTAATGCAGAAGTTTGAAGGAAAAAACATTAGTAGATTTTTTTTATTTCAAGAAAAATCTATAATAAATGGCAATCAAAAATGGCGGGAAATTAAAAAGGGCCTTAAAAAAAAAGGAAACTGAGAAAAATAAATGGGTATGAGATAAAATCTACAATTGACTGTTTTAGTTAAACCAGTTAAGCATAGTTTTTCGATAATTTTGCCTTCTTTAAGCATTTTTGAGCAATATTTCTATATTACGGTATAACGCGATTCTTTACTTTTTGATGACGTCATATCTCGAAAACAACATCGGTGACCCCAATTTTTTTTTTCGCCTAAAATATTGTCATAAGTATGAGCTGTCTACATGCAAAATTTAAATGAATTATTATTAGTAGTTTAAATAGTGTGATTTCCCTTTAATTGTATCTCGTCTCCAGGTTAATGGGAAAGATGATTTCAGCCTAGTCACCAAAAATTGTATTATTCAGCAAGAGAAAATCATTTATATAGCAAAATGAAAAGTTAATGGATACTGCCAACATCTGTTCTTCTTCATCAGACGTTTCTGTATAAAGTCAGACTCCTGTGAAATAAGGAAAACCTCGCCAATAATTGTTATTTCATTTCTATGTGATAAGCAAGGTTTATTTTCTCGAAAATGTTTTGTTGGGTTTTGTTTCTTATTTTACCTTTTTGGTCGCAATAATTCGTTCACATATTGTTTTCAATTGAATTGCTTCTCTATATTTCCATTAAATGGTACTATAGAAAACAAAACGTGCATGAAAAATCAAGGAGAAAGAGATTAAAATTTATTTTAATATACATAAACCATTATAAAAAAAACTGTAAAACATTGACATCAATTCATCATGGACTTCTTGGATCCTAATATGTTCCTTTTTTACCTGCAATGATGAAAACAATGTTCAAATAATAAGGTGATTGCATTGCATTATTAAAGGAAGATTTCAGTTCATATTCTCAAAAGATTTTTTCAAATGAACATTCCGCTAAAATTGCTCAAAAAAAAACTTTCGGTTTTATGTCTCCTACGGTTGTTCGTATCTTTTCTTATTCTTCCGTACATCTCCTACTTTTCCTTCAGTTTTTTTATCTTTGATTTAGATAATTGGTATCAAAATAACTTTCAAATCAAACGAAAAAAATGCACAAGGTTTATGGAAAACGACTTGCCCCATACAATTTCAAAGCTTATTTAAAAAAAAAATCAAAAACTCTCAAATCAAGGTTCATTTGTGTATATCTTGCTATGCTGACGTCTTAGTGTAGAAATATCCATAAAGTCGGACTCTCCATAGAGTTAGGTATAAGCAATCAATGTAATATTGTTAAAAAAATATTTGACCATTTACCAACCCATCTTAAATAATCATCCAATACATTCATCATGCGGCATGATTTGTTTAACGTTTTACTTTTACTCATATTCGTGTGTCGGAACATAAATCTAAATCAATCAACGTGACGAACGAAGGTCATTTTGTTTGAAACCCTCTCAAATTACAAGCTGGCAATTGTATTTGTATTATTATTATGAAATTTCACATAAATAACAACTTTTTCTCCTTTTTGGTGATGTAGGATTACTTACCTCCAAATTTACCAAAACTGCTCAATCCATTTAGACCTCGTCTACCATTTATTAGTCCACCATTGACACCAACACCATTACCATTCAAACCACCAATACTGTATGATCCAAAACTATTTAAACCACCAATACCATGAGATCTATAACCATTCAAACCACCAAAACCAGATGATCCAAAACCATTTAAACTACCAATACCACCAATACCATATGATGCAAAACCGTTCAAACCACCATATGATCCGATACCATTTAAACCCCCATATGATCCAAAACCATTCAAACCACCAATACCATATGTTCCGTAATTGTTAACACCACCGTATGCCCCATTTATACTATATGCTCCATAACCATTTAAATTGTTAAATCCTCCAAGTCCTCGACCGAATCCATTACCATTGAAAGGTCCGATATTTTTACCGTAAACACCGTAATTTCTATTTCCACTGAATCCGTTCAATCCTCTGCCATGTAAATATCCGTATCCAGGATATCCACTTTGAATACTATATCCATTGTATGCAGCATATCCGCCAATGTTTAATGGTGAACCGTTACCATATGCATTGTTGGAATATCCCCCGTATCCGTATCCTGATCTACCATAAGATGGATATCCAAATCTACCATGTCCTTGGTATCCCAAACTACCAATATTACCTGGTCCGAATGGATTTCCATATGTTTTCAGGTTATGTTTGGGACTGTATCCTTTTTCACCGGCCTCCGATGCAACGAGTCCGAATAGGGCAAAGGAAATCAATACTATTGGTGTCATGTTTGTTGGTTCTGAAACGATTTTCAATAATTCGTCAAAATAAAATAATAATGTAAAAACATAAGCGAAAACGGATCACCGAAAATGCTGAAGAAGGTTAATGAAAGATAAAAGTTGTAAATAAAATATTGAGTTATATGTATACGAATTGTGACGATTAACAAGATATTTTGTGAGAGAATGACGAATATCTTTTAAAGCAAATCAAGTACTTACCTCTGTAATGATCTATGCTGGTGTGTTCCTTGTGATACGTATTGTTTACTGCGTCTTATATGATATACTCACTGACCACACATTATGTTATAATCAGTTATAAAATAAACATTTAACAATGATAAACCTGTAAAGTGGGTTTAAATAATAAATTGTTATTTGGATGGAGAGTTGTCTCATTTGCACTCACACCACATCTTCCTATATCTATCTAAAAACAAAAACAAAACGGTTAACCACAATGATAGAAAATATTGTCATCAATTATTTGTTGCTATTGTTTTACCCTTTGTTATCTTGGTTTAGGGACTTTCACCTATTAGTAATATTTGAAATTCTCATATAATACAAGTGTAATTCAGTATTAGGAAAATTTCCCATTTTATTTAAGTATTCGTACACATTCATTGATATCCAAGTTGTGCATTTCTAATTATTTGTGTCTTTTAATGTTGTTTCATTTTTTGCATTTTTTACACTGTATTTGTAATTGATCTATTCAAACTCGGACTCTTTAAACCAACGTTAACTGAGTTAAAAGTTTAGCTAGCTATAAAAAATAAAAAGTAAAATCACAAAAATACTGAACTCAGAGGAAAATCAATTAGGAAAGTCCATAATCACATGCCAAAATCAAATAACAAAACGCATCAAAAACGAATGGACAAGAACTGTCATATTTCTGACTTGGTACAGGCATTTTCAAATGTAGAAAATGGTGGATTGAACCTGGTTCTATAGCGCTAACCCTCTCACTTTAATAACAGTCTCATCAAATTCCGTTATATTAATATGATGCGTTAAATAAACAGTCACAATTAATAAAATAGTCAAAATATGGGTACATCAGTCATTCAGGTTTAATCCACCATTTTCCTAGTCATTAAATGCATGTTTCAAATTTAGGAATATGCCAGTTATTATCCGTTCGTTTTGATGTGTTTGAGCTTTTGATTTTGCAATTTGCTGAGGGAATTTCCGTTTTAAATTCCCTTGGAGTTCGTAAATCCATTTTTAATACTTTGCTTCTTGCAGTCATTTCATTTTTTTTTAAGAAGTTGAATTATGATTTTGTTCTTTTGGAAATGTATAAACAATCGTCTACATAACAATGTGTAGAAATACTAAAGACCGAATGACATGAAACCATGCAAAATCTGGGATGATACCATGTACTCTTGAAGGTCTTTCATATCCTGCTCCAAACATATCACCTGCTGTTTCGTTCATGGTAATGGCAAACTCTCACAAAACGTTAGTCAAATGTATACCTGTGTAGTACGTTTATACAAGAAGGGCGAAAGATACTTGAGGAACAGTCAAACTCAAAAATTGAAAATAAACTGACAACGCCATGGTTAAAAATGATAAAGACAAAACAGACAAAGAATAGTACGTGATAGATAACATAAAAAACTAAAAGCTGAGTGTCGAGAACCCCACCAAAAACTGCGGGTAATATGTTTATTGGTGTCTCATAAAGGCATTGTGTCTTTTTCGGTTGCTCATTCAATTTTTTACGGAACTATAACAACTCTTATATAATTCGGAGGATAAGTTACCGATAGCACACGGTTTAAGAAACCATTTTCTTCGGGACATGCATTACCAAATAATGAATATAACATTTACCCGTTTGTTGATAACGTTAAATTTTGTTAGTTTTCATAGCTGTCTCCCCTTTTTTAATTTATCTTTAGGCTCGTCGTGGTTTTTTTTTTATATTGTATCATGTTCTTTATGCTAGGTATATTTTTGTCAAAATTATATATTTTATTTTCACAAGCCATCTCTGACCTAAAAATGTATAAAATACAATATATTTATATTTACTATTTTTAAATAACATAAAATAATTTGACACTTCTAACCAATACTGTAGAAATGTCATATATTTGAAAATCACAAAACAGTAAAAATTGAGGATGTTTCATAAACCGCAAATATAGTAATGAAGAACCCTTTTTTTTTGTTTATGTAAAAATATATCATTAATTACCATATTTCATTCATTGTGGTTAAACTTGAAAACACAAATAGTCTATTGCAATGGTTGCTTTGTGTCCTTTTTTTTTTAACATATATCATCAGAAATTGAGAATGTTTCATAAACTGTTAATATAATAGTGGATAACACTTTGTTGTTGTTTAAGGAGACTCGCGGGTATAAGATTTTCATAAAAAAAAATTAAACATTTATTTTTCATTACAAATTTGCTTTCCATTGTTTTCTACATGACAACCTTTTCTACAATGTTGACAGTTATTATCAATGTGTTTGAGCTTTTGATTCTGCCATTTGATTAGAGACTGTCGGAGTTCAACTTAGAGATAGAAACGTTTATTCAGAAATAATGACCGGGTTTTTATTAATGTTAATAATGAAACTAGACGAGTATCACAATGATTACAATACCTAAATCTGGTACATATATCTGTGCGCTGATTTTTCCAAAATTGCTATAATTTTCTCACAATTTTTGTCATATCTTCAAAGATTGCAATATAACACACACGCAATAATTTCTGAATTTACAGTAGTTCAACTGTCTTTCTTCGAATGGTCGTTTAAAGGTTTTTTTCTTGCACTTTATTTCCATTTCCTGTTCACTTGTTATCGCGATCGACACCGCCGAATTTTAATAAAATCACAAAACGATTAACTACATATCGTTCTTTCTCATAAACGCGTTTTCTCTTTCGGTTGCTCATCCAATATTTACGTAATTATAACAACTTTTATATATTTCGGAAGTTTAGTTATCGATAGCACACGGTTTAATCAACTAACTATTTTCTTTGGAACATGCCTACCTATAGTCATGAACATGACATTTATTCGCTGGTTGATAACGTTAAATGTGTTAGTTTTTCATAGATTTCTCACCTTTTTCAATTTATCTTCAGGCTCGGTTTTTTTGGTTATATTTTTTTGTATAGTATCAGCTAACAATTATAAATTCCATAGGTTAGAATGTTGCTACATAAAAATGGAAAAAGCAAAAAGCTGAAATATAGTATGTTTAATTTCATTTTGTTTATCTTGCACAAAACGTAAAAATTTGAGGGGGGGGGAATAACATAGTAAAAGGAAATTAACCCCCCCCCCTCCCCCGACGGCAGAGAAACTCTTTTCAAATGATGGTATTTTGGAATTTGAATTTGAAGCCAGATATAATACTTCAAAAACAAAATCGGATTTGGTTATTTGTCTCACAACAAAAATTAATGAAAATTTGGTCATAAGCTGTCAGACGTACATTCGAGCTCGAAGCTATCCTTGTCTTTGTTATTTGTTGGACTTGTTTAATAATATTCATGTTCTTTATGCTGAGTATTTTATTTTATTTTCAAGAGCCATCTCTGAACTAAAACTGGTTAAAATACAATATAATTATATTTACTATTCAATAACATAAAATAATTTGACACTCTAACCCATACTGTAGAAATGTCATATATTTGAAAATCACATAACAGCAAAAATGAAAATGTTTCATATAAACCGCAAATATAGTAATGAAAAACACTTTTTTTGTTTATGTAAAAACATGTCATTAATTACAACATTTCCTTCACGCTAATTTTTTCATGTGAAATTCACATGAATTTTTAAAATACAGTAATTCAAATATCTAAAATTTCAAATGAAAGTGAGTGAGTTTCATGTATAAGCTCGTTTGAGGTGAATATCACGTGAAATGTTCATGTGAATTTCATGTTAAATTCATATGAAATAGTTGTGAGCAAATTTTGCATGTGTATACTCAACATAGTTTCTGTACGTATTTAGACAATGAGGGTATAAAAATATGCATTTTTCTTGGAGCAAATGAAGGTCAAAATTAATGCAAAATATATTCAAACTTGAAGATTAAGTTATGTCATTTGATTATGGACTTATTTTCCTTGGAGTGCATTTTTTGTATTTTAACTTTTTATGTGTGTAAAAAATAACGAGAACAAATACTGTGATGAAACTAACATTATCAAGATAATTGATCTGTTTATTTTAGTAATTTCAGAGTTTTTTCAATGCACAGTGGTCATTTCCATAAAAATATGTTGTGCTTCTCTTATTTCTGTTTAGTTCTTTTATTGAAATGAAAAAGAGAGTAGAGATAAGCAAAATGAATGTAAAGCTAGCATTATCTTTGAATTTGACTGTGATTTCAACAAGGCTGTTCAGAATCTACAATATTCATTTCAAGAATATAGAATTTAACTCGACTCATAGTTTACTGACAAATTAAACATATGTGAAATGTACCGTAAAAATACAGAATTCAAACCACAAACGATAAGACATAACATAATATCTTACCGAACCCACAACAGAAAGGTTATAATGAATGTGACCTACCGATTTAGACTATTTACCGGACTTGTTAATACATGAGCAACACGACGGGTTCCACATGTGGAGCAGGGGCTGCTTACCCTTCCGGAGCACCTGATATCACCCCTAGTTTTTAGTGGGGATTGGGTTGCTTATTCTTTAGTTTTCTATGTTCTATCATGTGTACTATTGTTTGTCTTTTTTTTTTCTGTTTCATTTTTAGCTATGGCATTGTCAGTTTATTTTGGATTTATGAGTTTGGTCGTCTCTCTTTTATAACTAGATACATGAGTGTTGGATGGATAAATACCGAAACACGTCGTATAACAATGCAAATTCACAAGCCACAACACAGTACTATTAGAGAAGAGGTCACGTTCTTTAATTAGTAGACAGACGACATAAATGTCAAACCGTAATCTAAGCAAACATGGTAAAAGTGTCGTTTATTAATTTCAGCAATCATCATAAAGATCAACCAATTCATGATGTTGTCATTAAACCAAACAGATAAACAATAGAACATAACACACAACATAAAACCTAATGACTAAGCAACACGGCACCTTAAACATGGGGATGATCTAAGACAAACAGAAAAACAATACTACATAAATTACAACAAAGGGAACTAAGGACTAAACCACAAGAATCCCACCTCACACTGGGGTCTTCTCAGTTGCTTTGGGGTGATAAACAGATTCTGCTTCACATGTGGCACCCGTGGTTTTGCGAATATGTTTCAAAGCCGGCAAGTCTAATTTACGGAGTCTCATGAAAACCATTTTATACCTTTGGTAGTCGTGTTTTTAAAGCAGTTTTCAATCTTATAGAAACCAACTGTGCTTTTGATTTTCTTCTAGTATTCTAGTTCTTTCATTTAAATAAGTTAGAATTCAGATATGTGCTTTTCAAGTTGAATGTCAAGAAAAAAGATTTATCTTTAAATTTCAGGTCATGTTGTATACTATTGTTTCTCTTTGAATAATTCATAATGAAAACAACAAGATGTGGTATGATTGTCAATGAGACAATTCCACATGATATTGACGTGAGCAGATACAGGTCACCTTACGGCCATCGAAATGATGAAAAACACTATCATCTTCCTATATAAATCTAGAATATATCGCGCCCTTCCAACTGATCTTAAAATAAAAGGATATACTAGTAATAGATAATATAGGTCTAATAATACCGCAAATAAAATAACCTTGGCGAGGCACCTGGTATTCATCAATTTTCGATTTCATGAGATGCTTCTCATTTTTTAATTTGTTTTCAACTATTCTAGTAGATTTGAACTATTGACATTAGAACTTAGTGTATCATATAGACATTAAAACTTGTTAATCATAACGAAACCACTCCGTCGTAGATCTGAGTCCAATACCATGGTTTTCGTGTTTTGTTTTCATCTTTTTGTTGATTTTCATGTTGACCAATCATTTCTAGTTACGTGTAAAAATATTATGTACAGTTTTGATTTTTTTAAAGATTTTTGGAGTTTTTTTAGAGTTCAAAAATTATTCCAGGGTTTTTATAAATTTGAATGATGCGAGTAGGTGCATTCTTACATCTGATAGAGATTTTTCAAAAATCCCAATAATTTTCTTGCATTTTTGTTAAATCTACAAATATTGCAATAATTTCTGGTTTGCAGTTCTTGTCTCAGAATGAACGAAGTTTTTTTGGGGCAAAGCATTCGTTGCCATATCCCGTCCTCTTTTCTTCGACATCACAGAATAATGAAACAAAAATAAAAAGTACATCTGAAATGTGCAACACAGAAGTGTTTCGCAAAAGCAAAAGCTAGTTCAATTTGATTTCAACTTACATTTAAACCATGGTTACCAGACTTATATTGTTTCTTAAAATGTCCTGAACCAAGTCAGTGTTCTGTTGTTTCGTTGTTTTATTCTTACAGTTTATGTTGCACTTCGTGACATGGATTTTTTTTCTCTCAATCTGTTTATGACTTTTGATAGGAAGTATACTACTGTAGCCTTTATTTATATATCAATTTATTTTTCAGCGTCACAATCAGTCTGCAAAAAGGATGACCTTTTACAGTTAAGTTTTGAAGAGTCATATTTACATTCACATGGAATAAAAATAAAACGACTGCCAAAATTATGTGATATCCTGTTAGTCATAAGGACTCTAAAGGACCATGTAGCAATACTGCCTAATCCAATCTGTGTATATATGTGAACGTCAAGATAAGAGACATACTTAATTGTATCTTGTATCCAGTCCAATGGAAAACATTATTTAGTTTAGTAACCAAACATTGCATTATTCAGTAAGAGAAAATCATTTACATAGCAAAAAGAAAAGTTAACGGATACTGCCAAAATCTTTTCTTTTTTCGTCAGAAGTTTCTGTATAAAGTCAGGCTCCTGTGAAATAAGAAAAACCTCGCCAAAAATAGTAATTTCATTACCATGTGATAAGTATGGTTTATAATGTTGCATGGGTTTTTTTTACTTGAAAATGTTTTTTTGGCTTTGGTTTCTCATTTTACCTTTTTGGTCGCAGTAATTCGTCCACAATTTTTTTTTTTGAATTGTTTATATCTCTATATTTCCTTTAAATGGTACTATAGAAAACAAAACGTGCATGAAAAATCAAAAAGAAAGAGATTTATATTTTTTTTTAATATTCATAAACCATTATAAAAAAATGTAAAACATCGACATCAATTCCTCATGGACTTCTTGGATCCTAATATGTTCCTTTTTTACCTGCAATGACGAAAACAATGTTGAAATTTACAATTTCAAAGCTTATTTCAAATTTTTCAAAACCTTTCAAATCAATGTTCATTTGTTTATACCTTGCTATGCTTTAGACTTAGTGTAAAAATATCTATGTAATATGGAACAAAATATTAAATCATTTACCACCCCATCTTAAATAATTATCCAATTCATTCATCATGCGGCATGATTTGTTTAACGATTTACTTTTACTCATATTCGTGTGTCGGAACATTAATCTAAATCAACCAACGTGACGAACGAATGTCATTTTGTATGAAACCCTCTTAAGTAACAAGTTGGCAATTGTATTTGTATCATTATTATAAAATTTCACATATAAATAACAACTTTTTCTTCTTTTTTGTCGTGTAGGATTACTAACCTCCAAATTTACCAAAACTGCTCAATCCACCTCGTCTTCCATTTATTAGTCCACCATTGACACCAATACCATTACCATTCAAACCACCAATACTGTACGATCCAAAACTATTTAAACCACCAATACCATACGATTTATAACCATTCAAACCACCAAAACCAGATGATCTAAAACCATTTAAACTACCAATACCACCAATACCATTTGATGCAAAGCCATTCAAACCACCATATGATCCGAAACCATTCAAACCCCCATATGATCCATAACCATTTAAACCACCAATACCATATGTTCCGTAATTGTTAGCACTACCGTATGCCCCATTTATACCATATGCTCCATAACCATTTAAATTGTTATATCCTCCAATTCCTCGACCGAATCCATTACCATTGAAAGGTCCGATATTTTTACCATAAACACCGTAATTTCCATTACCACTGAATCCGTTTAATCCTCTGCCATGTAAATATCCGTATCCAGGATATCCACTTTGTACACTATATCCATTGTATTCATTATAACCGCCAATGTTTAATGGTGAACCGTAACCATAAGCATTGTTGGAATATCCCCCGTATCCGTATCCTGGTCTACCATAAGACGGATATCCAAATCCACCATTTCCTTGGTATCCCAAACTACCAATATTACCTGGTCCGAATGGATTTCCATATGCTTTCAGGTTATGTTTGGGACTGTATCCTTTTTCACCGGCCTCAGTTGCAACGAGTCCGAAAAGGGCAAAGGAAAGCAATACTATTGGTGTCATGTTTGTTGGTTCTGAAACGAATCCGTTAAATAAAAGAATAATTATAAAACCTTCAAAAATAAGCAAATACGTATAATCGAAAATGAAATAAAAAAGTTGCAAATAAGATATTGAGATGTATATACAAAATATGACGATAAACATGATCTTTTGTGAGAGAAAGACAATTATCTTTTAAAGCAAATCAAGTGCTTACCTCTGTAATGATCTATGCTGGTGTGTTCCTTGTGATACGTATTGTTTGCTACGTCTTTTATAATATACTCACTGACCACAAATTTTGTTATAATCAGATATAAAAAAGACATTTAACAATGATAAACCTTGTATTATAAAATTGGTTTTTATTCAAAAAAAGAAAGAAAAAAGGTTAACCACAATGATAGAAAATGTTGTCATCAATTATTTGTTGCAATTGTTTTCTCCGTTATTCTCATCGTGGTTTGGGTTATTTACCTATGAGTAATATTTGATGTTCATATAATGCAAGTGTAATTCAGTATTACGAAAATTTCCCATTTTATTTCAGTATGTATTTCTGTTGCTCATCCATTTTGTTACGGAACTATAACAACTGTTATATAATTCGGAGGTTCAGTTACCGATAGCACACTGTTTACCAAACCATTTTCTTCGGGACATGCCTTACCAAATCATGAATATGACATAAGCCGTTGGTTTATAATGTTAAATGTTGTTATTTTTCATAGATTTCGCATATTTTCAATTCATCTTCAGGCTCGGTGATATTGTTATACTTTATTCCATATGCTAATCAATGTAGCAAGAAGCTGAAATATTTTTTTTTTAATTTCATTCTGTTTATCTTGCACTAACAATGAGCTATTTGTTATGGTAATTAAATTGTTTACGATAGTGACCGACGGCGGAGACACTTATCTGAAATAGTAGGTTTCTGGAATTTGAATTGGAAGCCAAATATTATCCCCAAAGAAATCGTATTTAATTATTTCTCAAAACAAAAGACAACGAAAATTTTGTTGTTAGCTGTTAAACATACATTTGGTTGTTGTCCATTCGTTTGATGTGTTTTATCTTTTATTTTGTCATTTGATTAGGGACTTTCCGTTTTGAATTTTCCTCGGAGTCTAGTATTTTTGTATTTTTATTTTTAAATAACATTCATGTTCTTTATGCTGAGTTTTTTTTAACAAATTATGTATTTTATTTTCACAATCCATCTCTGAACCAAAACTGTATAAAACACAATATATCGTTTTAATGTTTTTATCAGTGTTTGAAGCAAATGACGAGAAAAATGAGTCTCTGTTATCGATGTAAACATATTTACTTAAACAAATGTTTTGCATGTAATTTAGACGAGTGGTTTGGAATTGTACTCATTTATTGTATGCATTTCCCAAGTAACTATCTTTTTTTTTCGATGACAATCTGTAAATTTAGTGAAAAACAGGAGTGACAATATATGCATTTCAACTTATTTATCCACGGAAATTCAATAAGGGCATAAAATGTTGTCTTTCACTGAAGTTTTGCGAAGTTATTGATTTTATAACTTTTTTTGGAATGTACTGCTTTTATCATTGCAGGTAAAAGTTCATATTAGATCCGGATTGGTAGCATAGAGACTCGTCTTTTAATTCTTTTAGCATTTCTTATATTTATTATTGTATTCTCAATTAAATGAATCATTTGTTATGTAATTTTGTCCTTTTATTGTCATACTTAACATTGCAATAAAAGCGCAAGGTTCGGCTAGCTACAAAATCAGGTTCAACCCACCCCTTTTCTTAAATGTCCTGTACCAAGTCATAAAATTGTAGTTGTTATTTTCTAATTTGTTTCTGTGTGTGTTACATTGTCGTTTCTTTGTTTGTTGTTTTTGCACTTATGTGTCTTGTTGTTTCATTGATTTCCTCTTATAGTTGATGTGTTTTCCTGGTTTTAGTTTGTAACCCAGATATGTTTTCTCTCAATCGATTTATGACTTTCGAACAGCGGTATACTATGGTTGTCTTTATTTATGTACAAATTGTTTCTTAGTTAATTATGTTTTCATGAAAAATCATATATAGGAGGGAAATTTGCTCATAAACTCTTGGTGTCAGACAATCAATACTCTCCTTCCTAAGTAAAAGTAGCCCTACTCTGACACAAAATAGTGCTTTTATATGTCATTGAAAAAATGAAACTTTTGGTGCATAAGAAATATATTAAGACCATTTTTGAGCCCAAATTTACTTGTCTAAGAGTTGCATTATAAAAATTGAGGATTCATGCGCTCCATAGTAAACTAAAGTTTCCAGAAAACCAGGAGTTAGTTTTTGTAGTTCTTGTCTTCTGAAAGGCAATTCTTTCTCAGAAGACTTTCAACATGGGCTGATAATTGGCATGTAGAAAGATGATACATGTACAATTCAGAATATGTCTGGTTTCTTTGAAGTTAAAATATTGAGAAAGCTGTGAAAATTACAAAATTTGATAGGAATTTTGATTTAGTGTTCTGACACCTTCATGGTATATGAACATTTATTTTCATCTATAAATTGTCTGATGATGGTTTTTCCAGATAAAACTGACGTACAAACTAAAATCTATATTGTTTATTTGAAAATAGGCTTAATAACTTCTGACACAGTTTTTTTTTTCTATCAGGTTATAAAAACAATTCAAAAGAGAAAACCTTATTACGTATTAGAAGCACATTGAAGACGTTGGCCCGAATGTATGTTTCTTATTAACAACAATATATTAATGTCAATGCAGAAGATAGTTTCAATAATTAGAAGAGGGTCTTTCGAAGATTTGATCATATGTTAAGAAAAGCATAATAAATGCAAGGTGTCCAATTTTAATCTTGGTGAAAAACAGAAAAATTAACAATGTTTATAATTTGTAACTTTCAACAATTTGTTTTGAAATGCAATTTGTTATACGGTTCGCTGAAAGAAAAAGCTGTTAAACATGTTTTCACTGTTAATTTACTTGTCCTGTTCAATTGTGCATACGATTCCCTTTCACGTATAGTCTAATTGGTCGGCTGTAATCTTTTCGTAAACCCATATATTAAACAATGTTTATTTGAGTCTTTTATAACTGAATGAACAAGCGTAACAAGGTTCGAATTTTTCTTGAATTGTTAAAGTCCATATGATTTGCTAGATAGTGTTGCTCATATCCATGTCATTTGGATTTTGTTGGATAGTTGTCTCATTGGCAATCATACCACATCTCATTATCTGTATACACAATATTGCTGCTCATTTTGGTATTATCTAAGTCTATAAAGCGAAAATAAAGTGTTACTATAATTAACAAGGGCGGGTAATAACTCGTGTTCAGTTATAACTTTAGAGCAAACATAGAAATAAGGTGGTGGTCATCAGAAAGAGCTAGTGTGATTGATAAATTAAGATTGTCTTTAATATGAAGTGTCACCATTAAAATTGAAATTTTATCATTCATTTTTTATTAAATATACACTAAATGATATGTGTTTTTCTCATTGATGAAGGCATGTTGGTGTTTATTACCACTTCAGTTTAACTCGTATGGAAAGTTGACTCATTGACAATCATACCTCATCTCCTAATTTTTTTTTATATCTAAATGTAACTCAATTTATTTGCATGCAGATATTTGCAAAGATATTCAAATGGGAGTATACGTGTATCCCTAATGGCTTTTATGTTTATACATTGTTGGCACAACCTATCGTTATATACAATAGTAGTTCGTCTCTTTATGTTTCGTCGTTTTCGTCAACTTGGTCTAAGTTAGAAGAATGTCCATATAGTTCTCTCTCAAGCATACACAACTGTTCTACAAATCCTGAATTTGGACATATTTTTCTATTTGATCTTGCTTCAACAATGGCGTCCCAAAGATGGAATTTTTGCTTCATCATCATATATGCGATTGCTACAGTTGGGGACCGGCGGTACCCAGAGTGACAATGAACTAATACTTTGCCTGAAAGAATAAGACACCATCATGTGTATGTCAATAATAGAAAAATATGAATGTTGAATGAATTGGTCTTTGTTTTTATAGAAGCGTCACAGTCCGCATAGTGCAAAACAAGTCGTATACTTTATCTTCGTATCAGTTTGGGATAATTTAACATTTGTAAACTATTGCTTATATCATGTAAACTTGTCATCGAGAAGTAAAATGTTCAAAATATCTTTTCCAGCATGTTATACGTACATATACTATTTATTGGGGTATAATTACTATATCAAGTAGTTAAAATAGCTTGATTTTTTAAATAAAAGGTTTATAGTTAGGGGGTTCAATTTACCACAGGGGAGTCAAAATACCATGGCTAAGTAATTTTTCAAAATATCTTTTCCATGCAGCATGTTTTAAAAATACCAAGGAAGTATGTTAGTTATACATGTACGTCCTTGAAAATACATACAAACAACTTTTTGGAGTATTATTACAATTGAAATGAGTTACAATAGAAATAATTTTAAATTTGGAGGTGTAAAGGGGGGTATTATATATATAGAAGGTCAATTTTACATAAGGGAAGGATATTTATTTTCATTTTTCAACAGAATAAAATAAAACGTATGTGATAAATCATAAATGTAGCATAGCACTGAAAGCAGGTTAAAATAGCTTTAAATACTAAAACTCCAAATACTTGATCGAGGCGCTAAATGACTAAAAATTCAAATGTAAAAGAGAACGGTCTTTAGCTTCATACCATTTTGTTTCAAAGCATTATCTATTATATCAGAAGTATGCTCAAAATGTTGTTTAATATCGTAATCTTCTTCGTCATACATCTCCACTTCAGAATAAGTAATTGCAGTGTCAGCGTAGTATTCGCTTCCGGTTTCTGAATCCTCTATTGCTAAATTTAATATATGTGTGATTCCTCGGTATTTTAGTCCTTGTAAATCTCTTGCGAAGTGTCTGTAATATGTTAAAATGATTAAATTATTGGTACTTATAGACATTATTTATTACTGTAACATTGAAATTATTGCGATGTTTTAAATTTATCAGTACGAAAATTACGAACAGGTGATTACCGCAATAATAAAATTCGCATTTTTGTCCATCTTTTCAAATCGCAACCAATAACTTCTGAATTTACAGTACATATAAATAAGAAAATGTGGTATGATTGCTAATGAGACAACTCTCCACAAGAGATCAACTATATGTTAACGCCATTAAATCAGTTTCGAATTGAATTAACGAAGTTTGAAATTTGATTTGTTTTATTTTGTTTTCTTACGTTTTTTATGTTTATGGTTTTTTTTTGTTTTACAGACCTATCTATTTAAAGTTATCATTTTAATTTAATATATTTGTTTTTAGTCATAATGATTGCTGTTCGTATATTTACACTTACACATTTCCGACATATATACCGGGGAAAACTTCATCCACATCATTTTTGAGGTGCTTATTGTCCTGGAGAAAATTTCGTATTTTGTAAAACAGCTTCACGTCGTAATGTTCTTCTGCAATAAAAGAAAGTATTAGTTGGATATTGAGCTATCTGTTAATTACGCTTTCGTGTGATTGTCATATCTATAATAAGGACTTTTTGTACATTCTGTTGATTGTATAATCATGTTGTATAACAGTATATATAGTATATAGATATCTTAAACTCCAATTAGCTGATCGAGTAATGTGTGGCGTCAATTTCAGCGCTAGTCTCGATCAAAAACTGTGGATCAATATCATTTATATGTTACTTGAATAATAGAAATCGTTACCCCCAGAAAATCACCCCGGTTTCTTTTAACATGATTCTCAAGATCACTATATCCTTCCTTTTCCAAAATATACTGACCGACTTTAGAAACGCAACACTAGATTATTTTTGTGTTATTTTTAAAAGGAATGTGTCAACGTCAAAAGCAATAACTGCCCGTTACAAACGCCAAAATGATTTTCAGAAAGGTCAACATATTCTGTCTGATATTTTTTGAGTTCTGTTTTACACCTTCTGATTTTGCATTTGTTCAACCAATTAATTGGTTTTAGCAATTATGCGTTTGGAACTTGAGGGCTTTACGGGTTTTCCTTCAGTCAATTCATTGGCAATGCAGTTTATGTTAAACATTTATGACATGAATCTGTACTCATTGGCACTCGGCAATTTGGTTAGCAGTTGACGTTGCGGCCGTAAACATGATTGGCAAATGACGTTCCATAATCAAATTCTGTTGATGTTTCATTGTCACTTCACGTTGATCTGTTCATTAATGGCCAGTAACAAATCTTGTCCACTTGTATCGTTGTCGGAAGGACAGTAAGACGAGTTTCTGAAGTCATAAGGTATGGTTGCAGCACATTTATGTTTTCATGTTTGCAGTATTCTTAAAGGCTAATTCAGTTCTTTTTTTTTTTCTCTGACTTGGCAAAATGGAGCTGCAACATTTTAAAAAAAATTAGTAAGGCAAAGGATTGAAAGAACTGTTTCACAAAGCAAAAAAAATGAAACAATCTTTCATGGGACCAAAATTTCGCTGTAAGAAATTCGTGCGACTTCAAAAATTCGGTATGTTCAATAACCACAAGTAAGTCAGATTTTGATTTTTTGCAAGGAGAAAGAAGCATGATAAGCATAAAATGTAGTTGTAAGAGAATCAAAAAAGATTTGGTAAAAAAAATCAACAAAATGAGTGTTGCGTTTTTAAGGTCGTTCAGTATATAATATCTCGATAGTCTGCATTGATTAAATTTTATAACCTTTTTCGATGTCAGAGGGACTTATGCGTAAAGATGGTATTAAAAGTAGTTCGTTTTCAGTATCACTTGCCTGTTAACACTAAGGTTGTGAGTTCGAACAAAGCACGTTTGAGAAGCGATTTACTAGGATTATAACAAAGATGTGGTATGATTGCCAATACGACTACTCTCCACAAGAGACCAAATGATACAGAAATTAACAACTATATGTCATCGTACAGCCTACAACAATGAGCAAAGCCCATACCACATAGTCATCTAAAAACGGCACCGACACCACAAATGTATAAAAATTTACACAATTCAAACGAGAAAATTAATGGCCTAATTAGTGAATAAAATATGAACGAAAAACACATATATAACAGTAACAAACGGCAACCACTGAATTACAGGCTAGAAAAAGGTTCATTGTGGCATATTTTGAATATTTAAAAACAATCTGATAGCATCTCACTTACCATGTTTCTTTTTCTGTTGGTGTGTAATTAAAAATTGTGGTTTGAATCCTACTTTTTTCTTGAAGCCACCTTTTCGGTTCGAGTTTTTCCTTTCTTCTAACATTCCTTCAAAATACATTCATTTGTTAAACATTACCTAGACGATAAAAAGTTCTGCATATTACATGAAACCATGATCATTGTGAATCCAATGAAATCACCAAACGGTTGTAGACTAGATCCTTGAGAATTTGAGGATCTTATTTCAGACAAAATGAAGAAATATGTAGATTTCCTAGTTAAAATGTAACAAATTTATTGAAAGGAGTGGGGGCTATAATGGCCTTATATGGACCAAGATTTACAAAGTAACAAAGCTTTAAACTGAACACAGCTTTCTATATGTCTCGATTAAAATGCATTGGTCGTCCAAAAAAGAGGGGTTCTCCCCTCTGGATCCGCCACTGATGTGTATCTAACAGAAAATATATAGCTCCACTCTTCGTTTAAGAATTTTCTTCATTTTCATTGTTACAGAATCACCAAGATGTCTTTCACGACTTTTTTGGATATTTTTCCGTGCCTTAATTTCAGTCACATTTTAAACCTAAACATACACACCATAACATATTCGAAACCCAACTGTCTGTGCACTAAATATCTATGACTTTTTGACAAGGGTCCTCGGTGAAATACTGCAAGAGAAGGTTCGTCATACCTCTTTTATAACAATAATATGTATAGGTCTGCAACCAACACCAAATTTTCCAAAAATTCTAAAAACATTATAAGATTTAAAAAAAGGTATCCATTTTCCTGGCAGCTTTTTAAACAAGTATTTTGTAGACATTAACTTTCCAGTTCCCGGTTCGATTATTGTAATAACGGTTAAAATCATTGATTATAAAAAAAAACAGCATATGTAATACAAGTACAAACACAATCGTGTTGTCCTACAATCTAATATCGGTGGTCAAATATCATGATTTTTGGAAGAAATTTGTCTTCCCTTGTTTCAATTTGATGACATATCTACACATCAACCATTCAGGTAGAATGATTATCTCATTTATGAATGATTCCTCTAAAATTTGACAGATGAACTGAGACTGAAATGATAATAATGTTACCTACCTGAAGATTCCATTGTATACATCTGTACATATAAAAGTGGATTTATTCAATCTATAAATAGTTATGATCATAATAATATCGATTATTTCGTTTAAATATTACCCGTATATTCTGTAAATAGTTTCTACGACAAGTAATTGAATATGTGTGTTTTGTATTTTTGCCCATTATAGCCTATAGACCACTACAGTTTTAATTTTAAAAATATCAATCAATAGGACAGGACCGAAAGCTAAGTTTGTAAACTGGTCGAATGTGATTAACATTAATCATGCTGTATGCCGGGTACATAACTTATAAGAATACTTTATTAATAATTATAATAAAAGTCTTATGTTTTTTTAATAAAATTTGAAGAATAATACATGTAGTGTTAAATTGTCAATTCATGTTGTGTACGCCTTATTTTTTTTTTTACGGGAACAACCATTTCTTGACAGTTTAATCTCAAATCAAAACATTAAGATCCTCTACGAGAGATAATGCAGCTGATCTGTAATATTCGATCTTTATGCCTTATAGCATGTACTGTGTTACAAGTTAACGCTAGATAAAAACTGATGAGGAAAAATTAACACCCGGTCATCGAAAGCTTGACAGAGCCTTTCATGTCTGGACAAATTTTTAAGTTTTCCTGAAATTGAATTTAGTTTTTGTTAATGCCTCCCAATTTCTATTCTCAGACTGGGGTTACTCAGTCTGAATCTTATAAAAGTTATTCTACTGTCAAAAAAAAATCATATTAACGTAACTTTCGTACTTGAAATAAAATTTAGAAAGGAAATGGGGAATGTGTCAAAGAGACAATAACCCGACAATAGAGCAGACAACAGCCGAAGGCCACCAATGGGTCTTCAATGTAGCGAGAAACTCCCGCAAGGCGTCCTTCAGCTGGCCCCTTAAAAAGTATGTTTACTAGTACAGTGATAATGGACGTCATACTAAACTCCGAATTATACACAAGAAACTGAAATTAAAAATCATACAAAACTAACAAAGGCCAGAGGCTCCTGACTTGGGACATGCGCAAAATTGGGGCGGGGTTAAACATGTTTATGAGATCTCAATCCCCCCCTATACCTCTAGCCTATACCAAAGCCAATTTGAATTTAAAATATGTAAACAAGTTTTCCGGTATCTCTAGAATAGCTATTTCTTATGTCTAGCAATGTCTTTAAGAAGGTTCTTCTGAATGCATTTTTTTCAAATACAATTTAAAATTATTCTTACTAAGTTCTTTGCAGAAAGTTATATCAATATCCAGGTGTTCACTATGCAACAGTATATTAGAATACAATGAGTTATTCGTCTGGTTATTGCTGGATTTATATTCATTATAGGCTACTAAACAGATCAGTGCTCAATTCTATACCAGTACAAAAAAAAAAATGTTTTATCAAGTCTAAATATATATTTGTTTTGTAAAAATAGATATCTCACAAGTTCTCATGACTTCTATGTTTGTACAGAGTTTAACAATTTTAACACATGTTGAGCACGATATGCTTACCCTTCCGGGAGCACCCAAGATCACCCCCAGTTGTTTTGGTGGTGTTCGTGTTGCTTAGTCTTTAGTTTTCTATGTTGTGTCTTTTGTCCTATTATTTTTTGTTTATCTTTTTATTTTTAGCCATGGCGTTGTCAGTTTATTTTCAATCTATGAGTTTGACTGCCACTCTGGTATCTTTCGTCTCCCTTTTTTCTTTAAGTTGAAAGTTTTTTCCATTTATCAATCTTTGAAAATATCTAATAGAGAAAGAGGGTTTTTTTTAGACTCCCCAGTTCTCACAACCATAAAACACGATACTTTGAATGCAATCATCAAAAATATTTAAAAGGGTTTTAATACCACAAGGGTTATATGTTCATAGATTATTATATGGATCTGTCCCAGAATATTTGTCTGAAAATATCTCCTATGTTACAAATAAAAATGGAATGCAACTTAGATCTGATACTTATCATGACCCAATTACTAAATATACCAAAGGCAAGAACAAACACATTTAGAAGATCTTTTTTTCATATCCTGGCCCAACTGTATGAAATAAACTACCAGCAGCACTAAGACACATGTCAAACATGAATACTTTTAAAAACACTGCTTTAAGTTTTTACTTGAAAATCGGCCAGGAATTGTACAATTTTGATTATGTTTTCTTATGTATATCTTTGTTAGGAAGAAATTGTGTGATGCACTGTGAGTGGAGTGTGAGGGCCGCAAGGGATAATAGTGTTTGTACTTATTGAGCATACCCTCTTGAAATGAAGATTATTATTATTTTTATAATTAATAAATTGATCCATGAAACCCTTTATTATAGTCTTTATAGAATAGAATAGAATAGAATAGAATATTTTTATTTCTCAAATTACAGGGCCCATAAAGGGCATAAATCCAGATACAATTGATTTACATAATTAGTAACAACAGCAATAATAGAGGCATATACATATATAAAACTCAGTACATGCGATATATCATAGTGAAGCAATAAAATATTTGTTCCAAAAAGCACCTGTCAGTTTAAATGTGAGTATGTTTCATTTACAAAGGATAGAAGTTATTCAAATATTTCTGTTAAGTTAAAGATTGACATTTGTTTCCCAATTTCATCGGCTACCAGTATTTGATATTTAAAAGTGGTTGTTAACAGCGATTTGCTGTAGTCAAACCTCTTTTAGGTCATTAGATATATCTGTAGCAAAAGTACCTTCACATATAAAATTCTGTGTAAATTGAAAGTAGACGATCGATTACCAAACTATTCACTAAAATGTCGTCAAACGAAGAATCGACACTTTTTGCTATTTATACACTCGGGTATACATTTTTTAGTCTGGTAATGATAGCACCACCTACTGAATTTGTGGCTGCCGGTTTGACAGTTCAAAATATGTTGGCAAGTTTCCTTGGGAGTGAAGAACTTGGTTTTATCTACTTTCACATAAAAAGAACAGCAGCGACACTGTTGATTCATTCGTGTTTTCCATTAGGTAACCATATACAAGTGTTGCTTTTCATTCACTTATTGGTGCAGAGCGGATCTAGTCGTTTAAAAAAAAAGGGGGGTCCCAACCCAGGATAAAAAAAATCCTTGAAAATTGGGTTCCAGCCATATATCCTCATAAGTAACTTGTATTTGTCCAGAATAGTGTAATAAAATGAAACATACTTTAGACAATTCTTTAATCTATAATAATTTGTAATGTATCTACATGTATATTTGAAACTAACTATTTTAAACTAGTAATAATATAAATTCCTTACTATTCAAAACAATTTCTTTAAATTCTAAAAAAGTGCATGCTGCATGCTTGTGTACTATTTCTAATTGTGTAATAATTTGATTAAAAAGTATTTTCAAAGCCAGTATTTTATAGTGAAATATTGTCATGAACAGAATTTCATAGTGAAATATATATTGTCATGAACAGAATTCCATAGTGAAATATATATTGTCATGAACAAAATTTCATCATGTTCATAGTTAAATATTGTCATGAACAAAATTTCATAGTGAAATATTGTCCAGAAAGAAGTGACAATATTTGTTGGACAAGGACACTATTTTATAATGAAATATTGTCAGAGACAATATTTTATTAGGAAATACTGTCAGTTATGTCAGTGGACAATATTCTATATGAAATTTTGTCCGACAATATTTTATGTTACAATGTTTTTTATTGAGAAGATTATAGTATTTATAATGGACATGTATTATATATATTATTATGAATTAAAGTTGCCCAATATTTTTTTTTTTCATTTCAGGTTATTTTCTAGGACTAAGATATGTCTCTCCTCTTCAGCATCTTTATTGGTTTCCTTACTTTGCATGGTACTGGCAGATATATTTGACAATAAGCCTCTTTATTATTATATGTGCATCAGCTGTTGTATTTTACTGGTCTACAGACAATTGGTCCAGACATCCAATTGCTAAAGAACTTAGCTATCTTACTAATAATGCAGGAAGTTGGAGAGCAGTGGCATCCTCTATAAATGTGGAGTTCCGCCGTTTTGACAAATTTACATCTGGCCCACATGGGAGAAGAGTTATTGTCACAGACTCATGGGTTATGAAAACATCCACATATTTTTTAAATATAGCACATCAAAATGATATTCATCTAACTTTATCCAAATCAGAAGAACATTCTCTTTCCTATGAAAGTATGACATCAGTGCAGTATCTGAATATCTCAGTAGTTAGTATCAACAAGAAAGTTACACCATTTCAAATCAGGCAAGTCAAGAAGTTAATATCAATTTTAACAAGTTAAACCATTGCAAAATTCAACAATTTCGAAAACAAGCAAGGCAAATAGTTAGTATCAACTAATAAGTTGTACCATAAAAAACACAAAGCATTGAACATTGTTATTTTGTTCGTAATGTCAGAATCAGAGCAAGGCCATAGGCACAGAAAAAAGTTCTCACATCATTTCAAATTCAAGATGGCCCCTTGCACATATTTGAGTGGAATGGAAATCCATGAATGTTTTCAAAAGTAAATATTTTGTAAGTATAAAGATAAGTGGATTCATTGCAAACACATTTTACATAGAAATAAAATTAAAATATATGCACCACTGGTGCATATATTGACCACATGTTATTTTAGAACCATATATACATATTTATAAATGCACTTTAATAGTTTAGTTTTTGAAGAAGGTCCTAATGTAACAAATGACAACATGATACATCTCTACTCTTTTCAGACTGAACTCATTGGAATACAGAGATTTGAAAGAAAAATTATCAGGGCCAATTAGAAATGCTAGAAACATTGTTATAAAACAATCTTTAAGTGACCAGTTTTTGGAAGCATTCCATGAACAAGTGAATCTCAATCATGACTTCCGTTTGCCTTTAAATATGGTAGGTATTTCTGAGAGCAAATAAAATGAGTAAAATGCAGCTTCAAGCTTCTTTTTAATATTAAAGAAATATATATATATGTGAACATATCATTACAAAATCCAGCATTTGATCTATAAGAACAGAGACATATAATACAATACAATTGTATTATATGTCTCTGATAGGAAGAATACATTTCGATTAAAAAAAAACGATTAAAAAAACTTATTTGGAATCAGTGTGGACATGTTAATATAGCACTTATGTAAGCACAATGTGAATCTAGTTTATAACTAACACCCTTATCTGTATTATATTTTTTTTTAATCTGGTAACTAATTTTAGGTTGTACTTCAAAGTGGGTCTCATTGGGATTACTGATTTTTTGTAAGCGTGACACGTGAAAATCAAATTATTGTGGCGTGAAAACGGGAAATGAGGTCTTGCGGGACCTGGGAAATGACAAAAAAATGAGAATTGCTTACGTACATAGTGTAAGCGGGATACGGGAATCTGACAAAACAGTAAGCGGGATCTGGGATCGAAACCCCCCAATGAGACCCCCTTCAAACAGCTCCAGTTGTTTTTATGCTTATAACTTATAAGGTTCCCCCGTTTTTTTCTAATTCAATATGTGGTTAATGACAGCAAAATGGAGGTCAAATTTAATTTTGACAATTTTCACTAAATGCCTTTCAGGGGTTATAATCCCAGATTGATTGGAAAAGACCACTGTATGTCATTTCCAAGCAATGATTTATGAACCTTTCAATATAATTGTAGACATGTATTTTATGAATCTATTTTGAAAACAAAAGTTTTATATTTATTTAAAATATTTAGTTTATATATTCAGCATGCCTTTGTTGTGTGCAAATTTAAGAAAGATCTTTATCATTTGTTACGTAACATTCATTTATGCAATTTGATGTAACTTTGTGTTAATTTATGTTTTCAAAATATCTGTATATTTCATCTTCTCAGGATTGTGATAACTGTATTGGATGTATGCAGAAAGAATCTGATGTGAAGCTTGTAAAACTTTGTGATGATCCAGAAGCTGGAAATTGTGTTCAGTGTTTCTGTCGACCTATGTGGTGTTTAGAATGTATGGGTAAATGGTTTGCAAGTCGTCAGAATCAACAAAGACCAGAAATATGGATGAGTGGAAAATCTCCCTGTCCGACATGCAGGGCAACATTTTGTGTTTTAGATGTTTGTAAAATTGTTAAATAAATGTTCAAATACATAAAAGACTGTATTTCAAAACTTGTTTCTAATTTTTGTTCCGGTACTTCAATTACTATTTCACATGACAACTTGAAACCCTTGTTTACAGGGAAAAATAAGAATCATTTAGAAATTATGAAACTGGCGTTATCATTTAATTTTACTTGAAGAAAAAATGCATTTTTCTTATTAGTTGATCAAGATCAACATTCCAGTAATACAAAGAACTGATTTTAATATAGACCCTGTCAAAAGGTGCTACTTTCATGATGATTACATCAGCTGATGAAGTTATTATTTTATTTAATGAAAATTTTTTCAGACCAAAGGGCCTAAAAAGGTGAAATGGGATTTAGCCATCATGTGGCATCTGTTGTCGTCTGTCTGTATATCGCCATTAACTTTTCTTAAATCTCCTCTGAAACCACTACTGGTAGTCCATATATTATAAAACTTTACCTTGATTTTCCTGAGGAATTATAATTTTCAAATATGTATCTAGGTATTCGATCCATCATCAACCATGGCTCTGTGTTGCTAAAAAAATAAATGAGGATAAAACGTCAATTTTTAGAAAACTGCAATGTTGTTGGCTTATATCTCAAAAACAAAAGCAGTAAGAGCAAAGTTCATAGCAAACTGACATAAGCAGAATCGATAAGAAAGTCAAGGTTGTCTATTTTTTTTTTTTAATTTTCAGAAAATTGAGGACCTTTACTTTGAAGTTTTTGCCCCTGAAATTTCATTTTTCTTTTTCAAACCTTACTTATTGATCAGAGAAGTTTCATAAGGTCTTGACCTTATTTCAATGTTTTATATAAATCTACAGTTACTGTTTGTGTTTAAATCAGGTTCTCAGATATTTTAAGCACTATATAAGCTCTACATGTATCATTTATGACTGGGATTCTCTAACTGTGACTTATGTTTGTGGATCAATGTTTAAGGATTTGCAGAATTTTCCTGAGATTATTTAGTAAATAGTCAATATATAAAAAAGAAGATGTGGTATGATTGCCAATGAGACAACTGTCCACAAGAGACCAAAATGACACAGACATTAACAAATATAAGTCACCGTACAGCCTTTAACAATGAGCAAAACCCATATGCATTGTCAGCTTTTGTATAGATATATTGTAAAGTGTACAATCCATCAGACATTATTGTTCTTACCTTGCCCTAATTTTTTTGGTTCATTCATCATTTAATGAATGGCTATTATTTATTTTGAATTTATTGAACCATAAAACTAATTTTTGACTCTTCACATTGAATAATCCGTGAAGCGGATTATGTAAAATGTGATGAGTCAAAAATTAGTTTTATGGTTCAATAAAATCAAAATAAATTATTGCCATTCATTATAAATAATTTTTTTTCAAAAATAAGGCTCAAAGACCTGTTTATATTATTTATATTAACAATAACAACGTACACACATGTTGGCGTATGAATACACAACGTCAGAGTGGGCGTGTCGCCATCAAAATTGATAACATTGAAAATAAAACTAATAATTTTAACCAATCAGAAGAAAGTAAAAACACCAAATTTATTTATTGTTCAATGTTGATGTTTTATCCCATGCAGCCATTTTTTCTGTCCTGATTAGGTAAGTATATCATATTATGTTAAGGTAAGATTGTAATCTATCTGTAAATGTGCATTTTTTTTTTAATTTTTCGTGGTACATTGGTTTCGAAAGGTTTCATGATTAGGTAACTTTGTCAGTTATAATTAAGTCTACAATATGATATAAAGAATGAGTAAAAGGTGTACATGTCTATATATGGCATGGTTGATTAGACTTTGACCTTATATTAATGGTTCATTGAACAAGGTCAAGTTTAAATGATAAACTTAGTTCCTACTGTGCCAGGAAAAAGTGATTGGTAAACTTCAAATTTGATTTATAGAATGATTTTGATATGTTTAAGTCAGTCTGATGGAATTCTATGGCAAGCTGTTTTGCTATTTATTCTTACTTCAAGTTTTCTCATAAACTTTATAAGATATCTTATATAGTTTATAAGATATCTCATATAATTTATTAGATATCTTCTATAATTGTCTTTATAAAATATCTCATAAACTAGATAAGATATCTTATAAACTGTATGAGATATCTTATAAACTATATAAGATATCTCCTATAATATATAAGATATCTCCTTATAAAGACAATTATATAAGATATCTTATAAATTTTAGGAGACATCTTCTATAACATTAAAGATATCTGATATATTATAGGAGATATCTTATATATTATAGGAGATAACTTATATTTTATAGGAGATATCTTATTTAGTTTATAAGATATCTCATAAAGTGTATAAGATATCTTATATAGTTTTATATGATATTTCATAAAGTTTATAAGATATCTCATAAAGTTTATAAGATATCTCCTAAAGTTTATAAAATATCTCTTAAAGTTTATAAGATATCTCATAAAGTTTATAAGATATCTCCTAAAGTTTATAAAATATCTCTTAAAGTTTATAAGATATCTCATATAATTTATCAGATATCTTATATAATTGTCTTTTTAAGATATATCTATAACTTTATAAGATATCTTATAAACTATATAAGATATCTTATAAACTATATAAGATAGATATCCTATAAATTATATAAGATATCTTATATAAAAATTGTTTTTATAAGATATCTTATATACTTTATAAGATATCTCACATAATTTATAAGATACCTCATATGATTTATAAGATATCTTATAAACTTTAGAAGATATCTTATAAAGTATATAAGATATCATATACACTTTATGAGATATCTTATATAACATTTAAGATATATCATATACCATTTAAGGTATATTGTATGGTTAATCACTTCTTAATTTTCTAAATTATTTATTATCTTAAAGTGTTTCCCCCCTTTCATACATGCTTGTTATCTTTACGATTTAACAGTAACAGTATGATACGTTCAAAGCTCCTCTATTCTTTTAATATCATTATTTTTAGCTTCAAATATAGAACTTCTAATCAAAATTGTTGAATTAATATTACTTTGAAAATTTAATATATCAATTTAAAGAAACCCAAACTAGTTGAATAAAGTGTACAAAGGTTTTTAAATAGCATTTTTCCACTTTAAATAAATATAAACCAGTTAATCATGTAAATTAGAGAATATGAGAGTAAAATTGCGAACTCCCCTTTCATCTCTGTCCTTACTGTTATATAGATATAAAAGAAAAATATCATGTTTCAAAATGCTGACCTATTGATCAGATATGTGAGATTTAAATACTTATTCAATATTCATAGGTGTACCAAAACATACACTTTGACATGCATTTAACAGTTTATCGCTTCTTATTCAAAAAGAACACCCTTTGATTACGTATGTGTAGAAGCCACTCCCATCCAGCAAAAAATGAAATTAATAACATTTCTATGATGTTTGTGCCATGTAGTTTTATTGAGGGTTGCTCTTAAATCGGTTTGTTATTTGGTGTCTTTGGAGCATGTAGACTGTATATTTTGATTATCATATCGCCTAGTTTAATTATCTTCCTGGTAGCCTTAGTTAGTAGACAGATATATCGTCTACGATAATTTGTCTATTATATAATCTGAGACTACCATACTATCAGATAGTAATCTAATAAGGATAATGTTGTATTGTTTCATATGATTGATCATTAGTCGATTTTTGCCCAACTTGAATCGAGAGAACATCAGTTGAACTTTCATCGGGAAACAACTTGAAATTATTAATAAAAGACAGAACAGTTCTAAATGACATTCACTGCAGTTAGAAATGTTAAAACAGTGCTGTGATGAGAATGTTTAATATATACTATATTCTTTTGACCTATTTATAGAGTATGTTTGGTATGTGCTGAAGTATTTCTTCATAATGGCTTCTTGTCATGAAGCGTGCATGGTACTTTTCCGATTGATTTTCCCACGTAACCAACTAATGGACAGGATAAAAACAAGGAACTCTTTGAGTACCCATTCTCAACTCTACCGGTTCAAAGTAATATTCTCCACTGAAATAGAACATATATAGTCAGGGAAATTAAATTAAGGTTTTTATTTGATGTCGCAGCTCTACTCTGCTCGTTGTTGAAGAGCATACAGCGACTTAATGTAAATTGCTGTTATTAAAATCAGGTTTATGTTCACAGACACAGGCACTTGTTTCTATCCATTGGAAGACCCACTATCAACGTATATTGACAAATCTTGTGTACTGGGGGTAAGGGGTTCTCTAATGGTAAATACAATGCATATCATCAAAAAGATAAACATTCATGAATCGAATGGTGTATGGAACAAAAAAAGGAGGAAAATAAGGGTTTTAAGCGGAGAGGTGAACAAAGTAGTTGGGTACCTTCTCGTAAATATACGTTGATAGTGGGTCTTCCAATGGATAGAAACAAGTGACTGAGGCTGTGTATTTGTTGTCTTTTAAACAACCTCTTCTTCTATTAATCGTGTTTAATGGTTTGTAATTGAAAAAAATTAACCTGAGTATATACAGATAATTATACAAACAACATGTATTCCATTCAACTAGTAAACAGAAATAGAATTCGGCATTTCTGGATTATTATTTTTTTTATATCATTTGGCATCAGCACATTAATCATTTAGGAAGTTTTAAATAATTTACGGTGAATCATTGATTATAAATTCAAGATTTCGTGTGATAAAAGTAAAATTAAAACGGGTATCCATATTATCTGAATGTCACATTGGCATATTTATGATTCACATGCGTTGGTGTTGAATATAATATTTCATAATCTTCTTTTGTGCTTTGTATTTTTTGAAAGTAATGTTTGAATGTTTTGGTTGTAAAATATGCACTGGCATCTGCATGTTTTGGTTGTAAATTATGCACTGACATACACATGGTTTTGTTGTATTCGTCCTAAAATTAGAACTTGTAAACACATGTGAACTGGGTGAATAGATATATATACTTAACAGTTAAAAGTCACTTAAATATAAAATAAACAAGAAAACCATCCTCGATCACTTTACAATTAAACGGTTGGTGATTTTAGGGTAGATGACACATAAGTATTGTATTTAAAATGTAGAACGTCAAATATGCATTCCCTTTAATAATGGCGGCTGAGAGGAAAGTAAGACGATTTTGTAGTGTTTGTGAAAAGGAAAATCTCGTGGCATGGAAATGCTTAAACTGTTTGGAATTACAATGTGGTGATTGTAAAAACGTCCACGAAAAATTCTCGATAAGTAAGAATCATATTCTTATACCACTGGATAAACTAAGTCCTTCTTTGATGGAGGAGCAGAAAGTTAAAATCACGTCTGCTATCAACAATCAGGAACAGTGTGACTTATTTTGCATCAACTGCAACGTTAGAATCAACACAGCAGACTCCATTATGGAACATCTTACTCACAATTTGGACACTTTTGAATCATTTAATAAGACTCTTAAAAACAATATTGAAACTCTCATATCGAAAATCACATTGGAAGTAGGATCGTCGAAATCCTATGATGACAAAAAACAAATGGTGGAGGAAAAAAGAGAAATGAAAAGAGAAATTCAAAAGAGGTATGAGGAAATAATATTGAGTTGCAAAGCTAATATGAAATTATTGCACAATGATTTAGATAAGTTTTACAAAGAAAGAGAAAAACATATTAAAGAAGCTAATAAGAGAGTTGGGAAGGAAAGTACAAAGCTTGTCAAGGCAAGAGACAAACTCGGCATGCTACAATATAAAGCTGAACTTCCACAATTACAAACTACATTTATTTCCACAAAACAGCAACTGGAAAAATACTTATCAACTTTACCCGTCGATGAACAAATAGTATTTAGAACCGGAGATCAAACTTCTGATGACATCGCACGAGATATAGGATCCCTACACTACTCTATAGCAGCTTCTGGAAAATCAGGGAGAAGTTTTCAGTTGGTGTTGATAGAGAAATCAGGACCTACTAAACTACAGACCGTTTCCGTTATAACACCCTGTGGTGATACTGATGTCTGCATTGGAGGCGTAAAACACAAAACGATTCAACTGGTCAACCTTTCTAGACCATCGATTCCACTCAACGAATTTACTGTAACATTTTATGATTTTACATCTTCAGCGGATGGCAGCTTATTGTATATTACAGATTTCAAAAACAAATGCTTGCAAGCTGTAACAAAACTTGGAGATTTGAAAAATATTAAAACTTTTTCGCCGCTTTTACCAACTTGTGTACACGTTACATCTACGCATGAAATATACGTTGGAATAGTAGAATCGGACAGTCAAAATGTCGACGCAGACAGCAAAAGAGCAATTCTAAAATTGACACCACAAGGAATTTTTAAAGCCGAATTTGAATTTGATTTGAGAGGTACTCGACTTTTTACTGTGCCATATCGATGCCATGTGAACGAAACGAACAAATGTATTGTTGTAATTGACAAATACGACCCATCCACTGGACGAGTAATCGCATTTGACGAAACTGGGGAAGTTAAATTCCGATATTCTGGATTCACTGCTAGTTCCAAATTTAAACCGTTTAGACCAACGAATGTCAGCTGTACACAAAGGGGTGAAACAATTATTTGTGATATCGACAATCACTCTTTGCATATCATAGACAAAAACGGATTCTTTATCCAGAATTTGTCGACTCTTGATGTGGGTATACTGCATCCGCATAGCATGGCTATAGATTCCTATGACCGTTTGTGGATTGGTACGGGTCACCCTCCGACTGATGCTAAACAGAAGGGGCAAATATACATCACTAGATTGACAAAGAAATAACGGAACTTTGAATCGTACGGGGGAAATTACTATGTCTTTCAATGGGATTGTTTAAATTAATCAGATATATACTGAGACGTATGTTTTGTCTCTCCAGTAACTTACATATTTTGCAAAAATAATAATTATTGTGTTTATGTTGAAATCAAATGCCTATTCATTTGATACATGAAACACAAGCAACTGTAAATAAGACATTTAATTTTATACAAGTATTTGCTACGGCTTTAAAATCGTTTTTGCTTTCTCTTGTTAATATTGTAACATTATGTTTGCTTCTTCATGTTTAAACGAGAGAGAAAACAGATAACATTAATAATAATACTTGTGTATGGCACGAACATAATATTTTCACAAATTGTCAATTATAATAAAAAGTTAATATATATATATATATATTTCACAATCTTAATTCTTAAGTTATAAAGTTATAAGTAATTATTTTGCTGAGTTAGTTGCGATTCCAGTAAATGTTTAACAAATTGGAATAACACTTCAGTTCATCTGAATTCTCAAAAATGTTATAAGCAGTGCATATTCAATGCTGAACTGGCCACCCGCTGATTCAAATACTTCGACACAAACTTTTTTGTAGATAAGATTGAAACAACAGCAGGGGTCCAGTTAAATTCAATGCAGGAGACATAACACAGTTATTGCAGTGAAAAAAAGTAGAACTATCAAAATCTCATTCTGCTTGAAACAGTCAAATTGTGTGAGAGAACGAAAAAATCCTGCTCTCTACTGGTTCAAAACATCAAACACAACCGATACTACTTGCACTGCCACATGAGAGGAAACGGGGTGAAGCTTTGTCTTTCACGTAGGTAATTGGTTGCATAGGTTTGTGTTACTTAATATAAAAAAGAAGATGTGGTTTGATTGACAATGAGACAACTATTCACAAAAGACCAAAATGACACAAACATTAACAACTATATGTCACCGTACGGCCTTCAACAATGAGCAAAGCCTATACTGCATAGTCAGCTATAAAAGGCCCCGATAAGACAATGTAAAACAATTCAAACGAGAAAACTAACGGCCTTATACGAGTATGAAAAAAATGAACGAAAAACAATTATGTAACACATAAACAAACGACAACCCCTGAATAACTTGCTCCTGACTTGGAACAGGCACATACATAAATAATGTGGCGGGGTTAAACATTAAACTTATTTTCTATGAAAGGTTTTGTTGGCTTCAATTGATCCTTTCGTTTTTTGTCTTTTGTTCACTGTGTTGTTCTGGTATTAAGTTTGCATTTTCCTTCTTGATTTTTCCCATTTTCTTCAGGTGTTTTATGAAATATACGTTGTTTGTTTATGTTTCTTATTCAAAATGATTCATTTCATCACACTCCATGTGTATATTTTTAGTTTTAGTTTATGTTATATAACACGATACACTATTGAACCGTAAAGACATTTCATCATAAAAAACCAAACTACTACTAAATATACACTTTTTTCAAGTTCACATGAACGAAAATTGTGGATTCATTCGGTTAAGAATTGTTTATGATTTATTAGGTTTTTAGGATTTATTAAGTTTTTAGGTGTGTTATTCAGGTGTGTCAAATCGTGAAATTAAAATTTTGTACCGAAATACCTGTCCTGTTATAATGATGATACATTTAAAAACTAATTTGTTTTTTCCATAAAAAAGAATATGTGTTAACAGTATGTTCTCACACCAATTTTATGTAAACGCTTTTCCTCCTATTGATCAAACTATAACCAATATATATATAGGCATATAACTTTACGATCAACCATTAACCGCGAAGTGACTGGAAAAAATATGTCCTATAGTACATTTTACATTTTAGGAAGTAAACTTTTGTATAATCCGATGATTTATTTTCTACAGAGATTAATTTCAAGGTATATATACGACATAATTGAAGATGCCTATATACAACTGTATGAAATCATCTTACAACTAAAACCACATCCATCGCCATTCGAATTCTGTTTTCCTCTCTACTAATCATACACTACCAAGCACATAGCTATAACAATTTTTCTCGCTCAGTTATTCTTCAACAGAATTGAAGGTCAATATAAAATTGTTTCGTCATGTTGTTTGGAGGCTGTCCCACAAACCTGTACCTTAATGATATTCTGATATTAAAATCATGATTGGCTAAAATTAAAATATACACATGGAAAAAAGTCTTGCAACACCTTGATTTTTTAAAACTTGAAAAATCAACCTCTTTTTTTGGATGAAATATAGTAAAATTTTTGTATGATATTATTGAAACATAGTTTATAGCATCATTGGCATTTAAACGAACAAAAAATGTTTTTAAAAAAAATGATTTATATAATCACAATTTTGATGATAAAATGAAGTGTTTTTTGTACAAAAAAATGCATTTTACAACTATCACTGTAGTCGAACATTACAATGTCAGACATTTCAAAATTAATCTTCCGATTACTGTTCACATCATGACTGATCGTTATACGCCAAAGAATTAGTACTTTGTGCGCAGCCTCCATTCAAACGGATAACCGCACCATAACGTCTTCTGATTCTTGCTATAAATCGACTAATTTGTTTCTAAGGAAGCAGCAACCATTTCTGATGAAGGGCATTGTTAATTTCATGATGTGTTAGAACTGTGGTGTCCTTTCGCGCACTTTACGCCCAATAATGTCCCATGTATGCTCGATATGGTTCAAATCTGGGCTACGATCGGGCCAAGGAAGATGAACCGAATTCTATAGAACAATGGATCTTCCTCCACGATGCTAATTTTCAACTTTGGCGAGCTCTGCACTACAATGGATACGGAAAACTGTTTGTCTGTTCGTAAGCAAAGGTATCCGAAGTGGTCTTATCGCACGATAACCAGATGCGATGAGTCGATCTCAAACAGTTCTTGTTAAAAGGCTCATGTATACCCACCACTCTCTTTTTAGGATTGTATTGTATGCAATGGATTTCCTTCTGACCAACCTTCATTATGCCTAATTTTCCCTAGCAAATGGTATAGGGGGTCAGTTTTATCTCGGAAGGTCCTTAACATCGTTTATTGCCTGATTTTTATTCTCAAAACGACTTATATATATATAGTGGAATGGTGATGACCAACAATACATGCAGTTGTTACAGCGACATCCCTGCTTCGCTCATGCTGGTAATCTGCCATCTTGCTGCAGTTAAGAGTTGTCGAGGAGCCATTACAAGGTGTCAATCACATAACTTCAAAAACTTGGTTATTTAAAGTGTTGAAAACAATGAGGATTAAAACACCTGTTTTGCTGTTTACGGGTACAGTAGCTGCATGTGCAGATAAGAACTGATCGAGTCGATATGTATTGATAAACTCAGGTGATACTTAAATAATGTTTAACTAATTCTATTTTACCAAATTATATCACAAAAAAATAAAAAGTGTTTTTTTAATTTGAATTTCAATTTGGTGTTGCAATAACTTTTTCCAGGTGTATAGATTGATTGCTGATTATTGTCCAGTGATGAATATTTCATTCAATATACCCAGGAAAAAGTATGACATTCTTAAATTCAACAGTTGTGTAACTTTTAAAGTTCCGTTAATTGAGAACCATCGTTATAAAATAATATTTCTTCATACAAACTATAATTGGTACAATATTTGCAATACGACTTGCGTTTTGTATCCGAAATACAAAAAAAAGAATTGTTTTAGAAGCCTGAGACTTGTAGGATGTATATAATCCTATTGAATCGAGAAATAAGTAATGGTGAAGAAATGATAGACCTATAAAGTACAAAAGGAAAAACAAAAAGTTAATAGAAACGTTGGAAGACTATATAAAAAACAAAATGTGGTATGATTGCCAATTATACAACTCTTCACAATAGACCAAATGACACAGAGATTAATAACTATATAGGTCATCATCGTACGACCTTCAATAATGACAAAAGACCGTACCGCATAGTCGGCTATAACCGAAGGCCAAGAAATTACACTTGAGGTACTAGTAAATCAATTCAAAGAGGAAACTATCAGCCTTATTCATATACAAAATAATAACACAAAAAAACAAATGTGTAACACAGCAAGAAACGACAACCACTGAATAACTGATCCTAACTTGGGACAGACACCTACATACAGAATAAGACCGGATTAAACATGCTAGTTGACGCCCAACACTCCCCTAAAACCTATGACAGTGGTACAACAGAACAATACAAGAACTGTACAAAACAATAAACAAATAACGCATATATACTACCATATGGCATAAGGAATATTCAGACTTCAAGCTGTTCAAATACTAAATAAGAATTATCTACTTCTGAAAGAATGAAACGTCAAATTTTCTGCTGTTTGTTAACCCCAAAAGGCGTTGCCGCCGGGTAAACATACGTGTATATTCACCGTAGTATATCATGTCTATACTAGCATCGTGGGCTCATTCGCAAGAGGCAAAACAAAATTCAAAATAAAGGGACACCCTAGACCTATAATATTTTGTTGTGTGAAAGGAAATGCACTGTTTTATTTCTAACTTTGATAAAAGTATCTTCTTTGGTTGCAGTTTGCATTTAACTTGAAGCATAATCAGTTTGGATACATGTTCCAGTATACGACATTAGGTTGCAAGAATCTCAAAGTACACAAATTTAAACCATGAATTTTCGTGTAGACGAAACATAATCTAGTGAAAGTTGGATTTTAAGAACATAATAGAGTTTAAAAACTATAACGGTCAGTCTTGTTGGTCAGAGTGTTTGCCGACAAAGTCATTAAACGTCAAGGTTCAAAGATAAATGCATGAATGTGCGTACGACCGTACTTAACCAGGGATTTTCTGTATCCCTGACTTAACATACCGTTAAAAAGAATGATATACCTTATTTATTAAAAATCATTTTTGTAGTTATACAAGTGTGGACACAGATGAGTGTGGATAGTATGTATGGATGTTTGACAGTGTCTTATGACAAAATGAGTTCTAAGTTCTATGTTTTTCCTATATGGTGTCATTAACTATGTTGCACGATGACAAACAATCTGACACCATTATGAGTGTTATTTATTAATTTTTTTACCCCCCCCCCCCCCAAACTATGACAGAAGAGGGGCATTATGTTTTCTGGTCTGTGGGTTCGTTCGTTCGTTTGTCCTACTTTAGGTTAAAGTTTTTGGTCAAGGTAGTTTTTGATGAAGGTGAAGTCCATTTAACTTGAAACTTAGTACACATGTTCATTATGATATGATCTTTTTAATTTTAAAGCCAAATTAGACTTTTGACCCCAATTTCACTGTTCATTGAACATAGAAAATGAAAGTGGGAGTTTCAGGTTAAAGTTTTTGGTCAAGGTAGTTTTTGATGAAATTGAAGTCATATCATCTTGAAACTTAGTACACATGTTCCCTAAAATATAATCCTCCTTACTTTCATGCCAATTAGATTTTTACCCTATTTCAGGGTCCATGGAACATGGATAATGATTGAGTGGGGCATCCGTGTACTTTGGACACATTCTTGGTTTTTTTTATGTTCAAGACGGGCACGGAGGAGACAATAATTACATTAGTTACCAAATGATTATGATAGGATATGTTCTACATGTTTGTAGCTAGGAGAGCAACACATAATAGGTTCTTTTTACACGTGTTTTTTTTTCTTAATGGGAGATGATATCTTGCTTTAAGAACATGATATAAGGAACCTGTAATTCAGTGGTTGTCGTTTGTTTATGTGTTACATATTAGTTTGTTTTTTTTCAATAAAATAAGGCCATTAGTTTTCTCGCTTCAATTGTTTTACATTGTCATTTCAGGGAATTTTATAGCTGATTATGCGGTATTGGCTTTGCTCATTGTTTATGGCCGTAAAGTGACCTGTAGTTGTTAATTTCTGTGTCGATTTGGTCTCTAGTGAAGAATTGTCTCGTTGGCAATCATACATGTACCACCTCTTTTCTATATGTATTTGCTTAATATTGGTATTTGGTATGGTTCTATTTATATTACTTTGTGGTGGATCGTCTGTATCATTAGTTTAAATTTAGTGTTAAAATGTCAAATTGTTCCTCTGATTTGAATACATTTATTGGTTTTTAATAATGACAATGCCCGACATGATGCTTGGGGATAGACGATCTAGGAAATAAACGTATGTGCTGATTTATATCTCCTCCAAAAATGGTCGAAGCAAAGAAAATTATTTTGACCAATATGAAAATGATTTCACCAAAAAAACTTTTGTAAGCATGCTTCAAAAACTCATAACTGCTCCGAAAGCAATCTGATAGAATTTCAAGCATTTTAAGCCAACATTATCAACATCTACTAAATAGTCTTAATATGTCTACATATCTAAAAAGGTAATGCAAAATTTATATTTAATATTCCTTTTCATTTTTATTTGTTATATGGATACACATATGAGTGATACATGTACCAATGCAATATTTTTTGTGGTATGAAAGTGCAGTAATTAGCAGTAACTGTAACAATGTTAATTCACACAAATTGAAATATAAACAAATGAATGGACCAGATGCTCTGCAGAGCCCAGCTTTATACGACTGCAGAGGTAGAACCCTGAACAGTTTGGGCTAGTATTGACACAACATTCAAGCTGGAAACAGCTCAGAGTTTGGATTGTGATTAAATAGATGACACAGCTTAGGTTTCCGACACAGAATGAATGTGGTCTAATGAACTTAAAATATTTGTTTTGGTTTTGGTTTAGGAGCAATTCACTATGCTGTTGAATATTAATCCTTTCAAACAAAAAATATCTGAAGAAATTTTCTTTTTAATTTCTGAAATGAGAAAAATTTAGTGGAGACAGACTTAAGTTAAGAGATCAGAAACTAAATAATTGTACAATTTTTCCATTTGTGAAAGGGCATACCCCTAGAAAGTGCTTGTAATCACTGAATGGTTATTAATGACTGCTTTAATTTATCAGTTGGTAATAGAGTGAATATTGCATTGTATATTGTATATTGCAGTGATTTATGTTAACTGAACAAAGAAAGATCACTCCAATTTTCAAAGAAGATTTCATAAAGCATTGGTGTAAGGTAATTCAACAACCATTCTAGACAAAACGATAATTTTAATAAAGGGTCTTGAATCTACAAAAATGTTTTTTGACCCTTAATTATTAGACTGTTTGTCCCATAACCCACACAATATATCCCAACCTTCTACTTATGGTATTAAACATTGTGGTACAATTTCAGAACAATTGAAATACTTATACACAATTTTTCATACCGACACTAGATTATGGCTTGTTTTGGGCACCTATGTACCCCTTATTCCTAAACCTTAGGGACCATAACCCCCAAAATCAATCCCAAGCTTCCTTTTGTGGTTATAAACGTTGTGTTATAATTTTATTGATTTCTATTTACTAATCCTAGAGTAATTATCCATCTTTCGGACAGGATACCAATTTACGACCCCAAATTTTTTGTGGTTGTATAAAAATGTTGAACATGTGCAATGAAATATAGTTTTAGAAATCGATTAGACTAGATAGGCCTTATAATTTTTTTCCTCCTAATTGAAGGACCATTTACACTCAGGGCCGAGTCATCAGCAGGCAGTACAGATGTATTAAAACAACCTAGCATCATATTGCTAGTAGTGGGAGTAGCATTGTCCGGTAAATTTGTTCCCACTTTTTTTTTATAAAATGTTTGGTTCAAATCAAAATAGAATGCTTTTATCTCCTGAATACTTACATTGTACATAGAGGTGATACTACTTTAACTTTAACAAATCCTTGTCCATAAGAGTTGTCTGTCAAATCTTTATTTCACAAAGAATGAATTGCATAACAATGAACTGAGCTCAAAGCAAAGTACTTTAATAATACACTTAGACAAAGAGCTAAATCCAGTGATATACTTTGTACTACAGATCCTTCATGACCATCCATCCACCAAAACCATATTTCAATAACATTCCATACTACATGGTTGGATTCAGAAGTCCTGAAAAAGACATGACTTTTTTTTATTGTATATTAAGTATATATGCACAGGTTAAAACTTTATTGCGGATATAATCATTCATTATCTAGCAACTATCAATTTGCTTCATGCACATATAGATATAGGTTGACTGCTCCTCTGTTGGAAATTAGAACACACCTCCACTTAATTTTAGTCAACTGACGAAGTAAAATTCAAAACTATATAAAATGTTATCTATAAAGACTTGTCAGTGTCTATTTTAGTATTTACCATTGCCACTGACTAAGATTCCATATTTACAACCAATGAAAATCAAATATCCCTCTAATAGACTTAGCATTGAAATCCCAGTTTTCTAAAATGGTAGTTTATACATTGTATGTGGAACCTAGAACTAAATAAACAGATGCGCCATGAGCGCATGATATGCCCGACGTCTTATGTGGAAGTTATATGCAATAATCATAAATAGTTTTTGAGACACTGCGGGAAACCCCCCACCCTGGTTTTTTTTTACAAAAAACTAAATATCACTAAAATAAAATTTTGAATCAAAACCAAAAAGTATACAGATCTTTAGATTGATATAACAAAGAAGTGTGTAAAGTTATAAGCCATAATCATAAATTATTTTTGAGATACGGCGCGACATGTAAAAAAAACTCCCCTGTTTAACAAAATACTCAATAACTCAAAAATAAAATTTTGAATCATAACTAAAAGTTATACAGATCTTTAGATCAATATAACAAAGAAGTGTGTAAAGTTTTAAGCAATAATCATAAATTGTTATAGAGATGTGCACAACATGTAAAAAACCCTCCCCCTTTTTTACAAAATACTCAATCACTCAAACATGAAATTTTGAATCATCATCAAAAAGTATACAGATCTTAAGATTATTATAATAAAGAAGTGTGTAAAGTTTGTAGCAATAATCATAAATCGATTTTGAGATATGGCGCGACATGTAAAAAAAACTCCCCCTTTTATACAAAATACTCAATAACTCAAAACTGAAATTTTGAATCATCACCAAAAAGGATACAGATATTAAGATTAATATAACTATGAAGTGTTTAAAGTTTTAAGCCATAATCAGGAATCGTTTTTGAGATACAGTGCGACATGTGAAAACTAGAGGCTCCAAAGAGCCTGTGTCGCTCACCTTGGTCTATGTGAATATTAAACAAAGGACGCATTTGAATTCATGACAAAATTGTGTTTTGGTGATGGTGATGTGTTTGTATATCTTACTTTACTGAACATTATTGCTGCTTACAATCATTCTATCTATATTGAACTTGGCCTAAGAGCTTCAGTGGAAAATGTTAGTTAAAATTTACAAATTTTATGAAAATTGTAAAAAATTGACTATAAAGGGCAATAACTCCTTATGGGGTCAATTGACCATTTAGGTCATGTTGACTTATTTTTAGGTGTTACTTTGCTGTACATTGTTTCTCTTTACAGTTTATCTCTATCTATAATAATATTCAAGATAATAACAAAAAACGGCAAAATTTCCTTAAAATTACCAATTCAGGGGCAGCAACCCAACAACAGGTTGTCCGATTCATCTGAAAATTTCATGGCAAATAGATCTTGACCTGATTAACAATTTTACTACCTGTTAGATTTGCTCTAAATGCTTTGGTTTTTGAGTTATAAGCAAAAAACTGCATTTTACCCCTATGTTCTATTTTTAGCCATGGCGGCCATCTTTGTTGGTTGGAACGGTCACGCCACACAATTTTTAAACTAGATACCCTAATGATGATTGCGGCCAAGTTTGTTTAAATTTGGCCTGGTAGTTTCAGAGGAGAAGATTTTTGTAAAAGTTAACGACAACGGACGCAGGACGACGGACGCAGGACGACGGACGACGCCGGACGCCAAGTGATGAGAAAAGCTCACTTGGCCCTTCGGGCCAGGTGAGCTAAAAAACACACCCCAGTTTTAGTTACAATGTGCCGTAAATCAAAAAGTTTAAATCTAATTTTCACCAAAAAGTATACAGATCATTTGACCATCATAAGAAACAACTATATTAAGTTTCATGAAATTTGGATATTTCGTTCTCAAGTTACAGTGCGACATGTTTACGCCGGACGGACGGACACCGGACATGTGTATACCATAATACGTCCCGTCAAAATTTGAAATTGAAACAATATATCTTAAATATTTTAAATGCATACACTATACATGTACATTTAATCTACAGTTCACTCATACAGAACCCATTATCATGCAAACATGCAACGTGAATGTGATTCGTTATCAAATAATACAGAATTAATGCACGTACATTGTACATGTACAGTTTTAGAAGAAATAAGTTCATCAAATGCGAGTTTATGATCTTGTGGTTTAGACCGATGGCTGCAGTGCTGAAGGTCCTGAGTTAGATTCTCACTTGGGGTGCTAAAAATATCAGAACATCAGACGGGTAATTTTCACCCTCTCACACACATCTTTGTTAATTTTCTGGGATTGTTGAAAACTTGCATGTTCATCGATATTTAATTTTGTGGTTTTAACAATCCAGACAGACAAATAGTTATAAGGTGTTTAGGAAAACATGACCTAAAACCTCCTTCCTGAATGACAAAAATACATGGGAACTCATATTGAATGGTCAAATATGTTCAATATGAAAATTGCAGTTAAGATGGTAAAATCACATATCAGCCATTACTGTAAATGGACTAAAAGTATGACTTTTGAGCAAATTTAAAGGGAAATGACAAGGAAGGGGCCAAATAGTGTTCAAGGGTAGAAAATGCTGTTTAAATTAGTATGCAGGTTTTAAATATAGAGGGAAGTTGAGTCATCTTTTTGGTTGAAGTTAATTGACGATTTTTCGTAAGCGTAAAACGTGAAAGTCAAATTATTGTGTGGTGAAAACGGGAAATGAGGTTTTGCGTGACCCGGGATATGAGAAAAAAATGAGAATTGCTTATGTACATAGTGTAAGCGGGATAAGGGAATCTGACAAAACAGCAAGTGGGATCCGGGATCGGAACCCCCCCCCCCCCCCAATGAGACCCCCTTATGTAGTTTTACCTTCTAATTCTATAAAAAAAAACACAACTCAGAACTATGTCTAATTCACTTTGACTACTGATATGCAAACCTAGAAATATATCATAAAATAGCGATTGAAAGATTCATAACACTTTGAAAGGATAAATCAGACACGTGTTACGTGGGGAGCATGTTAATTTGTTTACAAATAATAATGTCACGTGATCGTGCACTGACCTCAAGTTGCATCGCCCTTACAATTCACTAATACATGACCATTTTCATGCAAACATGCAACGTGAATGTGATTGGTTATTAAATTATACAGAAATAATGCATGTTCAGTTTGAGAATAAATTAGTTCATCAAATAGATGCCATTTTCACTTTTGACACGAATATAGGTCTGGTTGACATTTCTGTCATCGGAGATACTATTGAGATAAATGGGATTAAACGGACCGTCAAAGAGGTCTAGAGAAGCACATCAGTAGAACATAAACATAAATAAGTAATACTTACCAAAATTTCTCTAATTAAAAAACTATATAACTGAAATTTCACAAAGATAACGGTAAACATTTTGTTCACGGTGATGATGCTGGTTAAAGTGGCGCGAAATAATATTCTTACTCCTATTGCATTACTTAAAAAAAAAGTATAAAATTGAATTTGACTAAAGTTCAGTATAAAAAAACGTGAATTTGCGAAAGCCTGGTAAAATGTTAATGATAAAGTGTGTATAAATTTTCGTAAACGAAATTACCCGTATACTTCACTAAGAATTACATTTGAGCGCAAGGAGATCTTTATTTGTGAATCGGTTTATTATCGACCCGTTGAAATCAGGGTCAACGGAATTTTTTGCGTTGCGTTTGTATAGCGAGACCTTCACACTATACAGTTGAACGGCAAACTGTATACACATCCTTGATTGATGCCATCTATTTTTATTGCGGGTTCCACATATTTAAATCGGAATTAAAGAAAAAATTGAATGTTGTGAGCAGAATCAAAACAGAAATGAGGAACATTGCAACATTTTCAGCAAAATATAAATAGGATGGAGGATCTGTGTATTCACATTATTTGTAAAACTCTCCTTATTCATGTGAAGCGTGTGCTTACATCGAGGCTTGCTATGCTTATCATTGACGCCACAGTACTTTAACCAATCAGACAATGTTTATTTTGGGCATTAAACCTTTTTTGACTCAGATTTTGGAATATTTTAATCGAAATTATAGAAAAATGGAATGTTGTTAGTACCTGAGACTACTATAACACAGTATATATGTGTTATAGTAGTCTCAGTTAGTACATATAAAATAGAAAATGATGAATGCTTTTAGCTAAAGATAATTTGGATGGGGGTTCTGTGTATTCACATTATTTGCACAACTCTCCTTACTGATGCCATATTTTGGAATTTCCGTGACCTAAATGGTTCGCGAAAATTAATATTTTTATATATAGTATAGTAACAAGCGTCTTTGTTCGCATTATAACGATTCAACCTTGAAAAATACTAAATATGCATGGTTTTTCCGATAAAAATAAAAGTTTAATGTGTTATGTATGATTTAAGAAATACCGGTATATTGCATTTAAAAGAGAGTAAAGTGTACTGAATTGATTATTAAATTTGGTTAAATATAGGCATTTCAAATAACATGACAATTACAATATCGTAAATGTAGTCAGTCTCTTTGTGAACTTTTTTCCTCGCAATAATTCTTCATTATATGTCAAGAGGCTAAATGGCACCAACTGGGGAGTTTCAATCGTGAAAATCATAAAGCAGTAATATCAAAATAAATTTACTAGCCAAATAAATAAAATTTGTAGCAGAAGAAACAGATTTTAAAGACATTTACTTTTTGTTGAAGACTTCAAAATTAAGGACTGCAGAAATATTTGTTAGATATTTGACATACTGACCCAAACTTACAATGCCGTGATCATGTTTTAAAAGGTGTATTTTTCCGCTAACAAAAGCTTGGTGAATGATGGACACTTCAAGGTTCAAGATAACATCTATATGTAATAACTAAAATTTTGTCAAACTTTGAATCGAATCAATATCTGATGTGACCTTGAACTTTGGCCTAGTAATACCAATACGGTTATTCCTTACTCATTGGGATTTTATTTGTAATTTTGTATTGCTCAAATGGGATTACTTTCACGGACCAAGTCACAACATGGACCCATTTTTTTGAATTTGAACTTCTTATCATAAATGTTTCTCAAATACTAAGGGGTTTTTTTTCTACAAAAGAGAAAACTATCTGCACTACATTATCGTAGTTTCAACACCTTATTATATATCTTTTAGTTTAATAAAAATCGAATGTCAACTGCAATTTTCAACAAAAGTTTTTATGTCACAACAGAAGGATGATGCTAACAAACTTAGAATATCTATATAGAATCAAGAAGTCCGTTTAAAGTAAAGGGTGTGTCATTACCTAACATATTTCTTGTATAAAAAGAAGTCAGACATAGGTTAACCAAATAAACACGAACGACGACTGCTTTTTGAGCATGTTGCAGTCCCGATTGTCCCATTATCCTTATACTGCCCGTTACCAATTCTATATGATTTCGATACTAACATCATTCAGCAAGAAGAGTAGGTAAAGGTTTATTTTTGCTAGATACATAACCTAACCATTTATTCTTCTTTCTGCAACACAGGGGCACTAGAAATACATATAAAGACAAAACTAAGTACGCTTAAGAAGCAGGAGATCATGAAAAAACACAAATCGGTTCTTATGTCCTTTTGTGTTAATCCAAAGGATGAAAACCAGGATCTTCCATGCTTATGTATTGGATTCCTAAACTTGACAAGAATCCTTATAGGGAAAAGTATATTGCAGGTTCTTCAAAGTGTTCCACTAAACCCCTTTCTAAAGTTTTACTGCAGTTAAAGAAGTACTTTAGAAAAAAAAATCCGAAACTGCATATTCAAGAAGTGGTGTTAATCAGATGTGGATACTGAAAAATTCAATACGTGATTCTCAATCATTAAAACAGTGCAAAATTGAGGATGAAAATGGGGAATGTATCAAAGAGACAACAACCCGACCATAGAACAGACAACAGCAGAAGTCCACCAACATGTCTTCAATGCAGCGAGAAATTCCCGCACCCGGAGGCGTCCTTCAGCTGGCCTCTAAATAAAATATATATACTAGTTCAGTGATAATAAACGCCACGTTAAACTCTGAATTGTACACAAGAAACTAAAATTAAAAATTATACCAGACTTACAAAGGCCAGAGGCTCCCGACTTGGGACAGGCGCAAACATGCGGCGGGGTTAAACATGTTTATAAGATCTCAACCCTCCCTCTATACCTCTAGCCAATGTAGAAAAGTAAAACATAACACTATGTACATTAAAATTCAGTTCAAGAGAAGTCCGAGTCTGATGTCAGAAGATGTAACCAAAGAAAATAAATAAAATGACAATAATACATAAATAACAACAGACTACTTGCAGTTAACTGACATGCCAGCTCCAGACCTCAATTAAACTGATTGAAAGATTATGTCTTCATCGTGTGAACATCAGGCACAATCCTTCCCGTTAGGGATCTAGTACCATACCATCATAACATATATGAGAACATAACCCGTGTCATACCAACATTAAAACCTTTGATTTTTCAACTCTTTATACCACTATTCCACATACTAAACTTAAAGCTTGACTGAAAGAACTTGTCAGCTTAGGTTTCATTAGCAAAAAAGGCACTAGACGTTTTAAATATACAGTTTTGGGCAGGACTTCAATAACTTTGTGAAAAATCAAACAGAGTCAAGCAAAAATTACCCGAAGAAGATATCACTGCCATGCTGGACTTTTTAATTGACAACATGTGTTGAATTTGGAGGTTTGGTCTTCCAACAGACTATTGGAATCCTAATTGGTACCAATTGCGCTCCCCTACTTGCAGATTTGTTTTTGTATTCCTATGAAGCAGAATTTATCCTAGGGCTTGTACAGAAAGGAGAAAAGAAATTAACCGAGTCTTTTTATTTCACCTTTCGGTATATTGATGATGTACTGTCTCTAAATAATAATAAATTCAGTGATCACTTACATTTAATATATCCAAGTGAACTTGAAATTAAAGCTACTACCCACACAGATAAATCTGCTTCATATTTAGACGTTTTTCTCGAAATGACTACTGATGGTAGGTTAAATACCATTTTTTTTTGACAAACTCAATGATTTTAATTTTCCTATAGTCAACTTTTGATTTCTGTGTAGCATCATCCCAGCAGCACCAGCATATGGAGTATATGTGTCTCAATTGATACGTTACTCTAGAGCTAGCTCAAAGTACGCTGAATTTGTTGAACGATGAATACTGCTTTCTCAAAAGTTGCTAAGACAGGGCTATGAACCAATCAAATTAAGGGCATCACTCAAGAAATTTTACGGTCGCCATCATGAGCTGATTGTATTGGCCATTATGACCTGATTGGACATTATGACAAAAGTGTGTCAGAAATCATAACTTTTATTCTTCCTCAGTCATAATTACCTTCCATCACTACCGAACTGAACAAAGAAATAACACAACAGGTGCTATATACGGTGCAGGAAATGCTTACCCTTCTGGAGCACCTGATTTCACTTCCAGTTCTTAGTGGAGTTTGTGTTGTTTCTAATTTATTATTTATAACTGTTGATGTAAATGTCCATGGTTTTGTAAGTCTTTTGGTTTTGATTGTTATTGTCTGTTAACAAATTTCCTGTATATTTAGGAACCATTCAAAAGTTCAGTTTGCTTTTAACAGTTATAGTATCAACAAAAGACTTGTTTTTTACTCGTTTAGAACAACTTGACTTATTGTATTTTATTGTTTATAGAGAAAACAGCCTACATTGTATGTGAAAAGTTTGACTTTATAGTAAGTAGTTAATTTATTTTATTAAAAGTTTTCCCTATCCTTTATATGGAGAGAGAAACAAAATAGAGTTCTGAGAAAAAAGACTACTAACACTTTAACTATGATAGAAAGAAGATGTGATAAGATTACCAATAAGAGAACTATCCACTAGAGTCAAAATTGAATTGATCAACTATAGGTCACCATGCAGCTTTTTACAATAAGCAAATTTTGTATTAAACAATCATCATGAAACAAAATGTTTGTTAAAAGGTCAAATAAGACAGATGTATGGATCATTTAAGCTGTAATATATCCGAGCACTCTGAAGATGGTCTTCCTTAGCTATGATTAACATAAGATACTTGGATTTTCTTTTAGACATGTACAAAAATGTATATAAATGATTTAATGAAATAGCACATTGATACAACACAAAACAGTTTCATGTAACAATTAGGTCTCATAACAAAACATAAACAGAAATGAATTTAAACGGCATTCATGTACATGATTGCCATTTCATAAACAATAATCTAGGTATAAACTTTGTATATACTCAAATGTCATCTCCTATTTAAGGTTCAAATTTCAGTTTTAGCATTATACAAATGTCATACACTTTAATGGTTATCTTAAAGTATCCTCCTTAAATAAAACATCGAAGATAAAACTTTAATGCCATGAAAACTAAGCACTATATCCTCCTTGACCATTAATAGACCGTCTCACATAATCCATTAGTTTAACCAGTTAAATAGAATGAAACCATTCCTCACATTTAACATGTTTAACATAGTTGAGTTCTTCCCATATACAACTGCACATTTTGCATTTGACATATATCCTTCGGAAATGCACATGTTCATATCCTTACATTTTTTTTCAAAATCACAGGATAAACTCCTAGTCATGTAATCATCTTTATCCAAGACGTGTATTGAAAGTAATATTCTTGTCTGATGGTAGTCCTCATTCTATTGATCTGTATATTTACTCTAAAGTTCATCAGATCCCAATTCAAAGGTCATACTGTTTTGGCGTTTTGATTCTTCTTGTTCTTGTAGCTGCAATGGTAGACAATGCAGGTTTAGGTGTAGCTGTGTAGGATGTTACTGTTGTGGCAGCTGAAGATTTACTAGTCTTGGGGGTTACAGAATGAGTTGTAGTACTAGACTTTGGGACTGAGGACCCCACATGAGTTGTTGTGCTGGTAACTGGGGTCTTTTTTGATGTGGATTCATATGTTTTTGTTATGGTGTAGCTCCCTATTTGTGATGAGCTAGGAGTTACAATGTTTGTGGATGTTCTTTGAATGACAGGACTAGATTCCAGTAAAGAATTGACTTTGCCTAATGTTTCTGAAGTAGCAATAGGTCTGATTATTCCTGATCCTGTGGTTTGAAGTTTAGTTGTGGATGGTGCAGAATGTATAATACTTTTGTCACTTGTAAGACTGACAGTTACTATATTTCCTTCTGTGACAGTGCTGACAATAGCTGGTCTTTGTGGCCTTGGAGGAGATGTATCATCTGTTTCCATGGTCATTGTTCCAGAGGACTCCATTTGATTACCCTTACTGGTTACAATCTGAACTGTAGAAGGTTTACTGATATCAGATAAACCTGGGCTGGGACTTTTAGTGGCATTTGAACTTGTTAATATTTTAGCCTGTGTCAAAGTAGCTGTGTTTGGAAACTTGATCAAACTCGCTGTAGTCAGAGGGAAATCATGGAATTGCAGTTTTTGAATGGCCTGAAGTTTCTCACTATCAGTCTGTGTGGTAGTAGATAAATTAATTGGAGTGCCTGATGTGTGACTTGGGGATGAAGATGCTTCAAGTATACTTCCAGGCGAAACCATGGCGGGGGATTTTAACGATGACAACAATGTTGGAAGTGATTTATGTGTCTTGGTTTCTGTAGTTCTATTCACAGATGAATAAAGTAAATGTTGAATCTGACTTGTCATTGACTGAGCTGATGTTATATGGACAGATGGTTTGTATCCACCAGTTCTCAGAGCGTTGTGTAATGAAGTGAGTGTGGAAGCTAGACTTGGTAACGTGTTCTCTGATGATGTCTGTAAATGTTTTGACAGCATGCTTTCATTGTGATTACCCCCAGCTGCTTGAGCAGAGGTTAAAGTATTGGCTGAAACCTGTCGAACACTGTTTAATTGAGAAGTGCTGGCTAGTGAAGCCGCAAGAGACTGTTGTGCTGCTTTAGCTGCTAGTTGTGCCTTAATATCGGCAGATGTCAGTGAACCTGCTAATGCCTGATGTGCAGTAGCCTTAGCAGCTAGCTGTGCCTTCAGATCAGAATATAAAGCAGATCCTTCCTTCAGAAGTCTATTCTGCATGTCTATCTCTTGTTTTATGTCATGTATTTGTCTCTGTCCTCGTAATAATCCTGATAACTCTGGTGCACTCTTCATAACATGAGTTGTACCAGGTGAAAACTTGGAGTCCGGTGCAGATTTAATTCTCTTCCGTGGAGGAGCCAGAGAATTATGAGTGGATTTCCTCTTAGGCACTATAGTTGAACCTGAAAAATGTGTAGTAGTATATAATAAAGAAGCTAACAAGAAATATACTTCTTAGACTAAGTGTATGATTGACAAACTTTTATGAGTTTTGACTGAAGTTCAATACTGTAAACCAACTCATTTTGGCAGATACTTTATTTTGTGTGTAGCCCATTTTTAGACAATTTTAGACAAATTTTGCAATTTTTAAATTAACTAGATGTATCTTAATAAGATTAAATCCAAGTTCTACAGATCTTCACAAACAATTTACATTCACATTATTTTTCTATCCACAGGAGTCATGCTAAAACAATTGCTGATATGAAATACATTTGCAACAATCTTCTTTTTTAAATACTATTTTTCATACGAAATATATAGTGAAATATTCCAGGTGTGAAACACTTTTGACCTCTGACTATAGGACAAACAGTCCATTTTTTACATCTTTTTCAATCAGAATTTAACTTGGTCTTGCACAAAACTGTAGATTTGCAATATTTGTTGCTTTCAGTCGTTTTCTTAGATTTTCACTGCAGAATTTTACCTGAATCATAGAAAATCATCTTTATACAAGTTTTTAAGATTTCTAGGAAATTCCTTTAAATATATCCATTTCACATAAATTGAGTCTATTTCTGAATTTCATCTTGTGAAAACATTTTATCAAATCTTAGCATTATTGAAATATTCATTGTGAATATAAGGAAAGTCATAAATACCTGTATGTTGAGCTTTCGTGCCAATTTCAGTTTTTATATGACTTGCCCCTGAAACTGTCATTAATTTTTCATTCTGAAATGGAAAGATTAAGATAAGTCGTACTAATAAAAATTGCGATTTTCATAATAAAAATTTTAGAAAAAATAATTGGTAAGAGAGGTAGTGCTTTTGCAAAAAAGAATTCTTTTTGATACAATTTCAAATGGTATGTGAAATAAGACAATTTGATAGAATAAATTGACTGGCTATTCTTTTTTTATAAAGGGGAGTAATGCAAATGGTTTGAATATGGCAATTATATGATATAATTTGATAAGTAATGTAGCTTTATCTAAAATTGCAATAATCAAACTCACACTTTTGTTCGTTCTTCAAATAACAAATGCCAACAATAATTTCTAAATTTACAGTACTATAATTTGAGTTTTTAAATCTATTCCCCAAAGAAATATTGTAATTGCATTTAAAATTGGCTACCATTATCAAGGCCAATAGAATGAACCAATACTCTAAGTATCTATTACGAAATGTAAATCAAATTGTGTTAAGGGGGAAAAGCTATTTTAAGTATGACTAATTTATCTTAATCCTATACCAACTTGAGAAAACACTTTTATAATATAAAGCCTACCCTTTTTTTCGGTTTCTTCTTCATTTCAGCATCTGACGCCTCTGGTGTTTCTACATACTGGGATGTTGACTGTGATAATATTCCACCAAGAAATTCAGATATTTCATCCTAAAAAATATAAACAGAAATACTTTAGTTTGTTTTTATAGTAGACAGTACTGCTTCTGTGATGAGCTAATATAATTGGCATTACTTCATTATTCCTTGATAAAACCAATAACAGCTGTGAAACAAATTTGATCATTTTGATTGTATCAAATATTTGTGCAAGTAGTCATAACAAATATGAATATTTTGTTTACATATTTTCTAGAAATTCAGCTTTCACATGATATACATTCAAACTTTAAAGCCATAATGTCAAAGAAAAACGTGGCAGGGGACTACAAAGCAGATAACATGGAGGACAACATTAGAAGTAACTTCTTTGTGTGGCCGCATTCTTGACACTGTTATCTGGCCCTACCTTACAATTTTAAATAATATAAAAAATTTACCATAATCTTTTTATCACAAACAATCTGTGTAATTCCTTCTTGCTTTCGTTTTGCCCTTGACATTCTGAGTTGGTTATCAGCGCCACCTATGACAACTAAAGCATTCTCTGCCCTCATTCTCTCACGCAGATCTTCCATATCATCCATATTTGTTGTTGTTGAGTTCTGACCAATCACAAACAAAGAAGGAGTTGTCAGGTCTAGTAATGAGTCTTCTATGTCCTTAAAATAAAAAAAAGAAGATACTAGTGTCATTGCGCCTTTATTTGAAATGCACAAACATGGTTGGGTAAAAGAACCAATACATTTTACATAACATAATATGTGCATGACGTGGATTAGCAGGGGAGAATAATAACAAAATACACAATAAAACTTCCATTCATGCAGATCTACATGCTGGACAGACAGCTAGAACACAATTATGACATTGATCTTCAATAAGTTTGAATTCATTAATTAATTTTGCAAATTATAAATCACAATGCAAATTCTGAGAAACTTGGATAATTGTGTAAAAGACTTTAAATGCTAATAAGACAAAGCAATTTGATTCTTTCTGATTGTTTGATAGCTGTGTCTGAAAATAAATTGTGCATATGCTTCACCCTTGAACCTGTTCAAAGGGCAAGGACATTCAATTGTACTGAAATTTTTCATTCATTTATATGGACAAGTTTAACAATGGCCTTACATTTCCTATAAAAAATATAACCTTTATTGCCTTGGTAACATGTTCTACTTACCCCTCTATATCCACTGATGCCACTCAATGGTAGACCAAGACATACAACAGCAGACACAGTTTCTTGTAGTGCCACCTAAAACATGTGTACTATCATTATTTGATAAATACATGGAACAGTCTGTCAAATGTCCCACAGATGCACATATTTCATCTGTTTAAGGGCAATAAATTCAATGTATATTTTGCTTTATTTTTCATAGATATCCTGCAAGAAATGTACAAGAAAGATTGCTTAGAATGAAATTTTCCATATATAATTTCTATTTCAAAGGGATATAACTCCTGTTAGAAAAGTTGATCAGCACTGTTTATCAAGTTTTTCATTTGACCTTGTTGATAGATAAAGAAGATATTGACAGTAAAATTTTAAACTAAAGACATCAAAAGCATTTCTTAATGCAATTCAAACAAGCCATAAAGAAAAAAGTTTAAAAGATCTAAATAAGTTCCCATCTCTTATTAATGGGTCTTTATATGGTTAAGCTGGTACCTAACACTGCAGGGAGATAAATCTGTAAAGTCAACTCAACGTTTTAATTATGTTGTGTTGTTAAGGGAATATTAAGCTTCTCAATGATCAAAATTGGTGTTTGTCAAACTGCTATATAACCAGTGCAATTTTTCTGATAAAATGGATGGTTCAAAATTTTTGATATTTTTATATTTCTTTAAATAGGTCATAGTAAATACTTAGTCAAAATTTTATGATAATAAAACGAGCCCAATCAATTTTAGTGAAAGTGTTGGGTACCACCTTAATGAAAATTCATAGGCAAGTCAATGATAAATCATAAGTTATGTTTCTACTTACATGACAAGCAATTAATGAGCCTGTATCCCATCCTAGTAAAACTATTGGTTTATGTTGAAAATGTCCTTTTAGCTGAAAAATAACAGGTTTGTCTTTACATAAATCCTTGCATAAAATGTAGTGCATCCTGACTATAAAATATGTTTTCAGATAGAATTCTATAATTTGGTCGAAGAACAGCTGAATTATAGCTATGCACTGTTTAATTTTGTCAAATGAAAAATGCATCTCTCACTAACTGTATGATGTCACATTACTAATAGAATTTGAACTTTGTAAGGTTTTTCGTTTTGAATAAAATATTGAAGCAAACAGAAGTATTTTCTTTAGAAATATTGTAACTTTATACAGAAAGAAATTCTAGTTATAGGGAAGCTCTATTTACTGTTAAGGTTTCACAAGCGTAAATTAACATGCACTGTGACCAAACAAATATGTTGTACAAATCTGTGATGTTTTAACTATCCAAGTTTTTCTATACGAAAACAATATTTTGTATGTGAAACAAAAACTGTCTATTTATTGCTTTTAAGTTAAGCAGCATTCAATTACCATGCCAACTTAGAGCAATAATTTTTGTTATCTGATAGTTTTTTGTATAAATAATAAATAAATTTACCTCCAAGACTTTTGTATGTACAGCTCCAACCATATGTTCTAAGCACTGAGATATACCAACACCTTTACTGCCATTCACTGTGTGCATGGTGACAGGGATGACCTTGCCAAGGTTAGATAACTGAGAATTCCAGAATCTGGTTCTTTTTGAGTAAGCATGACCTCCTGCAGATGGCACAGAGGGCGCTACTATGATCAGAGGATTTCCTGGCAACTTTTGCTGTAATATAAAATACAAAATACTATACATCAATGTTTATCTGATTCACTATAACTGTAAAAAGTATCTTATCATTTAAAAGAAATTGTTAGTGTTCTTATTTAGGGCTATTCCAGAAATAAGTGTATTGGGGTTGGAAGGCACCTTATCATAATTTTCCCATCCCCTGATCCTTACATCTAATTTTGGAATATCATATCCTGAGGAAATTAATTTAAATTTCAATGATTTGCATGATTTGTTTTAGAATAAATACCTTTTATTATATTTTCCTTAAAATTGAAAGTTCTTTTAACAATTCTGATAATTTTTTTACTGGTTATATCAATAACTTACAGGTTTTTGTTGATTATAAGTACTCAAGACTGGGTCCCATGGCCTTTTCAGCAGTAAATGTAATGCTTCTATGGATGTTGCTGATTTGCCACTTGCTAAACCAATAGCCACCATTTTATCTATCATTGTTGGCAACTGTAATGTAGAATTTACATGAAATATTTATCAATATGATTTAAAAAAAATCTTTGTGTGTCTTTATTGTGTCATTGCTTACAACCAGCATAAATACAGCACTAGACTGGTTTATGTTAATTTCAAATACATTTACTCTTCTTTTTTTTTTTTTAAATTTGTAGTTTAGATCTATGCTGTCAATAGAAATTTTAAAATGGGGGAGTAGGTTCTCCTTGTGCATGTCATTTAAATATCAATGCATTCTCTATGGTCCAATCCTGGTTCAGAAACCTTTAATTAAGTGGTTGTTGTGTGTTGCTGTGTAGCATATTTTTTCGTTAAGTACATAATTAAGACTGAAAGCATTTTGATTTGTAAAAAAAAGTTTTAAGTTGTCATGTCTGTGCCATTTTTAGTTTACAATGTAGTACATTGTAGTATATGTAGTACATTGTAGTATGGATTAGTTCATTGTTGAAAGCAGTACTGTGACCTGTAGTTGCTCATTAACCTCATTGATTCTCTGTTGAAAAGTTGTCTCATTAGCAATCATACCACATCTTCTTTCTATATTGGTAGTTCTATTCCTTTTATTGACCAGAACCACCAATAAAACTATGAGGGAAAACACAACAAATCGAAATTTATTGTTTTGAGTGCCTCCATCATCCCCATCAATTTTAGAACAGCCCTTAAAATAATCTTACCTTTGCCCTGAGGGTCTGTAATACATCTAAATAGGATGCCAACATCTGGATACTTAAATTCTCTATCAGTAAATTATGTAACCATTGTGTCAATTTGGAATCCTGAAATATATTAAGGTCTTATTTTATGCGGAAAATCTCATGGCCTCAAACTTCATATGTGCTGAAAAGATAAATAAATATGTTTGTGGAGATTTTTGAAAATGTATCATGCTTTTTTCAAACAACATTTAATTGTGGGAAGGAAAAATTCTTATTTAACTTAAATTAAGGAATTTAGAACTCTGTCATGTTTGCATGAGTGAACTATTTTTTATAGACAAAAACAGCAATGTACATATTAAAAGATAAAAACTTGTAAAGGCTCAGCAGAACCCAGTGCCTTGCCTACTTTTGCTGTTATCTATGTTTTCAGTGAAATAGGGGAATGCACAAAACAGATTTACAGTACTGATATAAAAATCCAGAATGGTTAATGAATGTACTAAATGTCTTTAAACTTTAACTGCTGACTACGTAATGATAACTGGAAGAAACATTAAGTCTATTTATAAATAATATATGAAAAAAACAGAAATATTTTTTTACAAAATTTCCTTCTTGATACAAGCTTTTGATCATAAGCAAGCTTCTGTCTTGGTACAAATCCAGATTAATTTAAGAGGGTGATTAAAGTTTTAAAAACTTTAACCTAAGAGTGAATGTAATGTTAACTGGTAGAAAAAACTGATTCCATTTATAAGTAAAATATAGATATACAGGATTTTCTTTTTAAAAATTTACTTCTGAATACTATCTTAAGATCAGAAACAAGTTTCTACCCAGAAACAATGATTGTAACATAATCAATAAAATTAAAGAATAACTATGACCCTGCAGTTTGCCATACTAATCTTATTAACATATTACCCATGATACACCAGCCAGAGCCTGTCTGATTCGTCTTGCTGTTTTATCTATATGAATCCTTCTCATTATTGGTTCGTTTTTTGTCTGTTAAAATAAAAATTAGGATAGATTAGAATAAAGATGACATGAATGGTATTTCATTTTACAAACTGACTTCAATGAGAGGTCTCTACATTGACTCAAAGTCTTATATAATTTAACCAGAACAGTATTCTATAGATTAAATTTCTGACCACGTGAATCAAGGTCATCTAAATGACAGGTTTAATGGTATATAATGAAAATTTCTAATAAGAAAACTTGTAAATAGCTTTCTCCATATCAAATTCCCAAACTTTAGAAGAATATCTGCTCAATCAATTTTATTCTAATAAGGTGATACCTAACACTACAGGGAGATAACTCTGTAAAATCAGCTTAACATTTTATTTACGTTGTGTTATGAAGGGAATATTAAGCTTCTCAATGATCAAAATAAGTGTTTTTTAAACTGCTATATATAACCAGTGTAATATTCCTGATAAAATGGTTGGTTCAATTTTTTTTATTTTTTTTATATTTTTGTCTAAGGGTCAAAGTAAATACTTTGTCTAAGTTTTATGAAAATTAAAGGTACCACCTTAAAACATCATTGTTAAGTCACATGTATAAAGAGTTATACATTACCGAAAAAAATTAAAGATAAAATAAAGCTATATAACAGCTTAAGATATATTGTTTTGTAACCTTACATCAACATATGACAGCCTGGCAAGTCTATCTGACTGTAATGCCTTCATCACTTTATTAAACAACCTGTTCTGTTGTAAACTCCATCCATTCCTTAAAGAAATAAACAAACAATGAATAACTTATAAACTAACTTGTTCAGAGAAATTGTAATAGAAGAGTGAGAAGTTACTAGTAGTTCATGTAAGGCTTCTGCCCTAAAAACCTGATTATTTATAGTCACATTTTATACTTTTTACCCTTATTCACCAAATGAATGAAAATTCAACTCTCAAGTTCAAACTTCCTGTGACCGGTGTTACTGTGTATCTCATGTTTTTTTTTTTTTCTTCAAAAATATTACTTGAACTCAACGAATTCCCGATATTTGACAAAATATCAAAGAAATGAACAGGCATCTGACAATGATTTTGATGTGTTCACAAAATAATGTCAAAATGTGAATATGATGAATGGTTTAAAAAAAAGTCTGTATCTATATACTATTGTATTTTAACTCACCGAGTCACAAGATAGAATACAAATTACATATTAATCACAGTAAAAATTACAAGCTTAAAGCTTAAATTAGTACTTTTATGAATTTCCTAACTTAAACAAGTAAACATCAGCATATTTCATACCAGAAAGATGAAATCACTATTCATGCAGAAAGCAAAGGTTTTAACTAAGCAGTATAATGCAATGTTTGAAGCATGATTTCCCCAGTATGAAATGACAATGAAAGTGATAATGATCACATGATTATGTGCAGAACTATCATTAGTATCTAAATATGTCACGCATAGATATGCACACATAAATATGTCACACACAAAATGTTTTCACGTCATACATTTGTTAAATCAAATAGGTTACAAAAATTATGATTGTTATTTTTTTAGGTCTATAAAATCTCTGTTCAAGTGCAAATCTACCTTAAGATCTAACTATTCTTCAAATAATAATTATAATTCAAAGTTTAATTATTTAATGTTTACCAAAATATTTGATACATCACAAATATCTAATAAAGTGTTTGTGTGTTTTTATTTCAAATCTTATATAATAGTCTCATTTAACTAATTGTTAAGATAAAATATCATTCAAATATTTTAAAATCTATTCATATTTTTAAAGAAATTAATTATAAATGAAATATTGTTTTTTAACTGTTTATGATTATAGAACAAGTTATTAAACGTGAAATGAATGCAAGATGAAAATGAGGTGTTACCATGATCCCCATGAAATCAACAGACATTTGTTTAAACCTTGAAATTCTTTCTTCCCAGTCCTCTGGACTTTCTTCTGTTCTCATTAGAGGTACATGTCGTCCACACTCCTGCATTAGACTTCGGGCTTTTGCTGTATCATATGGTGGCTTGCTGGGCTCTGTTACTGTACATACATCTATTTCTGCTTCCCTGAAATTAAAAGCAAACTTGTTAACAAAAGTAACAACTGATAAAACCTTCTATCAAATTTCAAGCACATATTGATCCAAAACATTCATGACATTAGAAGAAGTTTTTCTTTAATTATCATTATCTCTTCCCTTATCTTTCCTGTTTGTTTGTTTGTTGGTGTGAGGTTGTTTTTTATGCATAGATGGTATTATAGTTGATTTATGTGAGTTACATTTTTTGGTCTAAAAAAGAAAGTGTGATATAATAAAATTGAGAATGAAAATGGCGAATGTGTCAAAGAGACAACAACCCGACCAGATAAAAAAACAAGTCTGAATGAGGCAGCTTCCCATCAGAAGACTAAAGGACAAGGATATAAAAGACTATAGGTCTCCTCTGTTGTTGTTTTTTTTGTGCTGTCAATAGTACTTTCATTCATCAAAGTACATTTAACAATTTTGTTAAGTTTAAATTTGGGGCCACACTTAAAAATATTTTGGTTTGCCCAAACCCTACCCTAGGTTTGGACAGTGAGTAGCTATAGGTAGGTAGGCATTTTCTTTTTTTTTTTTCAAAAAAAGAAACTTAAGTAACAGATGTTTATTAGTCTTCATGTCTATTTGATTAAAAAAAAACTTCTTCAAATCAGGACAATAAAAGAATTTGAGTAGGCAGCTTTTTTCTGGTTAGGTAATGTTTGGGCAAACATACCTATAATTTATTATGACCTGGATGATCTTGTTTTAATTTGGTGCAACTTTTCTTACTTACATTTAAAATCTTCCTTATGCACTGAGTAAAAATACCAATTTCAACTATTTATTTACATGAATGATATAACATTTACATGAATGACCCAGCTAACAGTACCTTACATTTAATCAAAGATCAGTTAATACTATGATAACAACCTTCAGCTTGACAGTTTATTTTATATTAGTTATCATAACCATTACCTGTTTTGTACATGCATTTGTGTAAGATGTGGGAGCTTGGGCATGTATAACTTTTTGATTGGTCTGGCATTACTGGCATCTGGATGAGCACTCCACGGCTTGGAATAACAATGGTCCATGAACACTGTATTGCCTCTGTCTGGTTGATAACCATCCATTTTAAACAAAATTTATATCTCTACTGTAAAATGATCTGAAACAAAAATTAAAGATTGTTTATAATTCATTGAAATTAAAAGTTTGCAGATAAAATTCACATTCACATGTAGGTATTCCAAGGTTATAATTGATTACTGTGGATTCAATCATTTTTGCGGGTAACGATTTTCGTGGATTATGGAAAACTTGTATGTTCAGGAATATTTAATTTCGTGGTTTTGCCGTTGTCTGCGTACAAGCCTATAAAAAATTTGTCATTCGTTGAACATTTAAATTTTGTGGTTTATCTGTACCCTCGAAATTCACTATAATTGATATCCAAGGAATAATAAGGAATTCACAGTACTTCAATTGGTAAATATCCCTACAATTACATGAATCAGTGGGTCATTGCAATTGTAAAACACACATTTCATGTTGCACAGTGTTAATCTCTAAAACTTAAATATCCTTGTTTACATCTTCCTTCTTTTTTTTAGTGACAACAATGTTCATTTATACAAACAAATATGTTTTTCAACAAGATATACCTAGATGTTAATGATGTATTTACAGATGTGGGTATGTGCAACTATCAAAAATTTCTCTGGTGAGATCTCCATGAACCATTTAGTAGACCAAAAATGCATGATTAGGTTTAATGTTTGATTTTGGCTTTAAAATTTTGTGTAATGTATGTCAAGTAATAAAGGAACCCCTGTTTTGACAGGTTTAAATATAAGTTGATTATGTGCATTACTATTTTACAAAATACTACAGATCAGGACTACGATACCTGTCAACTTTTCAAAATGCCAATGGGGGTTTTACGTGCAAGAAATTTCTCAGAGTCCTACAAAACCTTTAAAGGGGCCTTCAAATTTATTTTGATGATGTTTATTTGCTTCTTCACACCTATTCAATTCTATACCCATGGTAAACTTGTTGGTTTTGTTTAAGATTAACATCCTGCTGTGAACTGTAAAACTGTGGCAAGTTTTAAGACAGTTATATCGTGCAACTAGTTACATTAGTGGCACACACACACTACCTGGATAAAGGAGTAGGTCCGGTAAGAGCCCTTTTTGGCCCCAAAATATAGCAGTTTTACAAAATTGTTAAAATGTAAACTTTTAGTTATTTATTGGATAGTAGAATGGTTCTGCTACATAAATATTGGCTGTTTTTGACAATACAATGCACATATATTGAGTACTAGCACCATTAAGTCATGCTAAATAACTGAAATCTTCACAATTCCAGCATTTTAGTTAAATTTTAGACGGTTTCTGTGTAAAACGAAAGTGGCCGCATTCGTGTTCATCCAAAATATTGAAATGGAAGTTGTATTTGATGATAATACATAACATATATAAAGATTGAGGATGAACACGGATGCGGCCACTTTCATTTTTTGACAAAAACCATCTGAAAAGTGACATTTTTTCGCATATTTGGTAGATTTTTCATATTTAAGCTTGAATCGGATAGTTTTTAATGACTAAATGAGTTAAAATCTTTCACAAAAAATAATTGAATCAAATGAAATAGACACTTAAAGTGTTTAAAAAGTAGTCAAAATCTATCGTCAGATGAATCTGAAATTTGAGGCCAAAATCGGTCCTTCTCCCTTAACTCAGTATTTTGAATTAATTTCCTGTATTATACAGATAAGATTGTGGACACAATTGCTCTTTTAATTTTTCCAATTGGGAGTCTTCATGGTAGAAAACCACTGCAAAAAGTGACAGTTGACAGGTATGTAATTATGATTCACTAACATATATCTATGACAATTATTTTTACAAGGACAATCGACCCCCATCCAACACAAAGGGACTGCTAGGACACAGGGAAGTCTGTTATTATGGTGGAGGAAGCCAAAGTTCTCTAAGAGAACCACCATACAACTCGGCAGAAACAGACAAACCAAAGAGATATCAGAAGATTGATCTCTAGGTCAAAGTAGGGGACAACTTTGACCAATCGAGACCCCCAAAGTACTCATTTTAGTTATATTTTCAGTCTGGGTACAAGAGAGTGTGTGAGGGTGAAAATCACCCATTAGATGTACTGAAATTTCCAGCACCATGTGTCAGAATCAATTCGGGACCATCAGCACTGTAGCCATCGGTCTTAACCAGGCAACTAGACCACGAACCCACACTAATAATAATATAAATTATGTTGACTTTTTTATAATTTGTGGTGTTCAATGTTTTATGATTTCGTCATAGAAAACAGCGACCTTTATATATCAGGATCAAATGTTTGACGGCGACAACACTGTCGTAATTGAGATTCTTACAAATAATTGGAAATGCTGTCTTATGTAGCATTCATATATATATTACATCGACAAGATAATATTATTAAGCATTCCACGCCAAAATATAATAATAGGTGAAGGTCAAATTTCTAAAGTGTGTTACGATTCCGGAATGGATATAATTTTTCCGGAATCCACAGCTTCGTGTGAAAAAATATACAAGATAAAAACCTACTGATTTTGACTATGTTGACATGACAAATTTTTTAGAAATTAATTTGAAAAATGTCTTTACCACATAAGGGTTTTGATGGGGTTAAATGATTAAAGAATAATGCCCTGAAAAAAAGAAGATTAGAGAATAGCAGGCAAAAAAATGAAGATTAGAGAATGACGGGCAAAAAAAATGAAGATTAGAGAAATGTGTGGTCTAATTTTTTGAAGATTAGAGAAAAAAGGAGTGAAAATTAAATGGTTACAGAATAACAGACCCCCCTTTGGTTTTTTTTCTTGCTGATCCCTTTTGCCATTTATATTTTAAACTAGTTCTCATAAATTTTTTTATGATCATTTCTGACATATACAATTTTAAACTAGTTCCTGTATTTTTTCAGATAAACAGTGTGAAAATTGGTAGAAATTATTGACAGCAGCAATCATAGGCGGATTTGGTTGTTTATATAGGGAATCACTGAAGCGTGACTGACGCAGGCCCCCTCTTAGGTCAGTCAGTGGGCCCCCACTTATGAAAATTTCTGGATCCGCCACTGGCAATAAATCAATAGGGTAGATACAACTTGTCCTGTTTCTGCCATTTATAAAATTTAACCCAGTGAGAAGTGCAGAAAATTAGGCACAATTAAGTGATATGGAAAGACAACAAACAAAAAACACTTACATGGATCCACCACTGTTAAATTGGTTACAAAACTTACTTGATAGCCAATGGAGGTAAGGCCCTTAGTAAGTTAATTTATAGCATATCTGGTTGTTGCAGTTTTATAGCAAAAAATATTGAAACGCTATACAATTTGTTTTTACTGTTGCTTCTAATTCAGTTGAGTAGCTGGTAATGAAACAGAAAATTCTTGAAATTCTATTAGCACTTACTAACAACTGTTTCTTAACATATAACCAAGTGCTCCACGGTGGTGCAGCTTTATACAACCCCAGTGGTTGAACCCTGAACAGTTGGGTCACAATATTCAAGCTTGGTTCCGTCTGAATTTGGATTGTGATCAAATTTTGGACATAATATAGGTTTTTGTCACAAAATTAATGTGGTCAAAGATCTAACAAATCTATTGCACAATACTGTGCAATTGTAGATTTCTTCAAAATTTGAAATTTGAAAAATTTTGAGAAAAAAAGGAAGCCCTTCAAAAAATGGTAAACACCCACTCCCCCCCCCCCCCAACTTTTTGAAACCCCCTTGGAGCAATAAACCTTAAACTCAATCCCATGCTTTACATTGCAGTATTGAACCTTTTAGTACAATTTCAGAGAGATCCATACACTTAAACACAAGTAAGTTATTGTAAGTTATTGTCATGATTGTTTGGAAACTAGAAACATGCTTCTTTTTGGCCCCTAATTCCTACATATTTTGGGCAATTAAACCAAAACTAAATCCCAGCCTCCCCTTTGTTATATGGTACATTGTGGTACAATTTCAGAGAGATCCATACAATTACACATAAGTTATTGTCTTGAAACTAGAAAAATGCTTGTTTTGACCCCTTTTTTGCCCTTTATTCCTAAACTTTGGCCCCATAACCCCTAAAATGAATCCAAACCTTCTACTTGTGGTTTTAAACATTGCGGTATGATTTCAGAGCAATTGAAATACTTCTAAACAAGTTATTATCCTGAAACTAGAAAAATGCTTGTTTTGGGCCCCTTTTGGGCCCCTAATTCCTAATCGGTTGGGACCATCATCCCCAAATCAACCCAACCTTCCTTTCGTAATATTGAACCTTCTGAAAAAATTTGATGAAGATCTATTCACTTAAACTAAAGTTATTATCCAGAAACCAATGTGTCTTCGGACGACGACAATGCAGACGACGCTGACAACGACATCATACCATTATATGATCCCAAATTTTTTTTGAGGTCGTATAAAAAGGAAAGCAGGAATCACTATTGGACACCTTTACCATACACTACCAACAATTACAGACTCAATTGAGAAAGAAGACATATAAACTAAGACAAACAATGAACAGATTTATGGTATAGGTATTATAATACCAGAGTGGACTGGTGTAGTAAAAACCAGTTTTACAAGCCCATAAACCTCACCATTTGCCTATTTAAACCATGTTATTCAATTATACCACACACAATGCAGCTTCCAACAGAATGACCAGTAACTTGATCAAGGAAATAAAAGAGACAATAGGTTATATGGAAAACAGGTTAATTATAAGAATTTGGCATCTGGTATCACCAATTGTCACTCATTGAGGACCTCACATAGACCTGTGATTTACTTTTTATTCATATTGGGTTGATGGCTTAGACAGCAGACACATTTACCCTTAATCTTTTATGTTCATTTCTACCAATTCTGTGGCGTTATAGAAGATCAACTTTGATTCTTTGTGAGATTACTGTATTTACCAGACTTTTTGTATTGCTATCAAACATTTTGAAGAAATGAAAATCTTTCAATTTGTAGAATTTGAAAGAAACAAATACATAAATACAACTAACTACAATCTACATCAAAATTATGTTTATTTCTCTGATTTATTTTATTTTGCATTGTATTCACATACATGTTTAAAAAATCATGATAATTTTAATAGTTGAATTAATCACATATTAAACAATATATTAGAGATATTATTGCTAAAAATGTATAACTTTCATTATTATGCATGACACATTCAGCCAGAAACCAATTCATTAATTACTAGTAGAGGAAACAAACAACATGAAATATACAGTACAGACTTCAGTAAAACAACTGTCCATATTTATTTGAGTCATTTTCTAAAAGCTTCTTGTCAACAATCTTTCTTACTTAGAAAAAAACAATAATAAAAAAGATATCATGTAACATGCATAACAGGCTCAAATAATTAAAATAAGTTCTAGCAATTGTCAATCTGAAATTAATTTTCTAGCACAGCAAAAAATAATAAAACATTCAACAAGTCACATTTAAGAAAGACAGGAATAAGTCAATAGGAATTTATTTTTAATGAGAAATGTTCCTTAACAATGGTCAAAATTATTTTCAATTGAAATCCTGAGTTATCTCCCTTATAAATTGAAATAATTTGGTATAATTCTTTATTTCTAATTATAGTTTTAATACTGAATAATAAAGATGTAAAGCTTATTCAACCCTTTAAGAGACATCTTAAAAGAATTCATTTAACAAGATAAGAATATCTATAAAAGGTGCATATACTGAACATATCAAAACTAAAGTGTACGGACATAGAAATGAAAGTTCTATTCTTTTTCTACAAACCAAAAGAACCAAATTATTCAATATTAATGATAAAAGTAAAGCTATCAGGCCATCAACCTATTCTCTGAAAATAATTTCTCAGCAAAATGTTTAAACAGAATACTATTATCTAGTTTATATTTTGTGCTTTTAGATTATGATTTATAGAGTAAAATCTGTTCTGTGTGGATTTAATATGTGGAGGCATTTTATGTCTCTGACTCAGATTTTGATCATCTTGAAGATTAAAAATATGTAGTGGGATATAAATAAGTGAAAACGAAACCCCTCACCAAAATATTCAACATACAGTAGGTACTGTTTTGATAGATGTTTCTCTTCATAGACACTATATATAGGATGACATGAGGTCAACTATAAAGGTATTATGGGTATTTCGTACAAAATTTCTATAAAATATAAATAAATAAACTCATCATAGATACCAGGATTAAATTTAGTATATACGCCAGACGCTGTTTCGTCTACAAAAGACTCATCAAATGTTTTCCAAATTTCATCAGTTGATGAACAATTTTCCTCACACAATTTCAACCTTATATTTCAACATAAATATCTTCCACACCCAATCTCATTAAGTTAGTTGCTAGAATGGTTAAGATAACATGGAAACTTTTATATTTTGACATGGATTTCCTTATGATGTTAGTTTTCAAATATCTACTGAAAAGCATATGTGCTTTAAAATGTAATAAAAACAATTTCAACATGAAACAATTACAAATCGGATAAAAATCTCAAATCATAACATACTGTTCTTCAAAACAGAAGTGATGCATATAAATTTGGCCCCAAACGGTCTCAATGTTTTTACAGACTGTCTCCACTGTATGATTGAAATGTTGTTAATATTTATGGATCATGGGATATATATTAAAACATTTACCCACAATATCCTGAATATGTTCAAAATAAACATTAACCATGGCAACTATTTTATAAGGTGTTACATTTTTTTCATTTGCCTTATAGATTTTAAAAAGAAAGATAAAATATGAATTTATATGACTCCTTAGTCTTTAACGTAAACTAGATAACAAATGCCACTTTCTTTTAAATCCCAAATGTTATAGGTCAAGTATTATTGTGTTAAGTAGAATTTAAAAAAAGTACCTCAGTAATAATGCTTCTTTGCCTATTTTAGTATATATCACATTGAAAACTACATTGTGTACAGTAAAGGTGTTATATTCTGTAAAGGCCCTCGTAAACATTCTAATAACTAACACTTTTTTATTCACAACCACAAAAAATGAGGTCCAGAGTAGAGTAACAATAGGAGATTGAAGATGAGAGAATGTCTGAAAACTAAGTGCCTCATTTGTCTTCAAAATGAATGAAAAAAATGGTTTATAAAAAAAACCAATGAGATAAAGGTTTGAGAGATTTGATATGCTAAATGAAGTGATCATTAGTGATGTCCATATCTGTATGCCGCCAGTCCTGCTGCCACCACAGCCGCTACTCCTCCACCTAACACAGCCCATTTCCACGATTTCTGAAACAAAAACAAGGAATCGTTAAAGTTATACAAGTAAATAATGTACTCAGGATTTTCTAGATTTATTTAAATAATGATTGTTTTAAAACAAATATTTTAATTATGCAAATATATGAATCAGAAGTTCAAATTTACTATCAAAAATTAACTAGATGAAAACTTTAACCTGAAGCAAGACAGACATAGGGAAAGAATGAACAGATGCACAGACTAAACAAGAATGTGTCCATAGTACATGTATGCCCCATCTATGTTCAATGGACCGTGAAGTAGGGGAAAATCTCTAATTTGGCATTAAAATTAGAAAGATCATATCATAAGGAACATGTGTACTTTGACTTCAACTTCATCAAAAACTAACTCCAACAATAACTTTAACCTGAAGCGGGACAGATGGATGGTCAAAATAACGAATGGACGGATCTACATTCTGAAAACAAAATGCCCATAAATAGGACATAAAAAAACACCATAAGTAGGACATAAAAATAAATTTTAACTATATACCAGGTACAAACCTGATTTGTTGTTGTTGATATTGCTGCTGTTGGTGTTGTTGTTTTTGTCCCTAACATCTTTTTATACATATTTTTCTCTACTTCTGTTTCTTTACTGATTTTCTGAGATAATTTCTTGATTTCTTGTTTAATAACCTATAAAAAGAAATTTTATAATATTTTAAAATTTCCTTCTTTTTAAATCTAATAAATAAAATGTCTTTTTTTTTTCAGAAACATGTCTCAAGTGTATTTCACAGATCTTAAAACTAACCTGATAAAATATTACATCGTTATTCCTTTTGTATAGGCTCTTCTTATTGGTTAAACAAATCATATAACAATTGATAAATGATTTTACAAATTGAATAATCGAGAATAACAATTTTAAAATCATCAAAATATCTAATTCTCTTTGACATTACTATTGTCACTGTAGCTATTTATTAGGGTACAGTACTACAATATATGTTGTATGTACTATATATTTACTACTTTCATTCATACGTTCATTCTTTCATTCATTCATTGATGGACAGTTAGAAAAAGACTTTATTCTATAAAATACTCTGCACAAATTTATTATGCATGCAACACAACCACTTTTTCTCGCACTGTATATTTGGTGAACTTGTTCTAATGTGAGTTTCACACTTTAGCACCCATGCTGCATAAGGGACAAATTACTTTATCCCTATTTTCAGTGTGAAATAAATTGTTTGCTAGAGTGGGGTGCTCATTTTCGCCACATCTTTTCATGTTTTCTACAGTTTATGTTCAGGTCTAAATGTTTTTTGAAGAATACTGATATTTCTATATGAAGATAACTTCAAACGCAAAATATTCTTAAGCATGAAAATGTGTTTGTTTGAATATAATCATCTGAAAAGTTAGATTAAAGGGTGTTTGAAACTTCCTGATTTTTTGTCAATGGGGGACACATATTCGCCGTTTTTACATATCTATTAAAAACCAAAAAACTGCAGCTTTAAACAACAATTATCAAATCAATTTCATTTTAGATGAATAGCAGACATTTCAAAGGTGTTAAAAGAACTGAAATTTAGGGCATTCAGACAAAGAATTACTAGGAAATACTTCTTTGAATTCGTGTTTTTTCGTCATGAAATTGGCCCAAAATCGTTGTCCATTTTTCGGTTCTTTTCAGTAGGTGCCGCAATTTTGTCTCAGTTTTAAAAAATAATCACATTTGTTATATGATATCATTTACTGGTATATGTCTTTCATTTCAGCCTTCCCTTGAAGTTTTTACACCTCAAAATCATAAAACGGCGAAATTGTGTCTCCGGCGAATATTGGCACCCCACTCTACATGTTATTTCGTCACAATATTCAACGCAGTATTTACAAAGACCAAGTGGCCATTTACCCTGTGACACTATGATAAAATTCTTTTAAAAGGAAACAATCTCTTTTTTTACTTTTGCGGTCTTAAATAATAGGAAAAGGATCATATTCAAAATCAAGTATGAAAGTAATTTCAAATATACTTCAATTTTAACAAATCAAATTAGCTAACTAGAATATGGAAATTGGGAATATACACTAATTTCGTTTATGAGTGTACGCAATGTATTAAATGTTTATCTCTCCTTTAATAAATTAATGACAAGTAATAACAAAAATTTTAATTCCTCTATTAAAGTTCAACAGAAATCTCCTCAATTCTTATATTCAATATATTCAGACACATCCTAAATTTCCATTGTCACAGCACAATCAGAAATATCCTTAATTTCTTATGTTGCAGACATGTTACTGTGTGAAATGTACTCAATTTCTTATGTTACAGTACAATCAGAAACATCCTAATTTTTTTTTATGTTACAGTACAATAAGAAACCTCCCACAATCTATTCCCATGCATTGATAATAGGTAAGTATCTCTTACCTTAGATTCTGGCTCTAGTCTAAAGGCTTTCTGTAAGTACTGGATCCCTTCTTTTGTATTACCTTTTGCTGTATGGGCCTATAAAGAAATATTTAGACAATCATACTTTCCTAATTTTGACTTTGTAAAGATAATAAATGAATTATATTATGTATCATACTTTAAATGTCATCCATCAGTTAAAATTATGTAAAAACAAGAATGTGTCCTAAGTACACGAATGCCCCACTCCCACTATCATTTTCCATGTTCAGTGGACCGTGAAATTGGGGTCAAATGTCTAATTTGGCTTAAAAATTAGAAAGATCATATCATAAGCAACAAGTGTACTAAGTTTCAAATTGATTGGACTTCAGCTTCATCAAAAACTACCTCGACCAAAAACTTTAACCTGGAGCGGGACGAACGAACGGACGAACGGATGAATGAATGGAGGCACAGACCAGAAAACATAATGCCTCTCTACTATCGTAGGTGGGGCATAAAAAATACTTTTAAATTGTGTTACACTATATGTACATGTTGTCTTTTGCTGTAATATTTAATGATATTTTTGGGGGGGCTGTAAGGAACTTTGCAGACTATTGATAGTATTTGTCGAATTTATTCTAAAACTTCTAAAACGTCAAGATAAAGAAAATAAAGATCTTTAAAATATATAATTTTAACAGACAATTGTCTATTGATGAAGACCAAATGAGGATGTTTTGAAGTCTTTTTTATCATTGGGTTATTGAGGCATCTGCATCTCTTTTTATCTATGTAGCCTCATCGACTTTAAACATCAGTTAAACCTTTTGAGATATCTATCACTTCAAAAAAAGGATTCTGATTACCTTTCCAAGTCTGAAAAGAGCCTTGACATTATCTGGCTGTAAATCTAACACTGCCTGACAGGATTTCATTGCTGCATCATACGCTTCTACCTACAAAACAAATGGCATCTAAGTTAACTTACAGAATAGACTTCATATATAAATCCAGACCACACAATAGAACACAGTACAAATGTTTTCAGTTATTTACAAAATATCTCAAATCTTTAAAAGATGTATAAATCTAAAATAGGATACGGTAAAAAAAAAATTAATCCAAAGTATATGTGTTGTTTGTTTTGTGTCTCAAAGAAATATAAAAATAAAGAGATGTGGTATGGTTGTCAATTACATGGCAAATATATAAACCATTTTGTCCATATGTCATAGTTGGCATGATGACTGTAAAACAATAAACAAAATTTGAAAATATATTTCAAACTGCATGAACTGTTATTAGAACTTTTTGTATTTTGTCAATTCTTGACCTCCTGATAATTCTGATGTATTTTATCCTTTAACACATGAATTATACCCTCAAATACATTTGATGAGGTGATTATCCAAAGTACATGTATATATTTCAGAAGTTTATAATGTAGGTAATTGATGTTTTACTTCCATGACCATATTTATAGTATATATTTGCTGTGTCAAATTTAAACAATTTTCCAAATCATGGGGAGACTGTTAAATGTTACCTTAAGTTGGCAAGCTGCCATATTGTTGCAACACTTTAATCTACAGTCTGCTAGCTCCTGGAGTTTTGAAGGGGTACCTTGTAAGGAACCGGATTCCAAAATCTTTATTGCCCTATTATAAAAAATCAAAAGTCTTCGTAAAAGCTATGAATATAATCCTAATTGTTATTTGTATATGCTTGCTACTTTAACCTATGAATAATATTATTTCAATTTAAGATATATATTTGTTTGTTTTAAGGTAGATCATAAGTATATATTTTTTGAGACAGAATTTTCTTATAATTTGCCAGAGTGAAGATTTTACTATGCTCTTTTCAATAATTTAATAAAAAGTATGGGTCACCATGCTATTTTTCAAGCTATGAGTTGTTGAAAATTGCCAAAATTTGGTTAGTTTGTTCATGAAAAAACTCATTAGTGTGCATAAAAAATTTCTATGAGATAGAATTTTGAAATAAATTGTGAGAAGATAGGTTTCATAATATGTTTTAAGAAAATAACAAGAATGTGTCCACAGTACACGGATGCCCCACTCGCACTATCATTTTCCATGTTTAGCGGACCGTGAAATTCGAATAAATTCTCTAATTTGGCATTAAAATTAGAATGATCTTATCAAAGGGAACATGTATACTAAGTTTTAAGTTGATTGGACTTTTACTTTATCAAAAACTACCTTGACCAAAAACTTAAACTGAAATTTGCACTATCATTTTCTATGTTCAGTGAACCGTAAAATTGGGGTCAAAACTCTAATTTGACATTAAAATTAGAAAGATCATAGCATAGGGCACATGTATACTAAGTTTCAAGTTGATTGAACGAACAGACAAACGGACGCACAGACCAGAAAACATAATGCCCCTCTACTAACGTAGGTGGGGCATAAAAAGAAAACATGGTGTCACCATACTTGTTTTCTTGCTTACAAGTGAAAATTAAAAAATTCCCTATTAGCCTAGTATAAATTTTGTACTAAAAGAGTTATCTACCCTTAAATGGCTTATTTGAAAAAAAGATTTTAAAAGTAAGAAAAAGGTATTTGTTAAAATATTTTTTATAATACAATTAATTAACAAGTTTTCTTTACATGAAGAAAACAGTCTAACCATCGAATTGCAAATCTGTCTCCAAATTTACAGATTAAGGAAAATAACTAGACTGATTTTGTACTGTGATTGTACAATCCAAGATGGGGGTATACCATCAATCTACCTTAAAACTTGAACTATATTTCACGTCCCAAAATAATTTCTTGAAAAACTGTTTGAGGCTTGGCCTACATAAAAAGTATTTATTTTTGTTTCAAACTGTGTTTACCAAGCGACAAGTAGAGGAGCTATTGAATGCATATTTGCGACAGTAAAACATAGTTGAACATAGGCCAAGCTTAAAACACAATATATTTATTTTCAATCTAATGCAAAATAAACAAATCAGTCCATTTCAGTCATTATTTAAGCATAAAATTTCGTAAAACTTTTATTCCCTGAAATGATGTTATTGTCTTACTAAACAAGTTTACAACATATATATGCATTAGACTTCAAATGTTAACACCAGACATGTAAGGCTTCTTGTCGGCCTCTGAATGTTATTTAATAAGATAAAAAGAACATTTTTATGTCAAGGTGAGTTTTTTATTAACTGTTGCTTTTCTTAGCTACAGACAGGTAGATAAAGGATTTTACTCTTGTTGTTATCCAATCAAAAACATTGATACAAATTGATGCATTAGAACAATTTGTGTAACTCATTAAACTAAAGTAAACCTATTTTCATTCAAAACTGACTAGATTGTTTACATAATGTACACTTTAACTTACTTATTGTATGAATTAATTGCCCCTGCATAATCGTTTCTTCCAAAAACCTCATTGCCTCTTTCTCTCTTCTTTTCCCTACAAGAAAAAATATTTCTGCAATACCTGTGTATTGTAATAAACAACTAAAACTCGATACTTTGGGTTGTGTTACTTTTATGCTCAAAATCTATATCGAAGGCAGCCATACAAACGTACAAAGTAACGTCATAAACATAAGACTTAAATATGGGAAACGTAACATTAACATTTGCATTATAATCTCATAACCTGCATCCATATTCTTTTTTTGGCATCACTTCCAAAATTATCCTTTTATATTTCCCATTAATAAGGAAAATTTTGAAGGACTGAGGCCACACACCATACTGACTACTGAGTATGCTGACAACATACACATTTGATTGGTTATTTAACAAAAAATGAAATTAGAAAGGGAGAGACAATGTCACTGAAGTTGTTGAGCCAATCATCAAACTTAAAATGTTTACCCCGGTAGTGTCAATTGGTAAACCTAATGCTTGATATGTCAAGTAAATTGCATGTCTCAGGAAAAATGTATGTTTAATTTCAACATGTTTAAATAAGGATATTTGTGATTTTAAATTCTTCCTTTGTTGGGACTGATTTAAAGTCAAATGTGCCCTCCCCCCTCTTTCTCCAGTGCTTTGATGAAGGATACATGTTTCCTTAGTAGCTCTATTTGATTTCCGATAATTTTAAACTGAAAGAAGGAAGTCTATTGCAATACTAAAAGAGAAAAAGTGATACATGAAAAAATACGAACAATGATGCTTAAGAGTCTTACTAATGATTCTCTTAATGTATTCTTAAATGATACCAACAACAAAATTTGCCCTATCAGATTCTATGTATTTCTTTTTTCAAGTTTGCTTGCATCCCATTTTTTTCATTTGAAAAATCTGCATAAATACTTTCTATTAAAGTATTTCTGAAATTCTGTAAAATTGTAGCAGAAAGGACATATACTTATACACATTAAAAGCTAATACATGTAATTTTTCTAAAGACATATTTAATAAATGATTTATCTTTAAACGAAATTACAACAACATGATCAATAAGAAAAAGATTATTGTGCAATAATGTTGAGATATTTCTTTTCATGCTAATACCTTAAAAATAATAATTTGTAACTTAATAATAAAAACTTGTAGACTTTCATAGCAGAATGCACAATTAGCTGATGTCATCACTTTAACACATAAAAAGAATATCATAACAACATGCAATCAACATATAAATGAAATATTTGATTTGCTGTTTTAAAATACTTACGCCATATCATATTTCTCATCCACATTTAGTTTATTTATATCAGGAGCCTCTTCTTTCTTGGTTAACTTAATCATGTATGTAATTGTAGCATTTGGAGGGATGTCTGGTTTCCTGGAAATTATATCAAATGATGACAACATAATTATATTGGAACAGATATAATATCATTGATAAGGCCTTGCGGCCATAAAACTTTCGAGCATGATTTTTGTACTCAGACTTGAGAATCAACCAATCAAAATGCTGGATTTCTTGTTTCGAGCATGAATTTTGTGCTCCGTGCACTGAGCAAAGTTTTATGACTTCAACCCAAGAAGGTCTATTTAACTATAAACTCAAAAAATTTGTAAGGGTTCCGCGGAACCCAGTGTCTCGCCTACTTTTGCTGTAAATCGCAGGCTCAACAAAAAATGAGGAAAAAAATCAATAAAAAAAATCCTCTTGATACTATCTTTTGATTGTAAGAAGCTTCTGTCCAAGTTTGGTAAAAATCTAGGATAGTTAATGAATCTAATTCATGTATTGAAAACTTAAACTGCCGACTGTATGTAATGTTAACTGGAAGAAAGTCTAAGTCCATTTAAAAGTAAAATACAGAAAAAATGGAGTTATCTTTTTACAATATTTACTTCTGGATACTATCTTATGGTCATAAATAAGCTTCTGTCTAAGTTTGGTACAAACCCAGGATAGTTTAAGAAAGTTATTAAAATTTTAAAAACTTTAACCACAGAGTGAATGTAATGTTTCCCCGCAGAAAAACTAAGTCCATTTAAAAGTAAAATACAGAAAAAATGGATTTATTTTTTTACAAAATTTACTTCTGGATACTATCTTATGATCATAAACAAGCTTCTGTCAAAATTTGGTTCAAACCAAGGATAGTTTAAGAAAGTTATTAAAATTCTAAAAACTTTAACCACAGAGTGAATGTAATGTTTCCCCGCAGAAAAAACTAAGTCCATTTATAAGTAAAATACAGAAAAAATGGAATTTTATTTTTACAAAATTTACTTCTGGATACTATCTTATGATCATAAACAAGCTTCTGTCCAAGTTTGGTAGAAATCCAGTATAGTTTAAGAAAGTTATTAAAATTTCAAAAACTTTAACCACAGAGTGAATATTTGTGGACGCCGCCGACGACGCCGACGGAAAGTAGGATCGCTTAGTCTCGCTTTTTCGACTAAAGTCGAAGGCTCGACAATAAACCCTGTTAAGTGTTTTAACTTTTTAAACCACCACATTTTGTAGCAAGTTTTGCATACTCTGCAGTTTATCATATCATGTGTATTGACCTGTCATTTTACATTGGTAATATTTGTTAGATCTGTCGTCTTTTAACACTATCCGCCTGTAGATCATAGATGTCCTTTTTTTTTATTTCATGAAGTTGTTAGGTTCCTGTCTTATTGCTGTTTAGTCTTGATCACCTTGCCTTATTTGTGTACATAACTTGTTAAATTTTAGATTTCATTACGATAATGGAATAAATTTGCCTACACCATTAGCAATGTTATTAAGCAAACATGGTAAAGCAGAAAGGACTCTTGATAGATCACTCAACTTATACATGTTATATAGCTATCAGATTAAAAATTAGATTAACATCATTCCTTTTAAGAACACATAGATTGATTGATTGTTGGTTGTTTAACGTCCAGTGTAGAACAAATAGAATTAATGTTCTTTAAAAGATGATCCAATCATCAAAATCAATTGAATGTCTTCATTTCAGGCTTGAAATAAATGGAATGTTGTTTCTTAGGTGTTAGGTGTGTGTTAATTATAAGGTGTTGTTTTAATTTGGAGCAAGAAAACAATAGCCCATTGCAATAGTGAAACCCTGCACATTAATTGATATAAAAAAAAAGTTGATTTATAGACCTGCGAGTCCCTTTTAGTGATATAAACTTGAAATAAAGAAATCCATATTATAGGTTGGTTTTGTGCACATATTCAGGCATATATACAATGTAAGTAGTAAATAAAACAGCCAGCAAAAATATTAAAGTGCTAATCTCCTGTTTACCTTCCTAGTTCTCCATAAGCATATTTTGCATCAGTAGTTAATTCAATTGTCTGTCCAACTTTTGTTGTCATTACACCAAGATCCCATGCTACAATAAATAGACATTTTTTTTTTAAATCTTTGTTTTCATGAAATATCATATAAGTAACAGTGCCGTATTATACAAACAACTCAGATACATGGAATGTAGAATTTGGCCTTCTACTGTGTTTTTTTACTCTTTGGTAGGGTTTCTGTGTGTTGAAAACCATTTACTGTGGATTCATATATTTTCGTGGGTATCAATTTTCGTGGATTGCTGAAAACTTGCATATTCGTGGATATTTGATTTCGTGGTTTTGACAATCTCTGTATATTAAGCCTATTATAAATATGTATTTTGTTGAACATTTGATTTCGTGGACAACCCATAACCATGAAACCCACGAAAATTGGTATTCAACGAATAATAATGAATTCACAGTATAAACTCTAAATTTTTTTGTCTGAATATTTTACTTCAATAATGTTAAACTGTAAGTAGTAAAAACTATGTAAGGTAAAGGCTGTTCAAGTTAGTGCTTAAGACCTCCCAACGACCATCTAGATTCAGAACAGCTGATATATTGTGTTTATTATATACTGTCATTTCTCAGTGTTATAAGGTACCAGTAATACCTTGTATAACATCCCCTTCACCAACAGGAAAACTCAGGTCATCTATAATGTCAACAACAGTCCCATCTTCCAACTTGCCACGTGTATTAATAGTCACTATATCTCCATGATAAGGCTTTATGTCTTCAACATCTTCTCCCTCAATTACCTGGGAACAAAAATATACATTAAACAGTCAGATCACACAAGGGTAATATATTAAATTCACCTCTCTTTTAAACATATAAATCATTTATGTTTTTGAATATCTTTACTTACATGACTTATAAATAAAACACTGATGCTTTATTGACTTGGCAAAAATGAAAAATAATTGATGTAGGAAAGCGACTTAAAGTTACTTCATGTATTGTGAACACCCAGGTGAATAGATATCGTTTTTGACAGTAGGTACATGAATGTATAGCAAAGTGACAGACAGGAATGCAACGTCTTTGTATCAGTATTGGCGGATCCAGGGGGTTCTGGGGGTTGGAACTCCCCTTTTTTGGCCGATCGATGCAATTGATAGGGGCTTTATAGTTTAAACACCCTCTTTGTCCTGGGATGGGACCCCCCCCCCCCTCCTTTTTAAAATGGCTGGATCTTGCCCTGATCAGTCATCTGGTAGCGTATATATGTAAGTGAGCTAGTTTATAATTTTTATATACATGTAAAAAATCTTTACCTATCTGAGTATCTCTTTAATAAACCATTCCCTAGTAAGTCTAAGTAACCATACCTTTCTCTTTAATAAACCATTCCCTAGTAAGTCTAAGTAACAATACCTTTCTCTTTAATAAACCATTCCCTAATAAGTCTAAGTAACCATACCTTTCTTTTTAATAAACCATTCCCTAATAAGTCTAAGTAACCATCTTCATCCTCGCCATTCTTTTTTTCTTTTGTTTGATCTTTTACATCATTTTCTTTGATGTTATCTGGATTTGGTTGAGTGGCTTCTTTTTCCTCTTCTACTAAACTTGATTCTTCTTTAGCCCCTTCTGATTGTTCTGAATTTGGTTCATTTGCTTTTTCCTCTGAAGAATTTTCATTTATTTCACTATTTGAACTAGCAGAATCTTTATCCTGAGTTTCTGACGATTCGTTCATTTGTTCTTTCTCGTATTGTTCGTCAAACTTACACACCTCTGTAACATATGTAGCTATATTTTTAGAAAAATCTTTCACGATTCCATCTGATATGTCATCGGCAATGTCTTCTACGATTTCATTAGGCACACTTTTACTCTGAATGGTGTCAGTTTTATCTCGACTAGAATTTATGGAATCACTATTATTTGTTTGTTCTGATATATTGACACTATCTGTTATTGCCCCTGTTTGAATATTTGAGTCCCCTGTTTTATCTGGAAAGCCATTGACCTGTTTATTTGACACATGGGCTTGACTGTCACTTGCAGTTATAGATTCATCCACATTTAAATTTAATTTTGCTAGCTGTTGTTTTCTTTGTTCCTCTGTGATGGCATTAGTATTTTGGTCACTATCAGACACTAAAATTATATAAATATTAATAAAAATCAAATACTCAGTTAACTTGTCAAGTCCATAAACTCTACAAAGTTGCAAGTGTCTCATTATTCTGATCAATTAATTCACCAAATGCAACAGCAATTGACTGCCTAAGAGTCAGCCTAAGGCATGATTAACAAAAATGTGTACACGTACAGTACACAAATGTCCCACTTGCACTATCATTTATATGTTCAGTGGACGGTGAAATTGGGGTCAAAACTCTAATTTTGCATTAAAATTTAAAAAGATCATATCATCATGATCATGGAGAACATGTGTACTAAGTTTCAAGTTGATTGGACTTCAACAGTGAAAAAGTTCAACTTCATCAAAAACTACCTTAACCAAAAACTTTAACCTGATGCAAGACAGTAGAACGAATGTACATATGGACAACCAGATGAATGGACACACAGACCAGAAAACATAACGCCCCTCTACAATCGTAGGTGGGGCATAAAAAAACATTAGTAGTAATTATCCAGAAGGAAAAATAGTTCAATTTTCAAAAATAACAATAATAAAATATTTTTGTTAGCTCCCTTTGAACAAAAGACTTCAACTGGGACAAGTTGTTGAATTTCCTGCTAAAGTTAGTTAAGATATATATAGATAAATATCGTTTGGGCTTGTATCATTTTCAATTTAGACTTGTTTATATTTTATCATTTGGGCTTGTATCATATATATGATCGGTTCATCCTATATTGACTCTTAAAATTCAAGAGTCATTCTTAATTTGAGGGTAAATTATATGGCCTTCCAAAAACCGTTTCAATCCCTAACATCACTGAGGAGACATATATTGTCGAAATCTAGATGTGGTGTACAAGAAAAATATTGACACCTTGTGTTTGTGACATAACATCTTGGCCACAAGTTCATTGTTTTCTGTTTAGTATTAAATTTATATTAAGATCCATTTTGTTACATCTTGTGATCAATTTCATTTGGCAATCGCCAATGGCAGTCAGCAGGGTTAAAGAACATCAGTTGTTCGACCTGTTAGTCAAATGCGTTTTGTTTCAATATATACTTTTTCACTTTTTCTGGTCTTTTGGAAAATATTGTTAGTGCTGTATTTAGATTCTTCTACAACGAAATTTGTTTTACAAGCACACGTATAAAAATTGCGTTTTTTATCCAACGCAATCATAGGTTTGAATGTAGTTTTCAATTTAGACTTGGATAAATATATATACAACTCGTCTAAACATCAACCCAACAATGTTAGATCTGTAAATTTGCTTTCGCAAATTTTTGGTTCTTCCCTCGCCGGGATTCGAACCCATGCTACTGTGATATCGTGACACCAAATCGCCTGCACTGCAGCCGTCCCGCTAGACCACACGACCACCTGGGCTCTCAAAAAAAAGAGCTTTCGGTGGCCATATGTTACCTTTCCTCGTCAGTTTTAATCTAGCGGCGTACTACAGTACATGATATATAAGGCATGAAGATGTTATTGTTACAGATCAGCTAAATTATCTATAGTAAAGGATCCTACAAATTAATGTAAGATACAGTCACAGAAAATAATTATATTCATAAGTACGTCTGAGTCAGTGACAACCCTACAACAGATGTATCCATCGGATCGCCATCAATGATGGTGATACATGGCTGTGTACATAATGTATATACAACTCGTCTAAACATCAACCCAACAATGTTAGATCTGTAAATTTGCTTTCGCAAATTTTTGGTTCTTCCCTCGCCGGGATTCGAACCCATGCTACTGTGACAGTAGCATGGGTTCGAATCCCGGCGAGGGAAGAACCAAAAATTTGCGAAAGCAAATTTACAGATCTAACATTGTTGGGTTGATGTTTAGACGAGTTGTATATACATTATGTACACAGCCATGTATCACCATCATTGATGGCGATCCGATGGATACATCTGTTGTAGGGTTGTCACTGACTCAGACGTACTTATGAATATAATTATTTTCTGTGACTGTATCTTACATTAATTTGTAGGATCCTTTACTATAGATAATTTAGCTGATCTGTAACAATAACATCTTCATGCCTTATATATCATGTACTGTAGTACGCCGCTAGATTAAAACTGACGAGGAAAGGTAACATATGGCCACCGAAAGCTCTTTTTTTTGAGAGCCCAGGTGGTCGAGTGGTCTAGCGGGACGGCTGCAGTGCAGGCGATTTGGTGTCACGATATCACAGTAGCATGGGTTCGAATCCCGGCAAGGGAAGAACCAAAAATTTGCGAAAGCAAATTTACAGATCTAACATTGTTGGGTTGATGTTCAGACGAGTTGTATATACATTATGTACACAGCCATGTATCACCATCATTGATGGCGATCCGATGGATACATCTGTTGTAGGGTTGTCACTGACTCAGACGTACTTATGAATATAATTATTTTCTGTGACTGTATCTTACATTAATTTGTAGGATCCTTTACTATAGATAATTTAGCTGATCTGTAACAATAACATCTTCATGCCTTATATATCATGTACTGTAGTACGCCGCTAGATTAAAACTGACGAGGAAAGGTAACATATGGCCACCGAAAGCTCTTTTTTTTGAGAGCCCAGGTGGTCGAGTGGTCTAGCGGGACGGCTGCAGTGCAGGCGATTTGGTGTCACGATATCACAGTAGCATGGGTTCGAATCCCGGCAAGGGAAGAACCAAAAATTTGCGAAAGCAAATTTACAGATCTAACATTGTTGGGTTGATGTTCAGACGAGTTGTATATACATTATGTACACAGCCATGTATCACCATCATTGATGGCGATCCGATGGATACATCTGTTGTAGGGTTGTCACTGACTCAGACGTACTTATATATATATATATATATATATATATATATATACAACTCGTCTAAACATCAACCCAACAATGTTAGATCTGTAAATTTGCTTTCGCAAATTTTTGGTTCTTCCCTCGCCGGGATTCGAACCCATGCTACTGTGATATTGTGACACCAAATCGCCTGCACTGCAGCCGTCCCGCTAGACCACACGACCACCTGGGCTCTCATAAAAAGAGCTTTCGGTGGCCATATGTTACCTTTCCACGTCAGTTTTAATCTAGACGTACTTATGTATATATATGAAGAACCAAAAATTTGCGAAAGCAAATTTACAGATCTAACATTGTTGGGTTGATGTTTAGACGAGTTGTATATATATATATATATATATATAAAAAAGAACAATAAACCATACATGTATGTACATTGAATTTCACAGAATGTACATTTGTAGTATATGATATTGTCTTGCAACCAAATTTAAAAGATGTGAAACATGAAACACCCATGTCTTTGATACTCCCATTAAAGGGGGAAATTCTGAGTTATTGATAATCCAAAAATTGGGCATTATTTTATTTTTTCACTGTCAAATGCCATGTTTGTCTTAATTCTAAATGCTAAAAGAGACCTCAAACACTAAAAACAAAACGGAGATATCTGACATGTGCACTTAGCCATATATGACATATGAATAACTGTATGTACAATGATTTTCAATTTGTATAATTATTGATTCTGATTTTTCGTTATTTTTTTCAAGGTCTGTAAGGATGACCAAAATGTACCTGTAAAACAGGAACTATAGTATTGATTGACAAGTCCAAATAACCCATTGAATCCCCATTGATTACCTGATTACCCCTTGTTATGTAACAAAAGAGGCCTTGTATTCACTATATGTGTGAAATATATTCATGACAGGTGCATAGTTAACTGTAACATTTGTAAAGAGTTGTTAATAATCATGAATTATTTAGTTAGCTTTCCTTTCAGTTTGTCTATCGAATCATTTTATTCATCACAATAAGGAACAGGCTATTATTTGAACTTGGAATTATTTTAAATTTAGGAATTTGCACATCTTCTTGTGCTTGAAATTTTTAATAAATTCCATGTTTATTCTGTACTTTTTATGCTCTGTGCTGCGCACAACACTTTCTATTACAAAGAAGATAGAACATTTTCAATAGAATGTACTGTGCCGCGCACAACACTATCTATACAAAATACATTTTATGGAAAGTGTTATGAACCGCTCAAAACATATTTATACCAATATTAATATAAACAAGGAAACTATCAAAAATTTCAAGCACAAGAAATGATGCAAATTCCATAATTTAAAATAATTCCAAGTTCAAATATTAGCCTGTTATTGGGCCTTTTTTAGTGTTTTTCTAATCTTTTTGACCGGTGTGATATCTAGGTCAATGATGTTTTACATGTCTTATGATGTCTTATATTTTCTTTTACAATTTTTACAATTAAATATTTATCTTTGTTTCAGTTGTTCTATATAAAATATTCAAATAAATACAACTTTTTTTTCTGCCCTTTGGTTGGGTTGTTGTCTCTTTCACACATTCACCATTTCCATTCTCGAATTACACATGGTGATATTATTAGGGCCCCGACTAAAAGTCAGGTCGCCCTATAGTGATCAGTCTGTCCGTCCATCAGTCCGTCCGTCCGTCCGTCCGTCCGTCCGTCCGTAACACTTTAACTTTATGTCCGCTCCATATCTAGAAAACCATTATGATTTCATACTTTATACTTTACATGTTTATTAACCACCACCAGAGGGCGTGTCATGATGTATGTACAACTTCCTAGGTCAAAGGTCAAGGTCAAAAACTTTGGTTTCAGTTGACAACCCTGTGTCCTGTGGTGATGATCGTGTCCACTACATATCTAGATAACCGTTCTGATTTTATACTTAATACTTAACATATTTATTAACCACCACCAGAGGGTGTGTCATGATGTATGTACAACTGCCTAGGTCAAAGGTCAAGGTCAAAAACTTTGGTTTCAGTTGACAACTCTGTGTCCTGTGGTAAAGATCTTGTCCGCTCCATATCTGGATAACCTTTATGATTTCAAAGTTTATAATTGACATCCATTTTAACCACCATCAGAGGGCGTGTCATGATGTATGTACAACTTCCTAGGTCAAAGGTCAAGGTAAAAAAAACTTTGGTTTTAGTTGACAACCCTGTGTCCTGAGTTGAAGATTGTGTCCGCTCTATATCTTGGGAACTGTTTTGATTTCAAATATTATACTTGACATCCATTTTAACCAACACCAGAGGGTGTGTCATGATGTTTGTACAATTTCCTAGGTCAAAGGTCTGTCTGTCTGTTGGTCTGTCCATCGCTTACAATTTTGATTCACACTATATTTATTTACCCAACGTTATTGACAGCGGGGCCCACAGAGATGGCTTCCATCTCAATGATATCTAGTTTTGGATGATTTCAAAACTCCAATTTACATGCCATGTTTTATTAGAGACAAAAACCATACACTTTTTTATGTATGATAAGTTGTCCATTCTATGAACATGATGAAGGAACCCTTAAAACTTTGAAATATGGTCCTTTCTTTGAAGGACACTTTTAACATCGACCTTACAAAATTTCATAATATCAGTGACATAATTTACTGTGCAAAAGTGTCTGGTGGACATACTTTCATAGCAGACAATAACTTATCCCACACATGCATTCACTTGTATGTGCAAGTAAATGTAGTATGAGTCTCTCTTTTATGAAAATACTCAGATGAACCTGCAACCTCTGCATTTATCTGTCTTTGCAAAAGAAGAAATTCCTAAATATAACTCAAGCAGTGAGTTAGACAACTTTTATTATTGATTGTAATGCAACAGTGTTTGTAACATTTGTTTTGATAATAGATAACGTCACCAATTTTCATGGCATCAATTCACAAAATTTGCAGACAATGTATACAGTATACCAAATTTCGAAAGTATTATTTGTAGACTTTGTTTTCTGTGAGTTTCATAAGAATGGTCATGAAGTGGCGATATTTTATTTTAAGCTACGGTTGCAATTACCAGTTCACTGGCTCCACTAAATTATCACCAGTAAACTTTAAAAATTAGCATCCATCAAATCACCAATTGATGCCATTTGGAGCTTAAAATACAATACAGTTATCTCCTTAATCTCCAATACTCAATACTATAGTGTAATTAACTGGTTGTTTCTGAATTGGCACTGGTATAGATTCAAGGTTTGCTGTATTGGTCAGTGAAAAGCAATATAGATCACATGATTCATATAACCAGGACGATGTTACCAGTATGACATATGCTGTTTTGTTAGTATTTGATAAAAGAAGTAAAATGAAGAAAAATAAATATTTGAGGTGTCTAGCGGTGAATGTTTGAGTTAATATGGGGACGAAGTCCCCAATTACGGTAGAAAAATCAATGAAAAAAAAAAAAAAAAAAAATCTGGGAAAATTTCCCGAATTTTTCATTGTACTAATGAACTCAAAATCGTTAACGTTTTTTTTTCAGATCTAGTTCCTGTTCCGGTTTTCCCGCATTTGCGCAGAAATCTGTCTTGTTTGCATGAGACTTTGATTTTTTTTTATATTTATCAGTCTAGTAAAACATAAGATTGGATCTCAATACAAATTCAATTTTAATAATTGTTTGATATGAAAAAAAAACGTTACGTTACCTGATGAAAGCGTTTCTTTTGTTTACATCGAATATGACGTCATAACTTAAAGAACGTCACAGCTAATTCCCTAACAACAGAACCAAAATCGGGAACGTTAGGTACGGTATTTCGGTTTCTTTTATCAACATGATTGAATTAAGAAAATAATACATACAGACTTCGTCCCCATTCACAGGTTATGCCTGCCTCATATTATTATAAACTCTCTATGACTGTTCGATGTTGATATTTGGTCTCTTAATCTTAAAATTTATAGAATTGATAACTTAAATATTATATAGACTATAGGCCACATTTATAACAAAAAAAGATGTAAAAATTAATTTTGGGGTTGTTCGGTGGTGTTCGGCTTTGCACTGTGGCGTAAGGTGGTGAAAAGACCTACCGCAACAAAATTGATAAATTCATCAGCATGATCAGAAAAATATCAAGTCAAGTCTAGTAATGTTCAGTATGTGTTATGTCTTATGAAAATAGAAAATTTCAATATTATATTCATTGCAAACAATAAAAATAATCCAAATCCTGTAGTCTGTATCCTACCTATAATAATTTAGCAAGTGTTTGATACCGGGTCTGTAGATCATGCTGTAAAAAAGGTCAAACATGCACCCTCTGAACAGCAAATGACGAAATTCATAGCAATTATCTATCTACAATCATTTTCTGGTAACTTACATATTTAATCATCTCATCTACTTACTTTCTTTGTAACTGGAATGTTTAAGTGACAGTTAGAAAAACAAATTGCAAAATACGGGAAGATAATTTATCAACTTTCACTTCTGAATATCTTTTACGACATACGATTACCGGTGTATGTTCAATAAAAACAATGATCCTAATTAAAAGCATAGCTGATTCCAGATTTATATATAATATTAGATAAACATGTATTAATCAAATTTTTAAAAAAAATGCAAATATAAAAAAAAAAATAGATTCCCTTACACGACAACCGCAATAGTGTATACGACTGGTTACTTGACAGAAAAGCAGACCTGGAAAGCCTTCTTATATTTAGATTTGAGTAAGCTAGCCTAACAGTAACTAACTAATCTATTTTTTTATGATATTTTAATCAACACCTAACATACTGTTTAATGCAACTAAAAAAACACTGTTATTTAGTAATTTTGGTATAAATTTGTAGCCGCAAAAAAATAATTTCCTGAACACTGCTCTGGTACCTTAATTGTTATCTGTTCAATCTGGGTCCGTTCGACCTATTTCACATTCGCCCTAGTACCTTTTCGCTAAGGGTCAATTTTCCCTGATATCTTTTTTTTCTTATTGCTGTCCAGTGGCATATAAATGTATAATATGACATGTATGAGGCAGGCATTACCTGTAAATGGGGACGAAGTCTGTATGAATTATTTTTTTGTAACTTTTAAATATTTGTTAAAACAAAAAAACGGAAATACCATAACGTTTCCAATTTTGAATCTGTTGTTAGGCATTTTAGTTGTGACGTTAATTACTATCACGTCATATGGAATGTAAACAAAGAAACCCTATCATCAGGTAATGTTTTTCATATCAAAGAATTATTAAAAATGAAATTGGTATTACATTCCTTCCTATTTTATACTAGACTGATAAATATATATTTTACTCAAAGATTCATACAATACAAGACCGGAAAAAGGAAGTACATTGTAGATTTCTGCGCAGGTCCGGGATTTCAAAACATGACATAAAAAAAATTGAAGGATTTTGAGTTCATTAGTACAATGAAAAATTCTGGAAATTTTCCCGAATTTTTTTTTTATTGAATTTTCTACTGTTATTGGGGACTTCGTCCCCATATAAATAGTAGTTTTAGAATAAAATAATAAATGAATTTGTAAATCCTTTTCTGATTCACGATATTCAATTCTGACGATACATGCATATATGTACATCATTGTTTTTATTGATTCCAAGTTGACAAAATGTTGTTTTTCTTATAATCCATTAAACGGTACCTCGAATGACTGAATAACACTGTTAATATCCGAATAACACTTGTAAAGAACGAAAAACACTTGTAATTTTAATATTAGCAGATATTGGTGACTTTTAAACATTGATTATTAAATTATAGTATATTATCGATGTATTTTAATAACATATAAATAATTTACAGAAAGCAGATATTAAGTTCATAAAAAACTTTTTAAATTTAGTGTACATCCAATATGGTGACCCCGGAAATCGCAATTGCCGCCATGTGCAACGTACATACTAAATTTAAAATGATCTTTATGAACTTATCTGCTTTCTGTAAATCATTTTTATACGACCGCAAAATTTGAAAAATTTTCGTCGTATATTGCTATCACGTTGGCGTCGTCGTCGTCGTCGTCCGAATACTTTTAGTTTTCGCACTCTAACTTTAGTAAAAGGGAATAGAAATCTATGAAATTTTAACACAAGGTTTATGACCACAAAAGGAAGGTTGCGATTGATTTTGGGAGTTTTGATCCCAACATTTTAGGAATTAGGGGCCAAAAAGGGCCCAAATAAGCATATTCTTTTTTTTCACACAGTAACTTTAGTTTAAGTAAATAGAAATCTATGAAATTTTGACAGAAGGTTTATAACCACAAAAGGAAGGTTGTGATTGATTTTGGGAGTTTTGGTTCTAATAGTTTAGAAATTAGGGGCCAAAAAGGGGTCCAAATAGGCATTTTTCTTGGTTTTTTAAGTAATTAGAAATCAATTGGAGTTATCTTTCTTATTCTAACATGACGTCCTTCTAACGCTTTGAGTACACACCCGTGGTAAAATATGAATATATTTCATGGGCTGTTCCCATTGTACCCCCACGTCATATGTTTTTTTAATTAATGAGCGACTCGACGTCATAGAACAATGACGTCAGAATATAAGCAATTTACGGGAAAATACAACTTGTGAAACGGAAAATCATCACAAAAAGGAAACGTTAACAAATGATGCTAAAATGAGTTATATTAGCCGTTTTTGTATACATATGAGACATATAAGTACAATAATAATTAGATTAATCTAAAATTATCTAAATATGTTATTATTAATAGTTTAAGCATCATCATTTATTCAGTTTGCTCCGTTATTTTACGTCAATTTAATGGTGCGTTTATATATTGGAACGGCAAATAATGCCATCACCTAGAGCGATTCGATCCAAAATAATTGCCGTATTTGTCCTATTAGAATCGAAATAATTCATGGGGGCTTGAATATATCTAGATTTTACCACGGGTTGTCCCTTTATGCCGATATTTTACCCCTTGCTATCGCTCAGGGTAAAATATTTGTCATAAAGGGCCAACCCGTGGTAAAATCACGATATATTCAAGCCCCCATGAATTATTTCTTAAGTATAGAATAGTAGTTGAATCAACTTTTTTGCACCATAACTTTAGTATTAGTGAATGGAAATCTGTGAAATTTAATCAGAAGGTGTATGACCGCAAAAGGAAGATTGGTATAGATTTTGGGAGTTTTGGTCCTTACAGTTTAGGAATTAGGGGCCAAAAAGGGGTCCAAATAAGCATTTATTTTTTGGTTTTCATACCATAACTTTAGTATAAGTAAATAGAAATCTATGAAATTTAAACACAAGGTTTATGACCATAAAAGGAAGGTTGCTATTGATTTTTGGAGTTTTGGTCCTAACAGTTAAGGAATAAGGGGCCCAAAGAGTCCAAAATTAAACTTTGTTTGATTTCATCAAAAATTGAATAATTGGGGTTCTTTGATATGCCGAATCTAACTGTGTATGTAGATTCTTAATTTTTGGTCTCGTTTACAAATTGGTCTACATTAAGGTCAAAAGGGGCCAAAATTAAACTTTGTTTGATTTTGACAAAAATTGAATCCTTGGGGTTCTTTGATATGCTGAATCTAAAAATGAACTTAGATTTTTGATTTTTGGCCCTGTTTTCAAGTTGGTCCAAGTTAGGATCCAAAATTATTATATTAAGTATTGTGCAATAGCAGGAAATTTTCAATTGCACAGTACTCAGCAATAACAAGAAATTTCCAATTGCACAGTATTGCGCAATAGCAAGAAATCTTCAATTGCACAGTATTGTGCAATAGCAAGTATTTTCAATTGCACAGTATTGCGCAATAGCAAGAAATATCTAATTGCACAATATTGTGCAATAGCAAGAATTTCAATTGGAGTTATCTTTCTTTGTCAAGAATAGGTAGTTGAATCAACTAAAATCTAAAATCATTGTTTTATACAATATACAATGTATATTCACTTTTACTATCAACTGATAAATTAAGACAATCTTTACCATTCAGTGATAACAAGCACATTTTTACATTTTAATATTTTATGATGTATTTAAATGAGTAATTATTGTTGCCAATTCCATTAGAAATTTGAATTGTGATCAGTTTTGGAATAAATGATAGGGGGATGTGAAAAAAAAATTAGGGGGGGGGGGGGGGGGTAATCAATTTTTCTCATTTGAAATTTCATAAATAAAAAGAAATTTCTTCAACCATTTTTTTGAGAGGATTAATATTCAACAGCATAGTGAATTGCTCAAAGGCAAAACAAAAATTTTAAGTTCATTAGACCACATATCATTCATTCTGTGTCAGAAACCTATGCTGTGTCAACTATTTAATCACAATCCAAATTTAGAGCTGTATCCAGCTTGAATGTTGTGTCCAAACTTGCCCCAACTGTTCAGGGTTCAACCTCTGCAGTCGTATAAAGCTGCGCCCTGCGGAGCATCTGGTTAACTTATTAAATACATCCATAATACATCATTATTTAATAATCAATGTTTAAAAGTCACCAATATGTGCTAATGTTAAAATTTCCAGTGTTATTCAGTCATTATAACATGTAGAAGTGTTATTCAGATAATAACAGTGTTATTCAGTTATTCGTGTTACCCACCATCAAATAATCAATAGGAAGTATATGTCATTGAACAAGCTTTTTATGTGTTTTCATAGATTCCAAGAATATATACCTCGTCCCTAAATATGCCCTTAATATTGGTATTTTTTTTTCAAAAGTAGGGTGAATGAACTCAGGGCGATGGACCCAGGGTGAACATGTAATTAGGGCGAACATAAGCAATACCGCTTTTGTTGGACACTGAGTCAATATACATAAGAGATTATGTTGTCTCTGTTTCTTGCCGACACTATAAAAAGTTTTTTTATTATTCCAACAGGGTTCAGCACAACCTTTTTAAAAGTATGGCAGTGTGACATGCATTAAATTTCTAGCACCATGTTAAACATCCCTGCACCACGCTTATTTTATTGTCCGCCATACTTGAAAATTCAATTTATTGAAGTTAAATTTCAGATATCCCTAATCTAATTATCACGTCAGTGGCAATTTAGACAAAGACCAATATTCAACGAGATTTAACCATTTTAACAGGATTTTCTTAGGAAAAATTGGTTATTGATTTGAGGAGGTAAAAGAGATAAACAGTGTCAGTGAAAGTCCATTGTCAAATTTTTTATAATTTAGATGTGTCGTTTCCTATGACTTACTAAATGACAGTAGGGTTCAATTTTCATAATTATAGCTTTTTTCGTAGTTGAGTAATATCCCTTTCCAATAGTCAAAGTGGTACTTGAGATATTTCCATTTGAACAGAAATAGTTTATTATATAAGTAAGTTTTGTAGATTTTTTAAAAGAAATTGTATTAATGATAAATGTTATTTTGAATTTTGGTCAATTTGGGTTCTAATTAAAATTTTGTTTAATATCATCAAAAGTTGGATTCTATAGGTTCCTTGATTTGCTGATTTTTTTTAACAATGATCTAGTGGTTAAATCATATCTCATTTTATTGATTTCTATTTTCATGCCACAACTTATTTAACTGTTTTTTATAGTGGTTAATTCATATCTTATTTCACAGAACTATTTGTTTATCATTTATTTAGTTAGAGTTATTTCCCTTTGAACTGAAAATTAATAATTAAATGGGTAAAATTATAAACTGTGTTTCATTTCAACATAAATTAAATATATATATGTTTCTTTCAAATGCTTAATCTATACCTGAATTTAAATATTGAATTTTTGGTCCAAATCAGGGTTCAAAATTAAACTTTGATAAACATCATTACATACTAAGATTTTGGATATTGTATCATAATAGGTAAATGTCCAATCATAAAAAAAATCAATTCTTTGAACACATTCATTTTGAGTCACAAACCATAGCTATGCTGTGTCAATTATCCAATAACAATTCAAATTCAGAGCTGTTTAAGTTTTATGCTTAAATGCAGTGTCCATACTTGCTTTAGTGTCTTCATATTCACAGAACTTAAAAATGTTAGATTATCATGAACTTAAGACAACAAAATACTGTTCACTTATTAGAACTCAGTGCCTTTAACCTTTGCAGGTGTATATTTATAGTACTCTTTTGGAAAAATTTATTGAAAATCTAAATCTATTTGACTTTCTTTTACAGATTGAAAAATAATTAAGAAATAATGGATAACTGGGTTCCAATAGCAAAAGTTTATGATCCGTTGAAAGCAGGAAGTATTGACGCCACAGATACAGAACCTCATGACCATGGCATCATCAGAGCAATGGCAGCTAAATACAAACCAAATAAAGATGTAGTAGGTGATCCAGAGAAAACAATATTCATAGCTCGTCTTAATCCAAAAACAGACGAAACAACAATCGAAAAAGTTTATTCTGGATATGGAGTTATCAAGCAATTCAGATTAGTACGCGATATTATAACAGGCTATTCTAGGTGCTATGCTTTTGTAGAATATTATGATCATAAAGAGGCTGAGGATGCAGTTTGGAGGGGACATAAACAAGAAATTGATGGTTGTGAAGTTTTTGTTGATTACGAATGTGAACGAGTACTCAAAGGATGGGTACCTAGAAGACTTGGGGGAGGCTTTGGTGGAAAAAAAGAATCAGGACAATTAAGATTTGGGGGCAGAGATAGACCATTTCGGAAACCTATTTATAAAAAAATGATTGTTAATAACGAACATTATGATAATACTTGGGATGATAAAAATAGTGAGCATGATGCTGATGGTGATGATAACTATCGAGGCACAAACAGGGTACGTTCTGATCGATCAAATCAACAATATTATGAGAACTTAATTAAATTTAAGACATCTGAAAAAATTCAAACTTATAGAGAAAGACAACAAAGTAGGCAAAGTTGCCTAGACAGAAGTAGAGAAAGACTTCAGACAAGAGATAGATCTAGGGAAAGAGACCAACAATACAGTAGATATGACAAAAGTAGTCGGGAGAAAAGTCCACATCAATCAAAACATTCAAGAGAGACTGCAGGGGAAAGAAGGGGAAGTAATAGAGACAGAGATAGAATCAGAAGCAGTGATGGATCTAGAAATAGAATTAGAGACAATAGATCCAGGGATAGAAGTAGGGATAGATCAGGTGACAGTAGGCAATCAAGAGATAGAACTGAAGAATATAGATCGAGGAATAAAAGTAGGGACAGATCTGTTGAGAGAAGACAAGATAGATCAGAAAAAAGAGGGAAGAGATCAAAAGATTCAAAAAGAGAGACAAGTGAATACAGAGAAACAGAAAAGTATATAGATAGAAAAATAGATAAAGGTAAACATCTGGAGAGAAGTGATTATAGGGGACAAAGAGCACCAGAAACATATGATGAAAGAACAATCAATAGACTCATACAATCCACTATGAGCAGTATTTGGGATGAACATGATAAAGAACATAATAAAGAACATGATCATGAACATGATAAAGAACATGATAATGAACAAAATCCACAAACTGAAAACATAGCAACTGAAGATTTAGAGGTTCAAGAAAATTAAAAAAAAAAAATTTGAAGTATTGAGTCCTTTTAATTTCACCTGACCCAAAGGGTGAGGTGAATTATTGCTTTGTCCATTTTTTGTCATCCTTCTGACATCTGTTTTTCATACTGTCAACATTTTTTTAAAAGACACTGCCAACAATTATCAGAAAAACTAACAGTAAAAATTGTTACTTTTGCAGTTAATTGCCAAAATGCAATTCCTTACAAGATTTTCATACAGAAATTAAAGGCAACAATAATTTCATACAGAAATTGTTCCTATATCGAATCCTCTGTTAAATATTGCATCCAATAATTACCAGAATGTTTCTGATGGAAGTATAACCATTAAATCAGGGGATTTCATCTATCAACTGTGACAACAAACAGCTGCTGTTGCAAAAAATAGGTTATAAGTGTGAAAACAATTTTTATGCCTCACTTTTAAAGGGGCATATGGCAGCAACCATTTGATTTGAGGGGGGGGGGGGGGGGGTGGTAATGGTTTTTTTTTGGGAAAAAAAAGTTTGCTTCCAGTTTTTGGAGAAAAAAATAATTTGTTTTTGACCCTGAGAAAAAAAAAATTTTTGTTTCACCCTTTGCTGCCACTATATGTAATGCCTAAAATTGAAAGAAAAAAAATGTTTTCATCTTGTCGCCAAAAAAATAGATTGTTTTTCTCCAAAGGCGAAAAAAAAAGTTTGCCTTATAGTTTGTCATAATATCAGAACCTGGCAGAAAAACATACCCTTTTCAGCTTGCAACATGCATTTTATCCGCTCGACATCATATGTTTCAGGTATGACTTCTCTCCTTTCGACTGTCTCTGTCGCTGTACGGTCAGTGCCACTAAATTTTCCGTCGGCAAGTCGCTTGAAATAAATTTTCCTTTTGTACGTGTGTTTTGCATGCGAGTTTTTTTATTAAATAAAAGGGAGATAACTCGCACAAAGGGTCAGATTTAGTATAAATCACGTGATTTAGCTAATGAATAAAGTACCAGCAATTTTGTCGAATGTGAAGTCATTGGTTCATATAAGTCGTATTTCTTTTTCGTAAATTGTTTTGGTATTATAATGGTTTATTTTTTTAATGTTGGGTCCCATAGGCGGATCAAGGAGATGCCAGAGGGCGTGCCACCCCTTATGTGTGAAAAGTTTGGTTTAGCCTTTTACAGGGAATCACTGAATCATGACCCCCCCCCCCCCTTTTTTTTTTTGATCTGCCACTGGACCGTACTTTTATCATCTGACTACAGTATTGGTTTTTCTCATTGTTGAAGTCCGTACAGTTTCCTATACTTGCTTTTTGTAAAAAAAAAAAAAAGTCTAACTACCTACCTACTGCCCCCACTGTCTCAAACTCTGGGTAGGGTTTGGGCAGGTTCAAGGTTCAAAGGTTCAAAGCTTTATTTATAGTCGGCATGTCATATAACAAATAAACATAAGCTCTCTGAGCTTTTATGACCGACAAACGCATACATTTACATAACAATCATACACAATACAAATATTAAAACATAAAAGACATAGGACATACATTTCATGCACATTTAGGCTGCACTATTAAATACTATTTATATTATACACTAAAATAGTTTTAAGTGTGGCCCAACGGGTCTTTGTTCTGTGTGTTTTGGATCTTTGTTTCCGGGATCTTATCCATCTTGCCCGTTAACATTATTATATAAGCTCGGGATTTCGGGATTGACCCTTTCGGGATCCGGGAATTCTTGTTTTTGTATTTCGGGACGTCAGGATTTACTTAATTTAAATTCGGGACCTCGGATCCCTCATACTAGTAACGAAGTGACTTAGTCCGTTTAATGTTCATATGTGTAAGGTGGTATGGGAGACTTAAATAAAAATGATGGAGTTTGTTCATACTTTGCCAAAACGTAGTATCTATTGATGATATATGTTCAAAAATATAATAAAAGTGACTGGAAAGATAGGGTCACCGTACAAAATAGAAAAATTCCATGTAGATTCCTTCAGAAAATGCACCGTTTATAATTAAATGTGGTTCATTCAGCCAAAAGCGACAGAGACAGTCGAAAGGAGAGAAGTCTTAGGCAGCAACCATTTGATTTTCTGGTGGGGGGGGGCTATGGTTTTTTTTTTCTGTGCAAACTTTTTTTTTCGCTTTCGGCGAAGAACAATCTATTTTTTTAGCGACAAACCGAAAACAATTTTTTTCTTTCAATTTTAGCATTACATATAGTGGCAGCAAAGGGTGAAACAAAATTATTTTTTTTCTCAGGGTCAAAAATACAGCTGAGGGTGAAACAAACAACTTTTTTTTTCTCAGGGACCAAACAAATTATTTTTTTCACCAAAACCTGGAAACAAACTTTTTTTTCCTAAAAAAAACCATAGCCCCCCTTGACCTAATTTCTACGGTTCATTGGTCAATATTTAGCTTTCCTGGTTAATGTAAAGTTTATGTGACAGTAAACATAATTCCAATGATAAGTAAAGAAGACGAGACATGTTAGTGTGTATAAAAATTGTTTGCTTTTACTTTGGTTTGAACATTACTTTATGCTTAAGGATGATCTCCTATAAAAAAAACTCCTTTGACTTATGCTACAATCCTTCATCGTTACAATTACAATACATAATATTGGGGAATATATGAAAGAAAAAAAGTGGACAATCAAACACTCTCCTAACCTGGGACAGCGGTGTAAAAGTTCAACTTAAGAACGAACTATCAAAATCTGTAAAACAAAGCTTATCTCATCAGATGGTTACATATAGACGAACTAGTACATGTACAGTGTAACAAAACACAGAGTGGACGTGGCCTGATTCTAGTACATCCCATCAAGAAAACTGCGGCGTTTTACGTTTCCGCAAATTGGCATTACTTTTCCGCGAAAAAAAGATGACGTTTCCGGAAAAAAAAGTTTACGTTTCGACGCAAAAAAATATCTTTCTTTTCCGGAAAAAAAGTAACTATTCCGGAAAAAATAAATTGTTACTTTTCTGCAAATAATTAAGGAATACCTATTGATCGAAAGCAAAGCTATAATAAAAAATAAATATGTATTAAGTTAAAGGTCATCATAACATGAAAGTAAAATACATCATTAAAATGTATGAAAACGTATGTTAAAAAAGATCTTGATATGAGGTCATAAGTCAGTTCTGGCAGAATATTTGTAGCCAACACGTCGTAAAAAGTCCATATAAGCACATTCACCGTTTACAAATTTTGTATTTTGTTCAGGAAGGAAGGCCATCTTCACCTTTTCATATTTCCGAACGGGTGCTTTTACAGTTAGAGTTCTCATCTTTATGTAAGATGTTGTCTTCAGTTTCAATAACACATCGACAAAGACAAATATGGAAGGATGGCTAGCGTAAAACTGCTCGTTCAGGTAGGCACGAAAAGACTCGACACCATTCGTTGTTCTCTTTTCCACGGGGTCAGGGGTGATGTCCAAATGGTTGGTGGAAATCTCAATTGCCATTTATATAAAATTCCAATATATAATCGGCAGACCTCATGCATTTATCGTCAGATTGAGCATCGGCAATTAATTCAACAAAGCATTCTTCAATCATGTCAGTTGGCAAGTAAGCCAAACCAAAGATTTCTCAATGAAGTTTAAATCATCCTTACCCGAGTCAGTAGTTATATCTAGTACATTGTAGCTATACCGAGATCAGAACATTTTCTTTATTTAGAAAGAAAAAATAAATAATTTATCATACATGTACATTCAAATGTTTTTAATTTACCAGGTAAATTTGCGGAAAAGTAATAAATACAAATTGCGGAAACATATATTTCAAATTTGCGGAAACGTAGTATTGGGACTTTGAAAAATTGGCGGAAAAGCAATACGCTCCGAAAACTGAGATACTGAGTACGGATTTGAGAGTATTAGTAGTTTGCAGTTTCTAACAGCGAGTTCAAAGCCAATAAAAACTAATAGATAAAATCAAATATTCAAAACATATCAAAACAAAAATGTGGGTACTTGATGTCCAAGCTGCTCAACCATAACACAAAAGGATCGACCCGCTTAGGGGCAATTATATTGGTTGCTTATATAGGGAATCATTGAAGCGTGACTGGAGCGGGGCCCCTCATAGGTCAGTCAATGGGCCCCCACTTAAGAAAATTTCTGGATCCGCCACTGTTTTTATATTGAAATGTTTTTGATACCAAGACGAGAACATCTATAGAAAAGTTAAAATTAAACATATTATTTTAAGTTTTGGAGGCATAGGCGACTGATAGACCACTGCCTATTTTACTGCCTCGTCTTAAACAAACACGAGCTTATGCAGCCCTGTAATATTCAGATAACAACTTCTTGTGAATTTTAAAAGCTCTCATATTCAACTTATCAAGGCTTCGCAGACGCTTATTGGTATATGATAAAGACAGTGTACAATATTATAGTATCTTGTATGGTATTGAAATTGTATGTTATGGGTCTCATAAGCTTCTGCGAAAGATAAACAAACCTGTGTCTTTACTGCCGTGTTGGTGTATGTCATAATGTATGTATAATACCTTACGTGACTGAGTTTGCCATTGTGTTTGTATAGATCTTATACTGTTCTCGAGAAATTAGTAGCTCAACGAAACTGCATGGTGTAATCGCAAAAAAATAATTATGTTTGACTCTTATAGAACTTGTTTGCTTTAACTTTATTTTTAACTTTATTTTATGCTTAAGGATGATTTCCGATGGAAAACTTCTTATGCTACCAAAACATTCTCACTAAGACCAAGGTGTAAAGTTGTTGTCCTTTTAAGTATAAAATGTGTAATGTTAGATTATCAGTGGCGGATCCAGAGGGGAGGGGGTTCCGGGGGTTGAAACCCCCCTTGTTTGGCCGATCAATGCATTTGAATAGGGACATATAGTTGGACCCCCTTTCCTGGGTTGGGAACCCCCTTTTTAAAATGGCTGGATCCGCCCCTTGACTATCCCGTTGAAACTGATCTTGGCCTGAGTCTTACAAACCTAGTCGCTATCATTTGTATAAATAAGATGATGTTGTATAATTGTAAATGATACAACTTTTCACCATAGACCAAATGAAAACACTATAGGTTACCGTAGGTCCTTCAACAGTGAGGGAAAAAAACCTTGACGCATAGTCTCTATATATGTATGTTATAAAGGTGGATCAAGTAAATACACATTTAAAGGGGTCACAAGAAAGTTTGTTAATAATAGAATTTATATGCATCACTTCTCACTGTTGTAAACAGTTTAAATTGTACAAATCTGATTTTCATAAATAACGGTAAACGAACAGTTTAAACGCTGATTTAAACAGCTAATGTTTCAGGAAGTAAAAGATGTCTTCCATAGACGTATGGATAATATTCCTAGTCCTGGTGAAAACTACCAGGTGTTCTGGTAAGTACAAGTCTTGCTTAACTTGAACAGAACTGAATACCGATAGTGGAACTCATACTTGTACATTCAATAAGGGTTTCATTCGTAAACCTAACATGTATTTGGTTTTTTTTTTTAAATATTAAATATGCAGATAAATACTTTTGTGCAATATTAGTAAAACATGTGATGCAATTTGAAACTTTTTTCAAAATCAAGTTGTTTTATAAGTTTCTTAATTTTTGTCATAGTTTAATGTGTAAGATCTGTTCGGTTACTTTATACCCACAGTGTTGCTTATCCAATCGATTTGTATTCATTGACAAGTTTAATTTCTAAAGTCAAACAAAAATAAGGCCGTTAGTTTTCTTGTTTAAATTGTTTTACATTGTCATATCAGGGCCTTTTATAGCTGACTATGCGGTATGGGCTTTGCTCATTGTTGAAGGCTGTACGGTGAATTATTGGAGGAAGTAAATATATATATATATATGCTTGTTTATGTCTGTGTCATTTTTGGTCTCTTGTGGACGGTTGTCTCGTTGGCAATCATACCACATCTTCTTTTTTATATATGTCCCTTTTACGTAAATATACTACAATACTACAAATACATAAAACATGTAAAAATTATAGTCGTCTTCAAGGTAGCTGTCTATAAAAACTTGTTTTTTCGATATTGTCATTCACAGGTAGGATTTAAACTTTCCGTAGGCCTATGTCCTAAAATCTCAATCATACAGGATAAACAAAAATCAAATTGCTGCCATAAACAAGAAAGGATGAAATCGATGTTCCGAGAAAAAAGATTTTGTTAAACGGAATATGCACAACTAATCAAACAAAAATGTTATACTAATGTCATAGCCTGCCAAGCACTGCATGAGAATGATTTATTGCAAATAATAATACAAAAATTGCCTAGAATTTAATTTCAATACGGTGGAACCCATCACATCAAAATAGACGACACTCTCGTCATAATAGGGATATCTATAGTGGATTTGAGATAACTCATTTTAAAGGTGATCCGCCAAGTCAAAAGCGGTATGAAAATAAGATTCAGTAACTGAAACATCAAATAGCAGTATCATGTTTTATATCATACCTGACACTTGGACTAATCTATTATACTAACTGTAAGTATAATGATCACAGCTAAAAAAAAGTACCACTGTTCATTAACAAGACGCGAAAGTGTGCTTCAAATAATTATGAGTTCTCTAATTTATATACAGGGAACTTTCAATACATGATAAGTCTATAATAAAAAAAATATTTTTAGTTTCCTTTGATATTTAAATATAATCATAGGGTGGATCCGGGGGTATGGCCCATCCCCCTTTGGTGGGGAGAATTTGGATCATTATATATTGTATCAGCGAGGCATGACGGCAGCGGGTCCCCCTTAGGCCAGTCAGTGCATCCCCCCTCCCCCTTTGTAAAAAGTTTCTGCTCCCGCCACTGACTATATCAGTTAAATTATGAGGTATCTCTTTACAAAGTTACTACAAAAAGGTATCCAGTTTCGCTCCCTATAAAATACTTCACTGTACTGTTAATTGTCCTTTTTTTATTGTAATGTTCCTTTGGTCCCTTCTTATGGTGCAGGGATAGAACTTAAGACTTTGACAAGGGTAGCCAACAGCTTCAACTGTGTAGCCCACATACATAGTCCTATACAAGAAAAGCAGAAATTTAAGTAGCCCAAACCAAATGTTAGGGGCCATTAAGTTATTCCAATGATACACAGATTTCGTTTAAGCTCCCTGGAGAAATCTGTTCATATCTGTACTTTTACGGGGTTAGTTGTTTATAAAGCTCGTACAATTAGACACAATGCATGCAAAATTACCGATCCTTTAAAAAAATCTTTTAAGTTACCAAACGGCAAGGAAATTCAAAACGGAAAGCTCCTAATCAAATGGCCAAAAAACTCAAACACATCACTAACGAATGGAAAGGGACTTCCATGCTGTAATCGTATGTGTATTATGATCGTATTTGGTATAATAAAAGAGGGGGGCAAGGGGTTTAACTGTTATGCTGTTATTGGGCATTTTAATTCTTTGTTATCTGTTATTCTGAAAATATATTTACTGTTAGCTGTTATTGTCTTATTCTTTGTTAGCTGTTATAGGACTATTATCTATTTTGTTATCTGTTATTGTGACTGAATATATTTGCTGTTAACTGTTATTGAAAATTGAAATGTTAGCATTTTGACATCCAATCTTCCGTAAAAATTGAATATAATTGAAAATTGTGATTTTAATGGATAATAGTCTTATTGGCACCCTTACCACATCTAAAAATTCTTCTAACATGTCTTACAATGTATATCTATTGGGGTCTTTCTACTGGTAATATCGGGTGGCCTTGTATTTGCAGAAGAATTTCAGTAACATACATCACAAACATGTAAACATATTAAAATCAATTGGACCAAGGACCATTCCAGTATATATTATTATTATCCTTTATAATAAATTCCGTTGTCTGTGAATATGTTGCATTTTGTACAAATTATAGTTCACTTATTACTTGTACAATAACTTATAGTATGGATTTTGTTATAAAAAATCATTGTACACCCTCTAGTTCTTTTTTCAATGACCACATAATAATCTTTATTACTATTACACCACTGTCCCTGATTAGGGGAGGATTGGACACCAACTAGCATGCTTAAGTTGACGCAGTCACATTCTGTAAGTGCCTATTTCCAAGTCAGGAGCCTGGATTCAGTGGTAGTAGTTTGTTACTGTGTTACTAAGTTTCCCGTTCACTATTTTGTGGATAAATTAGGCCGCCAGTTTTCTCTTTTGAATTGTTTTACATTACTAAGAGGTATGGGTTTATAAGTGTTACTCCTTCTCTTTTCATTTACACGAAAGAGAACCCTGACCAACATATTTTATAAAACTTTTTAACTGCTTCACATGGCGAAAATTGAACCTCAGAAACCATTGATGCAAATAAAGATGTGTGTTCAGTTTAATTTTTCGACAAATACCTTTTAAAAAATGCTGTACCCAAATTTTCCATATTATATAATTTCACATAAGATGCATCTTGGTGTCATCCTAATTTTCACTAGGTCAACTTTCTATAATACTATCAGAATTGACCGGGCTGAAGTACGTCCATTATTCATAGTTCATTATTCATTATTCAATAATGAATAATGAAATAGTTCATTATTCACTATTCAATATTGAAAAATGAATAATGAATAATGAAATGGTTTATTTTTCATTCTTCAAATTGAACCGGTGAATAGTGAAAAAAATATAAAAATTTTTGACCGTGACACTATAGCTATATTTTGATTCGCAATGACCATAAAAGGGTTTACGGACGACCTAAATGCAACACTATGCATAAAAATGAGGAAATATAAAAAAGAAGATGTGGTATTATTATCAACGAGACAAACATCCACAAAAGACCAAAATGACACAGACATCAACAACTATAGCTCACCGTACAGCCTAGTCCGCATAGTCAGCTATAAAAGGCCCCAATAACACAATGTAAAATAATTTAAACAAGATAACTAACGGCCTTATTTATTTAAAAAAAAATGAACGAAAAACAAATATGTAACACATAGAAAAATGACAACCACTAAATTACAGACTCCTGAATTGGTACAGACACATACATAAATAATTCAACGGGGTTAAACATGTTAGCCAATTTTGAATTATGAAATGGATATAGATAAACTTTATACCTCATTCGAAAGCTTATAATAAGAGGAACAAAATGTATATAGTCAACATGTTCCGCAACGCATATTAGAGGACTGAAATGTCGAAATACGCGTGAAAATAAAGAAATAGCCAATTGTGAATAATGAAATGGATATTTTGAATAATGGAATGGACTGCTGCGACCTTTTAGCCCCTTATTATAGATAAAATTTATACCTCATTCGAAAGCTTATAACAAGAGAAACAAAATGTATATAGTCAACATGTTCCGCAACGCATATTTCAGGACTGAAATGTCGAAATACGCGTGAAAGTTAAGAAATAGCCAATTTTGAATAATGAAATGGATATTTTGAATAATGGAATTGACTGCTGCGACCCTTCAGCCCCTAAATATAGATAAAATTTATACCTAATTCGAAAGCTTATAACTAAAGGAACAAAATGTATATAGTTAACATATTCCAAAATGCATATTACAGGACTTAAATGTCGAAATACGCGTGAAAGTTAAGAAATAGACAATTTTGAATAATGAAATGGACATTTTGAATAATGGAATGGACTGCCGCGACCCTTTAGCCCCTAATTATAGATAAACCGTATACCCAATTCGAAAGCTTATAACGAGAGGAACATAATGTATATAGTCAACATGTTCCGCAACGCATATTAGAGGACTTAAATGTCGAAATACTCGTGAATGTTAAGAAATAGCCAATTTTGAATAATGAAATGGATATTTGAAATAATGGAATGGACTGCTGCGACCCTTCAGCCCCTAATTATAGATAAACTTTATGCCTCATTCGAAAGCTTATAACGAGAGGAACAAAATGTTTATAGTGAACATGTTCCGCAACGCATATTAGAGGACTTAAATGTCGAAATACGCGTGAAAGTTAAGAAATAGCCAATTTTGAATAATGAAATGGATATTTTGAATAATGGAATGGACTGCTGCGACCCTTAAGCCCCTAATTATAGATAAAATCTATACCTCATTCGAAAGCTCATAACGAGAGCAACAAAATGTATATAGTCAACATGTTCCGCAACGCATATTACAGGACTTAAATGTCGAAATACGCGTGAAAGTTAAGAAATAGCCAATTTTGAATAATGAAATGGATATTTTGAATAATGGAATTGACTGCTGCGACCCTTCAGCCCCTAAATATAGATAAAGTTTATACCTAATTCGAAAGCTTATAACTAAAGGAACAAAATGTATATAGTTAACATATTCCAAAACGCATATTACAGGACTTAAATGTCGAAATACGCGTGAAAGTTAAGAAATAGCCAATTTTGAATAATGAAATGGACATTTTGAATAATGGAATGGACTGCCGCGACCCTTTAGCCCCTAATTATAGATAAACCGTTTACCCAATTCGAAAGCTTATATCGAGAGGAACATAATGTATATAGTCAACATGTTCCGCAACGCATATTAGAGGACTTAAATGTCGAAATACTCGTGAATGTTAAGAAATAGCCAATTTTGAATAATGAAATGGATATTTTAAATAATGGAATGGACTGCTGCGACCCTTCAGCCCCTAATTATAGATAAACTTTATGCCTCATTCGAAAGCTTATAACGAGAGGAACAAAATGTTTATAGTGAACATGTTCCTCAACGCATATTAGAGGACTTAAATGTCGAAATACGCGTGAAAGTTAAGAAATAGCCAATTTTGAATAATGAAATGGATATTTTGAATAATGGAATGGACTGCTGCGACCCTTAAGCCCCTAATTATAGATAAAATCTATACCTCATTCGAAAGCTCATAACAAGAGCAACAAAATGTATATAGTCAACATGTTCCGCAACGCATATTACAGGACTTAAATGTCGAAATACGCGTGAAAGTTAAGAAATAGCCAATTTTGAATAATGAAATGGATATTTTGAATAATGGAATGGACTGCTGCGACCCTTAAGCCCCTAATTATAGATAAAATCTATAACTCATTCGAAAGCTCATAACGAGAGCAACAAAATGTATATAGTCAACATGTTCCGCAACGCATATTACAGGACTTAAATGTCGAAATACGCGTGAAAGTTAAGAAATAGCCAATTTTGAATAATGAAATGGATATTTTGAATAATGGAATTGACTGCTCCGACCCTTCAGCCCCTAAATATAGATAAAATTTATACCTAATTCGAAAGCTTATAACTAAAGGAACAAAATGTATATAGTTAACATATTCCAAAACGCATATTACAGGACTTAAATGTCGAAATACGCGTGAAAGTTAAGAAATAGCCAATTTTGAATAATGAAATGGACATTTTGAATAATGGAATGGACTGCCGGGACCCTTTAGCCCCTAATTATAGATAAACCGTATACCCAATTCGAAAGCTTATAACGAGAGGAACATAATGTATATAGTCAACATGTTCCGCAACGCATATTAGAGGACTTAAATGTCGAAATACTCGTGAATGTTAAGAAATAGCCAATTTTGAATAATGAAATGGATATTTTAAATAATGGAATGGACTGCTGCGACCCTTCAGCCCCTAATTATAGATAAACTTTATGCCTCATTCGAAAGCTTATAACGAGAGGAACAAAATGTTTATAGTGAACATGTTCCGCAACGCATATTAGAGGACTTAAATGTCGAAATACGCGTGAAAGTTAAGAAATAGCCAATTTTGAATAATGAAATGGATATTTTGAATAATGGAATGGACTGCTGCGACCCTTAAGCCCCTAATTATAGATAAAATTTATACCTCATTCGAAAGCTCATAACGAGAGCAACAAAATGTATATAGTCAACATGTTCCGCAACGCATATTACAGGACTTAAATGTCGAAATACGCGTGAAAGTTAAGAAATAGCCAATTTTGAATAATGAAATGGATATTTTGAATAATGGAATGGACTGCTGCGACCTTTTAGCCCCTAATTATAGATAAACCTTATACCTCATTCGAAAGCTTATTACGAGAGGAACACCATGTATATAGTCAACATGTTCCGCAACGCATATTAGAGGACTTAAATGTCGAAATACGCGTGAAAGTTAAGAAATAGCCAATTTTGAATAATAAAATGGATATTTTGAATAATGGAATGGACTGCTGCGACCCTTTAGCCTCTAATTATAGATAAACTTTATACCTCATTCGAAAGCTTATAACAAGAGGAACAAAATGTATATAGTCAACATGTTCCGCAACGCATATTAGAGGACTTAAATGTCGAAATACGCGTGAAAGTTCAGAAATAGCCAATTTTGAATAATGAAATGGATATTTTGAATAATGGAATGGACTGCTGCGACCCTTAAGCCCCTAATTATAGATAAACCTTCTATCTCAATCGAAAGCTAATTACGAGAGGAACACAATGTATATAGTCAACATGTTCCCCAACGCATATCAGAGGACTTAAATGACGAAATACGCGTGAAAATTACGAAATAGCCAATTTTGAATAATGAAATGGATATTTTGAATAATGGAATGGATTGCTGCGACCCTAAAGCCCCTAATTATAGATAAACCTTATACTTCGTTTGAAAGCTAATTTCGAGAGGAACACAATGTATATAGTCAACATGTTAAGCAACGCATATTACAGGACTAAAATGTCGAAATACTCGTGAAAGTTAATAAATAGCCAATTTTGAATAATGAAATGGATTTTGAATAATGGAATGGACTGCTGCGACCCTTTAGCCCCTAATTATAGATAAACTTTATGCCTCATTCGAAAGCTTATAACGAGAGGAACAAAATGTATATAGTCAACATGTTCTTCCACGCATATTAGAGGACTTAAATGTTGAAATACGCATGAAAATTAAGAAATAGCCAATTTTGAATAATGAAATGGATATTTTGATTAATGGAATGGACTGCTGCGACCCTTTAGCCCTAATTATAGATAAACCGTATACACAATTCGAAAGCTTATAACGAGAGGAACATAATGTATATAGTCAACATGTTCTGCAACGCATATTAGAGGACTTAAATGTCGAAATACTCGTGAATGTTAAGAAATAGCCAATTTTGAATAATGAAATGGATATTTTGAATAATGGAATGGACTGCTGCGACCTTTTAGCCTCTAATTAAAGATAAACCTTATACATCATTCGAAAGCTTATTACAAGAGGAACACCATGTATATAGTCAACATGTTCCGCAACGCATATTAGAGGACTTAAATGTCGAAATACGCGTGAAAGTTAAGAAATAGCCAATTTTGAATAATAAAATGGATATTTTGAATAATGGAATGGACTGCTGCGACCTTTTAGCCCCTAATTATAGATGAACCTCATACCTAATTCGAAAGCTTATAACAAGAGGAACATAATGTATATAGTCAACATGTTCCGCAACGCATATTAGAGGACTTAAATGTCGAAATACGCGTGAAAGTTAAGAAATAGCCAATTTTGAATAATAAAATGGATATTTTGAATAATGGAATGGACTGCTGCGACCCTTAAGCCCCTAATTATAGATAAACCTTCTATCTCAATCGAAAGCTAATTACGAGAGGAACACAATGTATATAGTCAACATGTTCCCCAACGCATATCAGAGGACTTAAATGACGAAATACGCGTGAAAATTACGAAATAGCCAATTTTGAATAATGAAATGGATATTTTGAATAATGGAATGGACTGCTGCGACCCTTAAGACCCTAATTATAGATAAAATTTATACCTAATTTGCAAGCTTATAACGAGAGGAACAAAATGTATATAGTCAACATATTCCGCAACGCATATTACAGGACTTAAATGTCGAAATACGCGTGAAAGTTAAGAAATAGCCAATTTTGAATAATGAAATGGATATTTTGAATAATGGAATGGACTGCTGCGACCCTTTGGCCCCTAATTATAGATAAACTTTATACCTCATTCGAAAGCTTATAACGAGAGGAACAAAATGTATATAGTCAACATGTTCTTCCACGCATATTAGAGGACTTAAATGTTGAAATACGCATGAAAATTAAGAAATAGCCAATTTTGAATAATGAAATGGATATTTTGAATAATGGAATGGACTGCTGCGACCCTTTTAACCCCTAGTTATAGATAAACTTTATACCTCATTCGAAAGCTTATAACGAGAGGTACAAAATGTATATAGTCAACATGTTCTTCCACGCATATTAGAGGACTTAAATGTCGAAATACGCGTGAAAGTTAAGAAATAGCAAATTTTGAATAATGAAATGGATATTTTGAATAATTACATTATGCAGCAAACCTTTCTTTTGTGTCTCTCATGGATACAATGTATAAGACATATCTCTTTAAAAACATTACTTCCGGTAATATCCAAAATTGCGGACATAGAAATATCTATTTTCTATTTCAACATTCTACTTTTTTCAAAATAAAAAGAAACCGCTCTTGTTGTGGGTTTTGTTGCTTGTCATTAAACTTTGTTTTCTAGTTTTCCACTAAATTATTCTGATCTAAATTTTTAAATAACACTTCCGGTAAAAAAAAACATATGGCGTAAATTTAAGAAATGAGTCCCTAAACCACATCTTTGATTTAAAGTTTTTTAGATAGATTGATTAAAACTTAAATTACTATAACACTAAAAAAAATCAAATTACTACTTTTTGGCTAAAAAAACCAAATTCATTCATTGTCACCACCACATGAAAACAAAGCAGTGCAGGGGAGACCCGATTTTTCACATTAACAACGACCGCGATATCCTCTGTATTTGTATCAGAATATAAAATTGAGAATTGAAATGGAGAATGTGTCAAAGAGACAACAAACCGACCGAAAAAACAACAGCAGAAGGTCACCAACAAGTCTCCAATGTAGCGAGAAATTCCCGCACTCGGAGGCGTCCTTCAGCTGGCCCCTCAACTGGTACTAGTTCAGTGATCATTAACGCCATACTCATTTCCAAATTGTACACCAGAAACTAAAATTGAAATAATACAAGCCTAACAAAGGCCAGAGGCTCCTGCCTTGGGACAAGCGCAAAAATGCGGCTGGGTTAAATATGTTTGTGAGATCCCAACTCTCCACCTATACCTCGAGCTAATGTAGAAAAGTAAACGCATAATAATACGCACATTTAAATTCAGTTCAAGAGAAATTCGAGTCTGATATCAGAAGATGTAACCAAAGAAAATGAACAAAATGACAATAATACATAAATAACAACAGACTACTAGCAGTTAACTGACATGCCAGCTCCAGACTTCAATTAAACTGATTGAAAGATTATGATTTCATAGTATGAACATCAGGCACAATCCTTCCCGTTAGGGTTTTAGTATCATACCATCATAACATAAATGAGAAGAACATAACCCGTGTTATGCCAACAACTGTTTTTTGATAAATGTGTTTAGTTCCGATGCAAAGACCCTATAAGTGAATCAATATTAACGCCAAAATATGCAATCTTTAATGACCTGACAACAGTATCGTAACTATATCCCTTCTTAATAAGTCTATTCAAGGGTCTTGTTTGTTTTGAGGTGAATAATGACACCTTTGTGCTTTATAAAGAATATTTCCATAAAAAATGAATATTGTCGATACCAATTCTGGATTTAATATAACGGTTTGAGAGAGCGCGCAGACATATTGACGAGCATTAAGAGCAGATTTGACGCTCTCTACGCTTGATGCAAACACTAAACCTGCAGTGTTGTGTAGCTGATTCGACGCGATCACTGTCTTTTCAAAGAGTGAGTTTGAGTATTGTGGTGTTTTGCCTAGTGGAATGTCAAAACACTTAGAGTGATTCTAACTTGTTTTCCACAATATTTGTTGCGTGTTAATCTTCGAACTTATTGGCAGTTATGTTTCTCTTAGGACGTGCTTTTGTATAAATTCGTCTGGTTCAATAACGGGATTCAACCCCTGAACCACTTTGTACATAAACATCAACTTCTAACTTGTTCGTCTTGCAATTGTAAAGAGGTCTTGTAGTTCCAGTTTGGCAATCATATTGGAGACACAACCGTCCTTTCTTGACTTATAATAGATGGTGATGAATCTTGCAGCTTGCCGTTGTATCCTTTCTAGCTTATTTGTGTTTGTTACCGTGTGTGGGTCCCATACTATGGCTCCATATTCCATCGTTGATCTGACGAGTGAAATGTTTAATTTGTGGGTGGTCCATTTGAGGTCTTCCGAAATATTTAGGACTAGGAACGGGTCATGCTTGACTTGTTGAAGTATGTGTCCACTTAAACTGTAGATTGTATTGCTTTTGTTTCTGATGCTTAGGATGTAAAATCTTTTGCATTGAACCGCATTCCCCAGTACATCCACAAAGTACAAGCTTCTGCCAAAATGATGAGGCATTAGAAAGAGTTATTAATAAGTGATCATATTTGTCCCTTCGCCATCCATTAGCGCCTGAACTGGGTAGCATAATAGCCAATTCCAAGCTCGTCCCCTCTAAACACCTGCCTTAGTATATTGCACGTTTTGCATGCTGGAAAAGTCTAGACCAAGTTGAGGGAATACCCTCAATTAGTCTTCCCTATTGCGTAAATAGTTAGTTTCTTGAATCGTTAACCATGTTTGTGTGATCTTACAGTTAAACTTTTAACATTTTGAACTTCTTCTGGAGAACCACTAAATGGAATAAAACAAAACATGGCATGAATGTTCCTTGTGAGGTTTTGACCAAGTTTTGTTACTTTGTAGCCGATTCATCATCCAAGATGGCCGCCAGCGGGGGACTTAGTTTAACATAGGACCCTATGGGAAATGCATACAAATGACTTCTTTTAGAGAACGACTGAATGGAATAAAATCAAACATGGCATGAATGTTCCTTATGAGGTGCTGACCAAGTGTTGTTACTTTGTAACTGATCCATCATCCAAGATGGCCGTCAGCGGGGGACTTAGTTTAACATAGGACCCTATGGGAAATGCATACAAATTACTTCTTTTAGAGAACCACTGAATGGAATGAAACCTAACATGGCATGAATGTTCCTTATGAGGTGATGACCAAGTGTTGTTACTTTGTAGCCGATCCATTATCCAAGATGGCCACCAGTGGGGGACTTGGTTTAACATAGGACCCTACGGGAAATGCATACAAATGACTTCTTTTAGTGAATCACTGAATGGACTGAAACCAAACAAGGCACTCCTTATGAGGTGCTGACCAAGTGTTGTTACTTTGTAGCCGATCCAATATATAAGATGGCCGCCAGCGGGGGACTTAGTTTAACATAGAACCCTATGGGAAATGCATACAAATGACTTATTTTAAAGAACCACTCAATGGAATGAAACCAAACATGACATGAATGTTCCTTAAGAGGTGCTGACAAAGTGTTGTTACTTTGTAGCCGATCCATCATCCAAGATGGCTGCCAGAGGGGGACTTAGTTTAACATAGGACCCTATGGGAAATTCATACAAATGACTTCTTTTAGAGAACTACTGAATGGAATGAAACCAAACATGGCATGAATGTTCTTTATGAGGTGCTGACCAAGTGTTGTTACTCTGTAGCCGACCCATCATCCAAGATGGCCACCAGTGGGGGACTTGGTTAAACATAGGACCCTATGAGAAATGCATACAACTGACTTCTTTTAGAGAACCACTGAATGGACTGAAACCAAACATGGCACAAATTTTCCTTATGAGATGCTGACCAAGTGTTATTACTTTGTAGCCGATCCATCATCCAAGATGGCCGCCAGTGGGGGAATTAGTTTAACATAGGACCCTATGTGAAATGCATACACAAGTCTTCTTCTAGAGAACCACCGAATTGAATGAATCAAATATAGCCTGAATGTTCCTTTCCTTATGAGGTTGTGTTGTTAGTTTTAGCCAAATTTTATATTTGTTTATATGATTTCAAAAACCCAAGTAGAATCAGGTGAGCGATACAGGCTCTTGAGAGCCTCTAGTTTTTCATCTCATAGCTCACGATTTGCACAGCTCCATCGGTGTCTCTCTTTGTCCAGACGGTGTTCAGCTGCTGGTTAAGTCTTTCACATCCCCAAGTGCGGATATTTTTCTCTCTCCAGCACAAGGTTATAACTTTTGCGAACCAACACTTCATGTCAATATTTTAAATGTCTTTGACAGTCCAGGGTGAGTCCTGACCTACTTCTCGCCATTTGAGGGTTTCCACATCAGTATTTTCCAAAATTTCTACCCTTTGCGCCATTAATTCTCTCATCAGACATATTTGTAATCTTACAATCCATTGTGTTTATCCTATCTGTGGATTTGTTTTGGTGTATTTTCTTTTTTCCACAAAATTACTTTTTCCCACAACCCCAACACCCACTTTTCCCCTTCAAGCCCAACCAACAACGTTTTGCCCTCTTAACCTCGTCAACGAGCGTGCAAGATTTTCGGATTTTTAGGTGCAGTCCAAGTAGAAATTCCCCTCAAAATGTTCAAGCGTATTTCGATTTTTAGTCCGCTTGTTACTGCGCGGAATAAATTGACTATATACCATTTTTTCCTCTTTTTATAAGCTTCCGACTGAGGTAAAAGGTAGGTCAGTAATTAAGGGCTGAAGGGTCCCAGCAGTACATTCCATTATTAAAAATATCCATTTCATTATTCAAAATAGACTGTTTCTTATTTTTCACGCGTATTTTGGCATTTACGTCCCTAATAACCCCTCTAATGGTCATTGCAGAACATATCGTTTATACTCAGTCTACTTCTCTATAAATAAGCTTTTATTGGGTGTATCAATTTTGCCTTTATTAGGGACTGTACGGTTGCAGAAGTCCATCCTATTATTCAACATAAGCTATTTCTTATTGTTCAAGCGTATTTCGATATTTAGGTCGTTCGTTACTTCTCTTATATGCGTTGCGAAACTTGTTGACTATATACATTTTGTTTCTCTCGTAATACGCTCTAGAATGAGGTATAATGTTTATCTATAATTAGAGGCTTAAGGGTCGCATCAGTCCATTCCATTATTCAAAATATCCATTTCATTATTCAAAATTGGCTATTTCTAAACTTTCACGCGTATTTCGACATTTAAGTCCTCTAATATGCGTTGCGGAACATGTTGACTATATACATTTTGTTCCTCTCGTTATAAGCTTTCGAATGAGGTATAAGGTTTATCTATAATTAGGGGCTAAAGGGTCGCAGCAGTCCATTCCATTATTCAAAATATACATTTCATTATTCAAAATTGGCTATTTCTTAACTTTCACGCGTATTTCGACATTTAAGTCCTCTATTATGCGTTGCGGAACATGTTCACTATAAACATTTTGTTCCTCTCGTTTTAAGCTTTCGAACTAAGTATAAAGTTTATCTATAATTTGGGGCTAAAGGGTGGCAGCAGTCCATTCCATTATTCAAAATATCCATTTCATTATTCAAAATTGGCTATTTCTTAATTTTCACGCGTATTTCGACATTTAAGTCCTCTAATATGCGTTGCGGAACATGTTGACTATATACATTTTGTTCCTCTTATTATAAGCTTTCGAATTAGGTATAAAGTTTATCTATAATTAGGGGCTAAAAGGTCGCGGCAGTCCATTCCATTATTCAAAATATCCATTTCATTATTCAAATTGGCTATTTCTTAACTTTCACGCGTTTTTCAACATTTAAGTCCTGTAATATGCGTTGCGGTATATGTTGACTATATACATTTTGTTCCTCTCGTTATAAGCTTTCGAATTAGGTATAGATTTTATCTATAATTAGGGGCTTAAGGGTCGCAGCAGTCCATTCCATTATTCAAAATATCCATTTCATTATTCAAAATTGACTATTTATTAACTTTCACGCGTATTTCGACATTTCAGTCTTGTAATATGCGTTGCAGAACATGTTGACTATATTCATTTTGTTCCTCTCGTTATAAGCTTTCGGATGAGGTATAAGGTTTATCTATAATTAGGGGCTAAAAGGTCGCAGCAGTCCATTCCATTATTCAAAATATCCATTTCATTATTCAAAATTGGCTATTTCTTAACTTTCACGCGTATTTCGACATTTAAGTCCTCTAATATGCGTTGCAGACATGTTGACTATAAACATTTTGTTCCTCTCGTTATAAGCTTTCGAATGAGGTATAAAGTTTATCTATAATTAGTGGCTAAAAGGTCGCGGCAGTCCATTCCATTATTCAAAATATCCATTTCATTATTCAAATTGGCTATTTCTTAACTTTCACGCGTATTTCGACATTTAAGTCCTGTAATTTGCGTTGCGGAACATGTTGACTATATACATTTTGTTCCTCTTGTTATAAGCTTTCGAATGAGGTATACGTTTTATCTATAATTAGGGGCTAAAAGGCCACAGCAGTCCATTCTATTATTCAAAATTTCCGTTTCATTATTCAAAATTGGCTATTTCTTAACTTTCACGCGTATTTTGACATTTAAGTCCTGTAATATGCGTTGCAGAACATGTTGACTATATACATTTTGTTCCTCTCGTTATAAGCGTTCGAATGAGGTATAAGGTTAATCTATAATTTGGGGTTGAAGGGTCGCAGCAGTCCATTCCATTATTCAAAATATCCATTTCATTATTCAAAATTGGCTATTTCTTAACTTTCACGCGTATTTCGACATTTAAGTCCTCTAATATGCTTTGCGGAATATGTTGACCATATACATTTTGTTCCTCTCGTTATAAGCTTTCGAATTAGGTATAAATCTTATCTATAATTAGGGGCTTAAGGGTCGCAGCAGTCCATTCCATTATTCAAAATATCCATTTCATTATTCCATATTGGCTATTTCTTAATTTTCACGCGTATTTCGACATTTAAGTCCTCTAATATGCGTTGCGGAACATGTTGACTATACACATTTTGTTCCTCTTATTATAAGCTTTCGAATGAGGTATAAAGTTTATCTATAATTAGGGACTAAAGGGTGGCAGCAGTCCCTTCCATTATTCAAAATATCCATTTCATTATTCAAAATTGGCTATTTCTTAACTTTCACGCGTATTTCGACATTTAAGTCCTCTAATATGCGTTGCGGTATATGTTGACTATATACATTTTGTTCCTCTCGTTATAAGCTTTCGAATTAGGTATAGATTTTATCTATAATTAGGGGCTTAAGGGTCGCAGCAGTCCATTCCATTATTCAAAATATCCATTTCATTATTCAAAATTGAATATTTATTAACTTTCACGGGTATTTCGACATTTCAGTCTTGTAATATGCGTTGCGGAACATGTTGACTATATACATTTTGTTCCTCTTGTTATAAGCTTTCGAATGAGGTATAAATATGATTTATAATTAGGGGCTAAAAGGTCGCAGCAGTCCATTCCATTATTCAAAATTTCCATTTCATTATTCAAAATTGGCTATTTCTTAATTTTCACGCGTATTTCGACATTTAAGTCCTCTAATATGCGTTGCGGAACATGTTGACTATATTCATTTTGTTCGTCTTATTATAAGCTTTCGAATTAGGTATAAAGTTTATCTATAATTAGGGGCTAAAAGGTCGCGGCAGTCCATTCCATTATTCAAAATATCCATTTCATTATTCAAATTGGCTATTTCTTAACTTTCACGCGTATTTCGACATTTAAGTCCTGTAATTTGCGTTGCGGAACATGTTGACTATATACATTTTGTTCCTCTTGTTATAAGCTTTCGAATGAGGTATACGTTTTATCTATAATTAGGGGCTAAAAGGCCACAGCAGTCCATTCTATTATTCAAAATTTCCGTTTCATTATTCAAAATTGGCTATTTCTTAACTTTCACGCGTATTTTGACATTTAAGTCCTGTAATATGCGTTGCAGAACATGTTGACTATATACATTTTGTTCCTCTCGTTATAAGCGTTCGAATGAGGTATAAGGTTAATCTATAATTTGGGGTTGAAGGGTCGCAGCAGTCCATTCCATTATTCAAAATATCCATTTCATTATTCAAAATTGGCTATTTCTTAACTTTCACGCGTATTTCGACATTTAAGTCCTCTAATATGCTTTGCGGAATATGTTGACCATATACATTTTGTTCCTCTCGTTATAAGCTTTCGAATTAGGTATAAATCTTATCTATAATTAGGGGCTTAAGGGTCGCAGCAGTCCATTCCATTATTCAAAATATCCATTTCATTATTCCATATTGGCTATTTCTTAATTTTCACGCGTATTTCGACATTTAAGTCCTCTAATATGCGTTGCGGAACATGTTGACTATACACATTTTGTTCCTCTTATTATAAGCTATCGAATGAGGTATAAAGTTTATCTATAATTAGGGACTAAAGGGTGGCAGCAGTCCCTTCCATTATTCAAAATATCCATTTCATTATTCAAAATTGGCTATTTCTTAACTTTCACGCGTATTTCGACATTTAAGTCCTCTAATATGCGTTGCGGTATATGTTGACTATATACATTTTGTTCCTCTCGTTATAAGCTTTCGAATTAGGTATAGATTTTATCTATAATTAGGGGCTTAAGGGTCGCAGCAGTCCATTCCATTATTCAAAATATCCATTTCATTATTCAAAATTGAATATTTATTAACTTTCACGGGTATTTCGACATTTCAGTCTTGTAATATGCGTTGCGGAACATGTTGACTATATACATTTTGTTCCTCTTGTTATAAGCTTTCGAATGAGGTATAAATATGATTTATAATTAGGGGCTAAAAGGTCGCAGCAGTCCATTCCATTATTCAAAATTTCCATTTCATTATTCAAAATTGGCTATTTCTTAATTTTCACGCGTATTTCGACATTTAAGTCCTCTAATATGCGTTGCGGAACATGTTGACTATATTCATTTTGTTCGTCTTATTATAAGCTTTCGAATTAGGTATAAAGTTTATCTATAATTAGGGGCTAAAAGGTCGCGGCAGTCCATTCCATTATTCAAAATATCCATTTCATTATTCAAATTGGCTATTTCTTAACTTTCACGCGTATTTCAACATTTAAGTCCTGTTATATGCGTTGCGGAACATGTTGACTATATACATTTTGTTCCTCTCGTTATAAGCTTTCGAATGAGGTATAAATTTTATCTATTATTAGGGGCTTAAGGGTCGCAGCAGTCCATTCCATTATTCAAAATATCCATTTCATTATTCAAAATTGGCTATTTTTTAACTTTCACGCGTATTTCGACATTTCAGTCCTGTAATATGCGTTGCGGAACATGTTGACTATATACATTTTGTTCCTCTTGTTATAAGCTTTCGGATGAGGTATAAATTTTATCTATAATTAGGGGCTAAAAGGTCGCAGCAGTCCATTCCATTATTCAAAATATCCATTTCATTATTCAAAATTGGCTATTTCTTAACTTTCACGCGTATTTCGACATTTAAGTCCTCTAATATGCGTTGCGGACATGTTGACTATAAACATTTTGTTCCTCTCGTTATAAGGTTTCGAATGAGGTATAAAGTTTATCTATAATTAGTGGCTAAAAGGTCGCGGCAGTCCATTCCATTATTCAAAATATCCATTTCATTATTCAAATTTGCTATTTCTTAACTTTCACGCGTATTTCGACATTTAAGTCCTGTAATTTGCGTTGCGGAACATGTTGACTATATACATTTTGTTCCTCTTGTTATAAGCTTTCGAATGAGGTATAAGTTTTATCTATAATTAGGGGCTAAAAGGCCGCAGCAGTCCATTCTATTATTCAAAATTTCCATTTCATTATTCAAAATTGGCTATAATTTCTTAATTTTCACGCGTATTTCGACATTTAAGTCCTGTAATATGCGTTGCAGAACATGTTGACTATATACATTTTGTTCCTCTCGTTATAAGCGTTCGAAAGAGGTATAAGGTTTATCTATAATTTGGGGTTGAAGGGTCGCAGCAGTCCATTCCATTATTTAAAATATCCATTTCATTATTCAAAATTGGCTATTTCTTAACTTTCACGCGTATTTCGACATTTAAGTCCTCTAATATGCTTTGCGGAATATGTTGACCATATACATTTTGTTCCTCTCGTTATAAGCTTTCGAATTAGGTATAAATTTTATCTATAATTAGGGGCTTAAGGGTCGCAGCAGTCCATTCCATTATTCAAAATATCCATTTCATTATTCAAAATTGGCTATTTCTTAACTTTCACGCGTATTTCGACATTTAAGTCCTCTAATATGCGTTGCGGAATATGTTGACTATATACATTTTGTTCTTCTCGTTAGAAGCTTTCGAATTAGGTATAAATTGTATCTATAATTAGGGGCTTAAGGGTCGCAGCAGTCCATTCCATTATTCAAAATATCCATTTCATTATTCAAAATTGGCTATTTCTTAACTTTCACGCGTATTTCGACATTTAAGTCCTCTAATATGCGTTGCGGAACATGTTGACTATATACATTTTGTTCCTCTCGTTATAAGCTTTCGACTGAGGTATAAAGTTTATCTATAATTAGGGGCTAAAAGGTCGCAGCAGTCCATTCCATTATTCAAAATTTCCATTTCATTATTCAAAATTGGCTATTTCTTAATTTTCATGCGTATTTCGACATTAAAGTCCTCTAATATGCGTTGTGGAACATGTTGACTATATACATTTTGTTCATCTTGTTATAAGCTTTCGAATGAGGTATAAAGTTTATCTATAATTAGAGGCTAAAGGGTCGCAGCAGTCCATTCCATTATTCAAAATATCCATTTCATTATTCAAAATTGGCTATTTCTTAACTTTCACGCGTATTTCGACGTTTAAGTCCTCTAATATGCGTTGCGGAACATGTTGACCATATACATTTTGTACCTCTCGTTTTAAGCTTTCGAATGAGGTATATAGTTTATCTAAAATTAGGGGTTAAAGGGTCGCAGCAGTCCATTCCATTATTCAAAATATCCATTTCATTATTCAAAATTGGCTAACATGTTTAACCCCGTTGAATTATTTATGTATGTGTCTGTTCCAATTCAGGAGTCTGTAATTTAGTGGTTGTCATTTGTCTATGTGTTACATATTAGTTTTTCGTTCATTTTGTAAAATAGATAAGGCCGTTAGTTGTTTACATTGTCTTATTGGGCCTTTTATAGCTGACTATGCGGTATGGGCTTTGCTCATTGTTGTAGGCTGTACGGTGAGCTATAGTTGTTGATTTCTGTGTCATTTTGGTCTTTTGTGGATGTTTGTCTCATTGACAATAATACCACATCTTCTTTTTTATATTTCCTCATTTTTATGCATATTGTTGCATTTAGGTCGTCCGTAAACCCTCTTATGGTCATTGCAAATCAAAATGTAGCTATAGTGTCACGGTCAAATTTTTTTATACTTTTTTCACTATTTACCGGTTCAATTTGAATAATGAAACATAAACCATTTCATTATTCATTATTCATTTTTCAATATTGAATAGTGAATAATGAACTATTTCATTATTCATTATTGAATAATGAATAATGAACTATGAATAATGGACGTACTTCAGCCCGGTTCAGAATTGTCACTTGAGTCAATTTCGTATTATCAGAACAATCATAACTGGCATGCGTGTGTCAGTTACATGTCCTGTCACCAATGATCTGGGTATTTTTGTATTTTATAAGTAAGTTTTATCATGAGGTCATTAAATACAAAAAATATATTGTGCATCAATGTTTTTTTTTATTACTTGTAAAGTATATATATTGCTTTTCAGAAATAAAAATCTAAAAATCAAATTGATAATAAAGTGTCACTGGCTGCACTACTTTCAAAAATTAAATAAAAAACCTAAATCATTAAAAATTTATCCCTCAAATGCCTTAGGTTAAAAATATCCCCATATCAAAAACAGAAACTAGTAATTTCGTTCAGAAAAAATCTACATCCATACATGTGTTGTACTGTTATACCACTGTCCCAGGTTAGGGGAGGGTTGGGATCCCGCTAACATGTTTAACCCAGCCACATTATTTATGTATGTGCCTGTCCCAAGTCAGTAGCCTGTAATTCAGTGGTTGCCGTTTGTTTATGTGTTACATATTTGTTTTTCGTTCATTTTTTTTTACATAAATAAAGCCGTTAGTTTTCTCGTTTGAATTGTTTTACATTGTCTTATCGGGGACTTTTATAGCTGACTATGCGGTATTGGCTTGCATTGTTGAAGGCTGTACGGTTACCTATAGTTGTTAAAGTTTGTGTCATTTTGGTCTTTTGTGGATAGTTGTCTCATTGACAATCATACCACATCTTCTTTTTATATAACTTATTGTACAAATTACGGAAAATCAACCAAGGTCGAACTGCCTCAACGGCCGAAACGTTTTTTTTACACAAATAACAATGTTCTAGATCCATACCACAAGTTATATACTAAGATCTACGAGTCATCTACTGGATTGGTCCTGGACAGATTCATTTTCATATTTCATTTACTGTTATCTGTTATTGTCCCTTTTCAATTCCTTGTTATCTGTTTTTCACCAAATCAATTCACTGTTTTGCTGTTATGGGGACCCCCCTTGCCCCCCCTCATAAAATATAAAAAATATCAAGCAGTAATTTGGTGAATCAATGTAATTGTGCGTCGTGTGATATCCAAATCTTTAGTAGGTAGATATTTCTAAATCTTTATAAATAAGGAATGATGTGTTACAAAAATCATAATATTATAATACCTGCATTTTATCTCGTATAGAATCTATTGAAACTGTACATGCAGTTGTCATATAAACAATAGGGTACTTTGTACTTGGCCTTTACCGATTGTTTTCATTGTGTTCGTGATGATACCTATCCCTACACGATGTTTAGAAATACAATTGAAAATTGTTTCCAACTAAAGAACTGCACTCCTTCTAATTTGTGCTTTGTGCTTACACCATTAAAGATTGGACAAGTATATATCGCCAGATATTCATTTTAAAACTGTTAACGGAAAACATTTCAAGTGTCAATGTTCACAACCCTAAGTGACTTTTTCTTGGATTAGGTGATGAGATGCTTATTCAACAAAGTAAAATTTCCAATCAAATATTTCTAATAGTATTTGGATATCAATCACAGACATTTTTTTATGTTTATTCTATATTTTTGGGGGGAGAAGACGGGGTTGTAACTATACACCCTTGTACAAAAAATCAAAACAAGTGCCTTTGATATCAATGTGAAAAAATTGTATGTGTTGAAATGATTTTTCGTTTATCCAGTTCTTATAGTTTAAACTACATCAAGATTTATGAATTAGTAAGATCGGAAAACCGGCCTTTACACTGGATAATTAATTTTATTTGTGATGTAATAATTATATCAAAACATTTATTTTAATCAGAAAATTTTAAATTCGTCTGCCCTACCTCCTGAACCAGGAAGAAATGCCCCCCCCCTTCATTGGCTCGATCTAACAATGGTGAACAGACAGGATAAAAAAAAGCTGTATCATGCTAAGGGACGACATAAAAAGTTCAATGAAGGATCAAAAATCCAATTCCCATAGTTTTTTCACTGAAACACAATATATTAAAATAATATAAATCACATCTGTTTTTACCACAATATCTACACTTTGAAAAACCTTTTCATGCACATATCGAATCAGATTTTACTGACACGCCAAAGAGAAATAAAGTGTTCAGAAAAAAACATCGGAAGGTACCCCCCCCCCCCCCAAAAAAAAAAAAAAGAGAAAAAAAATGGGAATTTGCAACCCTGAACTGGTTCGAGCAAGAAAGATGCCATGTTTGTGGACAGGCGAACTCCTTTTTCAGACTTTTTTTTATCGATCGCCATTATATTTTTTGGGTTTCCCTATCCTTTTTTTACCCTGTGGAATTGCTATGAGGATATTAAACCAAATACTAGCTTCCTCTAAAATTGTGTACTTTTTGTCAATCCTAAGTTCTGCCTGTTTTTTCTATACATTTAGATGCATAATGTTCTCACAGTTTGGATTTCTTGTGCATTTGAACAACAAAAAATACAAGACAAATGTTCCATAATCTTCTTCACCATTTGCTCATGCATCACAAATAACTTGCTTTGTGGATTTACAAATAAAGCATGAATATTCATTTGACGCTAGCTTTTAATAAACAAACAATAAATGTAAAGCTATCGCAATAACGGGAATGTTGATATTATTAATTTTGATTTTTTTCTCGAAACAATAATAAAGAAAAAAAATATAATATGCCTATATTAATTTTTGTTATCAAACCAAGGACCATTAAATTATTCATAATCCCTGAAATCATACAATTGGTAGAATAATTATTCAAATGTTCAGTGATTATGTAAAATTAATGGTAATTTTCAGGGATTATATATAATTACTAATGATTATACAAATTCACTGTAACATATATATCAGTTTCAATCTTAATCTGAAAAAAAAACCATTGACTTGTTCGGATTAATCATAATTTACCTGGTTTTTATTTTATAAAGTTCGTTGGTGGAAGTGAAAAGACACAAATTAAAAATGTTAAGAAGGGGGAGGAGGTAATACCTTTTTGTGCCTCTTTTTGACCTTTTTCAAGGTGATGATAACTGTTATCTGAGATAAATGTTAACTGTTTTCAACCCATTGCGTTAACTGTTATCAGCATTTTTACATTTGTTGTTAAGTGTTTTTGCCAAAATCGAGGTGGTGCCAACATGTTAACTGACCCCCTATTACCGCCCCTCCCCCGTCAGTTAAACTGAAACAAAATTACAAATTTACTGTAGGCCTGTGTTAATTCATAACCACGAAAATCAAGTATAATTCACAAAACGGAAATTTATCTTCAATCCAAAGAATCGGTAGTCACTCATGGAAATGAAATAAAACCAAAGAAATACCTGTCTATATGTGTTAAATTAGGCACTTCTTACACAGTCACTTAGCTATGAAAAAAATTCCTATATGGGCGTTTTTCAATAAAAACATGAATTCTTGGCCCAGCCACTTTAAAAAATGTGTTTGATCTGTACAAGTATTTTTGTGTGTGCAGTCAGTGTATTGAATTAGATTTAATCTTTTAAAGCAAAGAAACATACTATTTTTAGAGGGATTCATAAGATATTGATTCCTGCATGATTGAAAATGACAAAAACGGCATGTCCCTAGATCTCCCGTTCAACGTTCAGACTCTAAAATATTGTAAAAAAAAGGTAGAACTAAATGTTATGTTTACTTAATATAAGTTTTTTAATTATTCAAAAGTAGGTTAAGAGCCAACATATTTTAATAAACAGCTTTTGACAAAGGATTTTTAATTTTAGAAGTAGTGTCCCTTACTGTACATTTGTTGTTAACTTTTTTTGCCAAAATCGAGGTGGTGCCAACATGTTAACTGACCCCCTATTACCGCCCCTCCTCCGTCAGTTAAACTGAAACAAAATTACAAATTTACTGTAGGCCTGTGTGAATTCATAACCACGAAAATCAAGTATAATTCACAAAACGGAAATTTATCTTCAATCCAAAGAATCGGTAGTCACTCATGGAAATGAAATAAAAACAAAGAAATACCTGTCTATATGTGTTAAATTAGGCACTTCTTACACAGTCATTTGTTTATGAAAAAAATCCTACATGGGCGTTTTTCAATAAAAACGTGAATTCTTGGCCCAGCCACTTTAAAAGTTGTGTTTGATCTGTACAAGTATTTTTGTGTGTGCAGTCAGTGCATTGAATTAGATTTAACCTTTTAAAGCAAAGAAACATACTATTTTTAGAGGGATTCATAAGATATTGATTCCTGCATGATTCAAAATGACAAAAACGGCATGTTCCTAGATCTCCCGTTCAACGTTCAGACTCTAAAATATTGTAAAAATAGGTAGAACTAAATGTTATGTTTACTTAATATAAGTTTTTTAATTATTCAAAAGTAGGTTAAGAGCCAACATATTTTGAGAAACAGCTTTTGACAAAGGATTTTTAATTTCAGAAGTAGTGTCCCTTACAGTACATTTGTTGTTAACTGTTTTTGCCAAAATCGAGGTGGTGCCAACATGTTAACTGGCCCCCTATTACCGCCCCCTCCCCCGTCAGTTAAACTAAAACAAAATTACAAATTTACTGTAGGCCTGTGTTAATTCATAACCACGAAAATCAAGTATAATTCACAAAACGGAAATTTATCTTCAATCCAAAGAATCGGTAGTCACTCATGGAAATGAAATAAAACCAAAGAAATACCTGTCTATATGTGTTAAATTAGGCACTTCTTACACAGTCACTTGTCTATGAAAAAAAATCCTATTTGGGCGTTTTTCAATAAAAACGTGAATTCTTGGCCCAGCCACTTTAAAAGTTGTGTTTGATCTGTACAAGTATTTTTGTGTGTGCAGTCAGTGCATTGAATTAGATTTAACCTTTTAAAGCAAAGAAACATACTATTTTTAGAGGGATTCATAAGATATTGATTCCTGCATGATTGAAAATGACAAAAACGGCATGTCCCTAGATCTCCCGTTCAACGTTCAGACTCTAAAATATTGTAAAAAAAAGGTAGAACTAAATGTTATGTTTACTTAATATAAGTTTTTTAATTATTCAAAAGTAGGTTAAGAGCCAACATATTTTAATAAACAGCTTTTGACAAAGGATTTTTAATTTTAGAAGTAGTGTCCCTTACTGTACATTTGTTGTTAACTTTTTTTGCCAAAATCGAGGTGGTGCCAACATGTTAACTGACCCCCTATTACCGCCCCTCCTCCGTCAGTTAAACTGAAACAAAATTACAAATTTACTGTAGGCCTGTGTGAATTCATAACCACGAAAATCAAGTATAATTCACAAAACGGAAATTTATCTTCAATCCAAAGAATCGGTAGTCACTCATGGAAATGAAATAAAAACAAAGAAATACCTGTCTATATGTGTTAAATTAGGCACTTCTTACACAGTCATTTGTTTATGAAAAAAATCCTACATGGGCGTTTTTCAATAAAAACGTGAATTCTTGGCCCAGCCACTTTAAAAGTTGTGTTTGATCTGTACAAGTATTTTTGTGTGTGCAGTCAGTGCATTGAATTAGATTTAACCTTTTAAAGCAAAGAAACATACTATTTTTAGAGGGATTCATAAGATATTGATTCCTGCATGATTCAAAATGACAAAAACGGCATGTTCCTAGATCTCCCGTTCAACGTTCAGACTCTAAAATATTGTAAAAATAGGTAGAACTAAATGTTATGTTTACTTAATATAAGTTTTTTAATTATTCAAAAGTAGGTTAAGAGCCAACATATTTTGAGAAACAGCTTTTGACAAAGGATTTTTAATTTCAGAAGTAGTGTCCCTTACAGTACATTTGTTGTTAACTGTTTTTGCCAAAATCGAGGTGGTGCCAACATGTTAACTGGCCCCCTATTACCGCCCCCTCCCCCGTCAGTTAAACTAAAACAAAATTACAAATTTACTGTAGGCCTGTGTGAATTCATAACCACGAAAATCAAGTATAATTCACAAAACGGAAATTTATCTTCAATCCAAAGAATCGGTAGTCACTCATGGAAATGAAATAAAACCAAAGAAATACCTGTCTATATGTGTTAAATTAGGCACTTCTTACACAGTCACTTGTCTATGAAAAAAAATCCTATTTGGGCGTTTTTCAATAAAAACGTGAATTCTTGGCCCAGCCACTTTAAAAAAAAATGTGTTTGATCTGTACAAGTATTTTTGTGTGTGCAGTCAGTGCATTGAAATTTTAATTTGAATTAGATTTAACCTTTTAAAGTAAAGAAACCTACTATTTTTAGAGGGATTCATAAGATATTGATTCCTGCATGATTCAAAATGACAAAAACGACATGTCCCTAGATCTCCCGTTCAACGTTCAGACTCTAAAATATTGTAAAAAAAGGTAGAACTAAATGTTATGTTTACTTAATATAAGTTTTTTAATTATTCAAAAGTAGGTTAAGAGCCAGCATATTTTAATAAACAGCTTTTGACAAAGGATTTTTATTTTTAGAAGTAGTGTCCCTTACAGTACATTTGTTGTTAACTGTTTTTGCCAAAATCGAGGTGGTGCCAACATGTTAACTGACCCCCTATTACCGCCCCCTCCCCCGTCAGTTAAACTGAAACAAAATTACAAATTTACTGTAGGCCTGTGTGAATTCATAACCACGAAAATCAAGTATAATTCACAAAACGGAAATTTATCTTCAATCCAAAGAATCGATAGTCACTCATGGAAATGAAATAAAAACAAAGAAATACCTGTCTATATGTGTTAAATTAGGCACTTTTTACACAGTCACTTGTCTATGAAAAAAAATCCTATATGGGCGTTTTTCAATAAAAACGTGAAGGCTTGGCCCAGCCACTTAAAAAAATGTGTTTGATCTGTACAATTATTTTGAGTGTGCAGTCAGTGCATTGAATTCGATTTAACCTTTTAAAGCAAAGAAACATACTATTTTTAGAGGGATTCATAAGATATTGATTCCTGCATGATTCAAAATGACAAAAACGGCATGTCCCTAGATCTCCCGTTCAACGTTTAGACTCTAAAATATTGTAAAAAAAGGTAGAACTAAATGTTATGTTTACTTAATATAAGTTTTTTAATTATTCAAAAGTAGGTTAAGAGCCAACATATTTTAATAAACAGCTTTTGACAAAGGATTTTTAATTTTAGAAGTAGTGTCCCTGACATTCCTGACAAAATGTCCACTACAAAACGAAGTCATTGCTAATAAACAGTTTTATAGAATCAATGTTTGCAAGAAATATAAACATTAGGGTCTTATAAAAGAAATGATGCTCTTATAACGACAGTTAAATTGTTGGCAAAAAAAAAATGAGCACATCAAATGGACTTGAGTGATACAGTATTTTTGTAAATGTCCACTACGACACGGGTCAAATCAGTATTATGAAAAAAATATCAGTGTACTTCGTGCTTTGATGAATAGAATTATTTTTGTTACTATTGCAATATAGGGATTGTGGAAAAAAAATAAAACATGTGAATATGTTCACTACGAAACAAAGTATGGGAGAAAAAACGTTTCGTAGTGAACACTACCACTAACATGCAGTCGTGTTTTACTCTTTTTTTCAATTATATTCGTGCAAAACAAATAACAAGGACTAGTTTCATGTAATTTTCAGTATGTTTTTAGCAACATAGCATAGGGTTGATGTTCACTACGAATCTTTTTGTTCACTACGAAACGGTTTTGTCAACTACAAAACTCATTAAAATGTCCACTACGTAACATGAGTTGTACCTTCATATCTGAAGTACAGTCTAATAATATGTATCGAAAAAAATGGTTCTCCAACTTTAGAAAAAAGAGATCTTTCTAGTATATATGAAGTAAAACAAACTCGAATGTCTATAGGAGACATTAATTTAAAATGCAATATGATGTGCGTTTAGAAGCAAATGTCCCCTACGAAACAGTATGATAAATTATAAAAATAATACAATTTTAAAGAGCACTTTTTTTTAAAAACAGGTCTATAATAGAGGTATTCAAAATAACTCTTGAAATAAAATTTTATACAAGTTGATTTTCCTGTTTTTTTTAGATCTAAAATTCACACTTATATTGAAAAACGTTTACCTTTAAGTTAATATGTGTTATATTTTATTTCTAAATTCCGTAAGACAAGTGCCTGCGACTTTTCATTATAAAATAAGTCCATCCGTATTATTTTTGAATACGGAAAATATCAATGAAATTTGCATACTTTTGTACTTGTAGAAATTGTTAAGTTAATACAAGCGAACAACACAGGAGTAGTACAATTGAACCACAATGGATCATGGGTGATATTATGTCAAGGTCAATCGGAAAATAAAGAGTCAAAGGTTATATGTCACGAATTAGGACATGCTGATGGTTTGGTTCTTCCAATTGGTTCCTATGGAGAAGTAAGTGGTGATTATTTCAATGGTTATATTAAATGTGACGAAGGAGAAGTGATTGGCAACTGTTCATTGATAGAGACTGTCAGTTGTAAAGGAGAATATTTAGCTGTATCTTGTTACGACTCTGTTGTGAACGGTAAGTGAAAAATAAACTTTAGACATAGTAATTATTTTCCAATTTAAGTTTTTAAGCTGTATATTTTAGAAGGTGGAAGACCTGGATGCTTCATACTTTGTATATAGATGCCTAATGTTACGAAGTTTTCGTCTGTCACATGTCTAATGTCCTTGACCTCATTTTCATGGTCAGTGACTACTTGAAAAAAGTGGATGTTAATTTCTCTTTTAATATGAATAATAATAATACTATATTTGGTATGTGTGTACCTTGCAAGGTCCTCATGCCCGTCAGACAGTTGTCACTACACCACAACCTCATTTCTGACATGCTGGGATCAGTAAAACAAGGTTAAATTTTGGTGTTCAAGTCCATTTCTCAGATACTATAAGCAATAGGTCTAGTATATTTTGGTGTATGGAAGGACTATAAGATGTACATGTCAGGTGTCATTTGACCTTAACCTCAATTTCCTGGTTCAATGGTTAAAGTTAAGTTTTTGTGTTTTGGTCTGTTTTATTAGTCTTCTACTGTATGCAATAGCTCTACTATATTTGGTGTATGGAGTAATTGTAAGTGCACATGTATAGCTGACAGATGTCATCTGACCTTGACATCAATTGAATGGTTCAGTAGTCTATATTAGTTTTGAGTTTTTGGTCTTTTTTATGCCCCACCTACGAGGAGATAGAAGAGGGGCATTATGTTTTCTGGTCTGTGCCTCCGTTCGTTCGTCCATTCGTTCGTCCCGCTTTAGGTTAAAGTTTTTGGTCGAGGTAGTTTTTTTGATGAAGTTGAAGTCCAATCAATTTGAAACTTAGTACACATGTTCCCTATGATATGATCTTTCTAATTTTAAAGTAATGTCAAATTATAGTATTGACCCCAATTTCATGGTCCACTGAACAAAGAAAAAGATAGTGTGAAGCTCAGTATAAAGTTTTTTTTGTTCAATGTAGTTTTTGATGAAGTTGAAGTCCAATCAACTTGAAACTTAGTACACATGTTAACTATGATATGATCTTTCTAATTTTAATGCCAAATTAAAGTATTGACCCCAATTTCACGGTCCAGTGAACATGTAAAATGATAGTGCGAGTGGGGCATCCATGTACTATGGACACATTCTTGTTTCTAATACAATATGCAAGAGGTCAACTATATTTGGTGTATGATATATTTTATGATGTACATGTTAGTCTTACAGGTTTTATTTGACCTTGACCTCATTTTCACGTTTATTGCTTGGTGTTAATTTTTTGTGTTTTTGTTTTGTTTTTCTTAATATTTAAGCAATATAGGTCAACTATATTTGTTGTATGGAAGAATAGTAAGCTGTACATGCCTTTCTGGTATGGTTAATCTGATCTTGAACTCATTTTCATGGTTCATTGGTATGTGTTTAGTTTAGCTGATTATGCGGTATGGGCTTTGCGCATTGTTGAAGGCCGTACGATAACCTATAGTTGTTAATGTCTGTGTCATTTTGGTTTCTTGTGAACATGCAGTTGTCTCATTGGCAATCATACCACATTTTCTTTTTTTTTTATATAATATCAATGTTTATTAAAGAAGTCTAGATATTTCAGTGTGTGCACTCTTGTTTTGAACATTGTTGAGTCTTTCATTATTTTTATCTGTGTTGTCAATATTCATACAAAATGTTTATATTTGTAAGATGTGAGCCCCAACCATTGTCAAAGAATGCTTTATCCACATGACATTTCTATAAGACATTCTTTTGAAAAAATCAAATATAACTTTTTGATAAAAAGCTAAGGCTCAGATTTAATTATTAATTTCAAGCTCTCAAAAAAAAACTACTTTTGCAGTTTTGAAGGAGTTCACATTAAATATGCAGTCATACAAAAAATAGATTTAATATACACAAGAAAAAATCACAAATATCCATGCTTATATCTGACACAACTATGTCTTGCAAAAATGAAAGGAATATTTTTTGATAGATATCTATTTCTTGATTTCTGGATTCAAGGTGGTTTTGAAAGGCCATAACAAATTTTCCCCTTCCATATATAATTTTCACAAGAAAAAATCAAAAATATCCATGCTAATATCTGCAACAACTATGTTATGCAAAAATGAAAGGAATGTTATTTGATAGATTTATATTTTTTGATTTTCGGATTCAAGGCGGCTTTGAAAGGCCTTAACAAATCTTCCAAAGTTTTCCTCAACCTTTGATGGTGCAAACAAAATGATGCAGTGAGATGATCATTCTTTTGATCCTATCCGTCAATGTCATTCATTCTATGAAGAAATGTTATGAAAAGATATGAAACAAGCCAGTTACAATATAATGTGTTTTGAAGTACAAAAATGAGAAATAACACAGGCATCATGATTGGGTATGAGCCTGTTCAACTACAAATGTTCAACCAAGAACAAAGGAAGATAACTCCCGATTCAAATTTATATATTGCTTCATTTGTTCTAGGTCGGGCTATGCCCGCTTCGCCCTATCACGTGACCGGGTTAAATATGGCTGAAAATAAAACGAGTGGAACCGGCTGATTTAAAGATGGCGACAGAAGTTCAAATTTATACTTTTTTCCTTTCTAAGCTAGGGAATGTAAAATATGAACCTATTAACAATAAATATATAATTTTAAGATGCAGTCTTTTTTTCTAAGGCCTTATTCATCATAAAAACGTTTCTCCGAGATAATTTTATAAATTTGAAAATAAACTATAGCATGGCAATTTAATATCTTCGTAGTGGACTAATTCAGTATCATGCATCATACTAGTCTGTTTGACAAAAATCAATTTTCACCATTTAAATTCCGATAATTTATCTAAAATTGCAATTTCTTCCATACTTTTATGACCGGCTGATTGCTTGCCGGTTAGTGTACACCGGCGAGAGCGGCGTAAGCCTATATGCGCCGACGGCTGATTTTACAGCAAATGAAGCGACTGAGCCTATACCGGAAGCGTCAACCGGGCTAAGCCGGGCTAAGCCGCTGTGGCAAATGAAGTACTACCATTGCCTACCTAGATACATGTATAATAATTCAACCTATATTTCATATCTACAAAATTTCAAATGAAAGCATTCTATACTCTTCAGAGCAATTTGATTTAAATTTAAAACTAACTACAGATGGGTATTTTGTTTTATTAGGAACAATCCTGAGTCTAAACAACAGTTTATCATATGGTCAATTAAATTGGTTTGAAGATAAATTCCAAGCTACAGGACAAATTTGTGCCTCATCCTGGGGAAACACGGAGGCTGAGGTTGCCTGTCATCAGCTTGGTTATAGAGGTGGACTATCAACAATATACCCAAAGTCAAATAAGTTACCTTTCCTTGTTAACTCAATAAACTGCACAGGTCAAGAACAAAACTTAGAGGACTGCATCAGAACAGAAGATTTGTGTGAATCAGGATATAGTGCTGGACTCATTTGTTTTAATACATCAGGTTATTTTTAACCATAACTTGTAATACTCTAACTTTTATCCTAAATGAATTATTGGTTATTTCCTGTGTTTCTCACCAAGGTCATTGGGTTTGAACTTTGTAACTATATACTGTTTTGAATACTCAGTATTAAATTTTTATTCTGCAACTCTTAATTTTGTTCAATTTATAAAAAAAAAAATTTGTATTAATACTGGCAGTTCATTATTTTATATTATTAATGGAGGAAAAGAAATATCTTGACATGGTTCCTTTGGTAAAGCACTATATTTAATTCTGCCAAAGATGAATCGGAGTACTTTAAACAAAGTAAATACAATAGTCCGAGATAGTTTTCTGATTTAAAATGCGTATTTGAAATGTAAGAGTAAATAAGATTAAAAAAAAATTGTTCAGTAAGTTATATACAATCTGGGATTAATGTTGAAACTTAAATATATTAGTCCTAGATACAATGTACTTAAAATAATTTTCATCTATTTCATATATACAAATTCATTCTTTCTCAAAGTTAAATTTTTTATTTTTTTTATTAACTGCAACAAATAAAGAGAAAATAATACATAGAAAGCATTGAAAATTCATTGGAAAGGGGAGATAACTCTTCATTTTGTACAAAATTTTGTTGTTAGTGAACTTTAAAATCATTTTCAGAGCCATCCACTGTTGATTTAAAAATATATTTGACATATATATCCTTTGTATGATATAAACATTGCATTGGAACCGAAAATTCAGTGGGAAAAAAATTATCTTGTGCCACCCATATCATAGGATTTGCCTGATATTTACTTGGACAGCCTCTTAAATTCTTTGTCTTCTGGTTTGCAGGTTTCAATGTCAGTATAAGTGATGGAGGAGTTGATTTTGGCAGAGTTAACATTGAAGTTGATGGTAAAATAGGAACCATATGTAATAAGGGATGGTCAACAAGAGATGCTGAGGTTATCTGTAGATATATTGGTTTTGTTGCCGGCAGGAAATGGAGGTATGCTTAATTTTGTAACTAAAAATGTGAAATGCAACTACAAAGATTTGGGATTGGTCCTTTTTTAATGAGTTATTACAAATCTTGTGCAAAATCTTGTAATTTGAGAATTAATTATTAGTGGGTAACTTGATACAGAATGATTTCTCAAAGATCCTTTCATCGGACAAAGAAAAGTCAGATAGATATACATGTATTTAAGATTTGATCTGAATATTACTGATGTTTGGTTTTTTTATATTGTTTACTAATTGATTTTTTTAAACTGATATGGGGAAATAACAGAAATTATGAAATATAAGCTATGTCATGTTTCAAGGAAATTTGTGAATCATGAATTATCTCCCCTTCACAGTCTAGATTTTTATTTGCAAGCCATATCTATGGTCTTTGTAATGGTCATTACCAAAGTATAAAAATGTAAAAAGAAAGTTTTATTTCTTTAGATTATGTCACTTTAATAATGTTTTATGGACTTCTGAAGCATATTTACAAATCTGATAGTAACTTGTTTTTATGGGGATGGAACTTACATCTTCTCAGGATATTTTATTGGGTTTTTTTTAATCACAAACTACAAATTTTCATTACAAAGTTAGCTTTTTTTTTGTTAAAGTGAAGTAGCTTGAATGAATGAGAGATAGAAAAAAAAAGGTGTGCACTGTGAGAATTAATTACTTTTGTTCTGATTTAGAATAATTAAATATGTGCTTTTTTCCCAAGTTTTTGATTATTTCATATTTTAGTGGACCTGTTCTACCAGGCAACGGAACAGTTTATATGTCAGGCCTACAGTGTACAGGGAAGGAAACATTGATCACAGATTGTCCAAGTTCAGGCTGGAGAAAAATTGTTGATGAAGACTGTCTTGACCACAGTCATGATGCAGGAGTCTTGTGTTATGGAAGTGGTATGCACATAAAAATGGCTGCTGTATACAGCTATGTTTAGTCACATTATTTTATTAATCTTTGAATGTTTGTCTCCAAAAAAAAAAAGATTTACTAATACTTTTATCAAGAACACAGAAATCAAAGGCAATAAGGCCCTTATTTGGCCCAAAAATTACTGCAAATTTTAAAGTAATCATACATATTTTTAAATTACTGAAAACTTGACTAAGGTATAAGGTACTAAGAAAAAAAAAAATTGCATCGAACAAGTTACCATGGCAATGAATCATGACCTTATTTGCATATTTTGTTAAATTTCGTGATTTTCCTTGTTTTTTCATTTAATTTAAAATAAATTTTAGATTGAAAAAGTATGTGCGCACCCAAGAAACAACTTTATATTTGGTGAGATTATGCCAATAGTTATAATAAAGCTTATGTTAAATTATTTTGTTGTTTCTCGGCTGCGCAGGATGTTTCCTCAACAGAAATAATGATAGAATACTGCATAAATTCTGCATTTTTCATCGTTTTTGTGAAAACAATACATATTATGACGTAATTGTGACATCATCAAATAAAAATCTTTCTGTTTTTAATTTATATTTCTTGACCCTATGCATTTCTAAACATTATGTGCCAATTTGAAATGGTTATCAAACATTTTATTTTCTTGGGCCAAAACTAGGCCTTAATGCCCCTACTCCTTTACAATGTGACCACATATGGTAAATGAGTTTTCATTGGCATGTTAATACCTCCTAAAATTACACCCCATTGAAATATTTGACATTCCTTAAAAAGTTACCCATACCAGCAACACAATCATGATAACGTTTAAAGTTTTTGAATTAACTTTAAATGATATATTATTTACTAATTAAGAAATATCAAAATTTTCTTAAATTCTTTTTTGATATATTTATAAAAATATGAAGATGTGGTATGATAGCCAACAAGATAACTATTCACCAGAAACAATACATAGCAAATTCTAATAGTCTTTTACAATGCAAATGTAATACAATTCAAATGATGAAACTAACGACATGATTTTTGTACAAAACAAATATAATATTCAGTAACAAACAACAATTAGCATTTTATTATAGTATTAAGAAATGGGTGTTTTTATAATGGACTTGTTATATGTCCAAGGTCTGTAATAATGGTCAAGGAAGTCTGTAATGGCCTGAGGCAACGCCGAGGGCCATTACAGACACCTGAGGCCATTATAACTGACCAAGGATATATAACAGGGCCATTATAAAAACACCCATTTCTTAATACATTTATTAACCAACGGAACAAAAGTATATGTGTTGCTACCAACTTGATGTACCCTCTAAATCTTTTAATGACAGTTTAGATTGAAAAAAATAGTTTGTACTTCACCATGTTAAAGCTTTAAATATACAAAATATCCAAGATATTAAGTTGAAAGAAGTTAGGTGTTGAAAAACAGGATGAACAGTGATCCCTATATATGGTTCTTTAATGTTGGTTGCTGGTTACTAAATCAAATAAAATACAAAAAGGTATTATACTCTTTACAACTTAATTTTATTAACTTTATTAAAAATCCTAACTGGGCTTAATACAGACAAACTGGGCATTAATACAGGGCCATTACAGAAAAAACCTAGGGCCATTACAGTACAGAAAAAATGTAATTTTTAATAAAAGGTAATTTTTGGACTTAGTTGGTTAATAAAACTAAATAAGATATATTTTATGTACAATGACTGAGTAAAAAAGATATAAATACATATATTTTAGTGCGCCTATCAGGGGGAGAAACAAATGACAATATTACAATGGGAAGAGTAGAGGTTTATCAAGGAAGACAATGGACAAATTTATGTACTTCTAAATTTGACCAAGAAGATGCAGCTGTTGTCTGTAGACAACTTGGATATGCCAGAGCTAGAGTTTTATCATCTGGAATATTTGGACGATCACCATACTCAGGCTTCACAACAGATATAAGTTGCCATGGGAATGAGACTGATATTTTAGACTGTCCCCATACAATTGGAAAATGCAAATATTCAGAATATGCTAGTGTTGTATGCATCAGACAAAATGTTACTGATGGTAAATACCTTTGATGTATATTGAAGTTAAAAAAAAATTTAAATTGAAGATAAGGGGAGATAATTGTTAAGTTGATTGTACTGCTCAAAATGGATTATTGTTTAACAGCCCTTGTTTTCATTGAAAATTGAAGATATAACTGTGTTGTATGTTAATATATTAGCATCAATAAAGCTTTGAAAGGGGAGACAATCATCTAGTTTACTGTACTAATCAATTTAAACTTACATGAATACTATGCAGGGACAATGATGATATTTTTTTCATCATGTTTAATTTTATTAACAAATTTTCTATTACGTTTTATTTTTAACTCTTCACACTATCTATAGGTTAGTATGCAAAATAGAAAGTCAAAAGTAGAATTGATACTTTCAGTAAAGTTCTGCAATTATTTTGAGCAGAGATTTTAAATTACAGATTTCCAGATATACATAGATAATTTGGACAGTGGGGAAGTGAGGGTATTACAGTATGGAATTCGGGGAACAGTGTGCCAGGATGGCTGGGATGATAATGATGCCAAAGTTATCTGTCATCAAAATGGTTATTTGAATGGACAGATATTTGGAACATTGAAGCTCCTTTCACAGATTGATCCTATCTGGCTGACAAAAGTTGAATGTTCGGGAAATGAAGCATCAATATATGATTGTAGCTTTTCAATGAATCTAACAACACAGTGTTCCTCTAATTTACAACCAGCTGGTGTTATTTGTTACAATGGGACTGGTAAGATCACTCAGGTTACTTTATATATACAACACCATTGTTAAATCAGGCTTTATTTTTTTAACTTGCACTTATTTGGAAGGTGAGGGGAGGAACATTTCAAGTCTTCACAGTACAAACTCATTTGAAGCTCTATGTTATGTCAATGCACAAATATTTCTTCAGAACAAGCAAAAGGCTTAACTTGATTTAATCAAAAGGATATCAAAATGATAATGCATAAAATGTGTACAAAACTCAAGGAATGTTTTAACTTATTCAAGTCTAATGAAAAGGTTGAGTTATCTCCCATTACAAGTTGTCAAAAAGTTCATTTGTTTTGGCCTAGATATGTGCCTTTAATAGAATACAACCAATCGAGGCCATTAACTAATTAATACGTCTAACAAGGACAATTTTAACTTTTTTTTAATTTCAAATGATTTATAAATGATTATTATCATATAACCATTTTACATATATATGCAAACTTCTTTATAGGTATGGATGTCAGACTAGTTGGAGGGAATTCACCTTCTGAAGGTCGAGTGGAAGTAGCAAGAGATGGAGTATGGGGGACAATCTGTGACAACAAATGGTCTCAGTATGATGCTAATGTAGTTTGTCAGCAGCTTGGTTTGGGTAAGGGTTCAATACACATTTCATCTTACCATGGCCAAGGTAATGGATCTGTATTAATGGATGGTCTACAGTGTGATGGTACGGAATCAGATATATTTGATTGTCCAAACTTAGGATGGGGAGTTTCTGCTTCATCCTGTAAAGATCACAGTAAAGATGCTGGTGTCTCCTGCCTGCCATTGGGTAAGTACTAGTTGCATATGTTCTAAAAGATGTAGTTCTCTCATAATCTACACTCCAGCAGAGTAATGAAGGGGGATAGGACCTTTATAGGGACTCTGGGATCAGATGTGTTTAAGCTCGGGATTTCGGGATTTCGGGATCCTGGAATTCTTTTTTCGAATTTTGGGACCTTGGGATGTCGTGTTTTTCAACCACGGATTTCGGGATCAGGACCCCTCCTCCCCTCCCTCAGTAATGTTCTTTACTTTAAAGTTTGATTTTCTGTTTTAACAATTAAACTGTTTTCAAGCAAAAATTTGTAATGTGAATCCTTGATTCAAGATAAAGGATAAAACGTTGTTTTTTTTATCAAAACAATGTTGTAATATAGAGTAAATAGTTAATTGATCATGATTAATTAGATATAGGAAGATGTGGTATGAGTGCCAATGAGAGAACTCTCCGTCCAAGTCACAATTCATTAAAGTAAACATTATAGGTCAAGGTACGGTCTTCAACACAGAGCCTTGGCTCACCGAACAGCAAGCTAAAAAGGGCCCCAAAAAATACCTAGTGTAAAACCATTCAAACAGGAAAATCAACTGTCTAATCTATATAGATAATCAAGAAACTTGACACACTTATGAACCACATCAAAAAATAACAAATACTGAACATTAGATTCTTGAAATGGGACAGATACAAACAATTGCAGGTTTTAATGATACCAAACCTTTCGCCTTTAACTGAAACAATAGTGTAATATCACAACATAGAAACACACACTATAAGTTTGTACAACAAATAAACTAAAAGTTGTTCGGTGTGAGCCAAGGCTCCGTGTTGAAGGCCGTACTTTAACCTATAATGGTTTACTTTTTAAATTGTTATTTGGATGGAGAGTTGTCTCATTGGCACTCACACCACATCTTCCTATATCTATCTAAAACAGAATTTTTGTGCTGTTTTTCAAAAGACCTCAGAAACAAAAATCTTGGAAAAATGGCAGATAACTCAGGTTAGATAATGGTTTTAGTGTAAGCACAATCATTAAAGATTTTTTTATGTATGTCTTTAAGAATAAATAAATAGGAAGTTATACAAGTAACTCAACAATGGGAACAGGAAACAAGAGCAATGTTTCTATATAAATACACATCATTAAGAATTAATAATTGTCAAAGGACAAGGTACGATAAGGCCTGTTTTTGGCCCACTATTTTCTCATTTTCTAAATTTTGTTTTGGAAAGCTACTTAACACTTAAAATGTTCCCTTAGATTTGAAGTTTGTTTGGATGAACTTCAAAACCATTTATTTCAGAAAATGGGTGGGCTTAGGGGGTAAAAGGGCATCAAAAACACCATCAAAAGGAAAAATAACGGTTTTTGGCCATTGCTTCACAAAATTTAATACCTTGCGCCTACGTGACCCAGAAAAAATATGGCTATTTAGACAGCAAAAACAGTTTTCATGACATTGGAATAAAAAAAGATCCTGGGTCACGTTGGCGCAGGCACTAAAAAATAAAAAATTGTTGTAAAATCACCTGTAAAATGAATAATAATTACAATATTTAAATAATAACAAGAAAGTTAACCCCCCTCAACTCACCCAGTAACAAAAACAGACCTTATCCTTTTTAAGAAATTTTGTACTAATATTGCTATCTTCTGTAATTTCCACTTGTATTGGTTTGGGAAATGTGCCAGTTCTTATGGTAACACCAACACATTCTTTTTTTTTTTACAGTAACTGAAACTACAAGTGTTATAAGTAGTCCTGAACCAGAAAGTTTAAGTTCAACACTTGCCATTTCAACAGAAAGTTCAACCCTATCTCCTGAACCAGAAACTTTAAGTTCAACTCTTACTCCTGAACAAGAAGATTTAAGTACAACAACTGACATTTCAAGTTCAACTGAACCAGAAAGTTTAAGTTCAACATTTGCCATTTCAACAGAAAGTTCAACTCTTACTCCTGAACAAGAAGATATAAGTACAACAACTGACATTTCAAGTTCAACTCAACCAGAAAGTTTAAGTTCAATATTTGCCATTTCAACAGAAAGTTCAACTCTTACTCCTGAACAAGAAGATATAAGTACAACAACTGACATTTCAAGTTCAACTGAACCAGAAAGTTTAAGTTCAATATTTGCCATTTCAACAGAAAGTTCAACTCTTTCTACTGAACTAGAAAGTTTAAACTCAACAATTGCCATTTCAACTATAAGTTCAACAACTGTCATTTCATCTGTAAGTTCGACTCTTACCACTGAACCAGAAGGTTTAGGTTCAACAACTGAAATTTCAACAGAAAGTTCAACTCTTTCCACTGAACTAGAAAGTTTAAGTTCAACAATTGCCATTTCATCTGTAATTTCAACTCTTACTCTTGATCAAGAAGATTTAAGTACAACAACTGACATTTCAATTTCAACTGAACCAGAAAGTTTAAGTTCAACATTTGCCATTTCAACAGAAAGTTCAACACTTTATACTGAACCAGAGAGTTTAAGTTCAACAATTACCATTTCAACAGAAAGTTCAACTCTTACCACTGAACCAGAAAGTTTAAGTTCAACCATTTCATCTGTAAGTTCAACTCTTACTACTGAACCAGAAAGTTTAAGTTCAACAACTGAAATTTCAACAGAAAGTTTAACTCTTACTCCTGAACCAGATCGTTTAAGTTCAACAGAAGTTTCAATAGAAAGTTCAACTTCTGAACTGAAAAGTTTATATTCATCAACTGACATTTCAACAGGAAGTTCTACAATGATAATTGGTAGTCAATCAAAGGAAAATAAAAACATTACATGGGTATGGATAGTGGTAACAGTGTTGTGCTTTATAGTAGTGGTCATTTTAATTATTGTCCTTATTAAATGCAGACAAGGTTTCAGAAAAAGGAAATGGCAAAGAAATTCATTTAGTCAACATTCATTTAGCAATGCTAATATTATCAGACAGTTAAGTGATGGATCAGTCCATGCTGAAAATCCCTTATCATTACATGTACTAGAAATACAGAGGCCATCTCAGGAAAATCAGGACCTGAGATCAAGTGGTATATCAGATCCAAGATATGCCAGCATCAAAGATAATGTAAATCCTATTAGTCATGATGGATATATGGTACCGGTTTCAAAAGAGAATCGAAATCAGCCAGAAAGTAGCCATGTAAATGATAAAAATAAAGTTAAAAAGAATGAAATTAATAGGAATGCAATCCCAAACTGTGAGAGATGTAATACAGTTGATAGACACTATTATTCAACTGTTGCTTTTGAAGGATCAGACAGAAAAAATATGGGACACGTCACAGGAACAGTGATGGACAAAAAATATGTTTGTCCTGGTTGTATTATTAATGGAGATGCCACTTTTAATGATTCTGCAAGAACTTATGTATCTTTATTTGACTCACAAACTCAGAGGAAAAATATAGATGAAGACCAATCAAGAGACAATGAAAGTACTGTCATAAATGGTGTTTGCCCTGGCAGTTTTATTAATGGAGATAAAAGTTTGAATGATTCTACAAGAACTTATTTATCTTTAGTTGACTCACAAACTCAGAGGAAAAATATAGATGAAGACCAATCAAGAGACAATGAAAGTACTGTCATAAATGGTGTTTGCCCTGGCAGTTTTATTAATGGAGATAAAAGTTTGAATGATTCTACAAGAACTTATTTATCTTTAGTTGACTCACAAACTCAGAGGAAAAATATAGATGAAGACCAATCAAGAGACAATGAAAGTACTGTCATAAATGGTGTTTGCCCTGGCAGTTTTATTAATGGAGATAAAAGTTTGAATGATTCTACAAGAACTTATTTATCTTTAGTTGACTCACAAACTCAGAGGAAAAATATAGATGAAGACCAATCAAGAGACAATGAAAGTACTGTCATAAATGGTGTTTGCCCTGGCAGTTTTATTAATGGAGATAACAATGATTTTATACAAAGTCCAAACAATTTTAAAACAAAAACAAGGGGTGAAGAAGATTCAATCAACAAATCAAGTGATTTTCAAACAAGTTCAAACAATTTTAAAACAAGAACAAGGGGTGTAGAAGATTCAATCGTCAAATCAAGTGATTTTCTATCTTCAAGATCAAACACTTTCAAAAACAAAAGAAATAATTTGAGAGATTCAGTCAAATCAACTTTATCCTATCAAGAAGAAATTGATATTCCAAATGAAATGCCAGAAATGACAACAGAACTATGAATCATTCATTTTCCGCATTGTGGCAGTATCATTTACATATATAGATAATATAGTACTACTAGTATATTATATTATAATATTTTATAACTTAGAAGATAAAACTCCTCATATGTTGCATTAAAGATATAATTGAGTAACTTGTAATGTTACAGTAATCCAAGTTGAACAAATAGCAAATGAAAATCTGGAAAAAGTTTCCATGAACATGGATTTCTCTTTTGTCAATATTTATGAGCTGATTATCCTCTTATATACTGGTACAAGGTGACACTTTTACCTCTTCAAGCTTAAAAGGTCATATGAGCTTCTGTCAACCCTTCAATTCCCTTAGCAGTCCATTCAATCAAGATTAAGGATGTAAACTTTTTCAAAGATCTTCTCCTCAATGCAACCATTACACCAAAACTTGGGCTGAACTATCCTTAGGGGGTCCGCTCGACAGTCGGACAGTTCTATAGTCTGACAGTTCAATGGTCCGATGGTTTGATAGACAGTTTTATAGTCTGACGGTCCGATAGTCCGACATATACAACCAGATATGATATTGACTAATCACAGGCACAAAACGGTCTACTTCCTTTTGAGAAGCGACAGACCTAACTTTTCTGAAACTGAATCCCTATTAGTGTCACAGATAATCCACACCAAACCGATTCCGCATTTGGTTGGTTTTGAACTTCATGCTAATATATCAAAATGCATGCAATATCTTTTCTATAACAATATAGTTTCTTTTTTTTCTAAATCATTGGAAGATTCTTATAAATTAAAGTTATCATGAAATCAAATAGACACATATGCAGCGGATACCCCTTTCTTTTATTTATTCTTTTTGATTAATTTTCATAATAAAAAGCAAAATCACAAAAAATACTGAATTCACTGGAAAATTAAATGGAAAATCCCTAATCACATGGCAAAATCAAACGACAAAACACATCAAAAACGAATGGGCAACAACTGTCATATTCCTGACTTGGTATAGGCATTTTCAAATGTTACTAAAATGAAAATAGAATATTTTTTCATATTTCAACCTATATTTAAAGCCTTTTAAACTACTTTAGACTTTTGGACAGCAGTTCTAAAGCAGTTTAATAGCATTCACAGTTCTTACTTGATAGCTGTTCATTAGCATTCACAGTTTACCTATCAAGGCAATGCTTAATTTGCATATTGGCATTCATATAGCATTCCATGGCTGTTTTTGGCAGTTTATTTAGCCTTCATAGTTATTTAGCAGTTATTGTTGACAAAAGATTTAAATGAGATATCCCAAAACTGATGTCATATTTGAATATTCATGAGAACTGCTACTCTCACAAACATTGCTATACTTTTCAGAAGCACATAGGGATTGATGGACACGCAAAAAATATAAGTCTAAATTGAAAACAAATTTGAAACATGATTGCATTGGATAAAAACCACAATTTTTAAACGACTTTATGTGTGCATGCAAAACAAATTTCTTGACAGGGGTCTAAATACAGCACAAACAGCATTTTCCAAAAGACCAAAAAAGTGAAAAAGCTTATTTCAACAAAATGCATTTGACTAGCAGGTTGAACAAGGCATGTTCTTAAACCCTGTCTGCCATTTGGAATTTCCAAATAAACAGCTCACTGGATGTAATAAAATGGATCTTAATTATCAATTTAATCAAACAGAAAACAGAAAACAATAACCTTGCGGAAAAAATGGTATACATATACGCACATCTGGCGTATTAAATTATAAGCCTTTGATACCTATATATATAATCTTACTTCTTACCCTCAAATATATAGGCTGTCTTTGCAGTATGGGCTTTGCTCATTATTGAAGGCCATACAGTGACCTATAGTTGTTAACTTCTGTGTCATTTTAGTCTCTTGTGGAGATCGAGTTGTCTCATTGGCAATCATACTACATCTTCTTTTTAAAATGATTGAATTGTTTTACATTTGTAATTTCAAGGCCTTTTGTAGCTGACTATGCGATATGGGGTTTGCTCATTATTGAAGACTGTACTGTAACCTATGATTGCTAATTTTAGTGTCATTTGGTGTTTTGGAGAGTTGAGTCTAAATGGAAATCATACCACCTCTTATTTTCATCAACAACTCAGACAGCTTGAAGGACATCAGATCTTAATAATTAGATATAGGAAGATGTGGTGTGAGTGCCAATGAGACAACTCTCCATCCATGTATTCGTCTTCTTTTAACTACATTTAACCTTTAACTCCTAAAAGAAAAACACAACACAAACTTATTTTGTTGACTAGCTCAGAAATGCATATTGTGAGCTGCCGATTTAATAAGACAAATTATCAATATAAACATGCACTATATATATATGCAATATGAATTCAGTAACTTGTACCGGTACTAGAGAAATAATCTCATGTCAACCTTATGCATTTGAATAACTATACAAACTAAATTTTGCTATTTTTGGTTATTATCTAGAATATTATTATAGATAGAGATAAACTGTAAACAGCAATAATGTTCAGCAAAGTAAGATTAACAAATAAGTCAAAATGACCGAAATGGTCAATTGACCCCCTAAGGAGTTATTGTCCTTTACAGTAAATTTTTAACAATTTTCCACTGAAACTACAAGTTCATTATAGATAGAGATAATTGTAAGCAGCAAGAATGTTAAGTAAATTAAGTAAGATGTACAAACACATCACCATCATCAAAACGCAATTTTGTGATGAATCCGTCTGCGTCCTTTATTTAATATTCACATAGACCAAAGTATGCCATCTTGGTTGGTTTGCCGGGTCACCAGACACATTTTTTAAACTAGATACCCCAATGATGATTTCGGCAAAGTTTGGGTTAATTTGGCCCAGTAGTTTCAGAGGAGAAGATTTTTGTAAAAGTTAACGACGATGGAAGACGGATAACGGACAACGCCGGACGATGATGGACGCCAAGTGATGGGAAAAGCTAACTTGGCCCTTTGGGCCAGGTAAGTTTATAAAAAAGGAGAACTAATCAAAACAAAATACATGATCATGTAAAAATATATAATTTAGAGTATATAAAAAGAAATTCGACACTCTGGGCAGAAAGTGAAGGTTTTCAAAATATTTTCAACCATAATTCTATGAAACACCAGCAAATTTTAATTATAATGCTACTAAATACCTAAATAACAACTAATCGCTTCCACTATATTGAAAAAATTATTTGTAACTACATTTTTGCCACTGTAGTTTTTTCTTTCTACTGTAGTACTGTAGTATACTATAATCTGATAATATGTGTATGAGACAGTAGTATAATAAAATGGTTTTGAATGAATAATGATTAGAAACTGTTAATGCAGTTATTGATATAATACGTGTTTAAGGGCATTTATTAGACTATAGCTCAGACTATAGGTACTGTTTTATTATGCACTTTTAATGGGAAAATTATTGCAAGATGTGAATTATGTAGGTAGTAGTAAGGTTGTAAAAGATCAAAATCTGGAATGAATAGAAATTGGTAACAAATTATTGTAATAAGGATGTGTGAATAGGACTCATCAGTAGGTGTTTCACACATCAATATCATTAACAACAAAAAATTAAAACTCAATTGGTTGAAATCCAGTGAATGAGAGTCTGGTGACTGTGCAAATAAAAAATATAAAAATTTGATCTCGAACTTTGAAAAGATAGTACTGCCTATACCCCCAAGGCTAGGTTGACTAAGTCTAAAATGTAGAAAAGTCTAAATAGTGAAAAATTGTTTTAGAGATAATTTTGAATATGTGATAAACATAAATTTTATTTATGAAATAAATAACAAAATATTTTAATGGAAAAATCAATTTAATGTGTCAGTTTGGCCTTGTGAGTTTCGTCCCTTTAGTACATCTTTTCAATTTACATTTGAATACTTTTATAGATTAGACATGTATTCATGGCTCATTCATTTCAATTTTTAGTTTAACCAAAACGTGTGTTTTTTTACATAAAATATGGTTGAATAGTGGATTGTAGCTGTACTTGTGAATGATTTAATAAGAGTTTATGTGAAACAAAATTAATGATTTATATGATTAGAAGAATTAATATTTTCTTTGAAGGAATAATACTGATAACTGATCAAAAGATAATAGACTCTATAAATATGATAAAGTTTCTGATTTTGTATGGTGATATATATATAGTTTGTAATGTTTGATATAATAAGTATGATTTGTTCCTAGTACAATGTATTTCTAAGTATTAATTGATAGGATTGCTGTAAGTTTTAGATTGTTGGTAGTTGTTTTTTTTTTATATAAAATAAGCACAATTTTTTATACACGGATTTAATAATGACCATTCTTCTTTATTTCATTTAAAGGCATAGTTTTATCTAAACTGATTTTTATTGATTTAAACAATTTCTGAAAGATGCAAGTTACTTTAATTTTGGCATGGTTAACTATCATTTTTTTAGGGGAAGTGGTTATCGTTTTTATTAATGCTGACATGATGGAAAAAATAGAGATAAAATTTCAAAGAAGTTCTGTAGAAACTGAAGCTTGATGGTACAAACTGTATATGATTTAATGTGTAATTAGTGAGGTCAATGTGGGAGTTTGATAGTGGACTTGAATTTGTGTTGGTATGCATTCAGGGAAATTTATTTCCTTGGTTTTTCTTTCTCCAATATATGGATTGAATTATTTTTCAATCTGCAAAATTGTTTACAATTAAAATCTGAATATGTTGAATGATTTTAAACAAATGAAAGCAATTGGTGTTTGCTTTAAAGCAACAATAAAAAGATATTGTGAGAAATAATTTGATAAAATTATATTAAATTAATAAGAGAAAAGATGCTAGTTTGTTAACTTACAAATAAAGGGACGAATTAAAAAAAAAGGTATAAAATAAACATATGTACAGTATTTAAACATGTGTAATAAAATGACAAACATATCTTATATTATGCATAAAAAAACAAAATGTAATATGTCTATTGTAAAATCTAAAGCTATAATAGAAAATTTAGTAATATTTGAATATGATATGTTGAGGCTATATTGAAAAAAAAACCAGTATAAATAAAAAATATTTATCTTGTATATCCAAACAATAACTGAAATAGCAAATCTTTTCGAGTTGCTAGTAAACACACCACTTTTAATTGGCAGAGAAAACTAGTGTATCTTTTTGGTTAAGGTTCAATAGTGTAAAGAAAAGAAGTTCAAGCCTCAAAAGCCAACTTTCAGGAAATCCATTTTTAAATAAATAACCCGAAGACTGAAAATAAAAATCCTCTTTTTGTCAAGTAAACAAATATCAATGCCTAGTTAAGCAGCTATAAACATTGGAAAACTTTGAATTCATACTAATTAAAATGATTTATCCTTTCACTGCCAGTACACTTTTTTTTCTTTTTCTTTTTCAAGATTTTCTAATCAAAAGCTTACTAGGGAGTTGTTTAGAAAAACAACAAATTTGGTAATTTATCATGTCAAATCTACAATTTGAATTTAAACTGAAAATTATCACAACTTTTTTCTTCGTTTATTAAAATCAAATTTTTAAAGTATACATGAGGTTCATAATTCAAAACTGTTCGAAAAAAAAATAAGGATTTCCATTTTCAATTTTAACTTCTTCATAACAAATTTGGTAGCATGAGTAATTATTTTATTTCAAAGATATCATGATTTTTCAAGACCACAAATAAAAATTAACAAACTGATAGGATTGCAAATTCTATTCTTATGAACTCATTAACTAAGAACTGATTATTCTACCCCATCCTCTGACAGTTTAACTTAACCAGATTCCCAACTCACAATATAATTTTCCATGTTCAGTTGACCATCAAATTGGGATCAAAACTTTAATTTGGCATTAAAATTAGAAAGATATCATGGGGAGCATGGGTACTAAGTTTCAAGTTGAATGGACTTCGACTTCATCAAAAACTACCTTGACCAAACCTTTAACCTGAACTTTGCGCTTTCATTTTCTATGTTCAGTGGACCAAGAAATTGAGATAAAAACTTTAATTTGGCTTTAAATTTGAAAGATTATATCATAGAGAACATGTGTACTAAGTTTCAAGTTGATTGGACTTCAACTTCATCAAAAACTACCTTGACCAAAAACTTTCTTAAGCGGGACAGACAGACAAACAGATGCACAGACCAGAAAACATAATGCCCCTTTTCTATCGTAAGTGGGGCAAACTTATATCAGCCTCCCTATAGATCTTAATTAACCTTGGCTGTCAAAAAGTTATAGTAAGATAAGTTATCATTTAAAGATGCATAAACTAAAATTATGCACCTTAATAATTGACTTAAAAAAATTTGGCCCTCAATTATAACAATACTAGTACTTGAGGATGTGCTGTAGTAAATTAAAAACTATCTACATGTTTCTGTTTCTAGTGCATCTTCATCAGGATATAAACCATAGGCAAGTACAAAATGGTGAAGTGATAATTTGCACGTCACAATATCAACAAGGGGAGTAATTACAAATAGAAAATGAGAGTTGTTATGACATCAAACTTTGAAAAGAATGTTAAATAGAATTTGTTGAATATTGTTTAATCAAATTTTGCAGAGGTACATGCTTCCAATTGGCTTCCCTCAGAGTTACGTACTTCTAATTGGGACCTCTCTGTCAGGGGTACTACTTCTAATTAGCTTTTGCAGACAGAGGTATATATGTACTGCTTCCAATCAGCTTCGCAACAAGACAGAGGGTGTGCTCCCAATTAGCTTCACTAAGAGGTACGTACTTCCAATTGGCTTCGCTCAGACAACCATACTACTTCCTGTGATGTAATGGTATGGATTTGCAAGTCTGTACTATATCTATTGTTGAAATGGTACATAATTGCAATTAATTGTCGTCCAAATTTGCAAAAACATATTTTATTTTAACATTCTTGATCCAGTTTACTTTCATACCTACTTTAAAATAATATGGAAATTTTCATATCAAACTACTACTTATGCAGTCAGGATTCTAATTTCTACTATGTCAAAATTATCTCCCCTTTATAGCCCCTTATTTTTTCAATCATAAAATGAAAGCCATTTTACTGACTTTTTTCTGAAACAAAATCAGATAACCTTTGCATTAGTTGATTACTGTATACCCCTACTTTTTTATATTCAATTCTTTGGATCAAAGAAATAATTGTTATCCCATTTACAGAGGACATGGGGCATTGACCAGGATATATCAACTGTTCTGCAAAGTTTATAAATTGATAAATCATGTTTGATTTGGGTCTATTTAAAGACTTGAAGCTGATGATTTGATAACTCTCTTTTATATAAGTTTGTCACCCATGTATGAGCAAATAAAAATTATATGAAATATGAAAAGACTGAAATTAAGATTTTATCATAGCTGTTGTGGTTTTTTTTTTTTGTGTTTTATGTGAACAGTGTACAGAAAGTTCAATTTTACATTACTAAGAAAATTTAAAGCCTCTTAATTTTTATCCAATTTTAATATTTTATAGAGATTTTGGCAACATAATGCAATAAAAAATACACAAATGTCACTAAATTAGCAATAATATACCCCCTTTTTTATATATGCCTTAATACATAAAAAGAGAAATGTCTAAAGACCAGGCTATATTATTTTACATTCCCTGAAAGTAAGGACATTGTTTCGTCAATATTCTCCTATTTTTTGGACTTGTAAAAAATTCAGCCAAAGATGCTTGCATGAAAAGTTTAATGGGTGCTTTGTAAAACAGTTTCAGTACTCTTAGGTACTGCTCAAATTACAGAAGAGAATGTCTAAGTTATATTGGTAAACTGTGCACTAAAGAAAGTATGAGGCATTGAACAGGTGCATTACCTCCCCTTGACCCTGTTGATCTTATGATCCATTAAAACTGAGTCGGAGTACCTGTAGCAATATAGACTTGATATTTAGTCAAGAAATGGCTGTGACTGGTAGTAAATAAGGATTTCTTACATATTGCAACGTGTAATCTCTTGAATGTATCATTATACCAATTTTGACAATAATATTTTTGATTTCCAAATAAAACCATTGCTATACTAAAAATATTTACAATACTTTTGTTATTTTTAGATTCTCCATTCTTAACAAATGTAAATGTTAACTTAATAAGAACCTTTTTATCTGTTGAGCCACAAGTTAAAAAAATATCCATAGCATTTAATGGTAGAGAGAAAAAGAAAGTTGTGTGAATATTCAAAACACAATAAACTAACCTTAATTAAAACTTCCACTCTTGTTGAAAATGGAGAATCTTTACATTTATTATTTTTGAATTTATCAACTACATTCTTTCTCTTGTTTATGCAAGATTTGTATGAAAGTGGAAACTTCCATAGAGTTAGAAAGCCCCCAAAGGGAAATATGGTCACTCTTGGTCTTCTACAGACTGGCAGTAAAATTCTTGCAAATGTAAGGCCTCCGTTTGGTAGTGCAGGATATACAAATCAGCAGTCATGTCCAGTGTCAGAATGGGGATTTTAAATCTGATGTCTTGTGAAGAGAGAGTGCTCAGCTGTCAACATGTTAAGAACATTCACATAATCTTTAAGGAGTAATTAATCACATAATTATATCCTTCAGCCACGGTAATTGTTATCTGAAAAAGAAATACACTTTTCAATTTTTCTGTCATATTTTAAGAAACTGAAATAGGCAAAAAATAGCAAACTGGGAATAACATGCATGCATTTAAAGCAGAGAAACTTTTGAAAACAGTAATTTTTCCCTTCCTAAAACTTGACAGATCATTCCAGAAAATCTTAAATTGTAAAGATTATAAAAATCACATGGGAATTTACATGATCTTAGATAGAAAATTTTGTAAACCTATAAAATAATTCTTTCATTACCTTTAAAAGTATACCCTAATAGCCAACATCAATCTGTAAGTACAAGCTGTAATGCTAACCTGAAAAATAAAACACTTATTCATTCAAAATAGTAAAAAGGAATCACTGTTGGTATACTTATGTACATTTTATAGAAATAGATATAAACATTTTAAGGTAAAAGAAGATGCAGAGAAAACATCAATGTGACAACATCCCAACAACACTAACAAATACAACATACTTTCCATCCTCATAAACCTCAAAGAGTGAGAATCCCTCTCAGCCTTGACAGCTTAGGGGGAGATTTTGCGTTAATGACATTTTGAAGTTAAATATATGACTAGTACACTATAAACTTATCTACAAAACACCAATAAAACTGACAAAGATCTCTATCTTGTTGTAGTTGACATTTTCAATTACCAGTACTAATAAATTAAACATTAAAACAACTGACCAAAAGTTTTCAAGCCCAGTGATAGCTGATTGTTTGTTTCTTTTTATTGACGGTATGATAAAATTTGTTTAAATAAAGGAATTATATACGTACTTGTATTTAAGGTATATTATACCACAAGTCTTACTCCCTTTCATGAAAACATTGGCACTGTTTTATCCTAAAAAGGAATTAAAATTGACACAAATTACATATTTTACAAATTTAATTTGTTAAATTGCCAGCCTAAATTTTTATTAATCTATTTTGTATTCTGATTGCGTAATAGTGAGTTATCTCCCACTGAAAGAGACATTCTTGCAGTTTATTGCACTTGAAGTAAAAATTCTATCAGGATTTACTTTTCATGGTATTAAATTTTATTTGTGTACTGGAAATACATTAAGCAAACTGATAAATATCTTTTTTGTGTGTTGTAAATGTGCAAAATAACAAAAATGTGTGTTGCCTTATAGATAACCCTTATTATAAGACTTTATCACATTTTTCCTGATAATGTACAGAATATACTTGCATTATTTCTTTCATGACAAAGCCTCAGACTTGGTTGAAGATCAATGTAATAATTAAACTTCATTCCAGCTGCTATCCTTGTTGCTTGATTGCTTACATGGCAAAGCTGTGGACTTGGTTGAAGATCTAAGAAAACATCTTCCATGGAGTTGTTACTCATCTGCCATCTGGACTGAAACTTGGGACTGGCCGTCTACTGGAAAAAAATCTAAAATTATAAATTAGGTTATATTTATAAGACTGCTGTTGGTCAATATAATAAATAAATAAACAGTTAGTTTTCTTGTTTGAATTGTATTACATTGTCATATCGGAGCCTTTTATAGCGGACTATGCGGTATAGGCTTTGCTCATTGTTGAAGGCAGTATGGTGACCTATAGTTGTTCAATGTCTGTGTCATTTTGGTCTCTTGTGGACAGTTGTCTCATTGGAACTCATACCACATCTTGTTTTTTATATATATTCCTTCAAGCTTCATAACCTGACATGTATCAAAGGAGCCATTTTCAGCATCTTATTTGGTGAACAATTGTAATTATGTTGGTACTTCATTTCATGGTTTAGCCAAAGCCTGCATACAAGTCTTCACAATGACATTAGTGTAATCAATTCAAAATTTTAGAATCTTTATAGTCAACAACAAAACACCATTTGACCTCTTACAACTTCAAGCCTGGTGCATGTTTTATCCCTGTAAACTTATTTTATGATTATCAAATTGTTTTAAATAGAACTTGTATTTAAGATATCTTATGCCACAAGTCTTACTCCCCTTCATGAAAACATTGGCACTGTTTTATAAATTACCTAAAAAGGAATTAAAATTGACACAAATTATATATTATACAAATTTGTTAAATTGCAGCCTAAACTTTTATTAATCTATTCTGTATTCAGATTGCATAATAGTGAGTTATCTCCCACTGAAAGAAACATTCTTGCAGTTTATTGTACTAGTCTCCCTTGAAGTAAAAATTCTATCAGGATTGAATTTTCATGGCATTAAATATTATTTGTGTAACAGAAAAACATCTAAACTGTAAATGTGCAAAATAACAAAAATGTGTGTTGCTTTATAGATAATTCTTATATACTTTCACGTTTTTCCTGATAATGTACAGAATTAATTGGCTTGAATATACTTGCATTATTTCATTCATGACAAAGCCTCAGACTTGTTTGAAGATCAATGTAATAATTAATCTTCATTCTAGCTGCTATCCTTGGTGCTTGATTGCTTTCATGGCAAAGCCTCGGACTTGGTTGAAGATCTAAGTAAACATCTTCCATGGAGTTGCTACTCATCTACCATCTCAACTGAAATATCTGTGTGAATGGCGTAGTTTTCTGCGTCTATGCTCTTTTTGCCTTTAATTAATTAACCATTTTAATTTTAACTTTTAATCAGTATTATGAAGACTGTTTAATGATAACATCATTAGGTCTGAAATTAATGTATGCAGATAATTATCAGAATGGGGTGGCTAACCAAAACAATCTGATGTATACATTTTGAACAAACATTCTAAAAAAAGTCATATTTTCCCAATCAAAATGGAAATAAATACATAAATATCCAAATTGTCAATATTAAGTCTATTTGTTGTAATAATTAACTCAGAAATTTAAATGTGATGCATGTTTTATTTCAATTTCTAAATTGGGAGGATCAGTCTATTTTAATTTGTAACAATTACAATAATTCTTTTTAAATTATATTTCATAAGAATAAATTTGAACATGAAATTAAGAACAATTTTGTAATAAAATTTCAAGTGGTCGTTCACAGGAAATACTGATTTTTTTTTACCTAAATTTACAAAAAAGAAGTTTTAAACACAATTGCAATGACCAAATACTTACATCCTCATTATCTGCCAACTGTATTGAAACCATATTCCTTCAGGTGTAGGACTGTACTTTCATCTGGACTCATCCATCTGTAATACAAACTTAAAACATCTTAAAATTTATGAGACAACTGTTAGTCAATTAAAAAAAAAAATACATACATACCTGCCCATCCAATCCTTGGACTGCCACCTAGAGGAAACTTGGACAAAAAGGCATACAAATATGAACACAATCTTATCTTAACATACCTTCTTTTCCAATCCTTGGACTGCAACCTAAAGGAAACTTGGACAAAAAGGCATACAAATATGAACACAATCTTATCTTAACATACCTTCACTTCCAATCCTTGGACTGCAACCTAAAGGAAACTTGGACAAAAAGGCATACAAATATGAACACAATCTTATCTTAACATACCTTCACTTCCAATCCTTGGACTGCAACCTAAAGGAAACTTGGACAAAAAGGCATACAAATATGAACACAATCTTATCTTAACATACCTTTACTTCCAATCCTTGGGCTGCCACCTAAAGGAAACTTGGACAAAAAGGCATACAAATATGAACACAATCTTATCTTAACATACCTTCACTTCCAACCCTTGGACTGCCACCTAGAGGAAACTTGGACAAAAAGGCATACAATCATGCACACATTCTTATATTAACATACCTTTACTTCCGATTCTTTGACGCCACCTAGAGGAAACTTGGACAAAAAGGCATACAAATATGAACACGATCTTATCTTAACATACCTTCACTTCCAATCCTAGGACTGCAACCTAAAGGAAACTTGGACAAAAAGGCATACAAATATGAACACAATCTTATCTTAACATACCTTCACTTCCAATCCTTGGACTGCCACCTAGAGGAAACTTGGGCAAAAAGGCATACAAATATGAACACAATCTTATCTTAAAATACCTTCACTTCCAATCCTTGGACTGCCACCTAGAGGAAACTTGGACAAAAAGGCATACAAATATGAACACAATCTTATCTTAACATACCTTCACTTCCAATCCGTGGACCGCCACCTAGAAGAAACTAGGACAAAAAGACATTTAAAACATGAACACAATCTTATCTTAACATACCTTTACTTCCAATCCTTGGACTGCAACCTAAAGGAAACTTGGACAAAGAGGCATACAAATATGAACACAATCTTATCTTAACATACCTTCACTTCCAATCCTTGGACTGCCACCTAAAGGAAACTTGGACAAAAAGCATACAAATATAAACACAATCTTATCTTAACATACCTTCACTTCCAATCCTTGGACTGCCACCTAGAGGAAACTTGAACAAAAAGGCATACAATCATGCACACATTCTTATCTTAACATACCTTTACTTCCGATTCTTTGACGCCACCTAGAGGAAACTTGGACAAAAAGGCATACAAATATGAACACAATCTTATCTTAACATACCTGCCCATCCAATTCTTGGACTGCCACCTAGAGGAAACTTGGACAAAAAGGCATACAAATATGAACACAATCTTATCTTAACATACCTTCACTTCCAATCCTTGGACTGCAACCTAAAGGAAACTTGGACAAAAAGGCATACAAATATGAACACAATCTTATCTTAACATACCTTCACTTCCAATCCTTGGACTGCAACCTAAAGGAAACTTGGACAAAAAGGCATACAAATATGAACACAATCTTATCTTAACATACCTTCACTTCCAATCCTTGGGCTGCCACCTAAAGGAAACTTGGACAAAAAGGCATACAAATATGAACACAATCTTATCTTAACATACCTTCACTTCCAACCCTTGGACTGCCACCTAGAGGAAACTTGGACAAAAAGGCATACAATCATGCACACATTCTTATCTTAACATACCTTTACTTCCGATTCTTTGACGCCACCTAGAGGAAACTTGGACGAAAAGGCATACAAATATGAACACAATCTTATCTTAACATACCTGCCCATCCAATTCTTGGACTGCCACCTAGAGGAAACTTGGACAAAAAGGCATACAAATATGAACACAATCTTATCTTAACATACCTTCACTTCCAATCCTTGGACTGCCACCTAGAGGAAACTCGGACATAAAGGCATACAAATATGAACACAATCTTATCTTAACATACCTTCACTTCAAATCCTTGGACCGCCACCTAGAAGAAACTAGGACAAAAAGACTTTCAAACATGCACACAATCTTATCTTAACATACCTTTACTTCCAATCCTTGGACTGCAACCTAAAGGAAACTTGGACAAAAAGGCATACAAATATGAACACAATCTTACCTTAACATACCTTCACTACCAATCCTTGTAATGCCACCTAAAGGAAACTTGGACAAAAAGGCATACAAATATGAACACAATCTTATCTTAACATACCTTCACTTCCAATCATTGGACTGCCACCTAGAGGAAACTTGGACAAAAAGGCAAACAAATATGAACACAATCTTATCTTAACATACCTGCCCATCCAATCCTTGGACTGCCACCTAAAGGAAACTTGGACAAAAAGGCATACAAATATGAACACAATCTTATCTTAACATACCTGCCCATCCAATTCTTGGACTGCCACCTAGAGGAAACTTGGACAAAAAGGCATACAAATATGAACACAATCTTATCTTAACATACCTTCACTTCCAATCCTTGGACTGCCACCTAAAGGAAACTTGGACAAAAAGGCATACAAATATGAACACAATCTTATCTTAACATACCTTCACTTCCAACCCTTGGACTGCCACCTAGAGGAAACTTGGACAAAAAGGCATACAATCATGCACACATTCTTATATTAACATACCTTTACTTCCGATTCTTTGACGCCACCTAGAGGAAACTTGGACAAAAAGGCATACAAATATGAACACGATCTTATCTTAACATACCTTCACTTCCAATCCTAGGACTGCAACCTAAAGGAAACTTGGACAAAAAGGCATACAAATATGAACACAATCTTATCTTAACATACCTTCACTTCCAATCCTTGGACTGCCACCTAGAGGAAACTTGGGCAAAAAGGCATACAAATATGAACACAATCTTATCTTAAAATACCTTCACTTCCAATCCTTGGACTGCCACCTAGAGGAAACTTGGACAAAAAGGCATACAAATATGAACACAATCTTATCTTAACATACCTTCACTTCCAATCCGTGGACCGCCACCTAGAAGAAACTAGGACAAAAAGACATTTAAAACATGAACACAATCTTATCTTAACATACCTTTACTTCCAATCCTTGGACTGCAACCTAAAGGAAACTTGGACAAAGAGGCATACAAATATGAACACAATCTTATCTTAACATACCTTCACTTCCAATCCTTGGACTGCCACCTAAAGGAAACTTGGACAAAAAGCATACAAATATAAACACAATCTTATCTTAACATACCTTCACTTCCAATCCTTGGACTGCCACCTAGAGGAAACTTGAACAAAAAGGCATACAATCATGCACACATTCTTATCTTAACATACCTTTACTTCCGATTCTTTGACGCCACCTAGAGGAAACTTGGACAAAAAGGCATACAAATATGAACACAATCTTATCTTAACATACCTGCCCATCCAATTCTTGGACTGCCACCTAGAGGAAACTTGGACAAAAAGGCATACAAATATGAACACAATCTTATCTTAACATACCTTCACTTCCAATCCTTGGACTGCAACCTAAAGGAAACTTGGACAAAAAGGCATACAAATATGAACACAATCTTATCTTAACATACCTTCACTTCCAATCCTTGGACTGCAACCTAAAGGAAACTTGGACAAAAAGGCATACAAATATGAACACAATCTTATCTTAACATACCTTCACTTCCAATCCTTGGGCTGCCACCTAAAGGAAACTTGGACAAAAAGGCATACAAATATGAACACAATCTTATCTTAACATACCTTCACTTCCAACCCTTGGACTGCCACCTAGAGGAAACTTGGACAAAAAGGCATACAATCATGCACACATTCTTATCTTAACATACCTTTACTTCCGATTCTTTGACGCCACCTAGAGGAAACTTGGACGAAAAGGCATACAAATATGAACACAATCTTATCTTAACATACCTGCCCATCCAATTCTTGGACTGCCACCTAGAGGAAACTTGGACAAAAAGGCATACAAATATGAACACAATCTTATCTTAACATACCTTCACTTCCAATCCTTGGACTGCCACCTAGAGGAAACTCGGACATAAAGGCATACAAATATGAACACAATCTTATCTTAACATACCTTCACTTCAAATCCTTGGACCGCCACCTAGAAGAAACTAGGACAAAAAGACTTTCAAACATGCACACAATCTTATCTTAACATACCTTTACTTCCAATCCTTGGACTGCAACCTAAAGGAAACTTGGACAAAAAGGCATACAAATATGAACACAATCTTACCTTAACATACCTTCACTACCAATCCTTGTAATGCCACCTAAAGGAAACTTGGACAAAAAGGCATACAAATATGAACACAATCTTATCTTAACATACCTTCACTTCCAATCATTGGACTGCCACCTAGAGGAAACTTGGACAAAAAGGCAAACAAATATGAACACAATCTTATCTTAACATACCTGCCCATCCAATCCTTGGACTGCCACCTAAAGGAAACTTGGACAAAAAGGCATACAAATATGAACACAATCTTATCTTAACATACCTGCCCATCCAATTCTTGGACTGCCACCTAGAGGAAACTTGGACAAAAAGGCATACAAATATGAACACAATCTTATCTTAACATACCTTCACTTCCAATCCTTGGACTGCCACCTAAAGGAAACTTGGACAAAAGGCATACAAATATGAACACAATCTTATCTTAACATACCTGCCCATCCAATTCTTAGACTGCCACCTAGAGGAAACTTGGACAAAAAGGCATACAAATATGAACACAATCTTATCTTAACATACCTTCACTTCCAATCCTTGGACCGCCACCTAGAGGAAACTTGGACAAAAAGGCATACAAACATATACACAATCTTATCTTAACATACCTGTCCTTCTGATCCTTGGGACGACACCTAGAGGAAACTTGGATAAAAAGGCATACAAATATGAATACAATCTTATCTTAACATACCTTCACTTCCAATCCTTGGACCGCCACCTAGAGGAAACTTGGACAAAAAAGCATACAAACATATACACAATCTTATCTTAACATACCTGTCCTTCTTGATCCTTGGGACACCATCTAGAGGAAACTTGGACAAAAAGGCATACAAACATATACACAATCTTATCTTAACATACCTGCTGTTCCAATCCTTGGGAGGCCACCTAGAGGAAATTTGAATAATTTTAATATTCAAAAATTAAAATTTAATTATGAATTTTGATTCCAGCTTATTGTACCCCGATTCCAAAAATATATGGTTTCTATACAAAAGAAATATATAAAAAAAAAGATTTGTTTCACTTTGAAAAATATCACTTTCGGTATTGTTTGATTGTTTACTTGACACTTTTAAAAATATATGATTCTATATACTTTTACATTAATTTAGTGAAAAAAATAGCTACTTCCAGTTTAGAAAAGGTCACTTTCATTTGTTTTTTCAAGGTTAAATGGATTGCAACCTAATGCAAAAAGTCCCATGACTTTATTATGTATACACATGAGTTATAAAAAGCAAAGGGCCTCAAATCAAAAGACCCTATATTTTTATTATATATGATAAATGAGTTATATAACCATACCTGTAATTTTAGATATTACAGGGGGAAAAACTCTCATTAAGTGACTCTACCCTTTCAACTCAAAATTACGTATAAGGACATATGTCGCAACTATATACTTAAAATTGTTTTCTTGATATCTTATAACTAAGATTTTTGAAAGTTTGTAATATATAAACAAGCAAAAATCATAACTTTTGAACATGTCCTTGACCTCATATTCATTTTTATAGATCAAGGATCTCAAATCAAATGATCCTAGGCCTTTCCAGTTACAAAAACATTTCACTTATATCAAACACAAAATGGGAAATAAATCTCATATAGAATCTTTATACGGCTTTGGTCAAAATTAATCGAAAACATCCTGAGGATATAAAGAGCAAATTGGAAAAAAAAGTTTGTTGGTTTCTTATACAGCAATCTTATTAAAATAAGTTCTCATCACTTGCTCCTTGATTTTTTATATGTAGCCGTGTGAGGCGACATATAAAAAATCGAGGAGCAAGTGATGAGAGCTTATTTTAATAAGATTGCTTATACAGTTGCGATGTTTTCGAAATAACAATAGAAACAGTGTTTGGGGAGATAATCTTACATGGAATAGTATTTGGTTACGCAGTAGTAATTACAAAAGTGTACAATTTGTACGATATCATATTCCAAATATCTAAGCAACATCTTGGGAAACAACACAACAGCTAAAGAAAAAAATAGGCAGAAGAAAACAAAATAAAAAATAATCAGAAGATAACCTATAGGTCTTTCCACACAACCATACACATGAAAACATATAAAACAAAATAGATAAACCAACCTCCATATCAATTATTTGAAATAACCTATAGAATAGAAAGGGAAAAAAACAACCATACACATGAAAAACATATATATAAAAGGAAATAGATAAACATTATTATTAATTACCTGGTGCTGGAATCTGAAACAAAAAACAAAATAAGTTTAAGAATATCAAACAAAATATAAAACTTTTAGCTTCCTTAGCTTTTTTTTTCTTCAAAATACATAAAAAAAAATGTGTAAGGGCACGGAACATGGTGTCTAGCCTAATTTTTCTATGAATCGAAGGCTAAACAAAAACTAGAGGCTCTAAAGAGTCTGTGTCGCTCACCTTGGTATATGTGAACAAAGGAAGCAGACAGTTCATGACAAAATTGTGTTTAGGTTATTGTGATGTGTTTGTACATCTTACTTTACTGAACATTCTTGCTGCTTACAATTATCTCTATCTATAATGAACACTTGTCCGTGTAGTTTCAGTGGAAAATTTTAGTAAAAATTTACAAATTTTATGAAAATTGTTAAAAATTGATTATCATGATTATAAAGGACAATAACTTCTTAGGGGGTCAATTGACCATTTTGGTCATTTGACTTTTTTTTTAATCTTAAATTGCTGTACATTATTGCTGTTTACAGTTGATCTCTATCTATAATAATATTTAAGATAATAACCCAAAACAGCAAAATTTCCTTAAAATTACCAATTTAGGGCAGCAACCTAACAACGAGTTGTCTGATTCATCTTAAAATTTCAGGGGCAGATAGATCTTGACCAGATGAACAAATTCAACCCTTGTCAGATTTGCTCTAAATGCTTTGGTTTTTGAGTTTTGAGCCAAAAACTGCATTTTACCCCTGTGTTCTATTTTTAGCCATAGCAGTCATCTTGAATGGTTTGCCCTGTCATAAAACACAAATTTTAAACTAGATAGCCCAATAATGATTCTGGCTATATTTGGTAAAATTTGGCCCAGTAGTTTCAGAGGAGAAGATTTTTGTAAAAGTTAACTAAGATTTACGAAAAATGGTTAAAAATTGACTATAAAGGGCAATAACTCCTAAAGGGGTCAACTGACCATTTTGGTCATGTTGACTTATTTGTAAATCTTACTTTACTGAACATTATTGCTGTTTACAGTTTATCTCCATCTATAATAATATTCAAGATAAAAACCAAAAACAGTAAAATTTCCTTAAAATTACCAATTTAGGGGCAGCAACACAACAATGGGTTCAATCAACCAATCAACATGTTTAGCCAACCAACCAACCAATCAATCAACCAATCGGTGCATGTTTCCGTCTCATGTGTTTAATATGGAGTCCACGATCTCATTAGTTTCTTTCTCGCTTGTTTCGAGAAACACTATCTAACGTGTTTAACCAAGTCAGGAATATGACAGTTCTTGTCCATTCGTTTTTGATGTGTTTTGTTTTTTGATTTTGCCATGTGATTATGGACTTTCCAAATTGATTTTCCTCTGAGTTCAGTATTTTTGTGATTTTACTTTTGTCTGATTCATCTGAAAATATATAGGTCTCGACCTGATAAACAATGTCACCGCATGTCAGATTTGCTCTAAATGCTTTGGTTTTTGAGTTATAAGCCAAAAACTGCATTTTACCCCTATGTTCTATATTTAGCCATGGGGGCCATCTTGGTTGGTTGGCGGGGTAAAAAAACACAAATTTTAAACTAGATACATCAATGATGATTGTGGCCAAGTTTGGTTTAATTTGGCCCAGTAGTTTCAGAGAAGAAGATTTTTGTAAAAGTTAACGACAGACGACGGACGATGGACGCCGGACGCCAAGTGATGAGAAAAGCTCACTTGGCCCTTTGGGCCCGGTGAGCTAATGAGGGAAATTTTTTATAAAAATATTCCTCTCAATACTATCTATTGATTATAAAAAGCTTCTGTCTAAGTTTGGTAAAAATCCAGGATATTTAGTGAATCCAATAAAAGTTAAAAAAAAAAAACTTTATCTGCAGACTGTATGTAATGTTTGATAAAGTCCATTTAAAAGTAAAATGCGGAAAAAACAAAAATTTACTTCTGGATACTATCTTATAATCATAAACAAGCTTCTGTCCAAGTTTGGTAGAAATCCAGGATAGTTTAAGAAAGTAATTAAAATTTCAACAAGAGTGCACAGCCTGCAATGTCTTGCCTAATCGATATCTTTACTAATCATTTATATTATAAATGCCAAGCACATGTACAGCGAACAATTCTTCCATACAACAAATATAGTTGACCTATTGCTTATAGTTGAAAAAAACAGACCATTTTAAACACAAAAACTTAACAATGAGCAATATGAACCATGAAAATAAGGTCAAGTTCAGATGGACCATGCCAGGTAGGCATGTACAGCTAACAATTCTTCCTTACAACAAATATAATTGACCTATTGCTTATAGTTAAAGAAAAACAGATCAAAACACAAAAACTTATCAATGAGCAATGAACTGTGAAGATGAGGTCCAGGTCAAATAAAACCTGGGCGACTGACATATAAATCATAAATTATTCCCATACACCAAAAAATATTGACCTATTGCATATAGTATTAGAAAAAGACAAAAACTCAAATACTTAACTTTGACAACTGAACCATGAAAATGAGATCAAGTTCATAAGACACCTGCCATCTGGTCATGTACACCTTACAATTATTCCATACATCAAATATACCGGTAGTAGATCTGTATAGCATACAGTATAAGAAAACAGATCAAAACACAAAAACTTAACAATGAGCAATATGAACTATGGAAATAAGGTCAAGTTCAGATGAACCATGCCAGGCAGGCATGTACAGCTAACAATTCTTCCTTACAAAAAATATAATTGACCTATTGCTTCTAGTTAAAGAAAAACAGACCAAAACACAAAAACTTAACAATGAACAATGAACTGTAAAAATGAGGTCAAGGTCAAACAAAAACCTGCACAACTGATATATAGATCATAAAATATTTCCATACACCAAAAATATAGTTGACTTATTGCATATAGTTTTAAAAAAAAAAGACAAAAACTCAAAAGCTTAACTTTGACCACTGAACCATGAACATGAGGTCAAGGTCTTATGACACCTGCCAGCTAGAAATGTACACCTTACAATGATTCCATACATCAAATATAGTAGACCTATTGCATGCAGTATAAAAAACCAGACCAAAACACAAAAACTCAACTATAACCACAGAACCATGAAAATGAGGTCAAGGTCAGATGTTACCTGCCAGTTGAACATAAATACCTTACAGTCCTTTCATACACTAAATATGCAAATCCTGCTGCTTATAGTATCTGAGATATGGACTTGACAGGATCCATGAAATGAGGTCAAGGTCAAGTGAAAACTGTCTGACGGGCATGAGGACCTTGGAAGGTACACACATACCAAATATAGTTATCCTATTACTTATAATAAAGATAGAGTTTAACATTACAAAAATCTTAACTTTTTATTCAAGTAGTCACTGAACCATAAATATTAGTTCAAGGACATTGGACATGTGACTGACAGAAACTTCATCACATGAGGCATCCATATGCAAAGTATGAAGCATCCAAGTCTTTCACCTTCTAAAATATTTATGCTTTTTAGAAGTTAGCTAACGCAGCCGCTGGATCAATCACTATTCCTATGTCGAGCTTTCTGCAACAAAAATCGCAGCCTTGACAAAAACAAGAATGTGTCCAAAGTACATGGATGCCCTACCACCAGGTGGAGATAACCCTTGTATTAGGGACTGTCCATAAGTCAAAGGGGTGACATTTTACTAGGTGTTGTAGAAAAACTTAGATTTTTTAACTTAAAAGGGGGAAAATTTTGACATGTTTTGACCATATAATACCAGATAGATGTAGAGTTCTCAGTGGCAGATTCAGAAGTTATCATAAGGGGGGCTCGTTGACTGTCCTAAGGGGGCCCTGCTCCAGTCTTGCTTCAGAATTCCCTGTATAATCAACCAGTTTTTTCCTAAGAAAGGGCCCCCGTGGAAATGCCTATGGTTCTATGGGTAAAGTTTCTTCAAATAATACAAATATGTGCTCATTTGTACTAAGTGATTTTTTACACAAAAAAATAATTTTTATATCACCTGAAGTGTACCCCTCACAATAGAGATAGTCATTACAATGAGAGGTTTGGGTTACCCCTCATTTGAGTTGTCAGTACAGCAAAAATGGTAGACTCAACTATACAATCCTGTAAAGCATTGGATATGGTTTATACTACATAATGCTTTATAGACCTGTTTTTTTTTTATTTCTATTTATTTCTATAGCATGTAATTTCAACTCGAGTTACACCAAAAAAAAAAAACATGCATGCCGTGCGGGTCGAGTAGACTTGCCAGGGAAAATATAGCAGTGTAACAAATTCAAAGCAGATTACTGATTTATGAAATTTAAATTCTAAATCTTCTTTTCGGATTGTCTTTTTATAAACTCGTTTTCAACAGCCACCAAAATAAACTTGACATTCATTTTGTGCAACACTTCTTTTTTTTTTTGCTAACATGTTTAATGTTATCATTAAAGACAGAATAACACCTACCTTAAGCAAGGGACTTTCCAACCAGAGTCATATTTAACCTTTTTTAAAGTGAACAGCCAGTCCAGTCTAACCGTTGCAGTAATTCGAAATAAATTCACTCGTGATAAAAGTGTTCACAAATTAGAACAAAAGATCTATTCCGCCAAATCATAGTGCCCAATAAATAGCCGTGAGGTATTTTGTCTAATCAACATGAAGCCTAAATACAGTATTGTAAAATCTGTTCACAAGTTCAAGTTTAACCTTTCTAAAGCCGTATCAAAAAGATACGCGAACTTTTGTTGTTTTTTTTAGTGATATTTAGGTGTAAAGACACTAGAAAATAAGAATATTTTTTCATCAGTATCAATTAGTTTTCTGGTTTGCATTTTGTCTGTATTTTGACTGCATTCCAAGACTATTTAATTAAAGGCTCTTAAATTGAGAAAAACTGTTTTCAGTCCTGAAATGGTCAGTAAGGCAGAAACCATTTGATTTTCGGGGGTGGGGAGGGGGTGGGGCGGGATTTGGGTTTTTTTCTGGACAAATTTTTATTTTCGCATGCGAAAAAAAACATAGCCCCCCCCCCCCCCCCCCCCCCCCGAAAATAAAATGGTTGCTGCCTTAGGCTGTTCCCTATTCCACAAAGTAGCAGCTGCAAATTTAAAACTTTTCTTACCAAACTGTGTAGTTTTTTACATGTGTTATATCCCGACGGTACATTATTATATCTGCAAGAATATTTACAATCTTTTACATTTTAAAAATCATGTAAACAGACAGGTGCTAATTTATTAACTTTATTAAAAGTTTCCATCACAATTGATCTTTGAGTTTTAATATGCAGTGAAGGCATCTTAGTCTTTCCAAGCAACTTGATATGAGCTTGAATGGTCTTCGTACACAAACCTCAGTGCTCTTTCTCGCACATTTAAAAAAAAAATGGTATTTTTATCGTTACATAATGAGGAACATTGGTCAATTATTCCCCTTTAATGATAACACAGGTGGCAGTGCAGTAGATCAGGTCCAACACACAGCATCTCTTATCTATATCCTATTGAGAATTACATTGTATATTTGTATACATATTATAATAACAATTTTTTTATTACTTTTAAAATATCTTTTAAGTGATGTTGTGTACCTGGATGTGCCTTATAGAGATGGACATTATTTTATTTTTTTTAATAGGAAATGGACATTTGCAAGAAAAAGAAAAAAATATGAAAAGCGCATAGAATTGATAGTTCTATAACATGTATGATATATGACTTGGGGGAATTATTTTCTTTTTCAATATTTCCTTTTTTTTTTTACTTATTTTGCTGTTTATTTTTAATTTTTACTATCAATTTGCATTTAAAAAATATGAAAATATCAGCATTAAAAAGTTAAATAACGAAAATATCATGCTCATGCATATACTATACGACTCAGTATAGAACTAAAAGAATGGACAGCTAGCAAAATCAGTTTAGTTTGCTGTGATCTTTATTTATTGCAGAGCGATCATAAATCAGTTACAAGTTTTGACAAATGAAAACTGTAGTGAAATATTCAATAAAATAAATTTGTAATTTAAAAAAAAATATAAAAATTTAACAATCTTAGATTATATGATATTCGTCAAGAACTACGTATACCTGTTTGAAATATTTTTCATAAAAAGAAGTTCTTTTATTTCAGCATTGAATTATAAAAATTCTTTATAATTTTTTTAAGAGTATTTTGAAAGTAATAATCGTTATTGTTGGCCAAACACTAATAAACACCCAAATTACCTCAGACAAATTTGGAACAGATCTAGTGTGATTAATTAATTTTGGGATGTATATGATCATTTGAGTGCTAAACTGTATCGTTTTCTGTTAACACACCTGATAAAGAGGCAAAAAAAAGAAGTGACCTCGACACAAATATTCCATATTTAATCTTTTTTGCCTTCTGACTGACTCAACTCTTGAAAGAGAAAACTGTCATATCATAGTAAACTACAGAGACATGGTTACAATGAGCTGTTAGGCACAGTCACACATATACTCTAAAATAATGAGATCTTTATTTATGTAACATATTGTAGGTGATTTCTTGCTCTTTTCATTTTGGTATGACACTTTGCTTTGACAAAAAAATGAGTTATTTTTTGTTCCCAGTCGCAGGTATTTCAGAAATCTATTGTTGTTCAATTGCTGAGCTGTATTGAAAAGTATTTAACCCTATTTGTTTCAGATATATCTCTATTGAGTTTGGTGCAAAATGTGCAGTCATTTCCATAATTCTGATTTCTGTCATTTGATTCTCATTAAAAAAAAAAAGTATCTTAATGGAAAAAACATCAAATTTGAAATTGAAAGCTAGGTTTTGTTTTTAATTTGTCATATATATACAAGTATAAAGATTTCTACCGTTTAATTAATGAAATTTATTTAAAGAAAATCACAAATAAAAAAATCATACTATATTCATATATTTGTGTAAACAATTTGATTATAATATTAAATATTCACAAATATATACATGTATCTAACAACACTTTTACATTCCATTTTTCAAAAAAAAATAATAAAGAAAAAAAATACATTCATTTAATTTATATCTTTGATTGTAAGTATGTTAAAAAAAACCACTCTCTCATCTTTCTTCCACTGCATGATATTACACATACACTCCTGAAGTTTTGTTTAGTTTAGGCAATCAGGGACTTTCTATACTAAGGAAAGTATAGTAAGTCATTGAGGGAATGTATTCAAAATTTGACACATTTGTCATTTATATACTAAATAGTGAATAAGATAAAAATAGTACAAAAGAATTTATTTTAATTAAGACTTATCAGCATACACATATTTGTGCATCATATGTGGCAATAATGCATGCTGGCTTTCTTATCATACAAACAGATGTTAATTGTTGGACCTGATCTACCACAGCGCCACCTGGAATTAAGTGGGGATAATCTTCACCAATGTCTCTCATTGCCATGACAAGGTTACAAGGAAGTAATTATTTACATAGGCGACAATGGTAACCTTATTTGGTCCTGCCTTTTCACTATCAAAGATCCATTAAAAAAAGATTCGAATTCTGAATTATCAACACCTTTGGGTGTAATTGCAATGGTCAAACACATATGGTGCCGCAGCTTTTTTGATAGAAAAATGGCATTTTTTAAGGGTACTCAACGGTTCCGGAATTTTCGAAATAGTATGAATGAAGAACACCCCATGCTTAATTTGGCACAGAAAATCTTGCTAGTCTTAGAGAGTTTTCTCTAAATTTCTCGCTATTTCTACACCAATGGCCAACACTCATTTCTCACTATTTCAATTTTAATTTCTAATTACCAAGGCAGCAGAAAATAAATTTACTTCTACCTATTATCTTGGATGTAAAATCTAGGTGGCGCCAGCGATCTATATTTACTTCCTTTTAACCTATACTGACACATATTGAAATAAAATCGGACAACCTTTACGTTAGTCGATTACTATATACTACTGCTGCTTAAGTTCAAAATTTTGGATTAAAGAGACAATTATTCACCATTTAAAATGACTTTCTTTACAGGTACCCCCTTTACAGAAAACGTTACTTTTTACAGACTTGGGACAATTGACCAGCTCATTTTGACTGTTTGGTTATATTTAAAACGCGGTTTTTGATTAATGAAGTTCGATTGGGGTCTATTAAAGACTTTAGGCTGATAATTTAATAACTGTGTCCAAATTATATGTCTTTATCGCGAATATATGGACACCGTTGCATAAGAGTCAAAATATTTTATGAAACAGACTATAAAAATGCTGAAACTAAGAATTCATCATTGCTGTTATGTGTTTTATATGAATTGTGTTCAGAATATTCAATTCGACGATACTAAGGAGAAACATGTATAGCCTTTGATTTTTTACCTAATTTTTAATATTTTACGGTCATTTTGGCACATTTTAGCCATTAAAAATACAAAAAAATCGCTAATGTGAGCAAAAATAAGCCCCCCTTTTTTTAGATATGCATAAATACATTCAGTGTTATCGAGGATGAGGAGAAATTATTAAAGACAGAGTCCTTGACAGAATTCTCGTTTTTACAGTAGCTCGATGAACCCTACCCCTGAGACAGAAGAACAAAAAAACAGTAAAAATTTGATATAGACTATAGTTTCACGGCGATCAGCAATTTTCTTCTGATATAGTTAATCACTTAGTACCTTATTAATTTACCGATCCAATTTCTAAAATATCTCGAAAAATACAGTGATGCGCCAGAAATCGTCATTTTGCTTTAGGTTACAAGGAAGTAATTATTTACATAGGCGACAATGGTAACCTTATTTGGTCCTGCCTTTTCACTATCAAAGATCCATTAAAAAAAGATTCGAATTCTGAATTATCAACACCTTTGGGTGTAATTGCAATGGTCAAACACATATGGTGCCGCAGCTTTTTTGATAGAAAAATGGCATTTTTTAAGGGTACTCAACGGTTCCGGAATTTTCGAAATAGTATGAATGAAGAACACCCCATGCTTAATTTGGCACAGAAAATCTTGCTAGTCTTAGAGAGTTTTCTCTAAATTTCTCGCTATTTCTACACCAATGGCCAACACTCATTTCTCACTATTTCAATTTTAATTTCTAATTACCAAGGCAGCAGAAAATAAATTTACTTCTACCTATTATCTTGGATGTAAAATCTAGGTGGCGCCAGCGATCTTTATTTACTTCCTTTTAACCTATACTGACACATATTGAAATAAAATCGGACAACCTTTACGTTAGTCGATTACTATATACTACTGCTGCTTAAGTTCAAAATTTTGGATTAAAGAGACAATTATTCACCATTTAAAATGACTTTCTTTACAGGTACCCCCTTTACAGAAAACGTTACTTTTTACAGACTTGGGACAATTGACCAGCTCATTTTGACTGTTTGGTTATATTTAAAACGCGGTTTTTGATTAATGAAGTTCGATTGGGGTCTATTAAAGACTTTAGGCTGATAATTTAATAACTGTGTCCAAATTATATGTCTTTATCGCGAATATATGGACACCGTTGCATAAGAGTCAAAATATTTTATGAAACAGACTATAAAAATGCTGAAACTAAGAATTCATCATTGCTGTTATGTGTTTTATATGAATTGTGTTCAGAATATTCAATTCGACGATACTAAGGAGAAACATGTATAGCCTTTGATTTTTTACCTAATTTTTAATATTTTACGGTCATTTTGGCACATTTTAGCCATTAAAAATACAAAAAAATCGCTAATGTGAGCAAAAATAAGCCCCCCTTTTTTTAGATATGCATAAATACATTCAGTGTTATCGAGGATGAGGAGAAATTATTAAAGACAGAGTCCTTGACAGAATTCTCGTTTTTACAGTAGCTCGATGAACCCTACCCCTGAGACAGAAGAACAAAAAAACAGTAAAAATTTGATATAGACTATAGTTTCACGGCGATCAGCAATTTTCTTCTGATATAGTTAATCACTTAGTACCTTATTAATTTACCGATCCAATTTCTAAAATATCTCGAAAAATACAGTGATGCGCCAGAAATCGTCATTTTGCTTTAGGTTACAAGGAAGTAATTATTTACATAGGCGACAATGGTAACCTTATTTGGTCCTGCCTTTTCACTATCAAAGATCCATTAAAAAAAGATTCGAATTCTGAATTATCAACACCTTTGGGTGTAATTGCAATGGTCAAACACATATGGTGCCGCAGCTTTTTTGATAGAAAAATGGCATTTTTTAAGGGTACTCAACGGTTCCGGAATTTTCGAAATAGTATGAATGAAGAACACCCCATGCTTAATTTGGCACAGAAAATCTTGCTAGTCTTAGAGAGTTTTCTCTAAATTTCTCGCTATTTCTACACCAATGGCCAACACTCATTTCTCACTATTTCAATTTTAATTTCTAATTACCAAGGCAGCAGAAAATAAATTTACTTCTACCTATTATCTTGGATGTAAAATCTAGGTGGCGCCAGCGATCTATATTTACTTCCTTTTAACCTATACTGACACATATTGAAATAAAATCGGACAACCTTTACGTTAGTCGATTACTATATACTACTGCTGCTTAAGTTCAAAATTTTGGATTAAAGAGACAATTATTCACCATTTAAAATGACTTTCTTTACAGGTACCCCCTTTACAGAAAACGTTACTTTTTACAGACTTGGGACAATTGACCAGCTCATTTTGACTGTTTGGTTATATTTAAAACGCGGTTTTTGATTAATGAAGTTCGATTGGGGTCTATTAAAGACTTTAGGCTGATAATTTAATAACTGTGTCCAAATTATATGTCTTTATCGCGAATATATGGACACCGTTGCATAAGAGTCAAAATATTTTATGAAACAGACTATAAAAATGCTGAAACTAAGAATTCATCATTGCTGTTATGTGTTTTATATGAATTGTGTTCAGAATATTCAATTCGACGATACTAAGGAGAAACATGTATAGCCTTTGATTTTTTACCTAATTTTTAATATTTTACGGTCATTTTGGCACATTTTAGCCATTAAAAATACAAAAAAATCGCTAATGTGAGCAAAAATAAGCCCCCCTTTTTTTAGATATGCATAAATACATTCAGTGTTATCGAGGATGAGGAGAAATTATTAAAGACAGAGTCCTTGACAGAATTCTCGTTTTTACAGTAGCTCGATGAACCCTACCCCTGAGACAGAAGAACAAAAAAACAGTAAAAATTTGATATAGACTATAGTTTCACGGCGATCAGCAATTTTCTTCTGATATAGTTAATCACTTAGTACCTTATTAATTTACCGATCCAATTTCTAAAATATCTCGAAAAATACAGTGATGCGCCAGAAATCGTCATTTTGCTTTAGGTTACAAGGAAGTAATTATTTACATAGGCGACAATGGTAACCTTATTTGGTCCTGCCTTTTCACTATCAAAGATCCATTAAAAAAAGATTCGAATTCTGAATTATCAACACCTTTGGGTGTAATTGCAATGGTCAAACACATATGGTGCCGCAGCTTTTTTGATAGAAAAATGGCATTTTTTAAGGGTACTCAACGGTTCCGGAATTTTCGAAATAGTATGAATGAAGAACACCCCATGCTTAATTTGGCACAGAAAATCTTGCTAGTCTTAGAGAGTTTTCTCTAAATTTCTCGCTATTTCTACACCAATGGCCAACACTCATTTCTCACTATTTCAATTTTAATTTCTAATTACCAAGGCAGCAGAAAATAAATTTACTTCTACCTATTATCTTGGATGTAAAATCTAGGTGGCGCCAGCGATCTATATTTACTTCCTTTTAACCTATACTGACACATATTGAAATAAAATCGGACAACCTTTACGTTAGTCGATTACTATATACTACTGCTGCTTAAGTTCAAAATTTTGGATTAAAGAGACAATTATTCACCATTTAAAATGACTTTCTTTACAGGTACCCCCTTTACAGAAAACGTTACTTTTTACAGACTTGGGACAATTGACCAGCTCATTTTGACTGTTTGGTTATATTTAAAACGCGGTTTTTGATTAATGAAGTTCGATTGGGGTCTATTAAAGACTTTAGGCTGATAATTTAATAACTGTGTCCAAATTATATGTCTTTATCGCGAATATATGGACACCGTTGCATAAGAGTCAAAATATTTTATGAAACAGACTATAAAAATGCTGAAACTAAGAATTCATCATTGCTGTTATGTGTTTTATATGAATTGTGTTCAGAATATTCAATTCGACGATACTAAGGAGAAACATGTATAGCCTTTGATTTTTTACCTAATTTTTAATATTTTACGGTCATTTTGGCACATTTTAGCCATTAAAAATACAAAAAAATCGCTAATGTGAGCAAAAATAAGCCCCCCTTTTTTTAGATATGCATAAATACATTCAGTGTTATCGAGGATGAGGAGAAATTATTAAAGACAGAGTCCTTGACAGAATTCTCGTTTTTACAGTAGCTCGATGAACCCTACCCCTGAGACAGAAGAACAAAAAAACAGTAAAAATTTGATATAGACTATAGTTTCACGGCGATCAGCAATTTTCTTCTGATATAGTTAATCACTTAGTACCTTATTAATTTACCGATCCAATTTCTAAAATATCTCGAAAAATACAGTGATGCGCCAGAAATCGTCATTTTGCTTTAGGTTACAAGGAAGTAATTATTTACATAGGCGACAATGGTAACCTTATTTGGTCCTGCCTTTTCACTATCAAAGATCCATTAAAAAAAGATTCGAATTCTGAATTATCAACACCTTTGGGTGTAATTGCAATGGTCAAACACATATGGTGCCGCAGCTTTTTTGATAGAAAAATGGCATTTTTTAAGGGTACTCAACGGTTCCGGAATTTTCGAAATAGTATGAATGAAGAACACCCCATGCTTAATTTGGCACAGAAAATCTTGCTAGTCTTAGAGAGTTTTCTCTAAATTTCTCGCTATTTCTACACCAATGGCCAACACTCATTTCTCACTATTTCAATTTTAATTTCTAATTACCAAGGCAGCAGAAAATAAATTTACTTCTACCTATTATCTTGGATGTAAAATCTAGGTGGCGCCAGCGATCTATATTTACTTCCTTTTAACCTATACTGACACATATTGAAATAAAATCGGACAACCTTTACGTTAGTCGATTACTATATACTACTGCTGCTTAAGTTCAAAATTTTGGATTAAAGAGACAATTATTCACCATTTAAAATGACTTTCTTTACAGGTACCCCCTTTACAGAAAACGTTACTTTTTACAGACTTGGGACAATTGACCAGCTCATTTTGACTGTTTGGTTATATTTAAAACGCGGTTTTTGATTAATGAAGTTCGATTGGGGTCTATTAAAGACTTTAGGCTGATAATTTAATAACTGTGTCCAAATTATATGTCTTTATCGCGAATATATGGACACCGTTGCATAAGAGTCAAAATATTTTATGAAACAGACTATAAAAATGCTGAAACTAAGAATTCATCATTGCTGTTATGTGTTTTATATGAATTGTGTTCAGAATATTCAATTCGACGATACTAAGGAGAAACATGTATAGCCTTTGATTTTTTACCTAATTTTTAATATTTTACGGTCATTTTGGCACATTTTAGCCATTAAAAATACAAAAAAATCGCTAATGTGAGCAAAAATAAGCCCCCCTTTTTTTAGATATGCATAAATACATTCAGTGTTATCGAGGATGAGGAGAAATTATTAAAGACAGAGTCCTTGACAGAATTCTCGTTTTTACAGTAGCTCGATGAACCCTACCCCTGAGACAGAAGAACAAAAAAACAGTAAAAATTTGATATAGACTATAGTTTCACGGCGATCAGCAATTTTCTTCTGATATAGTTAATCACTTAGTACCTTATTAATTTACCGATCCAATTTCTAAAATATCTCGAAAAATACAGTGATGCGCCAGAAATCGTCATTTTGCTTTAGGTTACAAGGAAGTAATTATTTACATAGGCGACAATGGTAACCTTATTTGGTCCTGCCTTTTCACTATCAAAGATCCATTAAAAAAAGATTCGAATTCTGAATTATCAACACCTTTGGGTGTAATTGCAATGGTCAAACACATATGGTGCCGCAGCTTTTTTGATAGAAAAATGGCATTTTTTAAGGGTACTCAACGGTTCCGGAATTTTCGAAATAGTATGAATGAAGAACACCCCATGCTTAATTTGGCACAGAAAATCTTGCTAGTCTTAGAGAGTTTTCTCTAAATTTCTCGCTATTTCTACACCAATGGCCAACACTCATTTCTCACTATTTCAATTTTAATTTCTAATTACCAAGGCAGCAGAAAATAAATTTACTTCTACCTATTATCTTGGATGTAAAATCTAGGTGGCGCCAGCGATCTATATTTACTTCCTTTTAACCTATACTGACACATATTGAAATAAAATCGGACAACCTTTACGTTAGTCGATTACTATATACTACTGCTGCTTAAGTTCAAAATTTTGGATTAAAGAGACAATTATTCACCATTTAAAATGACTTTCTTTACAGGTACCCCCTTTACAGAAAACGTTACTTTTTACAGACTTGGGACAATTGACCAGCTCATTTTGACTGTTTGGTTATATTTAAAACGCGGTTTTTGATTAATGAAGTTCGATTGGGGTCTATTAAAGACTTTAGGCTGATAATTTAATAACTGTGTCCAAATTATATGTCTTTATCGCGAATATATGGACACCGTTGCATAAGAGTCAAAATATTTTATGAAACAGACTATAAAAATGCTGAAACTAAGAATTCATCATTGCTGTTATGTGTTTTATATGAATTGTGTTCAGAATATTCAATTCGACGATACTAAGGAGAAACATGTATAGCCTTTGATTTTTTACCTAATTTTTAATATTTTACGGTCATTTTGGCACATTTTAGCCATTAAAAATACAAAAAAATCGCTAATGTGAGCAAAAATAAGCCCCCCTTTTTTTAGATATGCATAAATACATTCAGTGTTATCGAGGATGAGGAGAAATTATTAAAGACAGAGTCCTTGACAGAATTCTCGTTTTTACAGTAGCTCGATGAACCCTACCCCTGAGACAGAAGAACAAAAAAACAGTAAAAATTTGATATAGACTATAGTTTCACGGCGATCAGCAATTTTCTTCTGATATAGTTAATCACTTAGTACCTTATTAATTTACCGATCCAATTTCTAAAATATCTCGAAAAATACAGTGATGCGCCAGAAATCGTCATTTTGCTTTAGGTTACAAGGAAGTAATTATTTACATAGGCGACAATGGTAACCTTATTTGGTCCTGCCTTTTCACTATCAAAGATCCATTAAAAAAAGATTCGAATTCTGAATTATCAACACCTTTGGGTGTAATTGCAATGGTCAAACACATATGGTGCCGCAGCTTTTTTGATAGAAAAATGGCATTTTTTAAGGGTACTCAACGGTTCCGGAATTTTCGAAATAGTATGAATGAAGAACACCCCATGCTTAATTTGGCACAGAAAATCTTGCTAGTCTTAGAGAGTTTTCTCTAAATTTCTCGCTATTTCTACACCAATGGCCAACACTCATTTCTCACTATTTCAATTTTAATTTCTAATTACCAAGGCAGCAGAAAATAAATTTACTTCTACCTATTATCTTGGATGTAAAATCTAGGTGGCGCCAGCGATCTATATTTACTTCCTTTTAACCTATACTGACACATATTGAAATAAAATCGGACAACCTTTACGTTAGTCGATTACTATATACTACTGCTGCTTAAGTTCAAAATTTTGGATTAAAGAGACAATTATTCACCATTTAAAATGACTTTCTTTACAGGTACCCCCTTTACAGAAAACGTTACTTTTTACAGACTTGGGACAATTGACCAGCTCATTTTGACTGTTTGGTTATATTTAAAACGCGGTTTTTGATTAATGAAGTTCGATTGGGGTCTATTAAAGACTTTAGGCTGATAATTTAATAACTGTGTCCAAATTATATGTCTTTATCGCGAATATATGGACACCGTTGCATAAGAGTCAAAATATTTTATGAAACAGACTATAAAAATGCTGAAACTAAGAATTCATCATTGCTGTTATGTGTTTTATATGAATTGTGTTCAGAATATTCAATTCGACGATACTAAGGAGAAACATGTATAGCCTTTGATTTTTTACCTAATTTTTAATATTTTACGGTCATTTTGGCACATTTTAGCCATTAAAAATACAAAAAAATCGCTAATGTGAGCAAAAATAAGCCCCCCTTTTTTTAGATATGCATAAATACATTCAGTGTTATCGAGGATGAGGAGAAATTATTAAAGACAGAGTCCTTGACAGAATTCTCGTTTTTACAGTAGCTCGATGAACCCTACCCCTGAGACAGAAGAACAAAAAAACAGTAAAAATTTGATATAGACTATAGTTTCACGGCGATCAGCAATTTTCTTCTGATATAGTTAATCACTTAGTACCTTATTAATTTACCGATCCAATTTCTAAAATATCTCGAAAAATACAGTGATGCGCCAGAAATCGTCATTTTGCTTTAGGTTACAAGGAAGTAATTATTTACATAGGCGACAATGGTAACCTTATTTGGTCCTGCCTTTTCACTATCAAAGATCCATTAAAAAAAGATTCGAATTCTGAATTATCAACACCTTTGGGTGTAATTGCAATGGTCAAACACATATGGTGCCGCAGCTTTTTTGATAGAAAAATGGCATTTTTTAAGGGTACTCAACGGTTCCGGAATTTTCGAAATAGTATGAATGAAGAACACCCCATGCTTAATTTGGCACAGAAAATCTTGCTAGTCTTAGAGAGTTTTCTCTAAATTTCTCGCTATTTCTACACCAATGGCCAACACTCATTTCTCACTATTTCAATTTTAATTTCTAATTACCAAGGCAGCAGAAAATAAATTTACTTCTACCTATTATCTTGGATGTAAAATCTAGGTGGCGCCAGCGATCTATATTTACTTCCTTTTAACCTATACTGACACATATTGAAATAAAATCGGACAACCTTTACGTTAGTCGATTACTATATACTACTGCTGCTTAAGTTCAAAATTTTGGATTAAAGAGACAATTATTCACCATTTAAAATGACTTTCTTTACAGGTACCCCCTTTACAGAAAACGTTACTTTTTACAGACTTGGGACAATTGACCAGCTCATTTTGACTGTTTGGTTATATTTAAAACGCGGTTTTTGATTAATGAAGTTCGATTGGGGTCTATTAAAGACTTTAGGCTGATAATTTAATAACTGTGTCCAAATTATATGTCTTTATCGCGAATATATGGACACCGTTGCATAAGAGTCAAAATATTTTATGAAACAGACTATAAAAATGCTGAAACTAAGAATTCATCATTGCTGTTATGTGTTTTATATGAATTGTGTTCAGAATATTCAATTCGACGATACTAAGGAGAAACATGTATAGCCTTTGATTTTTTACCTAATTTTTAATATTTTACGGTCATTTTGGCACATTTTAGCCATTAAAAATACAAAAAAATCGCTAATGTGAGCAAAAATAAGCCCCCCTTTTTTTAGATATGCATAAATACATTCAGTGTTATCGAGGATGAGGAGAAATTATTAAAGACAGAGTCCTTGACAGAATTCTCGTTTTTACAGTAGCTCGATGAACCCTACCCCTGAGACAGAAGAACAAAAAAACAGTAAAAATTTGATATAGACTATAGTTTCACGGCGATCAGCAATTTTCTTCTGATATAGTTAATCACTTAGTACCTTATTAATTTACCGATCCAATTTCTAAAATATCTCGAAAAATACAGTGATGCGCCAGAAATCGTCATTTTGCTTTAGGTTACAAGGAAGTAATTATTTACATAGGCGACAATGGTAACCTTATTTGGTCCTGCCTTTTCACTATCAAAGATCCATTAAAAAAAGATTCGAATTCTGAATTATCAACACCTTTGGGTGTAATTGCAATGGTCAAACACATATGGTGCCGCAGCTTTTTTGATAGAAAAATGGCATTTTTTAAGGGTACTCAACGGTTCCGGAATTTTCGAAATAGTATGAATGAAGAACACCCCATGCTTAATTTGGCACAGAAAATCTTGCTAGTCTTAGAGAGTTTTCTCTAAATTTCTCGCTATTTCTACACCAATGGCCAACACTCATTTCTCACTATTTCAATTTTAATTTCTAATTACCAAGGCAGCAGAAAATAAATTTACTTCTACCTATTATCTTGGATGTAAAATCTAGGTGGCGCCAGCGATCTATATTTACTTCCTTTTAACCTATACTGACACATATTGAAATAAAATCGGACAACCTTTACGTTAGTCGATTACTATATACTACTGCTGCTTAAGTTCAAAATTTTGGATTAAAGAGACAATTATTCACCATTTAAAATGACTTTCTTTACAGGTACCCCCTTTACAGAAAACGTTACTTTTTACAGACTTGGGACAATTGACCAGCTCATTTTGACTGTTTGGTTATATTTAAAACGCGGTTTTTGATTAATGAAGTTCGATTGGGGTCTATTAAAGACTTTAGGCTGATAATTTAATAACTGTGTCCAAATTATATGTCTTTATCGCGAATATATGGACACCGTTGCATAAGAGTCAAAATATTTTATGAAACAGACTATAAAAATGCTGAAACTAAGAATTCATCATTGCTGTTATGTGTTTTATATGAATTGTGTTCAGAATATTCAATTCGACGATACTAAGGAGAAACATGTATAGCCTTTGATTTTTTACCTAATTTTTAATATTTTACGGTCATTTTGGCACATTTTAGCCATTAAAAATACAAAAAAATCGCTAATGTGAGCAAAAATAAGCCCCCCTTTTTTTAGATATGCATAAATACATTCAGTGTTATCGAGGATGAGGAGAAATTATTAAAGACAGAGTCCTTGACAGAATTCTCGTTTTTACAGTAGCTCGATGAACCCTACCCCTGAGACAGAAGAACAAAAAAACAGTAAAAATTTGATATAGACTATAGTTTCACGGCGATCAGCAATTTTCTTCTGATATAGTTAATCACTTAGTACCTTATTAATTTACCGATCCAATTTCTAAAATATCTCGAAAAATACAGTGATGCGCCAGAAATCGTCATTTTGCTTTACTGACACATATTGAAATAAAATCGGACAACCTTTACGTTAGTCGATTACTATATACTACTGCTGCTTAAGTTCAAAATTTTGGATTAAAGAGACAATTATTCACCATTTAAAATGACTTTCTTTACAGGTACCCCCTTTACAGAAAACGTTACTTTTTACAGACTTGGGACAATTGACCAGCTCATTTTGACTGTTTGGTTATATTTAAAACGCGGTTTTTGATTAATGAAGTTCGATTGGGGTCTATTAAAGACTTTAGGCTGATAATTTAATAACTGTGTCCAAATTATATGTCTTTATCGCGAATATATGGACACCGTTGCATAAGAGTCAAAATATTTTATGAAACAGACTATAAAAATGCTGAAACTAAGAATTCATCATTGCTGTTATGTGTTTTATATGAATTGTGTTCAGAATATTCAATTCGACGATACTAAGGAGAAACATGTATAGCCTTTGATTTTTTACCTAATTTTTAATATTTTACGGTCATTTTGGCACATTTTAGCCATTAAAAATACAAAAAAATCGCTAATGTGAGCAAAAATAAGCCCCCCTTTTTTTAGATATGCATAAATACATTCAGTGTTATCGAGGATGAGGAGAAATTATTAAAGACAGAGTCCTTGACAGAATTCTCGTTTTTACAGTAGCTCGATGAACCCTACCCCTGAGACAGAAGAACAAAAAAACAGTAAAAATTTGATATAGACTATAGTTTCACGGCGATCAGCAATTTTCTTCTGATATAGTTAATCACTTAGTACCTTATTAATTTACCGATCCAATTTCTAAAATATCTCGAAAAATACAGTGATGCGCCAGAAATCGTCATTTTGCTTTAGGTTACAAGGAAGTAATTATTTACATAGGCGACAATGGTAACCTTATTTGGTCCTGCCTTTTCACTATCAAAGATCCATTAAAAAAAGATTCGAATTCTGAATTATCAACACCTTTGGGTGTAATTGCAATGGTCAAACACATATGGTGCCGCAGCTTTTTTGATAGAAAAATGGCATTTTTTAAGGGTACTCAACGGTTCCGGAATTTTCGAAATAGTATGAATGAAGAACACCCCATGCTTAATTTGGCACAGAAAATCTTGCTAGTCTTAGAGAGTTTTCTCTAAATTTCTCGCTATTTCTACACCAATGGCCAACACTCATTTCTCACTATTTCAATTTTAATTTCTAATTACCAAGGCAGCAGAAAATAAATTTACTTCTACCTATTATCTTGGATGTAAAATCTAGGTGGCGCCAGCGATCTATATTTACTTCCTTTTAACCTATACTGACACATATTGAAATAAAATCGGACAACCTTTACGTTAGTCGATTACTATATACTACTGCTGCTTAAGTTCAAAATTTTGGATTAAAGAGACAATTATTCACCATTTAAAATGACTTTCTTTACAGGTACCCCCTTTACAGAAAACGTTACTTTTTACAGACTTGGGACAATTGACCAGCTCATTTTGACTGTTTGGTTATATTTAAAACGCGGTTTTTGATTAATGAAGTTCGATTGGGGTCTATTAAAGACTTTAGGCTGATAATTTAATAACTGTGTCCAAATTATATGTCTTTATCGCGAATATATGGACACCGTTGCATAAGAGTCAAAATATTTTATGAAACAGACTATAAAAATGCTGAAACTAAGAATTCATCATTGCTGTTATGTGTTTTATATGAATTGTGTTCAGAATATTCAATTCGACGATACTAAGGAGAAACATGTATAGCCTTTGATTTTTTACCTAATTTTTAATATTTTACGGTCATTTTGGCACATTTTAGCCATTAAAAATACAAAAAAATCGCTAATGTGAGCAAAAATAAGCCCCCCTTTTTTTAGATATGCATAAATACATTCAGTGTTATCGAGGATGAGGAGAAATTATTAAAGACAGAGTCCTTGACAGAATTCTCGTTTTTACAGTAGCTCGATGAACCCTACCCCTGAGACAGAAGAACAAAAAAACAGTAAAAATTTGATATAGACTATAGTTTCACGGCGATCAGCAATTTTCTTCTGATATAGTTAATCACTTAGTACCTTATTAATTTACCGATCCAATTTCTAAAATATCTCGAAAAATACAGTGATGCGCCAGAAATCGTCATTTTGCTTTAGGTTACAAGGAAGTAATTATTTACATAGGCGACAATGGTAACCTTATTTGGTCCTGCCTTTTCACTATCAAAGATCCATTAAAAAAAGATTCGAATTCTGAATTATCAACACCTTTGGGTGTAATTGCAATGGTCAAACACATATGGTGCCGCAGCTTTTTTGATAGAAAAATGGCATTTTTTAAGGGTACTCAACGGTTCCGGAATTTTCGAAATAGTATGAATGAAGAACACCCCATGCTTAATTTGGCACAGAAAATCTTGCTAGTCTTAGAGAGTTTTCTCTAAATTTCTCGCTATTTCTACACCAATGGCCAACACTCATTTCTCACTATTTCAATTTTAATTTCTAATTACCAAGGCAGCAGAAAATAAATTTACTTCTACCTATTATCTTGGATGTAAAATCTAGGTGGCGCCAGCGATCTATATTTACTTCCTTTTAACCTATACTGACACATATTGAAATAAAATCGGACAACCTTTACGTTAGTCGATTACTATATACTACTGCTGCTTAAGTTCAAAATTTTGGATTAAAGAGACAATTATTCACCATTTAAAATGACTTTCTTTACAGGTACCCCCTTTACAGAAAACGTTACTTTTTACAGACTTGGGACAATTGACCAGCTCATTTTGACTGTTTGGTTATATTTAAAACGCGGTTTTTGATTAATGAAGTTCGATTGGGGGTCTATTAAAGACTTTAGGCTGATAATTTAATAACTGTGTCCAAATTATATGTCTTTATCGCGAATATATGGACACCGTTGCATAAGAGTCAAAATATTTTATGAAACAGACTATAAAAATGCTGAAACTAAGAATTCATCATTGCTGTTATGTGTTTTATATGAATTGTGTTCAGAATATTCAATTCGACGATACTAAGGAGAAACATGTATAGCCTTTGATTTTTTACCTAATTTTTTAATATTTTACGGTCATTTTGGCACATTTTAGCCATTAAAAATACAAAAAAATCGCTAATGTGAGCAAAAATAAGCCCCCCTTTTTTTAGATATGCATAAATACATTCAGTGTTATCGAGGATGAGGAGAAATTATTAAAGACAGAGTCCTTGACAGAATTCTCGTTTTTACAGTAGCTCGATGAACCCTACCCCTGAGACAGAAGAACAAAAAAACAGTAAAAATTTGATATAGACTATAGTTTCACGGCGATCAGCAATTTTCTTCTGATATAGTTAATCACTTAGTACCTTATTAATTTACCGATCCAATTTCTAAAATATCTCGAAAAATACAGTGATGCGCCAGAAATCGTCATTTTGCTTTAGGTTACAAGGAAGTAATTATTTACATAGGCGACAATGGTAACCTTATTTGGTCCTGCCTTTTCACTATCAAAGATCCATTAAAAAAAGATTCGAATTCTGAATTATCAACACCTTTGGGTGTAATTGCAATGGTCAAACACATATGGTGCCGCAGCTTTTTTGATAGAAAAATGGCATTTTTTAAGGGTACTCAACGGTTCCGGAATTTTCGAAATAGTATGAATGAAGAACACCCCATGCTTAATTTGGCACAGAAAATCTTGCTAGTCTTAGAGAGTTTTCTCTAAATTTCTCGCTATTTCTACACCAATGGCCAACACTCATTTCTCACTATTTCAATTTTAATTTCTAATTACCAAGGCAGCAGAAAATAAATTTACTTCTACCTATTATCTTGGATGTAAAATCTAGGTGGCGCCAGCGATCTATATTTACTTCCTTTTAAACCTATACTGACACATATTGAAATAAAATCGGACAACCTTTACGTTAGTCGATTACTATATACTACTGCTGCTTAAGTTCAAAATTTTGGATTAAAGAGACAATTATTCACCATTTAAAATGACTTTCTTTACAGGTACCCCCTTTACAGAAAACGTTACTTTTTACAGGACTTGGGGACAATTGACCAGCTCATTTTGACTGTTTGGTTATATTTAAAACGCGGTTTTTGATTAATGAAGTTCGATTGGGGTCTATTAAAGACTTTAGGCTGATAATTTAATAACTGTGTCCAAATTATATGTCTTTATCGCGAATATATGGACACCGTTGCATAAGAGTCAAAATATTTTATGAAACAGACTATAAAAATGCTGAAACTAAGAATTCATCATTGCTGTTATGTGTTTTATATGAATTGTGTTCAGAATATTCAATTCGACGATACTAAGGAGAAACATGTATAGCCTTTGATTTTTTACCTAATTTTTAATATTTTACGGTCATTTTGGCACATTTTAGCCATTAAAAATACAAAAAAAATCGCTAATGTGAGCAAAAAATAAGCCCCCCTTTTTTTTAGATATGCATAAATACATTCAGGTGTTATCGAGGATGAGGAGAAATTATTAAAGACAGAGTCCCTTGACAGAATTCTCGTTTTTACAGTAGCTCGATGAACCCTACCCCTGAGACAGAAGAACAAAAAAAACAGTAAAAAATTTGATATAGACTATAGTTTCACGGCGATCAGCAATTTTCTTCTGATATAGTTAATCACTTAGTACCTTATTAATTTACCGATCCAATTTCTAAAATATCTCGAAAAATACAGTGATGCGCCAGAAATCGTCATTTTGCTTTAGGTTACAAGGAAGTAATTATTTTACATAGGCGACAATGGTAACCTTATTTGGTCCTGCCTTTTCACTATCAAAGATCCATTAAAAAAAAGATTCGAATTCTGAATTATCAACACCTTTGGGTGTAATTGCAATGGTCAAAACACATATGGTGCCGCAGCTTTTTTGATAGAAAAATGGCATTTTTTAAGGGTACTCAACGGTTCCGGAATTTTCGAAATAGTATGAATGAAGAACACCCCATGCTTAATTTGGCACAGAAAATCTTGCTAGTCTTAGAGAGTTTTCTCTAAATTTCTCGCTATTTCTACACCAATGGCCAACACTCATTTCTCACTATTTCAATTTTAATTTCTAATTACCAAGGCAGCAGAAAATAAATTTACTTCTACCTATTATCTTGGATGTAAAAATCTAGGTGGCGCCAGCGATCTATATTTACTTCCTTTTAACCTATACTGACACATATTGAAATAAAATCGGACAACCTTTACGTTAGTCGATTACTATATACTACTGCTGCTTAAGTTCAAAATTTTGGATTAAAGAGACAATTATTCACCATTTAAAATGACTTTCTTTACAGGTACCCCCCTTTACAGAAAACGTTACTTTTTACAGACTTGGGACAATTGACCAGCTCATTTTGACTGTTTGGTTATATTTAAAAACGCGGTTTTTTGATTAATGAAGTTCGATTGGGGTCTATTAAAGACTTTAGGCTGATAATTTAATAACTGTGTCCAAATTATATGTCTTTATCGCGAATATATGGACACCGTTGCATAAGAGTCAAAAATATTTTATGAAACAGACTATAAAAATGCTGAAACTAAGAATTCATCATTGCTGTTATGTGTTTTTATATGAATTGTGTTCAGAATATTCAATTCGACGATACTAAGGAGAAACATGTATAGCCTTTGATTTTTTACCTAATTTTTAATATTTTACGGTCATTTTGGCACATTTTAGCCATTAAAAATACAAAAAAAATCGCTAATGTGAGCAAAAATAAGCCCCCCTTTTTTTAGATATGCATAAATACATTCAGTGTTATCGAGGATGAGGAGAAATTATTAAAGACAGAGTCCTTGACAGAATTCTCGTTTTTACAGTAGCTCGATGAACCCTACCCCTGAGACAGAAGAACAAAAAAAACAGTAAAAATTTGATATAGACTATAGTTTCACGGCGATCAGCAATTTTCTTCTGATATAGTTAATCACTTAGTACCTTATTAATTTACCGATCCAATTTCTAAAATATCTCGAAAAATACAGTGATGCGCCAGAAATCGTCATTTTGCTTTAGGTTACAAGGAAGTAATTATTTACATAGGCGACAATGGTAACCTTATTTGGTCCTGCCTTTTCACTATCAAAGATCCATTAAAAAAAGATTCGAATTCTGAATTATCAACACCTTTGGGTGTAATTGCAATGGTCAAAACACATATGGTGCCGCAGCTTTTTTGATAGAAAAATGGCATTTTTTAAGGGTACTCAACGGTTCCGGAATTTTCGAAATAGTATGAATGAAGAACACCCCATGCTTAATTTGGCACAGAAAATCTTGCTAGTCTTAGAGAGTTTTCTCTAAATTTCTCGCTATTTCTACACCAATGGCCAACACTCATTTCTCACTATTTCAATTTTAATTTCTAATTACCAAGGCAGCAGAAAATAAATTTACTTCTACCTATTATCTTGGATGTAAAATCTAGGTGGCGCCAGCGATCTATATTTACTTCCTTTTAACCTATACTGACACATATTGAAATAAAATCGGACAACCTTTACGTTAGTCCGATTACTATATACTACTGCTGCTTAAGTTCAAAATTTTGGATTAAAGAGACAATTATTCACCATTTAAAATGACTTTCTTTACAGGTACCCCCTTTACAGAAAACGTTACTTTTTACAGACTTGGGACAATTGACCAGCTCATTTTGACTGTTTGGTTATATTTAAAAACGCGGTTTTTGATTAATGAAGTTCGATTGGGGTCTATTAAAGACTTTAGGCTGATAATTTAATAACTGTGTCCAAATTATATGTCTTTATCGCGAATATATGGACACCGTTGCATAAGAGTCAAAATATTTTATGAAACAGACTATAAAAATGCTGAAACTAAGAATTCATCATTGCTGTTATGTGTTTTATATGAATTGTGTTCAGAATATTCAATTCGACGATACTAAGGAGAAACATGTATAGCCTTTGATTTTTTACCTAATTTTTAATATTTTACGGTCATTTTGGCACATTTTAGCCATTAAAAAATACAAAAAAAATCGCTAATGTGAGCAAAAATAAGCCCCCCTTTTTTTAGATATGCATAAATACATTCAGTGTTATCGAGGATGAGGAGAAATTATTAAAGACAGAGTCCTTGACAGAATTCTCGTTTTTACAGTAGCTCGATGAAACCCTACCCCTGAGACAGAAGAACAAAAAAACAGTAAAAATTTGATATAGACTATAGTTTCACGGCGATCAGCAATTTTCTTCTGATATAGTTAATCACTTAGTACCTTATTAATTTACCGATCCAATTTCTAAAATATCTCGAAAAATACAGTGATGCGCCAGAAATCGTCATTTTGCTTTAGGTTACAAGGAAGTAATTATTTACATAGGCGACAATGGTAACCTTATTTGGTCCTGCCTTTTCACTATCAAAGATCCATTAAAAAAAGATTCGAATTCTGAATTATCAACACCTTTGGGTGTAATTGCAATGGTCAAACACATATGGTGCCGCAGCTTTTTTGATAGAAAAATGGCATTTTTTAAGGGTACTCAACGGTTCCGGAATTTTCGAAATAGTATGAATGAAGAACACCCCATGCTTAATTTGGCACAGAAAAATCTTGCTAGTCTTAGAGAGTTTTCTCTAAATTTCTCGCTATTTCTACACCAATGGCCAACACTCATTTCTCACTATTTCAATTTTAATTTCTAATTACCAAGGCAGCAGAAAATAAATTTACTTCTACCTATTATCTTGGATGTAAAATCTAGGTGGCGCCAGCGATCTATATTTACTTCCTTTTAACCTATACTGACACATATTGAAATAAAATCGGACAACCTTTACGTTAGTCGATTACTATATACTACTGCTGCTTAAGTTCAAAATTTTGGATTAAAGAGACAATTATTCACCATTTAAAATGACTTTCTTTACAGGTACCCCCCTTTACAGAAAACGTTACTTTTTACAGACTTGGGACAATTGACCAGCTCATTTTGACTGTTTGGTTATATTTAAAACGCGGTTTTTGATTAATGAAGTTCGATTGGGGTCTATTAAAGACTTTAGGCTGATAATTTAATAACTGTGTCCAAATTATATGTCTTTATCGCGAATATATGGACACCGTTGCATAAGAGTCAAAATATTTTATGAAACAGACTATAAAAATGCTGAAACTAAGAATTCATCATTGCTGTTATGTGTTTTATATGAATTGTGTTCAGAATATTCAATTCGACGATACTAAGGAGAAACATGTATAGCCTTTGATTTTTTACCTAATTTTTAATATTTTACGGTCATTTTGGCACATTTTAGCCATTAAAAATACAAAAAAAATCGCTAATGTGAGCAAAAATAAGCCCCCCCTTTTTTTAGATATGCATAAATACATTCAGTGTTATCGAGGATGAGGAGAAATTATTAAAGACAGAGTCCTTGACAGAATTCTCGTTTTTACAGTAGCTCGATGAACCCTACCCCTGAGACAGAAGAACAAAAAAACAGTAAAAATTTGATATAGACTATAGTTTCACGGCGATCAGCAATTTTCTTCTGATATAGTTAATCACTTAGTACCTTATTAATTTACCGATCCAATTTCTAAAATATCTCGAAAAATACAGTGATGCGCCAGAAATCGTCATTTTGCTTTAGGTTACAAGGAAGTAATTATTTACATAGGCGACAATGGTAACCTTATTTGGTCCTGCCTTTTCACTATCAAAGATCCATTAAAAAAAGATTCGAATTCTGAATTATCAACACCTTTGGGTGTAATTGCAATGGTCAAACACATATGGTGCCGCAGCTTTTTTGATAGAAAAAATGGCAT